>NW_027640938.1:0-618000 GCF_949752795.1 Hyperoodon ampullatus | reverse complement strand
AAGAAGAATTAACCAAACTCTCAGCCTGCCCCACCCGCATAACTAGTATAGGTCCTGAAGCAAAATTGTGGGTTTGCGGTCAGCTCACAAAAACACAAGATGAAAAATGGAGCTCAGGGGCACAGCAATTCACGAACTTGCAGAGTTATACAGGACTACTCTCTTCCAAAAATCTGTTGAGGAAAAGCCATGAGGCGGACTTGAAAATGAGGGAGATTTGCACGAAACAGATTTCCAGAAGTACATTGGAATCGCCTTTAAACACAGGAAAAGCATCACAACTTCGACAATTATGGAATTGTCCATAAAGGGCGCATGCGTTTTCTCCTGAATATATTCAGGAGAAAACACATACACCCATTTTGGCCAACCAAGCAACCGCACAATGCAAATCTGCACTACAAAGAAGTATCACTTCCCACCAGTCAAAAGGGATATCCGTAAAATGTGTAAAAACCAGAAAAGCAAGAGGGTCTCTGGAGAACAGGGAGCCTTGTTATGCAGATGGGTGGGATGTAGATTGCCAACAGCCACTCTGGAGGAGTGCACTGTGTTCCCTAAAAGAATTAAACAACAGAGCTTCACAACCTAAGGCACTTCCAGTCATGGGAATATACCTTGGGAAAATTGAAAATCAATAAGACACAGCCAACCCAAAATATAGTGCAGCACTGCTTACAAGAACATCGACTTCGAGACACCTTAAATATCCCAGGAAAGACAAAAAAAGTAAAGAAATTGTGGTACATACGTACGATGGAATATCCCTCAGCCATGAAATCAATGTCATAAGGCCAGTAGCAGCATAGTGAGTGGATTCATGTACGATGATTCTAACTGAAATAAGTCACACAGAAAAAGAAACTTATCATAAGATATCACTTATGAAGGTCTTGTAAACATGGCTACACATGAACTGAATTAGGAAAGAGAAGAGTCTCACATTTAGAAAACACTCTTATGCCTGCTCAAGAGGAAAGGAGAGGTGGGGTGATGCATAAAACCAGAGTTTGATATTAGCACAGGTACGGTTGCATAATCCAAATACAGAATAGACAAGACCTACTCTTTCCTCAGTGAATGGGGCTCAACACCCCTATTCCCCGCAGAGTAGTATATCTGACTAGTAAGAATCTTAAAACCTATGTATTGATATGTCTCCTTAAGGTAACCAAGTGTGTCTAGAACGACATAAACACGGCAGTGAGAATCAGCTCAAACCCACTATAAAAATGAATTTCAAAACAAAACAAATAAACAGTGAAATTCTTACACAATACCTTCAGGGGTTCTGATGAAACTTAGAATGACCCTATCTACAACGACAGCTGGATGTGGCATAAGGCTGGTCACTTGGGACTGAGAGGATTGGTGAGATTGAGTGAGAAAATGCAGACCATTTAAAGCAATAATACCTTGCACCCATTCCATGGTTCCCAACTCTCCAGGTAGAAGGGAATATCACTACAGTTATAACATGTATGGGAAACCTAGAGAATGGACACCATCTGATGGTAAAAGGTTTCTAAAACTCTACTAATTTTTTTCTCTCCTTGTGCACCAGTTTGACATTCCAACTGCTTTAGTATCAATCTCCCAAATTGGAGAGTCAGCACCTTTAACCTCCTGGTTCAGACAGTTGGCACGTTGTGCAGAGGATATAAGGGAAGAGGGAGAAACAATTAGAGAGTAGCTGTAGGCATTTGGATGGCCACATGTCACTCTAAATTCCCGTCACGAAGAAGAATTAACAAACTCTGAGCCAGCCCCCCCAATGGAACCAGTATAGGTCCTGAAGCAAAGTTGTGGATTGGCAGTCAGCTCACAAAAACGCGAGTTGAAAAATGGAACTCAGGGGCACAGAAATTCACTAACTTGCAGAGTTATAAAGGACTACTCTCTTCCAAAAATCTGTTGAGATAAAGCCATGAGGCGGACTTGAAAATGAGGCAGAAGTGCACGAAACAGATTTCCAGAAGTACATTGGAATCGCCTTTAAACACAGGAAAAGCATCACAACTTCGACAATTATGGAATTGTCCATAAAGGGCGCATGCGTTTTCTCCTGAATATATTCAGGAGAAAACGCATACGCCCATTTTGGCCAACCAAGCAACCGCACAATGCAAATCTGCACTACAAAGAAGTATCACTTCCAACCGGTCAAAAGGGACATCTGTAAAATGTGTAAAAACAAGAAAGGCAAGACAGGATCTGGAGAAGAGGGAGCCTTGTTATGCGGATGGGTGGGATGTAAATTGCCAACAGCCACTCTGGAGGAGTGCATTGTGTTCCCAAAAAGAAGAAAACAACAGTGCTTCACAACCTAAGGCACTTCCAGTCACGGGCATATACCTTGGGAAAATTGAAAATCAATAAGACACAGCCACCTGAAAATTTATGGCAGCACTGCTTACAAGAACCTCGACTTCGGGACACCTTATATATCCCAGGAAAGACAAAAATGGTAAAGAAATTGTGGTACATACGTATGATGGAATATCCCTCAGCCATGAAGTCAATGTCATAAGGCCAGTAGCAGCATAATGACGGGATTCATGTACGATGATTCTAACTGAAAAAATCACACAGAAAAAGAAATTTATCATAAGATATCACTTATGAAGGGTATATAAACATGGCTACACATGGAATGAATTAGGAAAGGGAACAGAGTCTCATATTTAGAAAACACTCTTATGCATGCTTAAGGGGAAAGCAGAGGTGGGGTGATGAATAAAACCAGAGTTTGATATTAGCACAGGTACGGTTCCATAATCCAAATACAGAATAGACAGGACCTACTACTTCCTCTGTGAACGGAACTCAAAACCCCATATTTCCCGCAGAGGAATATATATGACTAGTAAGAATCTTAAAACCTATGTATTGATATGTCTCCGTAAGGGAATCAAGTGTGTCTAGACTGGCATAAACATGGCAGCGAGAATCAGCTCAAACCCACTAGAAAAGGAAATTCAAAAACAAAACAAAAGACAGGGAAATTCTTTAGAATTCCTTCAGGGTCTCTGATGAAACCTGGAATGACACTATAAACAAAGACAGCTGGATGTGGCATAAGGCTGGACACTTGGGACTGAGAGGATTGGTGAGATTGGGTGAGCAAATGCAAACAATTTAAAACAATAATATGTGGCACCCATTCCATGAGTCCCAACTCTCCAGGTTGAAGGATCTATTTCTACAGCTATAACATGTACGGGAAACCTAGAGAACGGACACACTGTGTATACAAAAGGTTTCTAAAACTCAAAGAATAGTCCCTCTCCTTGTGCTCCAGTTTGATTTTCCATCTGCTTTACTATCAATCTCCCAACTTGGAGAGACAGCCCCTTTAACCTCCTGGTTCGCACAGCTTTCCAATTTGGCAGAGGATGAAAGAGAAGAGGGAGAACCAATGAGAGCGTAGCTGTTAGGCATTTGGACGGGCACATATCACTGTAATTTCCTGGCAGGAAGAAGAATTTACCAAATTCTCAGCCACACTCCGGGAACCAGCATAGATCCTGAACCAAAATTTTGGACTTGCGGTCAGCTCACCAAAAACGAGTTGAAAAATGGAGCTCAGGGGCACAGCAATTCACAAACTGGCCGAGTAATAAAGGACAACTATCGTCCAAAAATCTGTTGAGGGAAGGCAACGAGGCGGACTTGAAAGCGAGGCAGAATAGCAGGAAACAGATTTCAAGAGGTACGTTGGAATCGCCTTTAAAGCACAGGAAGAGGGGCACAACTTCGACAATGATGAACTTGGCCAAAAAGGGCGTATGCGTTTTCTCCTGAATATATTCAGGAGAAAACGCATACGCCCTTTTTGGCCAAGCAAGGAAGCGGGCAATGCAAATCTGCACTACAAAGAAGTTGCACTTCCCACCGGTCAAAAGGGACATCCACAAAATGTGTAAAAACCAGAAAGGCAAGACAGGCCCTGGAGAACAGGGAGCCTTGTTATGCTGATGGGCGGGATGTAAATTGCCAACTGCCTCTCCGGAGGAGTACATTGTGTTCCCTAAAACAAGTAAAGAACAGAGCTACAGAGCCAAGGGCACTTCCAGTCTAGGGAATATACCTTGGGAAAACTGAAAATCAATAAGACAGAGCCACCCCAAGATTTAGGGCTGCACTGCTTACAAGGACCTCTACTTGGGTACACCTTAAATATCTCAGGAAATATAAAAATGGTTCAAAAAATTGTGGTACTTACGTACGATGGAATATCCCTCAGCCATGAAATCAATGTCATAAGACCAGTAACAGCAAAATGGGTGGATTCAGGTACGATGATTCTAAGTGAAATAAGTCACACAGGAAAAGAAACTTATCATAAGATATCACTTATGAAGATCCTGTAAACATGGCTACACTTGAACTGAGTTAGGAAAGAGAACAGCGTCTCACATTTAGAAAACACTCTTATACCTGCTTAAGGGGGAAGGAGAGGTGGGGTGATGCATAAAACCAGAGTTTGATATAAGCACAGGTACCGTTCCAAAAACCAACTATGGAATAGACAAGACCTACACCTTCCTCAATGAAAGGGACTCAAATCCCCATATTTCCCACAGAGGAATATACCTGACTAGTAAGAATCTTAAAACCTATGTATTGATGTGTCTCCATAAGGGAATCAAGTGTGTCTAGACTGGAATAAACATGGCAGCGAGAGTCAGCTCAAACCCGCTATAAAAAGGAACTTCTAAAACAAAACAAAAAAACTGGGAAATTCTTTACAATTCCTTCAGGGTCCTGATGAAACTTGGAATGACCCTATCTACAATGACAGCTGGATGTGGCATAAGCCTGGACACTTGGGACTGAGAGGATTGGTGAGATTGGGTGAGCAAATGCAGACCCTTTAAAGCAATAATACATGGCACCCATTCCATGGGTCCCAACTCTCCAGGTTGAAGGGAATATTACTACAGTTATAACATGTACGGGAAACCCAGAGAACGGACACACTGTGAATATGAAAGGTTTCTAAAACTCAACGAATAGTCCCTCTCCTGGTGCTCCGGTTTGACTTTCCATCTGCTTTACTATCAATCTCCCAACTTGGAGAGACAGCCCCTTTAACCTCCTGGTTCGAACAGGTTGCCAATTTGGCAGAGGATGAAAGGGAAGAGGGAGAACCAATGAGAGAGTAGCTGTTAGGCATTTGGACGGGCACATATTACTCTAACTTCCCGGGAGGAAGAAGAATTAACCAAAGTCTCAGCCCCCCACCGGGAACCAGCATACGTCCTGAACCAAAATTTTGGACTTGCGGTCAGCTCACCAAAAACGAGTTGAAAAATGGAGCTCAGGGGCACAGCAATTCACAAATTGGCCGAGTAATAAAGGACAACTATCGTCCAAAAATCTGTTGAGGGAAGGCAACGAGGCGGACTTGAAAGCGAGGCAGAATAGCAGGAAACAGATTTAAAGAGGTACGTTGGAATCGCCTTTAAAGCACAGGAAGAGGGGCACAACTTCGACAATGATGCACTTGGCCAAAAAGGGCGTATGCGTTTTCTCCTGAATATATTCAGGAGAAAACGCATACGCCCTTTTTCACCAAGCAAGAAAGAGGGCAATGCAAATCTGCACTACAAAGAAGTATCACTTCCCACCGGTCAAAAGGGACATCCACAAAATGTGTAAAAACCAGAAAGGCAAGACAGGCGCTGGAGAACAGGGAGCCTTGTTATGCTGATGGGCGGGATGTAAATTGCCAACTGCCTCTCCAGAGGAGTACATTGTGTTCCCTAAAACAAGTAAAGAACAGAGCTACAGAGCCAAGGGCACTACCAGTCTAGGGAATATGCCTTGGGTAAACCGAAAATCAATAAGACAGAGCCACCCCAAAATTTAGGGCTGCACTGCTTACAAGGACCTCCACTTGGGTACACCTTAAATATCCCAGGAAATATAAAAATGGTTCAAAAAATTGTGGTACTTACATACGATGGAATATCCCTCAGCCATGAAATCAATGTCATAAGACCAGTAGCAGCAAAATGGGTGGATTCAGGTACGATGATTCTAAGTGAAATAAGTCACACAGAAAAAGAAACTTATCATAAGATATCACTTATGAAGATCCTGTAAACATGGCTACACTTGAACTGAGTTAGGAAAGAGAAAAGTGTCTCACATTTAGAAGACACTCTTATGCCTGCTTAAGGAGGAAGGAGAGGTGGGGTGATGCATAAAACCAGAGTTTGATATAAGCACAGGTACCGTTCCAAAAACCAACTATGGAATAGACAAGACCTACACCTTCCTCAGTGAAAGGGACTCAAAACCCCATATTTCCCGAAGAGGAATATATCTGACTAGTAAGAATCTTAAAACCTATGTACTGATATGTCTCCGTAAGGGAATCAAATGTGTCTAGACTGGCATAAACATGGCAGCGAGAATCAGCTCAAACCCACTATAAAAAGAAATTTAAAAACAAAACAAAAAAACTGGGAAATTCTTTACAATTCCTTCAGGGTCTCTGATGAAACTTGGAATGACCCTATCTACAACGACAGCTGGATGTGGCATAAGGCTGGACACTTGGGACTGAGAGGATTGGTGAGATTGGGTGAGCAAATGCAGACCCTTTAAAGCAATAATGCATGGCACCCATTCCATGGGACCCAACTCTCCAGGTTGAAGGGAATATTACTACAGTTATAACATGTACCGGAAACCTAGAGAACGGACACACTGTGAATACGAAAGGTTTCTAAAACTCAACGAATAGTCCCTCTCCTGGTGCTCCGGTTTAACTTTCCATCCGCTTTACTATCAATCTCCCAACTTGGAGAGACACCCCCTTTAACCTCCTGGTTTGCACAGGTTGCCAATTTGGCAGAGGATGAAAGGGAAGAGGGAGAACTAATGAGAGAGTAGCTGTTAGGCATTTGGACGGGCACATATCACTCTAACTTCCCAGCCGGAAGAAGAATTAACCAAAGTCTCAGCCCCCCACCCGGAACCAGCATAGGTCCTGAACCAAAATTTTGGACGTGCGGTCAGCTCACCAAAAATGAGTTGAAAAATGGAGCTCAGGGGCACAGCAATTCACAAACTGGCTGAGAAATAAAGGACTACTATCGTCCAAAAATCTGTTGATGGAAGGCAACGAGGCGGACTTGAAAGCGAAGCAGAATAGCAGGAAACAGATATCAAGAGGTACGTTGGAATCGCCTTTAAAGCACAGGAAGAGGGGCACAACTTCGACAATGATGCACTTGGACAAAAAGGGCGTGTGTGTTTTCTCCTGAATATATTCAGGAGAAAACGCATACGCCCTTTTTGGCCAAGCAAGCAAGCGGGCAATGCAAATCCACACTACAAAGAATTATCACTTCCCACAGGTCAAAAGGGACATCCACAAAATGTGTAAAAACCAGAAAGGCAAGACAGGCCCTGGAGAACAGGGAGCATTGTTATGCTGATAGGCGGGATGTAAATTGCCAACTGACTCTCTGGAGGAGTACATTGTGTTCCCTAAAACAAGTAAAGAACAGAGCTACAGAGCCAAGGGCACTTCCAGTCTAGGGAATATACCTTGGGAAAATTGAAAATCAATAAGACAGAGCCACCCCAAAATTTAGGGCTGCACTGCTTACAAGGACCTCAACTTGGGTACACCTTAAATATCCCAGGAAATATAAAAATGGTTCAAAAAATTGTGGTACTTACGTACGATGGAATATCCCTCAGCCATGAAATCAATGTCATAAGACCAGTAGCAGCAAAATGGGTGGATTCAGGTACGATGATTCTAAGTGAAATAAGTCACACAGAAAAAGAAACTTATCATAATATATCACTTATGAAGATACTGTAAACATGGCTAAATTTGAACTGAGTTAGGAAAGAGAACAGTGTCTCACATTTAGAAAACACTCTTATGCCTGGTTAAGGGGGAAGGAGAGGTTGGGTGATGCATAAAACCAGAGTTTGATATAAGCACAGGTACCGTTCCAAAAACCAACTATGGAATAGACAAGACCTACACCTTCCTCAGTGAAAGGGACTCAAAACCCCATATTTCTCGCAGAGGAATATATCTGACTAGTAAGGATCTTAAAACTTATGTATTGATATGTCTCCGTAAGGGAATCAAGTGTGTCTACACTGGCATAAACATGGCAGCGAGAATCAGCTCAAACCCACTATAAAAAGGAATTTCAAAAACAAAACAAAAAAACTGGGAAATTCTTTACAATTCCTTCAGGGTCTCTGATGAAACCTGGAATGACCCTATCTACAATGACAGCTGGATGTGGCATAAGGAGGGACACTTGGGACTGAGAGGATTGGTGAGATTGGGTGAGCAAATGCAGAACCTTTAAAGCACAAATGCCTGGCACCCATTCCATGGGTCCCAACTCTCGAGGTTGAAGGGAATATTACTACAGCTAAAACATGAACGGGAAACCTAGAGAACGGACACACTGTGAATACGAAAGGTTTCTAAAACTCAACGAATAGTCCCTTTCCTGGTGCTCCGGTTTGACTTTCAATCTGCTTTACTATCAACCTCCCAACTTGGAGAGACAGCCCCTTTAACCTCCTGGTTCGCACAGGTTGCCAATTTTGCAGAGGATGAAAGGGAAGAGGGAGAACCAATGAGAGAGTAGCTGTTAGGCACTTGGACGGGCACATATCACTGTAATTTCCCAGCAGGAAGAAGAATTATCCAAAGTCTCAGCCCCCCAACGGGAACCAGCATAGATCCTGAACCAAAATTTTGGACTTGCGGTCAGCTCACCAAAAACGAGTTGAAAAATGGAGCTCAGGGGCACAGCAATTCACAAACTGGCCGAGTAATAAAGGACAACTATCGTCCAAAAATCTGTTGAGGGAAGGCAACGAGGCGGACTTAAATCGAGGCAGAATAGCAGGAAACAGATTTCAAGAGGTACGTTGGAATCGCCTTTAAAGCACAGGAAGAGGGGCACAACTTCGACAATGATGCACTTGGCCAAAAAGGGCGTATGTGCTGTCTCCTGAATATATTCAGGAGAAAACGCATACGCCCTTTTTGGCCAAGCAAGCAAGCGGGCAATGCAAATCCGCACTACAAAGAAGTATCACTTCCCACTGGTCAAAAGGGACATCCACAAAATGTGTAAAAACCAGAAAGGCAAGACAGGCCCTGGAGAACAGGGAGCCTTGTTATGCTGATGGGCGGGATGTAAATTGCCAACTGCCTCTCTGGAGGAGTACATTGTGTTCCCTAAAACAAATAAAGAACAGAGCTACAGAGCCAAGGGCACTTCCAGTCTAGGGAATATACCTTGGGAAAATTGAAAATCAATAATACAGAGCCACCCCAAAATTTAGGGCTGCACTGCTTACAAGGACCTCAACTTGGGTACACCTTAAATATCCCAGGAAATATAAAAATGGTTCAAAAAATTGTGGTACTTACGTACGATGGAATATCCCTCAGCCATGAAATCAATGTCATAAGACCAGTAGCAGCAAAATGGGTGGATTCAGGTACGATGATTCTAAGTGAAATAAGTCACACAGAAAAAGAAACTTATCATAAGATATCACTTATGAAGATACTGTAAACATGGCTAAATTTGAACTGAGTTAGGAAAGAGAACAGTGTCTCACATTTAGAAAACACTCTTATGCCTGCTTAAGGGGGAAGGAGAGGTGGGGTGATGCATAAAACCAGAGTTTGATATAAGCACAGGTACCGTTCCAAAAACCAACTATGGAATAGACAAGACCTACACATTCCTCAGTGAAAGGGACTCAAAACCCCATATTTCCCGCAGAAGAATATATCTGACTAGTAAGAATCTTAAAACCTATGTATTGATATGTCTCCGTAAGGGAATCAAGTGTGTCAAGACTGGCATAAACATGGCAGCGAGAATCAGCTCCAACCCACTATAAAAAGGAATTTCAAAAACAAAACAAAAAACCTGGGAAATTCTTTACAATTCCTTCAGGGTCTCTGATGAAACCTGGAATGACCCTATCTACAATGACAGCTGGATGTGGCATAAGGCTGGACACTTTGGACTGAGACGATTGGTGAGATTGGGTGAGCAAATGCAGACCCTTTGAAGCACAAATGCCTGGCACCCATTCCAAGGGTCCCAACTCTCCAGGTTGAAGGGAATATTACTACAGCTATAACATGTACGGGAAACCTACAGAACGGACACACTGTGAATACGAAAGGTTTCTAAAACTCAACGAATAGTCCCTCTCTTGGTGCTCCTGTTTGACTTTCCATCTGCTTTACTATCAACCTCCCAAATTGGAGAGACAGCCCCTTTAACCTCCTGGTTCGCACAGGTTGCCAATTTGGCAGAGGATGAAAGGGAACAAGGAGAACCAATGAGAGAGTAGTTGTTAGGCATTTGTACGGCACATATCACTCTAATTTCCTGGAAGGAAGGAGAATTAACCAAAGTCTCAGCCACCCACTGGGAACCAGCATAGGTCCTGAACCAAAGTATTGGACATGCGGTCAGCTCACAAAAAACGAGTTGAAAAATGGAGCTCAGGGGCACAGCAATTCACAAACTTTCAGAGTAATAAAGGACAACTATCGTCCAAAAATCTGTTGAGTAAAGGCAGCGAGGCGGACTTGAAAGCGAGGCAGAATAGCAGGAAACAGATTTCAAGAGGTACGTTGGAATCGCCTTTAAAGCACAGGAAGAGGGGCACAACTTCGACAATGATGCACTTGGCCAAGAAGTGCGTATGCGTTTTCTCCTGAATATATTCAGGAGAAAACGCATACGCCCTTTTTGGCCAAGCAAGCAAGCGGGCAATGCAAATCTGCACTACAAAAAGCATCACTTCCCACTGGTCAAAAGGGACATCCACAAAATGTGTAAAAACCAGAAAGGCAAGACAGGCCCTGGAGTACAGGGAGCCTTGTTATGCTGATAGGCGGGATGTAAATTGCCAACTGCCTCTCTGGAGGTGTGCATTGTGTTCCCTAAAACAAAGAAACAACAGAGCTACAGAGCCAAGGGCTCTTGCAGTCTAGGGAATATACCTTGGGAAAACTGAATATCGATAAGACAGAGCTACCCCAAAATTTAGGGCTGCACTGCTTACAAGTACCTCAACTTGGGTACACCTTAAATATCCCAGGAAATATAAAAATGGTTCAAAAAAAAGTGGTACTTACGTACGATGGAATATCCCTCAGCCATGAAATCAATGTCATAAGACCAGTAGCAGCAAAATGGGTGGATTCAGGTACGATGATTCTAAGTGAAATAAGTCACAGAGAAAAAGAAACTTATCATAAGATATCACTTATGAAGATTCTGTAAACATTGCTACACTTGAACTGAGTTAGGAAAGAGAACACTGTCTCGCATTTAGAAAACACTCTTATGCCTGCTTAAGGGGGAAGGAGAGGTGGGGTGATGCATAAAACCAGAGTTTGATATAAGCACAGGTACCGTTCCAAAAACCAACTATGGAATAGACAAGACCTGCACCTTCCTCAGTGAAAGGGACTCAAAACCCAATATTTCCCGCAGAGGAATATATCTGACTAGAAAGAATCTTAAATCCTATGTATTGATATGTCGCCATAAGGGAATCAAGTGTGTCTAGACTGGCATAAACATGGCAGCGAGAATCAGCTCAAACCCACTATAAAAAGGAATTTCAAAAACAAAACAATAAAACTGGGAAATTCTTTACAATTCCTTCAGGGTCTCTGATGAAACCTGGAATGACCCTATCTACAATGACAGCTGGATGTGGCATAAGGCTTGACACTTGGGACTGAGAGGATGGGTGAGATTGGGTGAGCAAATGCAGACCCTTTAAAGCAATAATGCATGGCACCCTTTCCATGGGTCCCAACTCTCCAGGTTGAAGGGAATATTACTACAGTTATAACATGTACGGGAAACCTAGAGAACGGACACACTGTGAATACGAAAGGTTTCTAAAACTCAACAAATAGTCCCTCTCCTGGTGCTCCGGTTTGACTTTCCATCTGCTTTACTATCAATCTCCCAACTTGGAGAGACAGCCTCTTTAACCTCCTGGTTCGCACAGGTTTCCAATTTGGAAGAGGATGAAAGGGAAGAGGGAGAACCAATGAGAGAGTAGCTGTTAGGCATTTGGACGGGCACATATCACTCTAACTTCCGGGCAGGAAGAAGAATTAACCAAAGTCTCAGCCCCCCATCTGGAACCAGCATAGGTCCTGAACCAAAATTTTGGACTTGCGGTCAGCTCACAAAAAACGAGTTGAAAAATGGAGCTAAGGGGCACAGCAAATCACAAACTGGCAGAGTAATAAAGGACAACTATCGTGCAAAAATCTGTTGAGGGAAGGCAACGAGGCGGACTTGAAAGCGAGGCAGAATAGCAGGAAACAGATTTCAAGAGGTACGTTGGAATCGCCTTTAAAGCACAGGAAGAGGGGCACAACTACGAAAATGATGCACTTGGCCAAAGAGGGCGTATGCGTTTTCTCCTGAATATATTCAGGAGAAAAGGCATACGCCCTTTTTGGCCAAGCAAGGAAGCGGGCAATGCAAATCTGCACTACAAAGAAGTATCACTTCCCACAGGTCAAAAGGGACATCCACAAAATGTGTAAAAACCAGAAAGGCAAGACAGGCCCTGGAGAACAGGGAGCCTTGTTATGCTGATGGGCGGGATGTAAATTGCCACTTGCCTCTCTGGAAGAGTATATTGTGTTCCCTAAAACAAGTAAAGAACAGAGCTAAAGAGCCAAGGGCACTTCCAGTCTAGGGAATATACCTTGGGAATTCTGAAAATCAATAAGACAGAGCCACCCCAAAATTTAGGGCTGCACTGCTTACAAGGACCTCAACTTGGGTACACCTTAAATATGCCAGGAAATATAAAATTGGTTCAAAAATTGTGGTACTTACGTACGATGGAATAACCCTCAGCCATGAAATCAATGTCATAAGACCAGTAGCAGCAAAATGGGTGGATTCAGGTACGATGATTCTAAGTGAAATAAGTCACAGAGAAATAGAAACTTATCATAAGATATCACTTATGCAGATCCTGTAAACATGGCTACACTTGAACTGAGTTAGGAAAGAGAACAGTGTCTCACATTTAGAAAACACTCTTATGCCTGCTTAAGGGGGAAGGAGAGGTGGAGTGATGCATAAAACCAGAGTTTGATATAAGCACAGGTACCGTTCCAAAAACCAACTATGGAATAGAAAAGACCTACACCTTCCTCAGTGAAAGGGACTCAAAACCCCATATTTCCCGCAGAGGAATATATCAGACTAGTAAGAATCTTAAAACCTATGTATTGATATGTCTCCGTAAGGGAATCAAGTGTGTCTAGACTGGCATAAACATGGCAGCGAGAATCAGCTCAAACCCACTATAAAAAGGAATTTCAAAAACAAAACAAAAAAACTGGGAAATTCTTTACAATTCCTTCAGGGTCTCTGATGAAACCTGGAATGACCCTGTCTACAACGACAGCTGGATGTGGCATAGGGCTGGACACTTGGGACTGAGAGGATTGGTGAGATTGGGTGAACAAATGCAGACCCTTTAAAGCAATAATGCATGGCACCCATTCCATGGGTCCCAACTCTCCAGGTTGAAGGGAATATTACTACAGTTATAACATGTACGGGAAACCTAGAGAACGGACACACTGTGAATACGAAAGGTTTCTAAAACTCAATGAATAGTCCCTCTCCTGGTGCTACGGTTTGACTTTCCATCTGCTTTACTATCAACCTCCCAACTTGGAGAGACAGCCCCTTTAACCTCCTGGTTCGCACAGGTTGCCAATTTGGCAGAGGATGAAAGGGAAGAGGGAGAACCAATTTGAGAGTAGCTGTTAGGCATTTGGACGGGCACATATCACTCTAACTTCCCAGCAGGAAGAAGAATTAACCAAAGTCTCAGCCACCCACCGGGGACCAGCATAGGTCCTGAACCAAAATTTTGGACTTGCGGTCAGCTCACCAAAAACGAGTTGAAAAATGGAGCTCAGGGGCACAGCAATTCACAAACTGGCCGAGTAATAAAGGACAACTATCGTCCAAAAATCTGTTGAGGGAAGGCAACGAGGCGGACTTGAAAGCGAGGCAGAGTAGCAGGAAACAGATTTCAAGAGGTACGTTGGAATCGCCTTTAAAGCAGAGAAAGAGGGGCACAACTTCGACAATGATGCACTTGGCCAAAAAGGGCGTATGCGTTTTCTCCTGAATATATTCAGGAGAAAACGTATATGCCCTTTTTGGCCAAGCAAGCAAGCGGGCAATGCAAATCTGCACTACAAAGAAGTATCACTTCCCACCGGTCAAAAGGGCCATCCACAAAATGTGTAAAAACCAGAACGGCAAGACAGGCCCTGGAGAACAGGGAGCCTTGTTATGCTGATGGGCGGGATGTAAATTGCCAATTGCCTCTCTGGAGGAGTGAATTGTGTTCCCTAAAACAAGTAAACTACAGAGCTACAGAGCCAAGGGCACTTCCAGTCTAGGGAATATACCTTGGGAAAACTGAAGATCAATAAGACAGAGCCACCCCAAAATTTAGGGCTGCACTGCTTACAAGGACCTCAACTTGGGTACACCTTAAATATCCCAGGAAATATAAAAATGGTTCAAAAAATTGTGGTACTTACATACGATGGAATATCCCTCAGCCATGAAATCAATGTCATAAGACCAGTAGCAGCAAAATGGGTGGATTCAGGTACGATGATTCTAAGTGAAATAAGTCACAGAGAAAAAGAAACTTATCATAAGATATCACTTATGAAGATCCTGTAAACATGGCTACACTTGAACTAAGTTAGGAAAGAGAACAGTGTCTCACATTTAGAAAACACTCTTATGCCTGCTTAAGGGGGAAGGAGAGGTGGGGTGATGCATAAAACCAGAGTTTGATATAAGCACAGGTACCGTTCCAAAAACCAACTATGGAATAGACAAGACCTACACCTTCCTCAGTGAAAGGGACTCAAAACCCTATATTTCCCGCAGAGGAATATATCAGACTAGTAAGAATCTTAAAACCTATGTATTGATATGTCTCCATAAGGGAATCAAGTGTGTCTAGACTGGCATAAACATGGCAGCGAGAATCAGCTCAAACCCACTATAAAAAGGAATTTCAAAAATAAAACAAAATAACTGGGAAATTCTTTACAATTCCTTCAGGGTCTCTGATGAAACCTGGAATGACCCTATCTACAGTAACAGCTGGATGTGGCATAAGGCTGGACACTTGGGACTGAGATGATTGGTGAGATTGGGTGAGCAAATGCAGACCCTTTAAAGCAATAATGCATGGCACACATTCCATGGGTCCCAACTCTCCAGGATGAAGGGAATATTACTACAGCTATAACATGTTCGGGAAACCTAGAGAACGGACACACTGTGAATACTAAAGGTTTCTAAAACTCAACGAATAGTCCCTCTCCTGGTGCTCCGGTTTGACTTTCCATCTCTTTCCTCTCAACCTCCCAAGTTGGAGAGACAGCCCCTTTAACCTCCTGGTTCACACAGTTTGCCTATTTGGCAGAGGATGAAAGGGAAGAGGGAGAACCAATAAGAGAGTAGCTGTTAGGCATTTGGATGGGCACATATCACTGTAATTTCCCAGCAGGAAGAAGAATTAACCAAAGTCTCAGCCACCCACCGGGAACCAGTATAGGTCCTGAACCAAAATTTTGGACTTGCGGTCAGCCACCTAAAACGAGTTGAAAAATGGAGCTCAGGGGCACAGCAATTCACAAACTGGCCGAGTAATAAAGGACAACTATCGTCCAAAAATCTGTTGAGGGAAGGCAACGAGGCGGACTTGAAAGCGAGGCAGAATAGCAGGAAACAGATTTCAAGAGGTACGTTGGAATCGCATTTAAAGCACAGGAAGAGGGGCACAACTTCGACAATGATGCACTTGGCCAAAAAGGGCGTATGCGTTTTCTCCTGAATATATTCAGGAGAAAACGCATACGCCCTTTTTGGCCAAGCAAGCAAGCGGGCAATGCAAATCTGCACTACAAAGAAGTATCACTTCCCACCGTTCAAAAGGGTCATCCACAAAATGTGTAAAAACCGGAAAGGCAAGACAGGCCCTGGAGAACAGGGAGCCTTGTTATGCTGATGGGCGGGATGTAAATTGCCAACTGCCTCTCTGGAGGAGTGCATTGTGTTCCCTAAAACAAGTAAACAACAGAGCTACAGAGCCAAGGGCACTTCCAGTCTAGGGAATATACCTTGGGAACTCTGAAAATCAATAAGACAGAGCCACCCCAAAATTTAGGGCTGCACTGCTTACAAGGACCTCAACTTGGGTACACCTTAAATATCCCAGGAAATATAAAAATGGTTCAAAAATTGTGGTACTTACATACGATGGAATATCCCTCAGCCATGAAATCAATGTCATAAGACCAGTAGCAGCAAAATGGGTGGATTCTGGTACGATGATTCTAAGTCAAATAAGTCACAGAGAAAAAGAAACTTATCATAAGATATCACTTATGAAGATCCTGTAAACATGGCTAAACTTGAACTGAGTTAGGAAAGAGAACAGTGTCTCACATTTAGAAAACACTCTTATGCCTGCTTAAAGGGGAAGGAGAGGTGGGGTGATGCATAAAACCAGAGTTTGATATAAGCACAGGTACCGTTCCAAAAACCAACTATGGAATAGACAAGACCTACACGTTCCTCAGTTAAAGGGACTCAAAACCCCATATTTCCCGCAGAGGAATATATCTGACTAGTAAGAATCTTAAAACCTATGTATTGATATGTCTCCGTAAGGGAATCATGTGTGTCTAGACTGGCATAAACATGGCAGCGAGAATCAGCTCAAACCCACTATAAAAAGGAATTTCAAAAATAAAACGAAACAACTGGGAAATTCTTTACAATTCCTTCAGGGTCTCTGATGAAAGCTGGAATGACCCTATCTACAACGACAGCTGGATGTGGCATAAGGCTGGACACTTGGGACTGAGAGGATTGGTGAGATTGTGTGAGCAAATGCAGACCCTTTAAAGCAATAATGCATGGCACACATTCCATGGGTCCCAACTCTCCAGGTTGAAGGGAATATTACTACAGCTATAACATGTATGGGAAACCTAGAGAAAGGACACAAAGTGAATACGAAATGTTTCTAAAACTCAACGAATAGTCCCTCTCCTGGTGCTCCGGTTGGACTTTCCATCTGCTTTACTATCAACCTCCCAACTTGGAGAGACAGCCCCTTTAACCTCCTGGTTCGCACAGGTTGCCAATTTGGCAGAGGATGAAAGGGAAGAGGGAGAACCAATGAGAGAGTAGCTGTTAGGCATTTGGACAGGCACATATCACTGTAATTTCCCGGCAGGAAGAAGTATTAACCAAAGTCTCAGGCCCCCACCGGGAACCAGTATAGGACCTGAACCAAAATTTTGGACTTGCGGTCAGCTCACCTATAACGAGTTGAAAAATGGAGCTCAGGGGCACAGCAATTCACAAACTGGCCGAGTAATAAAGGACAACTATCGTCCAAAAATCTGTTGAGGGAAGGCAACGAGGCGGACTTGAAAGCGAGGCAGAATAGCAGGAAACAGATTTCAAGAGGTACGTTGGAATCGCCTTTAAAGCACAGGAAGAGGGGCACAACTTCGACAATGATGCACTTGGCCAAAAAGGGCGTATGCGTTTTCTCCTGAATATATTCAGGAGAAAACGCATACGCCCTTTTTGGCCAAGCAAGCAAGCAGGCAATGCAAATCTGCACTACAAAGAAGTATCACTTCCCACCGGTCAAAAGGGACATCCACAAAATGTGTAAAAACCAGAAAGGCAAGACAGGCTCTGGAGAACAGGGAGCCTTGTTATGCTGATGGGCGGGATGTAAATTGCCAACTGCCTCTCTGGAGGAGTGCATTGTGTTCCCTAAAACAAGTAAAGAACAGAGCTACAGAGCCAAGGGCACTTCCAGTCTAGGGAATATACCTTGGGAAAACTGAAAATCAAAAAGACACAGCCACCCCAAAATTTAGGGCTGTACTGCTTACAAGGACCTCAACTTGGGTACACCTTAAATATCCCAGGAAATATAAAAATGGTTCAAAAAATTGGGGTACTTACGTACGATGGAATATCCCTCAGCCATGAAATCAATGTCATAAGACCAGTAGCAGTAAAATGGGTGAATTCAGGTACGATGATTCTAAGTGAAGTAAGTCACAGAGAAAAAGAAACTTATCATAAGATATCACTTATGAATATCCTGTAAACATGGCTACACTTGAACTGAGTTAGGAAAGAGAACACTGTCTCGCATTTAGAAAATACTCCTATGCCTGCTTAAGGGGGAAGGAGAGGTGGGGTGATGCATAAAACCAGAGTTTGATATAAGCACAGGTACCATTCCAAAAACCAACTATGGAATAGACAAGACCTACACCTTCCTCAGTGAAAGGGACTCAAAACCCCATATTTCCCGCAGAGGAATATATCTGACTAGTAAGAATCTTAAAACCTATGTATTGATATGTCTCCGAAAGGGAATCAAGTGTGTCTAGACTGGCATAAACATGGCAGCGAGAATCAGCTCAAACCCACTATAAAAAGGAATTTCAAAAACAAAACAAAAAAACTGGGAAATTCTTTACATTTCCTTCAGGGTCTCTGATGAAACCTGGAATGACCCTATCTACAACGACAGCTGGATGTGGCATAAGGCTGGACACTTGGGACTGAGAGGATTGGTGAGATTGGGTGAACAAATGCAGACCATTTAAAGCAATAGTGCATGGCACACATTCCATGGGTCCCAACTCTCCATGTTGAAGGGAATATTACTACAGCTATAACATGTACGGGAAACCTAGAGAACGGACACACTGTGAATACTAAAGGTTTCTAAAACTCCACGAATAGTCCCTCTCCTGGTGCTCTGGTTTGACTTTCATCTCTTTACTATCAACCTCCCAACTTGGAGGGACAGCCCCTTTATCCTCCTGGTTCACACAGTTTGCCAATTTGGCAGAGGTTGAAAGGGAAGAGGGAGAACCAATGAGAGAGTAGCTATTAGGCATTTGGATGGGCACATATCACTGTAATTTCCCGGCAGGAAGAAGAATTAACCAAAGTCTCAGCCACCCACCGGGAACCAGTATAGGTCCTGAACCAAAATTTTGGACCTGCGGTCAGCTCACCAAAAACGAGTTGAAAAATGGAGCTCAGGGGCACAGCAATTCACAACCTGGCCGAGTAATAAAGGACAACTATCATCCAAAAATCTGATGAGGGAAGGCAACGAGGCGGACTTGAAAGCGAGGCAGAATAGCAGGAAACAGATTTAAAGAGGTACGTTGGAATAGCCTTTAAAGCACAGGAAGAGGGTCACAACTTCGACAATGATGCACTTGACCAAAAAGGGCGTATGCGTTTTCTCCTGAATATATTCAGGAGAAAACGCATACGCCCTTTTTGGCCAAGCAAGCAAGTGGGCAATGCAAATCTGCACTACAAAGAAGTATCACTTCCCACCGGTCAAAAGGGCCATCCACAAAATGTGTAAAAACCAGAACGGCAAGACAGGCCCTTGAGAACAGGGAGCCTTGTTATGCTGATGGGCGGGATGTAAATTGCCAACTGCCTCTCTGGAGGAGTTCATTGTGTTCCCTAAAACAAGTAAAGAACAGAGCTACAGAGCCAAGGGCACTTCCAGTCTAGGGAATATACCTTGGGAAAACTGAAAATCAATAAGACAGAGCCACCCCAAAATTTATGGCTGCACTGCTTACAAGGACCTCAACTTGGGTACACCTTAAATATCCCAGGAAATATAAAAATAGTTCAAAAAATTGTGGTACTTACGTACGATGGAATATCCCTCAGCCATGAAATCAATGACATAAGACCAGTAGCAGCAAAATGGGTGGATTCAGGTACGATGATTCTAAGTGAAATAAGTCACAGAGAAAAAGAAACTTATCATAAGATATCACTTATGAAGATCCTGTAAACATGGCTACACTTGAACTGAGTTAGGAAAGAGAACAGTGTCTCACATTTAGAAAACACTCTTATGCCGGCTTAAGGGGGAAAGAGAGGTGGGGTGATGCATAAAACCACAGTTTGATATAAGCACAGGTACCGTTCCAAAAACCAACTATGGAATAGACAAGACCTACACCTTCCTCAGTGAAAGGGACTCAAACCCCATATTACCCGCAGAGGAATATATCTGACTAGTAAGAATCTTAAAACCTATGTATTGATATGTCTCCGTAAGGGAATCAAGTGTGTCTAGACTGGCATAAACATGGCAGCGAGAATCAGCTCAAACCCACTATAAAAAGGAATTTCAAAAATAAAACAAAACAACTGGGAAATTCTTTACAATTCCTTCAGGGTCTCTGATGAAACCTGGAATGACCCTATCTACAGCGACAGCTGGATGTGGCATAAGGCTGGACACTTGGGACTGAGAGGATTGGTGAGATTGGGTGAGCAAATGCAGACCCTTTAAAGCAATAATGCATGGCACACATTCCATGGGTCCCAACTCTCCAGGTTGAAGGGAATATTACTACAGCTATAACATGTACGGGAAACCTAGAGAACGGACACACTGTGAATACGAAAGGTTTCTAAAACTCAACGAATAGTCCCTCTCCTGGTGCTCCGGTTTGACTTTCCATCTTCTTTACTATCAACCTCCCAACTTGGAGAGACAGCCCCTTTAACCTCCTGGTTCACACAGTTTGCTAATTGTGCAGAGGATGAAAGGGAAGAGGGAGAACCAATCAGAGAGTAGATGTAGGCATTTGCACGCGCACATGTCACTCTAATTTCCCGGCAGGAAGAAGAATTAACCAAAGCCTCAGCCACCCACAGGGAACCAATATAGCCACCCCTGGAACCAGTATAGGTCTTGAAGCAAAATTGTGGATTTGCGGCCAGCTCACAAAGATGGGATTTGAAAATTGGAGCTCAGGGGCACAGCAATTCACAAACCTGCAGACTTATAAAGTAGTACTCTCTTCCAAAAATCTGTTGAGGGAAGGCAATGAAGCGGCCTTGAAAATGAGGCAGAATTGCACAAAACATATTTCAACAGGTAAATTGGAATCGCCTTTAAAGCACAGGAAAAGCATCCCAAGTTGGACAGAGATGCACTTGGCCAAAAAGGGCGTATGCCTTTTCTCCTGAATATATTCAGAAGAAAACGCATACACCCTTTTTGGCCAATCAAGCAAGCGCGCAATACAAATCCACACTACAAAGAATTGTCACTTACCACTGGTCAAAAGGGACATCCGAATATCTGTAAAAACCAGAAAGGTTGGGCTTCCCTGGTGGTGCAGTGGTTGCGAGTCTGCCTGCCGATGCAGGGGACACGGGTTCGTGCCCCGGTCTGGGAGGATCCCACGTGCCGCGGAGCGGCTGGGCCCGAGAGCCATGGCCACTGGGCCTGCGCGTCCGGAGCCTGTGCCCCGCAATGGGAGAGGCCACAGCAGTGAGAGGCCCGCATACAGAAAAAAAAAAAAAAAAAAAAAAAAAAACAGAAAGGCAAGAGAGAGATGGCAAGGGCATGAAGCAATGTGATCCCAATGGTCATGGAGGATTGTGATGACAAGCGCATGGAGAATTGTGATGACAAGATTATGTACCATTTTGTTGACAAAGGCAAGGAGCATTATGATGACAAGGTTCATGGAGCACTGTGATGACAAGCATCACGGAGCATAGTGATTACAGGGGTCATGGAGCATTGGGATGACAAGCGCAAGGATCATTGTGATGACAATGGTCATGGAGCATTTTAATGACAAGAGTCCCGGATCATTTTGTTGTCAGGGTTCATGGAGCGTTGTGATGACAGTGGTCATGGAGCATTGTGATGACAGGGGTCGTGGCGCATTGTGATGAGAAGGTCATGGAGCATTGGGCTGAAAATGTCCATGGAGAACTGTGATGACAGGGGTCATGGAGCTTTGTGATGACAAGGTACTGGAGCACTGTGATGAGAAGACCATGGAGCCTTGTGATGACAAGTCTCATGGAGCATTCTGATGAAAAGTGCCATGGAGCATTGTGATTACAGGGGTCTTGGAGCATTGTGATGACAAGGGCATGGAGCATTGGGATGAGAAGGCCATGGAGCGTTCTGATGACATGCATCATGGAGCTTTGTGATGACAAGGGCATGGAGCATTGTGATTACAGCGGTCTTGGAGCACTGTGATGAAAAGGGCATGGATCATTGTGATGAAAAAGGCATGGAGCCTTGTCATGACAGGGTTCAAGGAGAAAACTGACAACAAGTGTCAGGGAGCATTGTGATGACAAGGGTATTGAGTATTGTGATGACAAAGGTCATGGAGCATTGTGATGAGAAGACCATGGATAATTGTGATGACGAGCGTCATGGGGCGTTGTGATGATAAGTGTTATGGAACATATTGATCACAAGGATTTGGAGCATTGTGATGACAGAGGTCATGGAGCATTTTGGTTTCATTGTGATGACAATAGCCTAAAGCATTATGATGATGGGCATGGTGCATTGTGATGACAGGGTTCATGGAGCATTGAGATGAAAAGGGGCATGGAGCATTGCGATTACAGGAGTCTTGGAGCATTGTGATGACAAAGGCATGGAACATCGTGAATGAGAAGGCCATGGAGCATTCTGTTGACATGCGTCATGGAGCTTTGTGATGACAAGGGCATGGAGCATTGTGATTACAGGGGTCTTGGAGCATTGTGATGACAAGGGTCATGGAGCCTTGTGATGACAAGGCTGTGGAACATTGTGATGGCAAGGGTCATGGAGCATTGTTATGACAGGGGTAATGGAGCATTGTGATGACAAGGGCATGGAGCATTGGTCTGAAAAGTTTCATGGATTATTGTGATGAGAGGGGGCAAGGAGCATTGTGATGACAAGGGCATGGAACACTGTGATACATGGGTCATGGAGGATTGTAATGAAAAGCGCATGGAGCATTGTGATAAGAATGGCATCAAGCATTGTGATGAAAAGCATCATGGAGCCTGTGATGACAAGGGCATGGAACAATGTGATGAGAGGGTTCATGGAGCATTGTGATGACAATGGCATGCAGCATTGTGATGACAAGGGTCATTGAGCTTTGTGATGACAAAGGTCATGGAGCATTTTGATGACAAGGGTGTGGTGCATTCTGTTGTGAAGGGCAGGGAGCATTGTGATGACAGGGGTTATGGAACATTGTGATGTCAGGGGAATGGAGCATTGTGATGATAAAGGCATGTAGCATTGTTGTGACAAGGGTCATGGAATATTGTGATGACAGGGGTGAGGGAGTATTGTGTTGACTAGTGATTGAACATTGTGATATCAGTGGTGAGAGAGCATTTTGATGAGAAGTGCATGGAGCAGTGTGATGACAAGGTTTATGGAGCATTGTGATTACAAAGATGTGGAGCATTGTGATGACAAGTGCATGGCACATTGTGATGCCATGGGTCATGGAGTATTGTGCTAACAAAGGCATTGATCATTGGGAGGACAAGGGTCACCAAGCATTGTGATGAAATGTTCATGGAGCTCTGTGGTGACAAAGGTCACAGAGCATTGTGATGACGAGGGCATGGACCATTGTAATGACTAAGGTCATGAAGCATTGTGATGACTGGAGTCATGGAGCATTGTGATGACAGGGGCATGTTGCATTGGTTTGACAAGTTTCAGGGATTATTGTGATGACAGTGGGCATGGCGCATTGTGATGACAAGGGCATGGAG
This sequence comes from Hyperoodon ampullatus, assembly GCF_949752795.1. Classification (NCBI taxonomy): domain Eukaryota; kingdom Metazoa; phylum Chordata; class Mammalia; order Artiodactyla; family Ziphiidae; genus Hyperoodon; species Hyperoodon ampullatus. The sequence continues at coordinate 594,217 of NW_027640938.1, read as the reverse complement.
CATTGTGATGAGAAGGTCATGGAGTATTGTGAAGAAGGGTGTCAGGGAGCATTGTGATGACATATGTCGTGGTCCATTGCGATGACAATGGAATGGAGCATTGTGATGCCAAGTGTCATGGAGGATTGTGATGACAAAGGTAATGGAGCATTTTGATGACAAGCGCTTGGAGCATTGTGATGACAAGGGTCATGGAGCATTGTGATAACAAGGGCCATTGAGAATTTTGATGACATGTTCATGAAGCATTGTGATGACAATCACATGGAGCTTGCTGTGACAGGGATCATGGAGCAGTGCGATGACAAGTGCATAGAGAATTGTGATGACAAAGCATGTAACACTGTGATGAAAAGCATCATGGAGCACAGTGATGCCAAGAACGTGGAGAATTGTGATGACAGGGGACATGGAGCATTGTGATGACCAGGGAATGGAGTATTGTGATGGCAAGACCGTGGAGCATTGTGATGAGAAGACCATGGATAATTGTGATGATGAGCGTCATGGAGCACTGTAATGACAAGGGGTATGGAGCATTGTGATGACAGGGGTCATGGAGCATTGTGATGACAAGGTTCATGGAGCATTCTGATGACAAGCTTGTGGAGTATTTTGATGACAATGACATGGAACATTTTGATGAAAATGGCATGGGGCATTGTGATGAAAAAGACATGGAGCCTTTTCATGACAGTTTTCAGGGAGCATTCTGACGACAAGTGTCAGGGAGCATTGTGATGACAAAGGTCATGGAGAATTGTGACGACAAGGGCATGGAGTATTGTGATGACAAGCACATGGAGCTTGCTATGACGGGGTCATGGAGCATTGCGATGACAAGTGCATAGAGAATTGTGATGACAAAGCATGTAACACTGTGATGAGAAGTGTCATGGAGCATAGTGATGCCAAGATCGTGGAGAATTTTGATGACAGGGGACATGGAGCATTGTGATGACCAGGGCATGGAGCATTGCGATGGCAAGATCGTGGAGCATTGTGATGAGAAGTCCATGGATAATTGTAATGACGAGTGTCATGGAGCACTGTAATGACAAGGGGTAAGAGCATTGTGATGACAGTGGTCATGGAGCATTGTGATGACCGGGGACATGGAGCATTCTGATGCCCAAGGCATGGAGCACTGTGATGGCAAGACCGTGGAGCATTGTGATGAGAAGACCATGGATAACTGTGATGAGGAGCATCATGGAGCACTGTAATGACAAGTGGTATGGAGCCTTGTGATGACAGGGGTCATGGAGCATTGTTATGACAGTGGTCATGGAGCATTGTGATGACAAGGGTCATGGAGCATTTTGATGACAAGGGCGTCGAGCATTGTGATGAGAAGACCATGGACAATTGTGATTACGAGTGTCATGGAGCACTGTAATGACAAGCAGTATGGAGCATTGTGATGACAGGGGCCATGGAGCATTGTGATGACTGGGGACATGGAGCATTGTGATGACCAGGGCATGGAGCATTGTGATGGCAAGACCGTGGAGCACTGTGATGAGAAGACCATGGATAATTGTGATGACGAACATCATGGAGCACTGTAATGACAAGGGGCATGGAGCATTGTGATGACAGGTGTCATGGAGCATTGTGATGACAGGGGTCATGGATCATTGAGATGACAAGGGTCACGGAGCATTCTGATGACAAGCTTGTGGAGTATTGTGATGACAATCGCATGAAGCATTGTGATGAAAAGGGCATGGATCATTGTGATGAAAAAGGCATGGAGACTTGTCATGACAGTGTTCAATGAGCATACTGATGACAAGTGTCAGGGAGCATTGTGATGACAAGTGTATTGAGAATTGTGATGACAAAGGTCATGGAGCATTGTGATGAGAAGTCCATGGATAATTGTGATGACCAGCGTCATGGGGCGTTGTGATGACAAGTGTTATGGAACATTGTGATCACAAGGGTTTGGAGCATTGTGATGAGAGAGGTCATAGAGAATTTTGATTTCATTGTGATGACAATAGCATGAAGCATTATGATGATGGGCATGGTGCATTGTGATGACAGGGTTCATGGAGCATTGAGATGAAAAGAGTCATGGATCATTGTAATAACAAGGGTCATGGAGCATTGTGATGACAAGGGCATGGAGTATTGTGATGAGAAGGCCATGGAGCATTCTGATGACATGCGTCAGGGAGCTTTGTGATGACATGGGCATGGAGCATTGTGATTACAGGGATCTTGGAGCATTGTGATGACAAGGGCTATGGAGTCTTGTGATGACAAGGCCGTAGAACATTGTGATGTCAGGGGTCATGGAGCACTGTTATGACAGGTGTAAGGGAGCATTGTGATGACAAGGTCATGGAGCATTGGTCTGAAAAGTTTCATGGATTATTGTGATGAGAGTGAGCATGGAGCATTGTGATGACAAGGGCACGGAACACAGTGATACATGTGTCATGGAGGATTGCAATGACAAGGGCATGGAGCATTGTGATGACAAGCGTCATGGAGCTTTGTGATGACAACAGCATGGAGCAATGTGATGAGAGGTTTCATGGAGCTTTGTGATGACAATGGCATGGAGCATTGTGATTCCAAGGGTCATGGAGCTTTGTGATGACATAGGCCATGGAGCATTTTGATGACAAGGGCGTGGTGCATTGTGATGAGAAGGGCAGGGAGCATTGTGATGACAGGGTCATGGAGGAATTGGATGAAAAGGGTCATGGAACATTTTGATGACAGTGTTTATGGAACATTGTGATGTTAGGGTTCATGGAGCATTGTGATGTAAAGGGTCATGGAGCATTGTGATGTCAGGGGTCATGGAGCATTGTGATGATAAGAGCATGTAGCATTGTTGTGACAAGGTTCATGGAACATTGGGATGACAGGGTGGAGGGAGTATTGTGTTGACTAGTGATGGAACATTGTGATATCAGTGGTGAGAGAGCATTTTGATGAGAGGTGCATGGAGCATTGTGATGACAAGGCTGTGGAGCATTGTGATGAGAAACGCAGGGCACATTGTGATGACATGGGTCATGGAACATTGTGCTGACAAACGCATGGAGCATTGTGATGACAAGGTTTATGGAGCATTGTGATGACAAAGATGTGGAGCATTGTGATGACAAGCGCATGGCACATTTGATGCCATGTGTCATGGAGTAATGTGCTGACAAAGGCATGGAGCATTGTGATGACAAGGGTCACCGAGCATTGTGATGAAATGTTCATGGAGTGTTGTGGTCACAAAGGTTACAGAGCCTTGTGATGACGAGGGCATGGACCATTGTGATGACAAAGGTCATGAAGCATTGTGATGACTGGAGTCACGGAGCATTGTGATGACAGGGGTCATAGAGCATTGTGATGAAAGGGCATGGAGCATTGTGATGACAGGGGCATGTTGCATTGGTTTGACAAGTTTCAGGGATTATTGTGATGACAGTGGGCATGGCGCATTGTGATGACAAGGGCATGGAGCATTGTGATTAGAAGGTCATGGAGTATTGTGAAGAAGGGTGTCAGGGAGCATTGTGATGACATATGTCATGGTCTATTGCAATGACAATGGAATGTAGCATTGTGATGCCAAGTGTCATGGAGGATTGTGATGACAAAGGTAATGGAGCATTTTGATGACAAGGGCTTGGAGCATTGTGATGACAAGGGTCATGGAGCATTGTGATAACAAGGGCCATTGAGAATTTTGATGACATGTTCATGAAGCATTGTGATGACAATCACATGGAGCTTGCTATGACAGGGGTCATGGAGCATTGCGATGACAAGTGCATAGAGAATTGTGATGACAAAACATGTAACACTGTGATGAGAAGTATCATGGAGCATAGTGATGCCAAGAACGTGGAGAATTGTGATGACAGGGGACATGGAGCATTGTGATGACCAGGGCATGGAGCATTGTGATGGCAAGACCGTGGAGCACTGTGATGAGAAGACCATGGATAATTGTGATGACGAGCGTCATGGAGCACTGTAATGACAAGGGGTATGGAGCATTGTGATGACAGGGGTCATGGAGCATTGTGATGACTGGGGACATGGAGCATTGTGATGACCAGGGCATGGAGCCTTGTGATGGCAAGATCGTGGAGCACTGTGATGAGAAGATCATTGATAATTGTGATGACGAGTGTCATGGAGCACTGTAATGACAAGGGGTATAGAGCATTGTGATGACAGTGGTCATGGAGCATTGTGATTACCGGGGACATGGAGCATTGTGATGCCCAAGGCATGGAGCACTGTGATGGCAAGACCGTGGAGCATTGTGATGAGAAGACCATGGATAATTGTGATGAGGAGCGTCATGTAGCACTGTAATGACAAGTGGTATGGAGCCTTGTGATGACAGGGGTCATGGAGCATTGTTATGACAGTGGTCATGGAGCATTGTGATGACAAGGGTCATGGAGCATTTTGATGACAAGGGCGTGGAGCATTGTGATGAGAAGACCATGGACAATTGTGATTACGAGTGTCATGGAGCACTGTAATGACAAGCGGTATGGAGCATTGTGATGACAGGGTCATGGAGCATTGTGATGACTGGGGACATGGAGCATTGTGATGACCAGGGCATGGAGCATTGTGATGGCAAGACCGTGGAGCACTGTGATGAGAAGACCATGGATAATTGTGATGACGAACATCATGGAGCACTGTAATGACAAGGGGCATGGAGCATTGTGATGACAGGTGTCATGGAGCATTGTGATGACAGGGGTCATGGATCATTGAAATGACAAGGGTCACGGAGCATTCTGATGACAAGCTTGTGGAGTATTGTGATGACAATGGTATGGAGCATTGTGATGAAAAGGGCATGGATCATTGTGATGAAAAAGGCATGGAGACTTGTCACGACAGGTTTCAATGAGCAAACTGATGACAAGTATCAGGGAGCATTGTGATGACAAGTGTATTGAGAATTGTGATGACAAAGGTCATGGAGCATTGTGATGAGAAGTCCATGGATAATTGTGATGACGAGCGTCATAGAGCACTGTAATGACAAGGGGTATGGAGCATTGTGATGACAGGGGTCATGGAGCATTCTGAAGACAATGATCATGGAGCATTCTGATGACAAGCTTGTGGAGTATTGTGATGACAATGACCTGGAGCGTTGTGATGAAAAGGGCATGGAGCATTCTGATGAAAAAGGCATGGAGCCTTTTCATGACAGTGTTCAAGGCGTATTCTGACGACAAGTGTCAGGGAGCATTGTGATGACAAGTGTATTGAGAATTGTGATGACAAAGGTCATGGAGCATTGTGACGACAAGTGCATGGAGTATTGTCATGACAGTCATCATGGAGTGTTGTGATGACAAGTGTTATGGAACTTTGTGATCACAAGGGGTTGGAGCATTGTGATGACAGAGGTCATGGACCATTTTGATTTCAAGGAGCATGGAGCATTGTGATGACAAGGGCATGGAGCAATGTGATCCCAAGGTTCATGGAGGATTGTGATGAAAATGGTAATGGAGTATTGTGATGACAAGCTCATGGAGCATTGTGATGACAAGTTCATGTAGGATTTTGATGACACAGGCTTGGAGAATTGTGTTGATAAGGGTCATGGAGCACTGTGATGATAAGCGTCACGGAGCATTGAGATTACAGGGGTCATGGAGCATTGGGATGACAAGGGCATGGATCATTGTGATGACAAGTGTCATGGAGCATTGGGCTGAAAATGTTCATGGAGCATTGTGATGACAAGGGAATGGAGCATTGTGATGACAAGAGTCCCGGATCATTGTGTTGTCAGGGGTCATGGAGTGTGGTGATGACAGTGGTCATGGAGGATTGTGATGATATGGGTCATGGAGCATTGTGATGAGAAGGTCATGAAGCATTGGGCTGAAAATTTTCATGGAGTATTGTGATGACACGGGTCATGGAGCATTGTAATGAGAAGGGAATTGAGCACTGTGATGACAAGGTCCTGGAGCATTGTGATGGGAAGTCCATGGAGCCTTGTGATGACAATTCTCATGGAACATTCTGATGAAAAGGGGCATGGAGCATTGTGATTACAGGGGTCTTGGAGCATTGTGATGACAAGGGCATGGAGTATTGTGATGAGAAGGCCATGGAGCATTCTGATGACATGCGTCATGGAGCTTTGTGCTGACAAGGGCATGGAGTATTGTGATGAAAATGGCATGGATCATTGTTATGAAAAAGGCATGGAGCCTTGTCATGACAGGGTTCTAGGAGCATACTGACGGCAAGTGTCACGGAGCATTGTGATGACAAGTGTAATGAGCATTGTGATGACAAAGTTCATGGAGCATTGTGATGGGAAGACCATGGATAATTTTGATGATGAGCGTCATGGGGTGTTGTGATGATAAGTTTTATGGAACATTGTTATCACAAGGGTTTGGAGCATTGTGATGACAGAGGTCATGGAGCATTTTGATTTCATTGTGATGACAATAGCCTGAAGCATTATGGTGATGGGCATGGTGCATTGTGATGACAGCGTTCATGGAGCATTGAGATGAAAAGGGGCATGGAGCATTGTGATTACAGGGGTCTTGGAGCATTGTGATGACAAGGGCAAGGAGCATTGTGATGAGAAGGCCATGGAGCATTCTGATGACATGTGTCATTGAGCTTTGTGATGACAAGGGCATGGAGCATTGTGATTACAGGGGTCTTGGAGCATTGTGATGACAAGGGTCATGGAGCCTTGTGATGACAATGGTGTGGAACATTGTGATGGCAGGGGTCATGGAGCATTGTTATGACAGGGGTAATGGAGCATTGTGATGAGAAGGGCATGGAGCATTGGTCTGAAAAGTTTCATGGATTATTGTGATGAGAGTGGGCATGGAGCATTGTGATGACAAGGTCACGGAACACTGTGATCCATGGGTCATGGAGGATTGTAATGACAAGGGCATGGAGCATTGTGATGAGAAGGGCATCGAACATTGTTTTGACAAGCGTCATGGAGCTTTGTGATGACAAGGGCATGGAACAATGTGATGCGACGGTGCATGGAACATTGTGATTCCAAGGGTTAAGGAGCTTTGTGATGACAAAAGTCATGGAGCATTTTGATGTCAAGGGCGTGGTGCATTGTGATGAGAAGGGCAGGGAGCATTTTGATGACAGGGTCATGCAGCAATTTGATGAAAAGTGTAATGGAACATTTTGATGACAGGGGTTATAGAACATTGTGATGTCAGGGGTCATGGAGCTTTGGGATGAAAAGGGTCATGGAGCATTTTGATGACAGGTGTTATGGAACATTGTGATGATAAGGGGATGTAGCATTGTGATGACAGGGGTCATGCAATATTGTGATTACAGGGGTGAGGGAGTATTGTGATGACTAGTGATGGAACAATGTGATATCTCTGTTGAGAGAGCATTTTGATGAGAAGTGCATGGATCATTGTGATTACAAGGTTTATGGAGCATTACGATGACAAGGTTGTAGACCGTTGTGATGAAAATTACGTGGCACATTGTGATGACAAGGGTCATGGAGCATTGTTCTGACAAAGGCATGGAGCATTGTGATGACAAGGGTCACAGAGCATTGTGATGAAACGTTCATGGAGTATTGTGGTTACAAAGGTCACAGAGCCTTGTGATGATGTGGGCATGGACCACTGTGATGACAAATGTTATGAAGCATTGTGATGACTGGAGTCACAGAGCATTGTGATGACAAGGGTCATGGAGCATTGTGATGACAAGGGCATGGAGCATTGTGATGACAGGGGCATGGAGCATTGGTCTGACAAGTTTAATTGATTATTGTGATGACAGTGGGCATGGGGCATTGTGATGACAAGGGCATGGGGCATTGTGATGAGAAGGTCATGGAGTATTGTGAAGACAGGTGTCAGGGAGCATTGTGATGACATATGTCATGGTCCATTGCGATGACAATGGCATGGAGCATTGTGATGCCAAATGTAATGGAGGATTGTGATGACAAATATAATGGAGCATTGTGATGAATAGGGCTTGGAGCATTATGATGACAAGGGCCATTGAAAATTTTCATGACAAGGTCGTGAAGCATTGTGATGACAAGGTGCTGGAGCATTGTGATGAGAAAACCATGGAGCCTTGTGAGACAAGTCTCATGGAGCATACTGATGAAAAGGGGCATGGAGCATTTTGATTAGAGTGTCTTGGAAAATTGTGATGACAAGGGCATGGAGCATTGTGATGAGAAGGCCAAGGAGCAGTCTGATGACATGCGTCATTGAGCTTTGTGATGACAAGGGCATGGAGCATTGTAATTACAGGTGTCTTGGAGCATTGTGATGAAAAAGGCATGGATCATTGTGATGAAAAAGGCATGGAGCCTTGTCATGACAGGGTTCAAGGAGCATACAGAGAACAAGTGTCAGGGAGCATTTTGATGACAAGTGTATTGAGCATTGTGATGACAAAGGTCATGGAGCATTGTGATGAGAAGACCATAGATAATTGTGATGACGAGCATCATGGGGCATTGTGATGACAAGTGTTATGGAATATTGTGATCACAAGGGTTTGGAGCAGTGTTATGACAGAGGTCATGGAGCATTTTGATTTCATTGTGATGACAATAGCCTGAAGCATTATGATGATGGGCATGGTGCATTGTGATGACAGGGTTCATGGATCATTGAGATAAAAAGGGACATGGAGCATTGTGATTACAGGTGTCTTGGAGCATTGTGATGAGAAGGGTCATGGAGCCTTGTGATGACAAGGCCATGGAACATCGTGATGGCAGGGATCATGGAGCATTGTTATCACAGGGGTAATGGAGCATTGTGATGGCAAGGGCATGGAGCATTCTGATGACATGCATCATGGAGCTCTGTGATGACAAGGGCATGTAGCACTGTGATTACAGGTGTCTTGGAGCATTGTGATGACAAGGGTCATGGAGCCTTGTAATGACAAGGCCGTGGAACGTTGTGATGGCAGTGTTCATGGAGCATTGTTATGACAGGGGTAATGGAGCATTGTGATGACAAGGGCATGGAACATTTGTCTGAAAAGTTTCATGGATTATTGTGATGAGAGTGGGCATGGAGCATTGTGATGACAAGGGCACGGAACACAGTGATCCATGGGTCATGGAGGATTGTAATGACAAGGGCATGGAGCATTGTGATGAGAAGGGCATCGAGCAGTGTGATGACAAGCACCATGGAGCTTTTTGATGACAATTGCATGGAACAATGTGATGAGAGGTTTCATGGAGTATTGTGATGACAATGGCATGGAGCATTGTGATGCCAAGGGTCATGGAGCTTTGTGATGACAAATGTCATGGAGCATTTTGATGACAAGGGCGTGGTGCATTGTGATGAGAAGGGCAGGGAGCATTGTGATGACATTGTCATGGACCAATTTGATGAAAAGGGTCATGGAACATTTTGATGAGAGGCGTTATGTAACATTGTGATGTCAGGGGTCATGGAGCATTTTGATTTCATTTTATGACAAGAGCATGGAGCATTATGATGATGGGCATGGTGCACTGTGATGACAGGGTTCATGGAGCATTGTGATGAAAGGTGGCATGGAGCTTTGGTCTGACAAGTTTCATGGATTAGTTTGATGACAGTGGGCATGGCACATTGTGATGACAAGGGCATGGAGCATTGTGATGACAAGGTCATGGAGTATTGTGAAGACAGGTGTCAGGGAGCATTGTGATGACATATGTCATGTTCCATTGTGATGACAATAGCACGGAGCATTGTGATGCCAAGTGTCATGGAGGATTGTTGTGACAAAGGTAAAGGAGCATTGTGATGATAAGCGCATGGAGCATTGAGATGACAAGGGCCATTGATAATTTTAATGTCCATGTCGTGAAACATTGTGATGAAAAGCGCATGGAGCTTCCTATGACAGGGGTCATGGAGAATTGCGATGACAAGTGCATGGAGTATTGTTATGACAAGAGCATATAACATTGTGATGAGAAGTGCCATGGAGCATTGTGATGACAAGGACGTGGAGAATTGTGAGGACAAGGGACATTGAGCTTTGAGATGACCAGGGCATGGAGCATTGTGATGGCAAAACCGTGGAGCATTGTGATAAGAAGCCCTTGGGTAATTGTGATGATGAGCATCATGGAGCACTGTAATGACAAGGGGCATGAAGCATTGTGATGACAGGTGTCAGGGAGCATTGTGATGACAGGGCTCATGGAGCATTGTGCTGACAAGGTCATGGAGCATTGTGATGACAAGGGTACGGAACATTGTGATGAAAAGTGCCATTGAGAATTTTGATGATAAAGTCGTGAAGCATTGTGATGACAAACACTTGGAGCTTGCTATGACAGGGGTCATGGAACATTGCAATGACAAGTGCATGGAGAATTGTGATGAAACGAGCATGTAACTTTGTGATGAGAAGTGTCATGTAGCATTGTGATGACAAGTACGTGGAGAATTGTTAGGACAAGGGACATGGAGCATTGTGATAACCAGGGAATGGAGCATTGTGATGACAGGGGTCATGGAGCATTATTATGACAAGGGTCATGGTGCATTCTGATATAAGATATCACTTATGAAGGGACTGTAAACCTGGCTACATATGAACTGAATTAGGAAAGAGAACAGAGTCTCAGATTTAGAAAACACTCTTATGCTTGCTTAAGGGGGAAGGAGAGGTAGGGAGACACACAAAACCAGAGTTTGATATTAACACAGGTACCTTTCCATAATCCAAATACAGAAGAGACAAGCCCGACTCCTTCCTCAGTGAATGGGACTCAACACCCCTATTCGCCACAGAGAAATATATCTGACTAGTAAGGATCGTACAACCTATGTATTGATATGTCTCCATAAGGGAACCAAGTGTGTCTAGAATGACATAAACACGGCAGTGAGAATCAGCTCAAACCCACTATAAAAAGGAATTTCAAAACAAAACAAAAAAACCGTGAAATTCTTACACAATACCTTCAGGGGTTCTGATGAAACTTGGAATGACGCTATCTACAACAACAGCTGGATGTGGCATAAGGCTGTTCACTTGGGACTGAGAGGATTGGTGAGATTGGGTGTGAAAATGCAGACGCTTTAAAGCAATAATGCCTGCCACTGATTCCATGGTTCCCAACTCTCCAGGTAGAAGGGAATATCACTACAGTTATAACATGTATGGGAAACCTAGAGAGTGGACACCATCTGATGGTGAAAGGTTTCTAAAACTCTACTAATTTTTTTCCCTCCATGTGCTGCAGCTTGACATTCCAACTGCTTTAATATCAATCTCCCAACTTGGAGAGTCAGCACCTATAACCTCCTGGTTCGCACAGTTGGCACATTGTGCAGAGGATATAAGGGAAGAGGGAGAACCAATGAGAGAGTAGCTGTAGGCATTGGGACTGCCACATGTCACTCTAATTTCCCGTCATGAAGAAGAATTAACCAAACTCTCAGCCTGCCCCACCCCCATAACTAGTATAGGTCCTGAAGCAAAATTGTGGGTTTGCGGTCAGCTCACAAAAACACAAGTTGAAAAATGGAGCTCAGGGGCACAGCAATTCACTAACTTGCAGAGTTATAGAGGACTACTCTCTTCCAAAAATCTGTTGAGGAGAAGCCATGAGGCGGACTTGAAAATGAGGGAGATTTGCACCAAACAGATTTCCAGAAGTACATTGGAATCGCCTTTAAAGCACAGGAAGAGGGGCACAACTTCGACAATGATGCACTTGGCCAAAAAGGACGTATGCGTTTTCTCCTGAATATATTCAGGAGAAAACGCATACGCCCTTTCTGGCCAAGCAAGCAAGCGGGCATGCAAATCTGCACTACAAAGAAGTATCAATTCCCACCAGTCAAAAGGGACATCCACAAAATGTGTAAAAACCAGAAAGGAAAGACAGGCCCTGGAGAACAGGGAGCCTTGTTATGCTGATGGGCGGGATGTAAATTGCCAACTGCCTCTCTGGAGGAGTGCATTGTGTTCCCTAAAACAAGTAAAGAACAGAGCTACAGAGCCAAGGGCACTTCCAATCTTGGGAATATACCTTGGGAAAACTGAAAATCAATAATACAGAAACACCCCAAAATTTAGGCCTGCACTGCTTACAAGGACCTCAACTTGGGTACACCTTAAATATCCCAGGAAATATAAAAATGGTTCAAAAAATTGTGGTACTTACGTACGATGGAATATCCCTCAGCCATGAAATCAATGTCATAAGACCAGTAGCAGCAAAATGGGTGGATTCAGGTACGATGATTCTAAGTGAAATAAGTCACACAGAAAAAGAAACTTATCATAAGATATCACTTATGAAGATCCTGTAAACATGGCTACACTTGAACTGAGTTAGGAAAGAGAACAGTGTCTCACATTTAGAAAACACTCTTATGCCTGCTTAAGGGGGAAGGAGAGGTGGGGTGATGCATAAAACCAGAGTTTGATATAAGCACAGGTACCGTCCGAAAAACCAACTATGGAATAGACAAGACCTACACCTTCCTCAGTGAAAGGGACTCAAAACCCCATATTTCCCGCAGAGGAATATATCTGACTAGTAAGAATCTTAAAACCTATGTATTGATATGTCTCCGTAAGGGAATCAAGTGTGTCTAGACTGGCATAAACATGGAAGGGAGAATCAGCTCAAACCCACTATAAAAAGGAATTTCAAAAACAAAACAAAAAAAATGGGAAATTCTTTACAATTCCTTCAGGGTCTCTGATGAAACCTGGAATGACGCTATCTACAACGACAGCTGGATGTGGCATAAGGCTGGACACTTGGGACTGAGAGGATTGGATAAAATGGGTGAGAAAATGCAGACCCTTTAAAGCACAAATGCCTGGCACCCATTCCATGGGCCCCAACTCTCCAGCTTGTAGGGAATATTACTACAGCTATAACATGTACGGGAAACCTAGAGAACGGACACACTGTGAATACGAAAAGTTTCTAAAACTCAAAGAATAGTCCCTCTCCTGGTGCTCCGGTTTGACTTTTCATCTGCTTTACTATCAACTTCCCAACTTGGAGAGACAGCCCCTTTAACCTCCTGGTTCGCACAGGTTTCCAATTTGGCAGAGGATGAAAGGGAAGAGGGAGAACCAATGAGAGAGTAGCTGTTAGGCATTTGGACGGGCACATATCACTGTAATTTCCCAGGAGGAAGAAGAATTAACCAAAGTCTCAGCCACTCACCGCGAACCAGTATAGGTCCTGAACCAAAATTTTGGACTTGCGGTCAGCTCACCAAAAACGAGTTGAAAAATGGAGCTCAGGGGCACAGCAATTCACAAACTGGCCGAGTACTAAAGGACAACTATCGTCCAAAAATCTGTTGATGGAAGGCAACGATGTGGACTTGAAAGCGAGGCAGAATAGCAGGGAACAGATTTCAAGAGGTACGTTGGAATCGCCTTTAAAGCAGAGGAAGATGGGCACAACTTCGACAATGATGCACTTGGCCAAAAAGGGCGTATGCGTTTTCTCCTGAATATATTCAGGAGAAAACGCATACGCCCTTTTTGGCCAAGCAGGCAAGAGCGAAATGCAAATCTGCACTACAAAGAAGTATCACTTCCCACCGGTCAAAAGGGACATCCACAAAATGTGTAAAAACCAGAAAGGCAAGACAGGCCCTGGAGAACAGGGAGCCTTGTTATGCTGATGGGCGGGATGTAAATTGCCAACTGCCTCTCTGGAGGAGTGCATTGTGTTCCCTAAAACAAGTAAACAACAGAGCTACAGAGCCAAGGGCACTTCCAGTCTAGGGAATATACCTTGGGAAAACTGAAAATCAATAAGACAGTGCCACCCCAAAATTTAGGGCTGCACTGCTTACAAGGACCTCAACTTGGGTACACATTAAATATCCCAGGAAATATAAAAATGGTTCAAAAAATTTTGGTACTTACGTACGATGGAATATCCCTCAGCCATGAAATCAATGTCATAAGACCAGTAGCAGCAAAATGGGTGGATTCAGGTACGATGATTCTAAGTGAAATAAGTCACAGAGAAAAAGAAACTTATCATAATATATCACTTATGAAGATCCTGTAAACATGGCTACACTTGAACTGAGTTAGGAAAGAGAACAGTGTCTCACATTTAGAAAACACCCTTATGCCTGCTTAAGGGGGAAGGAGAGGTGGGGTGATGCATAAAACCAGAGTTTGATATAAGCACAGGTACCGTACCAAAAACCAACTATGGAATAGACAAGACCTACACCTTCCTCAGTGAAAGGGACTCAAAACCCCATATTTCCCGCAGAGGAATATATCTGACTAGTAAGAATCTTAAAACCTATGTATTGATATGTCTCCGTAAGGGAATCAAGTGTGTCTAGACTGGCATAAACATGACAGCGAGAATCAGCTCAAACCCACTAGAAAAAGGAATTTTAAAAATAAAACAAAAAAACCTGGAAATTCTTTACAATTCCTTCAGGGTCTCTGATGAAACCTGGAATGACCCTATCTACAACGACAGCTGGATGTGGCATAAGGCTGGACACTTGGGACTGAGAGGATTGGTGAGATTGGGTGAGCAAATGCAGACCCTTAAAGCAATAATGCATGGCACCCATTCCATGGGTCCCAACTCTCCAGGTTGAAGGGAATATTACTACAGTTATAACATGTACGGGAAACCTAGAGAACGGACACACTGTGAATACGAAAGGTTTCTAAAACTCAACGAATAGTCCCTCTCCTGGTGCTCCGGTTTGACTTTCCATCTGCTTTACTATCAATCTCCCAACATGGAGAGACAGCCCCTTTAACCTCCTGGTTCGCACAGGTTTCCAATTTGGCAGAGGATGAAAGGGAAGAGGGAGAACCAATTTGAGAGTAGCTGTTAGGCATTTGGACGGGCACATATCACTCTAACTTCCCAGCAGGAAGAAGAATTAACCAAAGTCTCAGCCACCCACCGGGGACCAGCATAGGTCCTGAACCAATATTTTGGGCTTCCGGTCAGCTCACCAAAAAGGAGTTGAAAAATGGAGCTCAGGGGCACAGCAATTCACAAACTGGCAGAGTAATAAAGGACAACTATCGTCCAAAAATCTGTTGAGGGAAGGCAACGAGGCGGACTTGAAAGCGAGGCAGAATAGCAGGAAACAGATTTCAAGAGGTACGATGGAATCGCCTTTAAAGCACAGGAAGAGGGGCACAACTTCCACAATGATGCACTTGCCCAAAAAGCGCATATGCGTTTTCTCCTGAATATATTCAGGAGAAAACGCATATGCCCTTTTTGGCCAAGCAAGCAAGCGGGCAATGCAAATCTGCACTACAAAGAAGTATCACTTCCCACCGGTCAAAAGGGACATCCACAAAATGTGTAAAAACCAGAAAGGCAAGACAGGCCCTGGAGAACAGGGAGCCTTGTTATGCTGATGGGCGGGATGTAAATTGCCAACTGCCTCTCTGGAGGAGTGCATTGTGTTCCCTAAAACAAGTAAACAACAGAGCTACAGAGCCAAGGGCACTTCCAGTCTAGGGAATATACCTTGGGAAAACTGAAAATCCATAAGACAGAGCCACCCCAAAATTTAGGGCTGCACTGCTTACAAGGACCTCAACTTGGGTACACCTTAAATATCCCAGGAAATATAAAGTGGTTCCCAAAATTGTGGTACTTATGTACGATGGAATATCCCTCAGCCATGAAATCAATGTCATAAGACCAGTAGCAGCAAAAAGGGTGGATTCAGGTACGATGATTCTAAGTGAAATATGTCACACAGAAAAAGAAACTTATCATAAGATATCACTTATGAAGATCCTGTAAACAGGGCTACACTTGAACTGAGTTAGGAAAGAGAACAGTGTCTCACATTTAGAAAAGACACTTATGCCTGCTTAAGGGGGAAGGAGAGGTGGGGTGATGCATAAAACCAGAGTTTGATATAAGCACAGGAACGGTTCCAAAAACCAACTATGGAATAGACAAGACCTACAACTTCCTTAGTGAAAGGGACTCAAAACCCCATATTTCTCGCAGAGGAATATATCTGAATAGTAAGAATCTTAAAACCTATGTATTGGTATGTCTCCATAAGGGAATCAAGTGTGTCTAGACTGGCATAATCATGGCAGCGAGAATCAGCTCAAACCCACTATAAAAAGGAATTTCAAAAACAAAACAAAAAAACTGGGAAATTCTTTACAATTCCTTCAGGGTCTCTGATGAAACCTGGAATGACCCTATCTACAATGACAGCTGGATGTGGCATAAGTAGGGACACTTGGGACTGAGACGATTGGTGAGATTGGGTGAGCAAATGCAGACCCTTTAAAGCACAAATGCCTGGCACCCATTCCATGGGTCCCAACTCTCCAGGTTGAAGGGAATATTACTACAGCTATAACATGTACGGGAAACCTAGAGAACGGACACACTGTGAATACGAATGGTTTCTAAAACTCAACGTATAGTCCCTCTCCTGGTGCTCCTGTTTGACTTTCCATCTGCTTTACTATCAACCTCCGAACTTGGAGAGAAAGCCCCTTTAACCTCCTGGTTTGCACAGGTTGCTAATTTGGCAGAGGATGAAAGGGAAGAGGGAGAACCAATGAGAGAGTAGCTGATAGGCATTTGAACGGGCACATATCACTGTAATTTCCCAGGAGGAAGAAGAATTAACCAAAGTCTCAGCCACCCACCGCAAACCAGCATAAGTCCTGAACCAAAATTTTGGACTTGCGGTCAGCTCACCAAAAACGAGTTGAAAAATGGAGCTCAGGGGCACAGCCATTCACAAACTGGCCGAGTACTAAAGGACAACTATCGTCCAAAAATCTGTTGAGGGAAGGCAACGAGGCGGACTTGAAAGCGAGGCAGAATAGCAGGAAACAGATTTCAAGAGGTACGTTGGAATCGCCTTTAAAGCACAGGAAGAGGGGCACAACTTCGACAATGATGCACTTGGCCAAAAAGGGCGTATGCGTTTTCTCCTGAATATATTCAGGAGAAAACGCATACGCCCTTTTTGGCCAAGCAAGCAAGCGGGCAATGCAAATCTGCACTACAAAGAAGTATCACTTCCCACTGGTCAAAAGGGACTTCCACAAAATGTGTAAAAACCAGAAAGGCAAGACAGGCCCTGGAGAACAGGGAGCCTTGTTATGCTGATGGGCGGGATGTAAATTGCCAACTGCCTCACTGGAGGAGTGTACTGTGTTCCCTAAAACAAGTAAACAACAGAGCTACAGAGCCAAGGGCACTTCCAGTCTAGGGAATATTCCTTGGGAAAACTGAAAATCAATAAGACAGAGCCACCCCAACATTTAGGGCTGCACTGCTTACAAGGACCTCAACTTGGGTACACCTTAAATATCCCAGGAAATATAAAAATGCTTCAAAAAATTGTGGTACTTACGTATGATGGAATATCCCTCAGCCATGAAATCAATGTCATAAGACCAGTAGCAGCAAAATGGGTGGATTCAGGTACGATGATTCTAAGTGAAATAAGTCACACAGGAAAAGAAACTTATCATAAGATATCACTTATGAAGATCCTGTAAACATGGCTACACTTGAACTGAGTTAGGAAAGAGAACAGTGTCTCACATTTAGAAAACACTCTTATGCCTGCTTAAGGGGGAAGGAGAGGTGGGATGATGCATAAAACCAGAGTTTGATATAAGCACAGGTACCGTTCCAAAAACCAACTATGGAATAGACAAGACCTGCACCTTCTTCAGTGAAAGGGACTCAAAACCCCATATTTCCCGCAGAGGAATATTTCTGACTACAAGAATCTTAAAACCTATGTATTGATATGTCTCCGTAATGGAATCAAGTGTGTCTACACTGGCATAAACATGGCAGCGAGAATCAGCTCAAACCCACTATAAAAAGGAATTTCAAAAACAAAACAAAAAAACTGGGAAATTCTTTACAATTCCTTCAGGGTCTCTGATGCAACCTGGAATTACCCTATCTACAATGACAGCTGGATGTGGCATAAGGCTGGACACTTGGGACTGAAAGGATTGGTGACATTCGTTGAAAAAATGCAGAACCTTTAAAGCACAAATGCCTGGCACCCATTCCATGGGTCCCAACTCTCCAGGTTGAAGGGAATATTACTACAGCTATAACATGTACGGGAAACCTAGAGTACGGACCCACTGTGAATACGAAAGGTTTCTAAAACTCAACGAATTGTCCCTCTCCTGGTGCTCCGGTTTGACTTTCCATCTGCTTTACTATCAATCTCCCAACTTGGAGAGACAGGCCATTTAACCTCCTGGTTCGCACAGGTTTCCAATTTGGCAGAGGATGAAAGGGAAGAGGGAGAACCAATGAGAGAGTAGCTGTTAGGCATTTGTACGGGCACATATCACTCGAACTTCCCAGCAGGAAGAAGAATTATCCAAAGTCTCAGGCCCCCAACGGGAACCAGCATAGGTCCTGAACCAAAATTTTGGACTTGCGGTCAGCTCACAAAAAACGAGTTGAAAAATGGAGCTCAAGGGCACAGCAATTCACAAACTGGCAGAGTAATAAAGGACAACTATCGTCCAAAATCTGTTAAGGGAAGGCAACGAGGCGGACTTGAAAACGAGGCAGAATAGCAGGAAACAGATTTCAAGAGGTACGTTGGAATCGCCTTTAAAGCACAGGAAGAGGGGCACAACTTCGACAATGATGCACTTGGCCAAAAAGGGCGTATGCGTTTTCTCCTGAATATATTCAGGAGAAAACGCATACGCCCTTTTTGGCCAAGCAAGCAAGCGGGCAATGCTAATCCGCACTACAAAGAAGTATCACTTCCCACCGGTCAAAAGGGACATCCACAAAATGTGTAAAAACCAGAAAGGTAAGACAGGACCTGGAGAACAGGGAGCCTTGTTATGCTGATGAGCGGGAAGTAAATTGCCAACTGCCTATCTGGAGGAGTGCATTGTGATCCCTAAAACAAGTAAACAACAGAGCTACAGAGCCAAGGGCACATCCAGTCTAGGGAATATACCTTGGGCATACTGAAAATCAATAAGACAGAGCCACCCAAAAATTTAAGGCTGCAGTGCTTACAAGGACCTCAACTTGGGTACACCTTAAATATCCCAGGAAATATAAAAATGGTTCAAAAAATTGTGGTACTTACGTACGAGGGAATATCCCTCAGCCATGAAATCAATGTCATAAGACCAGTAGCAGCAAAATGGGTGGATTCAGGTACGATGATTCTAAGTGAAATAAGTCACACAGAAAAAGAAACTTATCATAAGATATCACTTATGAAGATCCTGTAAACATGGCTACACTTGAACTGAGTTAGGAAAGAGAACAGTGTCTCACATTTAGAAAACACTCTTATGCCTGCTTAAGGGGGAAGGAGAGGTGGGGTGATGCATAAAACCAGAGTTTGATATAAGCACAGGTACCGTTCCAAAAACCAACTATGGAATAGACAAGACCTACACCTTCCTCAGTGAAAGGGACTCAAAACCCCATATTTCCCATAGAGGAATATATCTGACTAGTAAGAATCTTAAAACCTATGTATTGATATGTCTCCGTAAGGGAATCAAGTGTGTCTAGACTGGCATAAACATGGCAGCGAGAATCAGCTCAAACCCACTATAAAAAGGAATTTCAAAAAGAAAATAAAAAACTGGGAAATTCTTAACAATTCCTTCAGGGTCTCTGATGAAACCTGGAAAGGCCCTATCTACAACGACAGCTGGATGTGGCATAAGGAGGGACACTTGAGACTGAGACGATTGGTGAGATTGAGTGAGCAAATGCAGACCCTTTAAAGCACAAATGCCTGGCACCCATTCCATGGGTCCCAACTCTCCAGGTTGAAGGGCATATTACTACAGCTAAACATGTACGGGAAACATAGAGAACGAACACACTGTGAATACGAATAGTTTCTAATACTCAACGAATAGTCCCTACCCTGGTGCTCCAGTTTCACTTTCCATCTGCTTTACTATCAATCTCCCAAATTGGAGAGACAGCCCCTTTTACCTCCTGCTTCGCACATGTTTCCAATTTGGCAGAGGAGGAAAGGGAAGAGGAAGAACCAATGAGAGAGTAGCTGTTAGGCATTTGGATGGGCACATATCACTCTAACATCCCGGCAGGAAGAAGAATTAACCAAAGTCTCAGCCGCCCACCGGGAACCAGCATAGGTCATGAACCAAAATTTTGGACTTGCGGTCAGCTCACAAAAACCGAGTTGATAAATGGAGCTCAGGGGCACAGCAATTCAAAAACTGGCCGAGTAATAAAGGACAACTATCGTCCAAAAATCTGTTGAGGGAAGGCAACGAGGCGGACTTGAAAGCGAGGCAGAATAGCAGGAAACAGATTTCAAGAGGTACCTTGGAATCGCCTTTAAAGCACAGGAAGAGGGGCACAACTTCGACAATGATGCACTTAGCCAAAAAGGGCATATGCGTTTTCTCCTGAATATATTCAGCAGGAAACGCATACGCCCTTTTTGGCCAAGCAATCAAGCGGGCAATGCAAATCTGCACTACAAAGAAGTATCACTTCCCACCGGTCAAAAGGGACATCCACAAGATGTGTAAAAACCAGAAAGGCAAGACAGGCCCTGGAGAACAGGGAGCCTTGTTATGCTGATGGGCGGTATGTAAATTGCCAACTGCCTATCTGGAGGAGTGCATTGTGATCCCTAAAACAAGTAAACAACAGAGCTACAGAGCCAAGGGCACTTCCAGTCTAGGGAATATACCTTGGGAAACTGAAAATCAGTAAGACAAAGCCACCCCAAAATTTAGGGCTGCACTGCTTACAAGGACCTCAACTTGGGTACACCTTAAATATCCCGGGAAATATAAAAATGGTTCAAAAAATTGTGGTACTTACATACGATGGAATATCCCTCAGCCATGAAATCAATGTCATAAGACCAGTAGCAGCAAAATGGGTGGATTCAGGTACGATGATTCTAAGTGAAATAAGTCACACAGAAAAAGAATGTTATGATAAGATATCACTTATGAAGATCCTGTAACATGGCTACACTTGAACTGAGTTAGGAAAGAGAGCAGTGTCTCACATTTAGAAAACTCTCTTATGCCTGCTTAAGGGGGAAGGAGAGGTGGGGTGATGCATAAAACCAGAGTTTGATATAAGCACAGGTACGGTTCCAAAAACCAACTATGGAATAGACAAGACCTACACCTTCCTCAGTGAAAGGGACTCAAAACCCCATATTTCCCGCAGAGGAATATATCTGACAAGTAAGAATCTTAAAACCTATGTATTGATATGTCTCCGTAAGGGAATCAAGTGTGTCTAGACTGGCATAATCATGGCAGCGAGAATCAGCTTAAACACACTATAAAAAGGAATTTCAAAAACAAAACAAAAAAACTGGGAAATTCTTTACAATTCCTTCAGGGTCTCTGATGAAACCTGGAATGACCCTATCTACAATGACAGCTGGATGTGGCATAAGGAGGGACACTTGGGACTGAGAGGATTGGTGAGATTGGGTGAGCAAATTCAGACCCTTTAAAGTAATAATGCATGGAACCAATTCCATGGGTCTGAACTCTCCAGGTTGAAGGGAATATTAGTACAGCTATAACATGTACGGGAAACCTAGAGAACAGACACTCTGTGAATACGAAAGGTTTCTAAAACTCAACGAATAGTCCCTCTCCTGGTGCTCCGGTTTGAATTTCCATCTGCTTTACTATCAATCTCCCAACTTGGAGAGAAAGCCCCTTTAACCTCCTGGTTCGCACAGGTTTCCAATTTGGCAGAGGATGAAAGGGAAGAGGGAGTACCAAAGAGAAAGTAGCTGTTAGGCATTTGGATGGGCACATATCACTCTAACTTCCCGGCAGGAAGAAGAATTAACCAAAGTCTCAGCCACCCACCGGGAAACAGCATAGGTCCTGAACCAAAATTTTGGACTTGCGGTCAGCTCACAAAAAACGAGTTGCAGAATGGAGATCAAGGGCACAGCAATTCACAAACTGGCAGAGTAATAAAGGACAACTATCGTCCAAAAATCTGTTAAGGGAAGGCAACGAGGCGGACTTGAATGCGAGGCAGAATAGCAGGATACAGATTTCAAAAGGTACGTTGGAATCGCCGTTAAAGCACAGGAAGAGGGGCACAACTTCGACAATGATGCTCTTGGCCAAATAGGGCATATGCGTTTTCTCCTGAATATATTCGGGAGAAAACGCATACGCCCTTTTTGGCCAAGCAAGCAAGCGCGCAATACAAATCCACACTACAAAGAATTGTCACTTACCACCGGTCAAAAGGGACATCCGAATATCTGTAAAAACCAGAAAGGAAAGAGAGAGATGGCAAGGGCATGAAGCAATGTGATCCCAATGGTCATGGAGGATTGTGATGACAAGCGCATGGAGAATTGTGATGACAAGATTATGTACCATTTTGTTGACAAAGGCAAGGAGCATTATGATGACAAGGTTCATGGAGCACTGTGATGACAAGCATCACGGAGCATTGTGATTACAGGGGTCATGGAGCATTGGGATGACAAGCACATGGATCATTGTGATGACAATGGTCATGGAGCATTTTAATGACAAGAGTCCCGGATCATTGTGTTGTCAGGGTTCATGGAGCGTTGTGATGACAGTGGTCATGGAGCATTGTGATGAGAGGGGTCATGGCGCATTGTGATGAGAAGGTCATGGAGCATTGGGCTGAAAATGTCCATGGAGTACTGTGATGACAGGGGTCATGGAGCATTGTGATGACAAGGTACTGGAGCACTGTGATGAGAAGACCATGGAGCCTTGTGATGACAAGTCTCATGGAGCATTCTGATGAAAAGTGCCATGGAGCATTGTGATTACAGGGGTCTTGGAGCATTGTGATGACAAGGGCATGGAGCATTGGGATGAGAAGGCCATGGAGCGTTCTGATGACATGCATCATGGAGCTCTGTGAGGACAAGGGCATGGAGCATTGTGATTACAGTGGTCTTGGAGCACTGTGATGAAAAGGGCATGGATCATTGTGATGAAAAAGGCATGGAGCCTTGTCATGACAGGGTTCAAGGAGCAAACTGACAACAAGTGTCAGGGAGCATTGTGATGACAAGGGTATTGAGTATTGTGATGACAAAGGTCATGGAGCATTGTCATGAGAAGACGATGGATAATTGTGATGAGCGTCATGGGGCGTTGTGATGATAAGTGTTATGGAACATATTGATCTCAAGGATTTGGAGCATTGTGATGACAGAGGTCATGGAGCATTTTGGTTTCATTGTGATGACAATAGCCTGAAGCATTATGATGATGGGCATGGTGCATTGTGATGACAGGGTTCATGGAGCATTGAGATGAAAAGGGGCATGGAGCATTGCGATTACAGGAGTCTTGGAGCATTGTGATGACAAAGGCATGGAACATCGTGAATAAGAAGGCCATGGAGCATTCTGTTGACATGCGTCATTGAGCTTTGTGATGACAAGGGCATGGAGCATTGTGATTACAGGGGTCTTGGAGCATTGTGATGACAAGGGTCATGGAGCCTTGTGATGACAAGGCTGTGGAACATTGTGATGGCAGGGGTCATGGAGCATTGTTATGACAGGGGTAATGGAGCATTGTGATGACAAGGGCATGGAGCATTGGTCTGAAAAGTTTCATGGATTATTGTGATGAGAGGGGGCAAGGAGCATTGTGATGACAAGGGCATGGAACACTGTGATACATGGGTCATGGAGGATTGTAATGAGAAGCGCATGGAGCATTGTGATAAGAATGGCATCGAGCATTGTGATGAAAAGCATCATGGAGCCTGTGATGACAAGGGCATGGAACAATTTGATGAGAGGGTTCATGGAGCATTGTGATGACAATGGCATGCAGCATTGTGATGACAAGGGTCATTGAGCTTTGTGATGACAAAGGTCATGGAGCATTTTGATGACAAGGGTGTGGTGCATTCTGTTGTGAAGGGCAGGGAGCATTGTGATGACAGGGGTTATGGAACATTGTGATGTCAGGGGAATGGAGCATTGTGATGATAAAGCCATGTAGCATTGTTGTGACAAGGGTCATGGAATATTGTGATGACAGGGGTGAGGGAGTATTGTGTTGACCGGGGACATGGAGCATTGTGATGTCCAAGGCATGGAGCACTGTGATGGCAAGACGGTGGAGCACTGTGATGAGAAGACCATGGATAATTGTGATAACGAACATCATGGAGCACTGTAATGACAAGCAGTATGGAGCATTGTGATGACAGGGGTCATGGAGCATTGTGATGACTGGGGACATGGAGCATTGTGATGACCAGGGCATGAAGCATTGTGATGGCAAGACCGTGGAGCACTGTGATGAGAAGACCATGGATAATTGTGATAACGAACATCATGGAGCACTGTAATGA
Organism: Hyperoodon ampullatus; assembly: GCF_949752795.1. Lineage (NCBI taxonomy): Eukaryota > Metazoa > Chordata > Mammalia > Artiodactyla > Ziphiidae > Hyperoodon > Hyperoodon ampullatus. Next base: position 569,796 of record NW_027640938.1, on the reverse strand, counting down.
CAAGGGGCATGGAGCATTGTGATGACAGGTGTCATGGAGCATTGTGATGACAGGGGTCATGGATCATTGTGATGACAAGGGTCACGGAGCATTCTGATGACAAGCTTGTGGAGTATTGTGATGACAATCGCATGAAGCATTGTGATGAAAAGGGCATGGATCATTGTGATGAAAAAGGCATGGAGACTTGTCATGACAGGGTTCAATGAGCATAATGATGACAAGTGTCAGGGAGCATTGTGATGACAAGTGTATTGAGAATTGTGATGACAAAGGTCATGGAGCATTGTGATGAGAAGTCCATGGATAATTGTGATGACCAGCGTCATGGGCGTTGTGATGACAAGTGTTATGGAACATTTTGCTCACAAGGGTTTGGAGCATTGTGATGAGAGAGGTCATGGAGAATTTTGATTTCATTGTGATGACAATAGCATGAAGCATTATGATGATGGGCATGGTGCATTGTGATGACAGGTGTCATGGAGCATTGTGATGACAGGGGTCGTGGATCATTGAGATGACAAGGGTCACGGAGCATTCTGATGACCAGCTTGTGGAGTATTGTGATGACAATGGCATGAAGCATTGTGATGAAAAGGGCATGGATCATTGTGATGAAAAAGGCATGGAGACTTGTCATGACAGGGTTCAATGAGCATACTGATGACAAGTGTCAGGGAGCATTGTGATGACAAGTGTATTGAGAATTGTGATTACAAAGGTCATGGAGCATTGTGATGAGAAGTCCATGGATAATTGTGACGACCAGCGTCATGGGCGTTGTGATGACAAGTGTTATGGAACATTTTGATCACAAGGGTTTGGAGCATTGTGATGAGAGAGGTCATGGAGAATTTTGATTTCATTGTGATGACAATAGCATGAAGCATTATGATGATGGGCATGGTGCATTGTGATGACAGGGTTCATGGAGCATTGAGATGCAAAGAGGCATGGATCATTGTAATAACAAGGGTCTTGGAGCATTGTGATGACAAGGGCATGAGTATTGTGATGAGAAGGCCATGGAACATTCTGATGACATGCGTCAGGGAGCTTTGTGATGACATGGGCATGGAGCATTGTGATTACAGGGGTCTTGGAGCATTGTGATGACAAGGGTCATGGAGTCTTGTGATGACAAGGCCGTAGAACATTGTGATGGCAGGGGTCATGGAGCATTGTTATGACAGGTGTAATGGAGCATTGTGATGACAAGGGCATGGAGCATTGGTCTGAAAAGTTTCATGGATTATTGTGATGAGAGTGAGCATGGAGCATTGTGATGACAAGGGCACGGAACACAGTGATACATGTGTCATGGAGGATTGCAATGACAAGGGCATGGAGCATTGTGATGACAAGCGTCATGGAGCTTTGTGATGACAACGGCATGGAGCAATGTGATGAGAGGTTTCATGGAGCTTTGTGATGACAATGGCATGGAGCATTGTGATTCCATGGGTCATGGAGCTTTGTGATGACATAGGCCATGGAGCATTTTGATGACAAGAGCGTGGTGCATTGTGATGAGAAGGGCAGGGAGAATTGTGATGACAGGGTCATGGAGCAATTGGATGAAAAGGGTCATGGAACATTTTGATGACAGTGTTTATGGAGCATTGTGATGTCAGGGGTCATGGAGCATTGTGATGATAAGAGCATGTAGCATTGTTGTGACGAGGGTCATGGAACATTGGGATGACAGGGTGGAGGGAGTATTGTGTTGACTAGTGATGGAACATTGTGATATCAGTGGTGAGAGAGCATTTTGATTTGAGGTGCATGGAGCATTGTGATGACAAGGCTGTGGAGCATTGTGATGAGAAACGCAGGGCACATTGTGATGACATGGGTCATGGAAAATTGTGCTGACAAACGCATGGAGCATTGTGATGACAAGGTTTATGGAGCATTGTGATGACAACGATGTGGAGCATTGTGATGACAAGCGCATGGCACATATGATGCCATGTGTCATGGAGTAATGTGCTGACAAAGGCATGGAGCATTGTGATGACAAGGGTCACCGAGCATTGTGATGAAATGTTCATGGAGTGTTGTGGTCACAAAGGTCACAGAGCCTTGTGATGACGAGGTCATGGACCATTGTGATGACAAAGGTCATGAAGCATTGTGATGACTGGAGTCACGGAGCATTGTGATGACAGGGGTCATAGAGCATTGTGATGAAAGGGCATGGAGCATTGTGATGACAGGGTCATGGAGCATTTTTCTGACAAGTTTCATGGATTATTGTGATGACAGTGGGCATGGCGCATTGTGATGACAAGGGCATGGAGCATTGTGATGAGAAGGTCATGGAGTATTGTGAAGAAGGGTGTCAGGGAGCATTGTGATGACATATGTCATGGTCTATTGCAATGACAATGGAATGTAGCATTGTGATGCCAAGTGTCATGGAGGATTGTGATGACAAAGGTAATGGAGCATTTTGATGACAAGGGCTTGGAGCATTGTGATGACAAGGGTCATGGAGCATTGTGATAACAAGGGCCATTGAGAATTTTGATGACATGTTCATGAAGCATTGTGATGACAATCACATGGAGCTTGCTATGACAGGGGTCATGGAGCATTGCGATGACAAGTGCATAGAGAATTGTGATGACAAAACATGTAACACTGTGAGGAGAAGTATCATGGAGCATAGTGATGCCAAGAACGTGGAGAATTGTGATGACAGGGGACATGGAGCATTGTGATGGCTAGACCGTGGAGCACTGTGATGAGAAGACCATGGATAATTGTGATGACGAGCGTCATGGAGCACTGTAATGACAAGTGGTATGGAACCTTGTGATGACAGGGGTCATGGAGCATTGTTATGAGAGTGGTCATGGAGCATTGTGCTGACAAGGGTCATGGAGCATTTTGATGACAAGGGCGTGGAGCATTGTGATGAGAAGACCATGGACAATTGTGATTACGAGTGTCATGGAGCACTGTAATGACAAGCGGTATGGAGCATTGTGATGACAGGGGTCATGGAGCATTGTGATGACTGGGGACATGGAGCATTGTGATGACCAGGGCATGGAGCATTGTGATGGCAAGACCGTGGAGCACTGTGATGAGAAGACCATGGATAATTGTGATAACGAACATCATGGAGCACTGTAATGACAAGGGGCATGGAGCATTGTGATGACAGGTGTCATGGAGCATTGTGATGACAGGGGTCATGGATCATTGAGATGAAAAGTGTCACGGAGCATTCTGATGACAAGCTTGTGGAGTATTGTGATGACAATGGCATGGAGCATTGTGATGAAAAGGGCATGGATCATTGTGATGAAAAAGGCATGGAGACTTGTCATGACAGGGTTCAATGAGCATACTGATGACAAGTATCAGGGAGCATTGTGATGACAAGTGTATTGAGAATTGTGATGACAAAGGTCATGGAGCATTGTGATGAGAAGTCCATGGATAATTGTGATGACCAGCGTCATGGGGCGTTGTGATGACAAGTGTTATGGAACATTGTGATCACAAGGGTTTGGAGCATTGTGATGAGAGAGGTCATGGAGAATTTTGATTTCATTGTGATGACAATAGCATGAAGCATTATGATGATGGGCATGGTGCATTGTGATGACAGGGTTCATGGAGCATTGAGATGCAAAGAGGCATGGATCATTGTAATAACAAGGGTCTTGGAGCATTGTGATGACAAGGGCATGAGTATTGTGATGAGAAGGCCATGGAGCATTCTGATGACATGCGTCAGGGAGCTTTGTGATGACATGGGCATGGAGCATTGTGATTACATGGGTCTTGGAGCATTGTGATGACAAGGGCCATGGAGTCTTGAGATGACCAGGCCGTAGAACATTGTGATGGCAGGGGTCATGGAGCATTGTTATGACAGGTGTAATGGAGCATTGTGATGACAAGGGCATGGAGCATTGGTCTGAAAAGTTTCATGGATTATTGTGATGAGAGTGAGCATGGAGCATTGTGATGACAGGGGCACGGAACACAGTGATACATGTGTCATGGAGGATTGCAATGACAAGGGCATGGAGCATTGTGATGACAAGCGTCATGGAGCTTTGTGATGACAACGGCATGGAGCAATGTGATGAGAGGTTTCATGGAGCTTTGTGATGACAATGGCATGGAGCATTGTGATTCCAAGGGTCATGGAGCTTTGTGATGACATAGGCCATGGAGCATTTTGATGACAAGAGCGTGGTGCATTGTGATGAGAAGGGCAGGGAGCATTGTGATGACAGGGTCATGGAGCAATTGGATGAAAAGGGTTATGGAACATTTTGATGACAGTGTTTATGGAACACTGTGATGTTAGGGGTCATGGAGCATTGTGATGAAAAGGGTCATGGAGCATTGTGATGACAGGGGTTATGGAACATTGTGATGTCAGGGGTCATGGAGCATTGTGATGATAAGAGCATGTAGCATTGTTGTGACAAGGGTCATGGAACATTGGGATGACAGGGTGGAGGGAGTATTGTGTTGACTAGTGATGGAACACTGTGATATCAGTGGTGAGAGAGCATTTTGATGAGAGGTGCATGGAGCATTGTGATGACAAGGCTGTGGAGCATTGTGATGAGAAACGCAGGGCACATTGTGATGACATGGGTCATGGATCATTGTGCTGACAAACGCATGGAGCATTGTGATGACAAGGTTTGTGGAGCATTGTGATGACAGCGATGTGGAGCATTGTGATGACAAGCGCATGGCACATTTGATGCCATGTGTCATGGAGTAATGTGCTGACAAAGGCATGGAGCATTGTGATGACAAGGGTCACCGAGCATTGTGATGAAATGTTCATGGAGTGTTGTGGTCACAAAGGTCACAGAGTCTTGTGATGACGAGGGCATGGACCATTGTGATGACAAAGGTCATGAAGCATTGTGATAACTGGAGTCACAGAGCATTGTGATGACAGGGGTCATAGAGCATTGTGATGAAAGGGCATGGAGCCTTGTGATGACAGGGTCATGGAGCATTTTTCTGACAAGTTTCATGGATTATTGTGATGACAGTGGGCATGGCGCATTGTGATGACAAGCGCATGGAGCATTGTGATGAGAAGGTCATGGAGTATTGTGAAGAAGGGTGTCAGGGAGCATTGTGATGACATATGTCATGGTCTATTGCAATGACAATGGAATGTAGCATTGTGATGCCAAGTGTCATGGAGGATTGTGATGACAAAGGTAATGGAGCATTTTGATGACAAGGGCTTGGAGCATTGTGATGACAAGGGTCATTGAGAATTTTGATGACATGTTCATGAAGCATTGTGATGACAATCACATGGAGCTTGCTATGACAGGGGTCATGGAGCATTGCGATGACAAGTGCATAGAGAATTGTGATGACAAAACATGTAACACTGTGATGAGAAGTATCATGGAGCATAGTGATGCCAAGAACGTGGAGAATTGTGATGACAGGGGACATGGAGCATTGTGATGACCAGGGCATGGAGCATTGTGATGGCAAGACCGTGGAGCATTGTGATGAGAAGGCCATGGATAATTGTGATGACGAGCGTCATGGAGCACTGTAATGCCAAGGGGTATGGAGCATTGTGATGACAGGGGTCATGGAGCATTGTGATGACTGGGGACATGGAGCATCGTGATGACCAAGGCATGGAGCATTGTGATGGCAAGACTGTGGAGCATTGTGATGAGAAGACAATGGATAATTGTGATGACGAGCATCATGGAACACTGTAATGACAAGGGGTATGGAGCATTGTGATGACAGGGGTCATGGAGCATTCTGAAGACAATGATCATGGAGCATTCTGATGACAAGCTTGTGGAGTATTGTGATGACAATGACCTGGATCATTGTGATGAAAAGGGCATGGAGCATTCTGATGAAAAAGGCATGGAGCCTTTTCATGACAGTGTTCAAGGAGTATTCTGACGACAAGTGTCAGGGAGCATTGTGATGACAAGTGTATTGAGAATTGTGATGACAAAGGTCATGGAGCATTGTGACGACAAGTGCATGGAGTATTGTCATGACAGTCATCATGGAGTGTTGTGATGACAAGTGTTATGGAACTTTGTGATCACAAGGGGTTGGAGCATTGTGATGACAGAGGTCATGGACCATTTTGATTTCAAGGAGCATGGAGCATTGTGATGACAAGGGCATGGAGTATTGTGATGAGAAGGCCATGGAGCATTCTGATGACATGCGTCATGGAGCTTTGTGCTGACAAGGGCATGGAGTATTGTGATGAAAATGGCATGGATCATTGTTATGAAAAAGGCATGGAGCCTTGTCATGACAGGGTTCTAGGAGCATACTGACGGCAAGTGTCACGGAGCATTGTGATGACAAGTGTAATGAGCATTGTGATGACAAAGTTCATGGAGCATTGTGATGAGAAGACCATGGATAATTTTGATGATGAGCGTCATGGGGTGTTGTGATGATAAGTTTTATGGAACATTGTTATCACAAGGGTTTGGAGCATTGTGATGACAGAGGTCATGGAGCATTTTGATTTCATTGTGATGACAATAGCCTGAAGCATTATGGTGATGGGCATGGTGCATTGTGATGACAGCGTTCATGGAGCATTGAGATGAAAAGGGGCATGGAGCATTGTGATTACAGGGGTCTTGGAGCATTGTGATGACAAGGGCAAGGAGCATTGTGATGAGAAGGCCATGGAGCATTCTGATGACATGTGTCATTGAGCTTTGTGATGACAAGGGCATGGAGCATTGTGATTACAGGGGTCTTGGAACATTGTGATGACAAGGGTCATGGAGCCTTGTGATGACAATGGTGTGGAACATTGTGATGGCAGGGGTCATGGAGCATTGTTATGACAGGGGTAATGGAGCATTGTGATGAGAAGGGCATGGAGCATTGGTCTGAAAAGTTTCATGGATTATTGTGATGAGAGTGGGCATGGAGCATTGTGATGACAAGGTCACGGAACACTGTGATCCATGGGTCATGGAGGATTGTAATGACAAGGGCATGGAGCATTGTGATGAGAAGGGCATCGAACATTGTTTTGACAAGCGTCATGGAGCTTTGTGATGACAAGGGCATGGAACAATGTGATGAGAGGTTTCATGGAACACTGTGATTCCAAGGGTTATGGAGCTTTGTGATGACAAAAGTCATGGAGCATTTTGATGTCAAGGGCGTGGTGCATTGTGATGAGAAGGGCAGGGAGCATTTTGATGACAGTGTCATGCAGCAATTTGATGAAAATTGTAATGGAACATTTTGATGACGTGGTTATAGAACATTGTGATGTCAGAGGTCATGGAGCTTTGGGATGAAAAGGGTCATGGAGCATTTTGATGACAGGGGTTATGGAACATTGTGATGTCAGGGGTCATGGAACATTGTGCTGATAAGGGGATGTAGCATTGTGATGACAGGGGTCATGGAACATTGTGATTACAGGGGTGAGGGAGTATTGTGATGACTAGTGATGGAACATTGTGATATCTCTGTTGAGAGAGCATTTTGATGAGAAGTGCATGGAGCATTGTGATTACAAGGTTTATGGAGCATTACGATGACAAGGTTGTGGACCGTTGTGATGAAAATCACGTGGCACATTGTGATGACAAGGGTCATGGAGCATTGTTCTGACAAAGGCATGGAGCATTGTGATGACAAGGGTCACGGAGCATTGTGATGAAAAGTTCATGGTGTATTGTGGTTACAAAGGTCACAGAGCCTTGTGATGATGTGGGCATGGACCACTGTGATGACAAATGTTATGAAGCATTGTGATGACTGGAGTCACAGAGCATTGTGATGACAGGGGTCATGGATCATTGTGATGACAAGGGCATGGAGCATTGTGATGACAGGGGCATGGAGCATTGGTCTGACAAGTTTAATAGATTATTGTGATGACAAGGGCATGGGGCATTGTGATGAGAAGGTCATGGAGTATTGTGAAGACAGGTGTCAGGGAGCATTGTGATGACATATGTCATGGTCCATTGCGATGACAATGGCATGGAGCATTGTGATGCCAAATGTAATGGAGGATTGTGATGACAAATATAATGGAGCATTGTGATGACTAGGGCTTGGAGCATTATGATGACAAGTGCCATTGAAAATTTTCATGACAAGGTCGTGAAGCATTGTGATGACAAGGTGCTGGAGCATTGTGATGAGAAAACCATGGAGCCTTGTGAGACAAGTCTCATGGAGCATACTGATGAAAAGGGGCATGGAGCGTTGTGATTAGAGTGTCTTGGAAAATTGTGATGACAAGGGCATGGAGCATTGTGATGAGAAGGCCAAGGAGCAGTCTGATGACATGCGTCATTGAGCTTTGTGATGACAAGGGCATGGAGCATTGTAATTACAGGTGTCTTGGAGCATTGTGATGAAAAAGGCATGGATCATTGTGATGAAAAAGGCATGGAGCCTTGTCATGACAGAGTTCAAGGAGCATACAGAGAACAAGTGTCTGGGAGCATTTTGATGACAAGTGTATTGAGCATTGTGATGACAAAGGTCATGGAGCATTGTGATGAGAAGACCATAGATAATTGTGATGACGAGCATCATGGGGCATTGTGATGACAAGTGTTATGGAATATTGTGATCACAAGGGTTTGGAGCAGTGTTATGACAGAGGTCATGGAGAATTTTGATTTCATTGTGATGACAATAGCCTGAAGCATTATGATGATGGTCATGGTGCATTGTGGTGACAGGGTTCATGGATCATTGAGATAAAAAGGGACATGGAGCATTGTGATTACAGGGGTCTTGGAGCATTGTGATGAGAAGGGTCATGGAGACTTGTGATGACAAGGCCATGGAACATCGTGATGGCAGGGATCATGGAGCATTGTTATCACAGGGGTAATGGAGCATTGTGATGGCAAGGGCATGGAGCATTGTGATGACATGCATCATGGAGCTTTGTGATGACAAGGGCATGTAGCACTGTGATTACAGGGGTCTTGGAGCATTGTGATGACAAGGGTCATGGAGCCATGTGATGACAAGGCCGTGGAACGTTGTGATGGCAGGGGTCATGGAGCATTGTTATGACAGGGGTAATGGAGCATTGTGATGACAAGGGCATGGAACATTTGTCTGAAAAGTTTCATGGATTATTGTGATGAGAGTGGGCATGGAGCATTGTGATGACAAGGGCATGGAACACAGTGATACATGGGTCATGGAGGATTGTAATGACAAGGGCCTGGAGCATTGTGATGAGAAGGGCATCGAGCAGTGTGATGACAAGCACCATGGAGCTTTTTGATGACAATTGCATGGAACAATGTGATGAGAGGTTTCATGGAGTATTGTGATGACAATGGCATGGAGCATTGTGATGCCAAGGGTCATGGAGCTTTGTGATGACAAAGGTCATGGAGCATTTTGATGACAAGGGCGTGGTGCATTGTGATGAGAAGGGCAGGAAGCATTGTGATGACATTGTCTTGGACCAATTTGATGAAAAGGGTCATGGAACATTTTGATGAGAGACATTATGTAACATTGTGATGTCAGGGGTCATGGAGCATTTTGATGAAAAGGGTCATGGAGCATTTTGATGACAGGGGTTATGGAACATTGTGATGTCAGGGATCATCGAACATTGTGATGATAAGTGCATGTAGCATTGTGATGACAGGAGTCATGGAGCATTGTCATGACAGGAGTCATGGAACATTGTGATGACAGGGTTGAGGGAGTATTGTGATGAATAGTGATGTAACATTGTGATATCAGTGGTGAGAGATCATTTTGATTTGAAGTGCATGGAGCCTTGTGATGACAAGGTTTATGGAGCATTGTGATGACAAGATTGTGGAGCACTGTGACGACAAGCGCATGGTGCATTGTGATGACATGGGTCATGGAGCATTGTGATGACAAGCGCATGGAGCATTGTGATGACAAGGGTCATGGAGCATTGTGCTGAGAAAGGCATAGAGCATTGTGATGACAAGTGTCAAAGAGCATTGTGATGAAAAGTTCATGAAGCATTGTGGTTAAAAAGGTCACAGAGACTGTTGATGACAAGGGCATGGACCATTGTGATGACAAAGGTCATGAAGCCTTGTGATGACTGGAGTCACGGAGCATTGTGATGACAGGGGTCATGGAGCATTGTGATAACAAGGGCATGGGGCATTGTGATGACAAGGGCATGGAGCATTGGTCTCATAAGTTTCATGGCTTATTGCGATGACAGTTGGAATGGCGCATTGTGATGACAAGGGCATGGAGCATTGTGATGACCAGGTCATTCATTATTGTGAAGACAGGTGTCAGGGAGCATTGTGATGACATATGTAATGGCCCATTGTGATGACAATGCCATGGAGCATTGTGATGCCAAGTGTCATGGAGGATTCTGATGACAAAGGTAATGGAGCATTGTGATGACAATGGCTTGGAGCATTGTGATGACAAGGGTCAGGGAGCATTGTGCTGACAAGTGCATGGAAAATTGTGATGACAAGGGACATGGAGCATTCTGATGACAAGCTTGTGGAGTATTTTGATGACAATGGCATGGAGCATTGTGATGAAAACGGCATGGTGCATTTTGATGAAAAAAGCATGGAGCCTTTTTGTGACAGGGTTCAAGGAGCATTCTGATGACAAGTGTCAGGGAGCATTGTGATGACAAGTGTATCGAGAATTGTGATGACAAAGGTCATGGAGCATTGTGATGAAAAGGGCATGGAGTATTGTGATGACAGGCATCATGGAGCATTGTGATGACAAGTGTTATGGAACATTGTGATCACAAGGGTTTGGAGCATTGTGATGACAGAGGTCATGGATCATTTTGATTTCGAGGAGCATGGAGCATTGTGATGACAAGGGCATGGAGCAATGTGATCCCAAGTTTCATGGAGGATTGTGATGGCAATGGTAATGGAGTATTGTGATGACAAGTGCATAGAACATTGTAATGACAAGGTCATGTAGCATTTTGCTGACAAAGGCATGGAGCATTTTGATGACAGGTGTCATGGAGCACTGTGATGACAAGCGTCACGGAGCATTGTGATTACAGGGGTCATGGAGCATTGGGATGACAAGGGCATGCATCATTGTGATGACAAGTGTCATGGAGCATTGGGCTGAAAATGTTCATGGAGTATTGTGATGACAGGGGTCATGGAGCATTGTGATGACTAGGGAATGGAGCATTGTGATGACAAGAGTCCCGGATCATTGTGTTGTCAGGTGATATTGAGCGTTGTGATGACTGTGGTCATGGAGCATTGTGATGATATTGGTCATGGAGCATTGTGATGAGAAGGTCATGGAGCATTGGGCTGAAAATATTCATGGAGTACTGTGATGACAGGGGTCATGGAGCATTGTGATGATAAGGGAATGGAGCATTTTGATGACAATGTCCTGGAGCATTGTGATGAGAAGACCATGGAGCCTTGTGATGACAAGTCTCATGGAGCATTCTGATGAAAAGGGGCATGGACCATTGTGATTACAGGGGTCTTGGAGCATTGTGATGACAAGGGCATGGAGCATTGTGATGAGAAGGCCATGGAGCATTCTGATGACATACATCATGGAGCTTTGTGATGACAAGGGCATCGAGCATTGTGATTACAGGGGTCTTGGAGCATTGTGATGAAAATGGCATGGATAATTGTGATGAAAAAGGCATGGAGCCTTGTCATGAAAGGGTTCAGGGAGCATACTGATGTCAAGAGTCAGGGAGCATTGTGATGACATGTGTATTGCGCATTGTGATGACAAATGTCATGGGGCATTGTGATGAGAAGTCCATGGATAATTGTGATGAGTAGCGTCATGGGGTATTGTGATGACAAGTGTTATGGAACATTGTGATCACAAGGGTTTGGAGCATTGTGATGACAGAGGTCATGGAGCATTTTGATTTCATTGTGATGACAAGAGCATGAAGCATTATGATGATGGGCATGGTGCATTGTGATGACAGGGTTCATGGAGCATTGTGATGAAAGGTGGCATGGAGCTTTGGTCTGACAAGTTTCATGGATTATTTTGATGACAGTGGGCATGGCACATTGTGATGACAAGGGCATGGAGCATTGTGATGACAAGGTCATGGAGTATTGTGAAGACAGGTGTCAGGGAGCATTGTGATGACATATGTCATGTTCCATTGTGATGACAATAGCACGGAGCATTGTGATGCCAAGTGTCATGGAGGATTGTTGTGACAAAGGTAAAGGAGCATTGTGATGATAAGCGCATGGAGCATTGAGATGACAAGGGCCATTGATAATTTTAATGTCCATGTCCCGAAACATTGTGATGACAAGCGCATGGAGCTTCCTATGACAGGGTTCATGGAGCATTGCGATGACAAGTGCATGGAGTATTGTTATGACAAGAGCATATAACATTGTGATGAGAAGTGCCATGGAGCATTGTGATGACAAGGACGTGGAGAATTGTGAGGACAAGGGACATTGAGCTTTGAGATGACCAGGGCATGGAGCATTGTGATGGCAAAACCGTGGAGCATTGTGATGAGAAGACCATGGGTAATTGTGATGACGAGCATCATGGAGCACTGTAATGACAAGGGGCATGAAGCATTGTGATGACAGGTGTCAGGGAGCATTGTGATGACAAGGGCATGGAGCATTGTGATGACAAGGGTACGGAACATTGTGATGAAAAGTGCCATTGAGAATTTTGATGATAAAGTCGTGAAGCATTGTGATGACAAACACGTGGAGCTTGCTATGACAGGGGTCATGGAACTTTGCAATGACAAGTGCATGGAGAATTGTGATGAAACGAGCATGTAACTTTGTGAAGAGAAGTGTCATGTAGCATTGTGATGACAAGTACGTGGAGAATTGTTATGACAAGGGACATGGAGCATTGTGATAACCAGGGAATGGAGCATTGTGATGACAGGGGTCATGGAGCATTATTATGACAAGGGCCATGGTGCATTCTGATATAAGATATCACTTATGAAGGGACTGTAAACCTGGCTACATATGAACTGAATTAGGAAAGAGAACAGAGTCTCAGATTTAGAAAACACTCTTATGCTTGCTTAAGGGGGAAGGAGAGGTGGGGAGACACACAAAACCAGAGTTTGATATTAACACAGGTACCGTTCCTTAATGCAAATACAGAAGAGACAAGCCCGACTCCTTCCTCAGTGAATGGGACTCAACACCCCTATTCGCCACAGAGAAATATATCTGACTAGTAAGGATCTTAAAACCTATGTATTGATATGTCTCCATAAGGGAAACAAGTGTGTCTAGAATGACATAAACACGGCAGTGAGAATCAGCTCAAACCCACTATAAAAAGGAATTGCAAAACAAAAGAAAGAAACAGTGAAATTCTTACACAACACCTTCAGGGGTTCTGATGAAACTTGGAATGACCCTATCTACAACAACAGCTGGATGTGGCATAAGGCTGTTCACCTGGGACTGAGAGGATTGGTGAGATTGGGTGAGAAAATGCAGACGCTTTAAAGCAATAATGCCTGCCACTGATTCCATGGTTCCCAACTCTCCAGGTAGAAGGGAATATCACTACAGTTATAACATGTATGGGAAACCTAGAGAATGGACACCCTCTGATGGTGAAAGGTTTCTAAAACTCTACTAATTTTTTTCTCTCCATGTGCTGCAGCTTGACATTCCAACTGCTTTAATATCAATCTCCCAACTTGGAGAGTCAGCCCCTATAACATCCTGGTTCGCACAGTTGGCACATTGTGCAGAGGATATAAGGGAAGAGGGAGAACCAATGAGAGAGTAGCTGTAGGCATTTGGACGGCCACATGTCACTCTAATTTCCCGTCACGAAGAAGAATTAACCAAACTCTCAGCCTGCCCCACCCCATAACTAGTATAGGTCCTGAAGCAAAATTGTGGGTTTGCGGTCAGCTCACAAAAACACACGTTGAAAAATGGAGCTCAGGGGCACAGCAATTCACTAACTTGCAGAGTTATACAGGACTACTCTCTTACAAAATTCTGTTGAGGAAAAGCCATGAGGCGGACTAGAAAATGAGGGAGATTTGCACGAAACAGATTTCCAGAAGTACATTGGAATCGCCTTTAAACACAGGAAAAGCATCACAACTTCGACAATTAGGGAATTGTCCATAAAGGGCGCATGCGTTTTCTCCTGAATATATTCAGGAGAAAACGCATACGCCAATTTTGGCCAACCAAGGAACCACACAATGCAAATCTGCACTACAAAGAAGTATCACTTCCAACCGGTCAAAAGGGACATCCGTAAAATGTGTAAAAACAAGAAAGGCAAGACAGGATCTGGAGAACAGGGAGCCTTTTTATGCGGATGGGTGGGATGTAAATTGCCAACAGCCACTCTGGAGGAGAGCATTGTGTTCCCAAAAAGAAGTAAACAAAAGTGCTTCACAACCTAAGGCACGTCCAGTCACAGGAATATACCTTGGGAAAATTGAAAATCAATAAGACACAGCCACCCCAAAATTTATGGCAGCACTGCTTACAAGAACCTCGACTTCGGGACACCTTATAAATACCAGGAAAGACAAAAATGGTAAAGAAATTGTGGTACATACGTATGATGAAATATCCCTCAGCCATGAAGTCAATGTCATAAGGCCAGTAGCAGCATAATGACGGGATTCATGTACGATGATTCTAACTGAAATAAGTCACACAGAAAAATAAACTTATCATAAGATATCACTTATGAAGGGTATATAAACATGGCTACACATGGAATGAAATAGGAAAAGGAACAGAGTCTCATATTTAGAAAACACTCTTATGCATGCTTAAGGGGAAAGCAGAGGTGGGGTGAAGAATAAACCCAGAGTTTGATATTAGCACAGGTACGGTTCAATAATCCAAATACAGAATAGACAAGACCTACTACTTCCTCTGTGAACGGGACTCAAAACCCCATATTTCCCGCAGAGGAATATATCTGACTAGTAAGAATCTTAAACCTATGTATTGATATGTCTCCATAAGGGAAACAAGTGTGTCTAGACTTGCATAAACATGGCAGCGAGAATCAGCTCAAACCCACTATAAAAAGGAATTTCAAAAACAAAACAAAAAAACTGGGAAATTCTTTACAATTCCTTCAGGGTCTCTGATGAAACCTGGAATGACCCTATCTACAACGACAGCTGGATGTGGCATAAGGCTGGACACTTGGGACGGAGAGGATTGGTGAGATTGGTTTAGCAAATGCAGACCCTTTAAAGCAATAATGCATGGCACCCATTTCATGGGTCCCAACTCTCCAGGTTGAAGGGAATATTACTACGGTTATAACATATACGGAAAACCTAGAGAACGGACACACTGTGAATATGAAAGCTTTCTAAAACTCAACGAATAGTCCCTCTCCTGGTGCTCTGGTTTGACTTTCCATCTGCTTTACTATCAATCTCCCAACTTGGAGAGACAGCCCCTTTAACCTCCTGGTTCGCACAGGTTTCCAATTTGGCAGAGGATGAAAGGGAAGATTTAGAACCAATGAGAGAGTAGCTGTTAGGCATTTGGACGGGCACATATCACTCTACCTTCCCAGCAGGAAGAAGAATTAACCAAAGTCTCAGCCCGCCACCGGGAACCAGCATAGGTCCTGAACCAAAATTTTGGACTTGAAGTCAGCTCACAAAAAATGAGTTGAAAAATGGCGCTCAAGGGAACAGCAATTCACAAACTGGCCGAGTAATAAAGGACAACTATCGTCCGAAAATCTGTTAAGGGAAGGCAATGAGGCGGACTTGAAAGTCAGGCAGAATAGCAGGAAACGGATTTCAAGAGGTACGTTGGAATCGCCTTTAAAGCACAGGAAGAGGGGCACAACTTCCACAATGATGCACTTGGCCAAAAAGGGCGTATGCGTTTTCTCCTAAATATATTCAGGAGAAAATGCATACGCCCTTTTTGGCCAAGCAAGCAAGCGGGCAACGCTAATCTGCACCACAAAGAAGCATCACTTCACACCGGTCAAAAGGGACATCCACAAAATGTGTAAAAACCAGAAAGGTAAGACAGGCCCTGGAGAACAAGGAGCCTTGTTATGCTGATGGGCGGGATGTACATTGCCACCTGCCTCTCTGGAGGAGTGCATTTTGTTCCCTAAAACAAGTAAAGAACAGAGCTACAGAGCCAAGGGAACTTCCAGTCTAGGGAATATACCTTGGGAAAACTGAAAATCAATAAGACAGAGACACCCCAAAATTTAGGGCTGCACTGCTTACAAGGACCTCAACTTGGGTACACCTTAAATATCCCAGGAAATATAAAAATGGTTCAAAAAATTGTGGTACTTATGTACGATGGAATATCCCTCAGCCATGAAATCAATGTCATAAGACCAGTAGCAGCAAAATGGGTGGATTCAGGTACGATGATTCTAAGTGAAATAAGTCACACAGAAAAAGAAACTTATGATAAGATATCCCTTATGAAGATCCTGTAAACATGGCTACACTTGAACTGAGTTAGGAAAGAGAACAGTGTCTCACATTTAGAAAACACTCTTATGCCTGCTTAAGGGGGAAGGAGAGGTGGGGTGATGCATAAAACCAGAGTTTGATATAAGCAGAGGTACCGTTCCAAAAACCAACTATGGAATAGACAAGACCTACACCTTCCTCAGTGAAAGGGACTCAAAACCCCATATTTCCCGCAGAGGAATATATCTGACTATTAAGAATCTTAAAACCTATGTATTGATATGTCTGCGTAAGGGAATCAAGTGTGTCTAGACTGGCATAAACATGGCAGCGAGAATCAGCTCAAACCCACTATAAAAAGGAATTTCAAAAACAAAACAAAAAAACTGGGAAATTCTTTACAATTCCTTCAGGGTCTCTGATGAAACCTGGAATGACCCTATCTACAACGACAGCTGGATGTGGCATAAGGCTGGACACATGGGAGTGAGAGGATTGGTGAGATTGGGTGAGCAAATGCAGACCCTTTTAATCACAAATGCCTGGCACCCATTCCATGGGTCCCAACTCTCCAGGTTGAAGGGAATATTACTACATCTATAACATGTACAGGAAACCTAGAGAACGGACACACTGTGAATACGAAAGGTTTCTAAAACTCAACGAATAGTCGCTCTCCTGGTTCTCCGGTTTGACTTTCCATCTGCTTTACTATCAAGCTCCCAACTTGGAGAGACAGCCCCTTTAACCTCCTGGTTCGCACAGGTTTCCAATTTGGCAGAGGATGAAAGGGAAGAGGGAGAACCAATGACAGTGTAGCTGTTAGGCATTTGGTCGGTCACATATCACTGTAATTTCCCGGCAGGAGGAAGAATTAACCAAAGTCTCAGCCACCCACCGGGAACCAGTATAGGTCCTGAAGCAAAATTTTGGAATTGCCCTCAGCTCACCAAAAACGAGTTGAAAAATGGAGCTCAGGGGCACAGCAATTCACAAACTGGCCGAGTAATAAAGGACAACTATCGTCCAAAAATCTGTTGAGGGAAGGCAACGAGGTGGACTTGAAAGCGAGGCAGAATAGCAGGAAACAGATTTCAAGAAGTACGTTGGAATCACATTTAAAGCACAGGAAGAGGGGCACAACTTCGACAATGATGCACTTGGCCAAAAAGGGCGTATGTGTTTTCTCCTGAATATATTCAGGAGAAAACGCATACGCCCTTTTTGGCCAAGCAAGCAAGCGGGCAATGCATATCTGCACTACAAAGAAGTATCACTTCCCACCGGTCAAAAGGGACATCCACAAAATGTGTAAAAACCAGAAAGGCAAGACAGGCCCTGGAAAACAGGGAGCCTTGTTATGCTGATGGGCGGGATGTAAATTGCCAACTGCCTCTCTGGAGGAGTGCATTGTGTTCCCTAAAACAAGTAAACAACAGAGCTACAGAGCCAAGGGCACTTCCAGTCTAGGGAATATACCTTGGGAAAACTGAAAATCGATAAGACAGAGCCACCCCATAATTTAGGGCTGCACTGCTTACAAAGACCTCAACTTGGGTACACCTTAAATATCCCAGGAAATATAATAATGGTTCAAAAAATTGTGGTACTTACGTACGATGGAATATCCCTCAGCCATGAAATCAATGTCATAAGACCAGTAGGAGCAAAATGGGTGGATTCAGGTACGATGATTCTAAGTGAAATAAGTCACACAGAGAAAGAAACTTATCATAAGATATCACTTATGGAGATCCTATAAACATGGCTACACTTGAACTGAGTTAGGAAAGAGAACAGTGTCTCACATTTAGAAAACACTCTTATGCCTGCTTAAGGGGGAAGGAGAGGTGGGGTGATGCATAAAACCAGAGTTTGATATAAGCACAGGTACCGTTCCAAAAACCAACTATGGAATAGACAAGACCTACACCTTCCTCAGTGAAAGGGACTCAAAACCCCATATTTCCCGTAGAGGAATATATCTGACTAGTAAGAATTTTAAAACCTATGTATTGATATGTCTCCGTAAGGGAATCAAGTGTGTCTAGACTGGCATAAACATGGCAGCGAGAATCAGCTCAAACCCACTATAAAAAGGAATTTCAAAAAGAAAACAAAAAACTGGGAAATTCTTAACAATTCCTTCAGGGTCTCTGATGAAACCTGGAAAGACCGTATCTACAACGACAGCTGGATGTGGCATAAGGCTGGACACTTGTGACTGAGAGGATTGGTGAGATTCGGTGAGCAAATGCAGACCCTTTAAAGCACAAATGCCTGGCACCCATTCCATGGGTCCCACCTCTCCAGGTTGAAGGGCATATTACTACAGCTAAACATGTACGGGAAACATAGAGAACGAACACACTGTGAATACGAAAAGTTTCTAATACTCAACGAATTGTCCCTACCCTGGTGCTCCAGTTTGACTTTCCATCTGCTTTACTATCAATCTCCCAAATTGGAGAGACAGCCCCTTTAACCTCCTGCTTCGCACATGTTTCCAATTTGGCAGAGGAGGAAAGGGAAGAGGGAGAACCAATGAGAGAGTAGCTGTTAGGCATTTGGATGGGCACATATCACTCTAACATCCCGGCAGGAAGAAGAATTAACCAAAGTCTCAGCCGCCCACCGGGAACCAGCATAGGTCATGAACCAAAATTTTGGACTTGCGGTCAGCTCAAAAAAACCGAGTTGATAAATGGAGCTCAGGGGCACAGCAATTCACAAACTGGCCGAGTAATAAAGGACAACTATCGTCCAAAAATCTGTTGAGGGAAGGCAACGAGGCGGACTTGAAAGCGAGGCAGAATAGCAGGAAACAGATTTCAAGAGGTACCTTGGAATCACCTTTAAAGCACAGGAAGAGGGGCACAACTTCGACAATGATGCACTTGGCCAAAAAGGGCATATGTGTTTTCTCCTGAATATATTCAGGAGGAAACACATACGCCCTTTTTGGCCAAGCAATCAAGTGGGCAATGCAAATCTGCACTACAAAGAAGTATCACTTCCCACCGGTCAAAAGGGACATCCACAAAATGTGTAAAAACCAGAAAGGCAAGACAGGCCCTGGAGAACAGGGAGCCTTGTTATGCTGATGGGCGGTATGTAAATTACCAACTGCCTATCTGGAGGAGTGCATTGTGATCCCTAAAACAAGTAAACAACAGAGCTACAGAGCCAAGGGCACTTCCAGTCTAGGGAATATACCTTGGGAAAACTGAAAATCAGTAAGACAGAGCCACCCTAAAATTTAGGGCTGCACTGCTTACAAGGACCTCAACTTGGGTACACCTTAAATATCCCAGGATATATAAAAATGGTTCAAATAATTGTGGTACTTACATACGATGGAATATCCCTCAGCCATGGAATCAATGCCATAAGACCAGTAGCAGCAAAATGGGTGGATTCAGGTACGATGATTCTAAGTGAAATAAGTCACACAGAAAAAGAATCTTATCATAAGATATCACTTATGAAGATCCTGTAACATGGCTACACTTGAAGTGAGTTAGGAAAGAGAGCAGTGTCTCACATTTAGAAAACTCTCTTATGCCTGCTTAAGGGGGAAGGAGAGGTGGGGTGATGCATAAAACCAGAGTTTGATATAAGCACAGGTACTGTTCCAAAAACCAACTATGGAATAGACAAGACCTACACCTTCCTCAGTGAAAGGGACTCAAAACCCCATATTTCCCGCAGAGGAATATATCTGACTAGTAAGAATCATAAAACCTATGTATTGATATGTCTCCGTAAGGGAATCAAGTGTGTCTAGACTGGCATAAACATGGCAGCGAGAATCAGCTTAAACACACTATAAAAAGGAATTTCAAAAACAAAACAAAAAAACTGGGAAATTCTTTACAATTCCTTCAGGGTCTCTGATGAAACCTGGAATGACCCTATCTACAATGACAGCTGGATGTGGCATAAGGAGGGACACTTGGGACTGAGAGGATTGGTGAGATTGGGTGAGCAAATTCAGACCCTTTAAAGTAATAATGCATGGAACCAATTCCATGGGTCCGAACTCTCCAGGTTGAAGGGAATATTAGTACAGCTATAACATGTACGGGAAACCTAGAGAACAGACACTCTGTGAATACGAAAGGTTTCTAAAACTCAACGAATAGTCCCTCTCCTGGTGCTCCGGTTTGAATTTCCATCTGCTTTACTATCAATCTCCCAACTTGGAGAGAAAGCCCCTTTAACCTCCTGGTTCGCACAGGTTTCCAATTTGGCAGAGGATGAAAGGGAAGAGGGAGTACCAATGAGAGAGTAGCTGTTAGGCATTTCATGGGCACATATCACTCTAACTTCCCGGCAGGAAGAAGAATTAACCAAAGTCTCAGCCACCCACCGGGAAACAGCATAGGTCCTGAACCAAAATTTTGGACTTGCGGTCAGCTCACAAAAAACGAGTTGCAGAATGGAGATCAAGGGCACAGCAATTCACAAACTGGCAGAGTAATAAAGGACAACTATCGTCCAAAAATCTGTTAAGGGAAGGCAACGAGGCGGACTTGAATGCGAGGCAGAATAGCAGGATACAGATTTCAAAAGGTACGTTGGAATCGCCGTTAAAGCACAGGAAGAGGGGCACAACTTCGACAATGATGCTCTTGGCCAAATAGGGCGTATGCGTTTTCTCCTGAATATATTCAGGAGAAAACGCATACGCCCTTTTTGGCCAAGCAAGCAAGCGCACAATACAAATCCACACTACAAAGAATTGTCACTTACCACCGGTCAAAAGGGACATCCGAATATCTGTAAAAACCAGAAAGGAAAGAGAGAGATGGCAAGGGCATGAAGCAATGTGATCCCAATGGTCATGGAGGATTGTGATGACAAGCGCATGGAGAATTGTGATGACAAGATTATGTACCATTTTGTTGACAAAGGCAAGGAGCATTATGATGACAAGGTTCATGGAGCACTGTGATGACAAGCATCACGGAGC
The DNA here is from genome assembly GCF_949752795.1 of Hyperoodon ampullatus. Lineage (NCBI taxonomy): Eukaryota > Metazoa > Chordata > Mammalia > Artiodactyla > Ziphiidae > Hyperoodon > Hyperoodon ampullatus. Next base: position 548,350 of record NW_027640938.1, on the reverse strand, counting down.
ATTGTGATTACAGGGGTCATGGAGCATTGGGATGACAAGCACATGGATCATTGTGATGACAATGGTCATGGAGCATTTTAATGACAAGAGTCCCGGATCATTGTGTTGTCAGGGTTCATGGAGCGTTGTGATGACAGTGGTCATGGAGCATTGTGATGAGAGGGGTCATGGCGCATTGTGATGAGAAGGTCATGGAGCATTGGGCTGAAAATGTCCATGGAGTACTGTGATGACAGGGGTCATGGAGCATTGTGATGACAAGGTACTGGAGCACTGTGATGAGAAGACCATGGAGCCTTGTGATGACAAGTCTCATGGAGCATTCTGATGAAAAGTGCCATGGAGCATTGTGATTACAGGGGTCTTGGAGCATTGTGATGACAAGGGCATGGAGCATTGGGATGAGAAGGCCATGGAGCGTTCTGATGACATGCATCATGGAGCTCTGTGAGGACAAGGGCATGGAGCATTGTGATTACAGTGGTCTTGGAGCACTGTGATGAAAAGGGCATGGATCATTGTGATGAAAAAGGCATGGAGCCTTGTCATGACAGGGTTCAAGGAGCAAACTGACAACAAGTGTCGGGGAGCATTGTGATGACAAGGGTATTGAGTATTGTGATGACAAAGGTCATGGAGCATTGTCATGAGAAGACGATGGATAATTGTGATGAGCGTCATGGGGCGTTGTGATGATAAGTGTTATGGAACATACTGATCTCAAGGATTTGGAGCATTGTGATGACAGAGGTCATGGAGCATTTTGGTTTCATTGTGATGACAATAGCCTGAAGCATTATGATGATGGGCATGGTGCATTGTGATGACAGGGTTCATGGAGCATTGAGATGAAAAGGGGCATGGAGCATTGCGATTACAGGAGTCTTGGAGCATTGTGATGACAAAGGCATGGAACATCGTGAATAAGAAGGCCATGGAGCATTCTGTTGACATGCGTCATTGAGCTTTGTGATGACAAGGGCATGGAGCATTGTGATTACAGGGGTCTTGGAGCATTGTGATGACAAGGGTCATGGAGCCTTGTGATGACAAGGCTGTGGAACATTGTGATGGCAGGGGTCATGGAGCATTGTTATGACAGGGGTAATGGAGCATTGTGATGACAAGGGCATGGAGCATTGGTCTGAAAAGTTTCATGGATTATTGTGATGAGAGGGGGCAAGGAGCATTGTGATGACAAGGGCATGGAACACTGTGATACATGGGTCATGGAGGATTGTAATGAGAAGCGCATGGAGCATTGTGATAAGAATGGCATCGAGCATTGTGATGAAAAGCATCATGGAGCCTGTGATGACAAGGGCATGGAACAATTTGATGAGAGGGTTCATGGAGCATTGTGATGACAATGGCATGCAGCATTGTGATGACAAGGGTCATTGAGCTTTGTGATGACAAAGGTCATGGAGCATTTTGATGACAAGGGTGTGGTGCATTCTGTTGTGAAGGGCAGGGAGCATTGTGATGACAGGGGTTATGGAACATTGTGATGTCAGGGGAATGGAGCATTGTGATGATAAAGCCATGTAGCATTGTTGTGACAAGGGTCATGGAATATTGTGATGACAGGGGTGAGGGAGTATTGTGTTGACCGGGGACATGGAGCATTGTGATGTCCAAGGCATGGAGCACTGTGATGGCAAGACGGTGGAGCACTGTGATGAGAAGACCATGGACAATTGTGATTACGAGTGTCATGGAGCACTGTAATGACAAGCAGTATGGAGCATTGTGATGACAGGGGTCATGGAGCATTGTGATGACTGGGGACATGGAGCATTGTGATGACCAGGGCATGGAGCATTGTGATGGCAAGACCGTGGAGCACTGTGATGAGAAGACCATGGATAATTGTGATAACGAACATCATGGAGCACTGTAATGACAAGGGGCATGGAGCATTGTGATGACAGGTGTCATGGAGCATTGTGATGACAAGGGTCATGGATCATTGAGATGACAAGGGTCACGGAGCATTCTGATGACAAGCTTGTGGAGTATTGTGATGACAATCGCATGAAGCATTGTGATGAAAAGGGCATGGATCATTGTGATGAAAAAGGCATGGAGACTTGTCATGACAGGGTTCAATGAGCATACTGATGACAAGTGTCAGGGAGCATTGTGATGACAAGTGTATTGAGAATTGTGATGACAAAGGTCATGGAGCATTGTGATGAGAAGTCCATGGATAATTGTGATGACCAGCGTCATGGGCGTTGTGATGACAAGTGTTATGGAACATTTTGCTCACAAGGGTTTGGAGCATTGTGATGAGAGAGGTCATGGAGAATTTTGATTTCATTGTGATGACAATAGCATGAAGCATTATGATGATGGGCATGGTGCATTGTGATGACAGGTGTCATGGAGCATTGTGATGACAGGGGTCATGGATCATTGAGATGACAAGGGTCACGGAGCATTCTGATGACAAGCTTGTGGAGTATTGTGATGACAATCGCATGAAGCATTGTGATGAAAAGGGCATGGATCATTGTGATGAAAAAGGCATGGAGACTTGTCATGACAGGGTTCAATGAGCATACTGATGACAAGTGTCAGGGAGCATTGTGATGACAAGTGTATTGAGAATTGTGATGACAAAGGTCATGGAGCATTGTGATGAGAAGTCCATGGATAATTGTGACGACCAGCGTCATGGGCGTTGTGATGACAAGTGTTATGGAACATTTTGATCACAAGGGTTTGGAGCATTGTGATGAGAGAGGTCATGGAGAATTTTGATTTCATTGTGATGACAATAGCATGAAGCATTATGATGATGGGCATGGTGCATTGTGATGACAGGGTTCATGGAGCATTGAGATGCAAAGAGGCATGGATCATTGTAATAACAAGGGTCTTGGAGCATTGTGATGACAAGGGCATGAGTATTGTGATGAGAAGGCCATGGAACATTCTGATGACATGCGTCAGGGAGCTTTGTGATGACATGGGCATGGAGCATTGTGATTACAGGGGTCTTGGAGCATTGTGATGACAAGGGTCATGGAGTCTTGTGATGACAAGGCCGTAGAACATTGTGATGGCAGGGGTCATGGAGCATTGTTATGACAGGTGTAATGGAGCATTGTGATGACAAGGGCATGGAGCATTGGTCTGAAAAGTTTCATGGATTATTGTGATGAGAGTGAGCATGGAGCATTGTGATGACAAGGGCACGGAACACAGTGATACATGTGTCATGGAGGATTGCAATGACAAGGGCATGGAGCATTGTGATGACAAGCGTCATGGAGCTTTGTGATGACAACGGCATGGAGCAATGTGATGAGAGGTTTCATGGAGCTTTGTGATGACAATGGCATGGAGCATTGTGATTCCATGGGTCATGGAGCTTTGTGATGACATAGGCCATGGAGCATTTTGATGACAAGAGCGTGGTGCATTGTGATGAGAAGGGCAGGGAGAATTGTGATGACAGGGTCATGGAGCAATTGGATGAAAAGTGTCATGGAACATTTTGATGACAGTGTTTATGGAACATTGTGATGTCAGGGGTCATGGAGCATTGTGATGATAAGAGCATGTAGCATTGTTGTGACAAGGGTCATTTAACATTGGGATGACAGGGTGGAGGGAGTATTGTGTTGACTAGTGATGGAACATTGTGATATCAGTGGTGAGAGAGCATTTTGATTTGAGGTGCATGGAGCATTGTGATGACAAGGCTGTGGAGCATTGTGATGAGAAACGCAGGGCACATTGTGATGACATGGGTCATGGAAGATTGTGCTGACAAACGCATGGAGCATTGTGATGACAAGGTTTATGGAGCATTGTGATGACAACGATGTGGAGCATTGTGATGACAAGCGCATGGCACATTTGATGCCATGTGTCATGGAGTAATGTGCTGACAAAGGCATGGAGCATTGTGATGACAAGGGTCACCGAGCATTGTGATGAAATGTTCATGGAGTGTTGTGGTCACAAAGGTCACAGAGCCTTGTGATGACGAGGTCATGGACCATTGTGATGACAAAGGTCATGAAGCATTGTGATGACTGGAGTCACGGAGCATTGTGATGACAGGGGTCATAGAGCATTGTGATGAAAGGGCATGGAGCCTTGTGATGACAGGGTCATGGAGCATTTTTCTGACAAGTTTCATGGATTATTGTGATGACAGTGGGCATGGTGCATTGTGATGACAAGGGCATGGAGCATTGTGATGAGAAGGTCATGGAGTATTGTGAAGAAGGGTGTCAGGGAGCATTGTGATGACATATGTCATGGTCTATTGCAATGACAATGGAATGTAGCATTGTGATGCCAAGTGTCATGGAGGATTGTGATGACAAAGGTAATGGAGCATTTTGATGACAAGGGCTTGGAGCATTGTGATGACAAGGGTCATGGCGCATTGTGATAACAAGGGCCATTGAGAATTTTGATGACATGTTCATGAAGCATTGTGATGACAATCACATGGAGCTTGCTATGACAGGGGTCATGGAGCATTGCGATGACAAGTGCATAGAGAATTGTGATGACAAAACATGTAACACTGTGAGGAGAAGTATCATGGAGCATAGTGATGCCAAGAACGTGGAGAATTGTGATGACAGGGGACATGGAGCATTGTGATGAACAGGGCATGGAGCATTGTGATGGCAAGACCGTGGAGCACTGTGATGAGAAGACCATGGATAATTGTGATGACGAGCGTCATGGAGCACTGTAATGACAAGTGGTATGGAGCCTTGTGATGACAGGGGTCATGGAGCATTGTTATGAGAGTGGTCATGGAGCATTGTGCTGACAAGGGTCATGGAGCATTTTGATGACAAGGGCGTGGAGCATTGTGATGAGAAGACCATGGACAATTGTGATTACGAGTGTCATGGAGCACTGTAATGACAAGCGGTATGGAGCATTGTGATGACAGGGGTCATGGAGCATTGTGATGACTGGGGACATGGAGCATTGTGATGACCAGGGCATGGAGCATTGTGATGGCAAGACCGTGGAGCACTGTGATGAGAAGACCATGGATAATTGTGATAACGAACATCATGGAGCACTGTAATGACAAGGGGCATGGAGCATTGTGATGACAGGTGTCATGGAGCATTGTGATGACAGGGGTCATGGATCATTGAGATGAAAAGTGTCATGGAGCATTCTGATGACAAGCTTGTGGAGTATTGTGATGACAATGGCATGGAGCATTGTGATGAAAAGGGCATGGATCATTGTGATGAAAAAGGCATGGAGACTTGTCATGACAGGGTTCAATGAGCATACTGATGACAAGTATCAGGGAGCATTGTGATGACAAGTGTATTGAGAATTGTGATGACAAAGGTCATGGAGCATTGTGATGAGAAGTCCATGGATAATTGTGATGACCAGCGTCATGGGGCGTTGTGATGACAAGTGTTATGGAACATTGTGATCACAAGGGTTTGGAGCATTGTGATGAGAGAGGTCATGGAGAATTTTGATTTCATTGTGATGACAATAGCATGAAGCATTATGATGATGGGCATGGTGCATTGTGATGACAGGGTTCATGGAGCATTGAGATGCAAAGAGGCATGGATCATTGTAATAACAAGGGTCTTGGAGCATTGTGATGACAAGGGCATGAGTATTGTGATGAGAAGGCCATGGAGCATTCTGATGACATGCGTCAGGGAGCTTTGTGATGACATGGGCATGGAGCATTGTGATTACAGGGGTCTTGGAGCATTGTGATGACAAGGGCCATGGAGTCTTGAGATGACAAGGCCGTAGAACATTGTGATGGCAGGGGTCATGGAGCATTGTTATGACAGGGGTAATGGAGCATTGTGATGACAAGGGCATGGAGCATTGGTCTGAAAAGTTTCATGGATTATTGTGATGAGAGTGAGCATGGAGCATTGTGATGACAGGGGCACGGAACACAGTGATACATGTGTCATGGAGGATTGCAATGACAAGGGCATGGAGCATTGTGATGACAAGCGTCATGGAGCTTTGTGATGACAACGGCATGGAGCAATGTGATGAGAGGTTTCATGGAGCTTTGTGATGACAATGGCATGGAGCATTGTGATTCCAAGGGTCATGGAGCTTTGTGATGACATAGGCCATGGAGCATTTTGATGACAAGAGCGTGGTGCATTGTGATGAGAAGGGCAGGGAGCATTGTGATGACAGGGTCATGGAGCAATTGGATGAAAATGGTTATGGAACATTTTGATGACAGTGTTTATGGAACACTGTGATGTTAGGGGTCATGGAGCATTGTGATGAAAAGGGTCATGGAGCATTGTGATGACAGGGGTTATGGAACATTGTGATGTCAGGGGTCATGGAGCATTGTGATGATAAGAGCATGTAGCATTGTTGTGACAAGGGTCATGGAACATTGGGATGACAGGGTGGAGGGAGTATTGTGTTGACTAGTGATGGAACACTGTGATATCAGTGGTGAGAGAGCATTTTGATGAGAGGTGCATGGAGCATTGTGATGACAAGGCTGTGGAGCATTGTGATGAGAAACGCAGGGCACATTGTTATGACATGGGTCATGGATCATTGTGCTGACAAACGCATGGAGCATTGTGATGACAAGGTTTGTGGAGCATTGTGATGACAGCGATGTGGAGCATTGTGATGACAAGCGCATGGCACATTTGATGCCATGTGTCATGGAGTAATGTGCTGACAAAGGCATGGAGCATTGTGATGACAAGGGTCACCGAGCATTGTGATGAAATGTTCATGGAGTGTTGTGGTCACAAAGGTCACAGAGTCTTGTGATGACGAGGGCATGGACCATTGTGATGACAAAGGTCATGAAGCATTGTGATAACTGGAGTCACAGAGCATTGTGATGACAGGGGTCATAGAGCATTGTGATGAAAGGGCATGGAGCCTTGTGATGACAGGGTCATGGAGCATTTTTCTGACAAGTTTCATGGATTATTGTGATGACAGTGGGCATGGCGCATTGTGATGACAAGGGCATGGAGCATTGTGATGAGAAGGTCATGGAGTATTGTGAAGAAGGGTGTCAGGGAGCATTGTGATGACATATGTCATGGTCTATTGCAATGACAATGGAATGTAGCATTGTGATGCCAAGTGTCATGGAGGATTGTGATGACAAAGGTAATGGAGCATTTTGATGACAAGGGCTTGGAGCATTGTGATGACAAGGGTCATTGAGAATTTTGATGACATGTTCATGAAGCATTGTGATGACAATCACATGGAGCTTGCTATGACAGGGGTCATGGAGCATTGCGATGACAAGTGCATAGAGAATTGTGATGACAAAACATGTAACACTGTGATGAGAAGTATCATGGAGCATAGTGATGCCAAGAACGTGGAGAATTGTGATGACAGGGGACATGGAGCATTGTGATGACCAGGGCATGGAGCATTGTGATGGCAAGACCGTGGAGCATTGTGATGAGAAGGCCATGGATAATTGTGATGACGAGCGTCATGGAGCATTGTAATGACAAGGGGTATGGAGCATTGTGATGACAGGGGTCATGGAGCATTGTGATGACTGGGGACATGGAGCATCGTGATGACCAAGGCATGGAGCATTGTGATGGCAAGACTGTGGAGCATTGTGATGAGAAGACCATGGATAATTGTCATGACGAGTGTCATGGAACACTGTAATGACAAGGGGTATGGAGCATTGTGATGACAGGGGTCATGGAGCATTCTGAAGACAATGATCATGGAGCATTCTGATGACAAGCTTGTGGAGTATTGTGATGACAATGACCTGGATCATTGTGATGAAAAGGGCATGGAGCATTCTGATGAAAAAGGCATGGAGCCTTTTCATGACAGTGTTCAAGGAGTATTCTGACGACAAGTGTCAGGGAGCATTGTGATGACAAGTGTATTGAGAATTGTGATGACAAAGGTCATGGAGCATTGTGACGACAAGTGCATGGAGTATTGTCATGACAGTCATCATGGAGTGTTGTGATGACAAGTGTTATGGAACTTTGTGATCACAAGGGGTTGGAGCATTGTGATGACAGAGGTCATGGACCATTTTGATTTCAAGGAGCATGGAGCATTGTGATGACAAGGGCATGGAGCAATGTGATCCCAAGGTTCATGGAGGATTGTGATGAAAATGGTAATGGAGTATTGTGATGACAAGCTCATGGAGCATTGTGATGACAAGGTCATGTAGGATTTTGATGACACAGGCATGGAGAATTGTGATGATAAGGGTCATGGAGCACTGTGACGATAAGCGTCACGGAGCATTGTGATTACAGGGGTCATGGAGCATTGGGATGACAAGGGCATGGATCATTGTGATGACAAGTGTCATGGAGCATTGGGCTGAAAATGTTCATGGAGCATTGTGATGACAAGGGAATGGAGCATTGTGATGACAAGAGTCCCGGATCATTGTGTTGTCAGGGGTCATGGAGTGTGGTGATGACAGTGGTCATGGAGGATTGTGATGATATGAGTCATGGAGCATTGTGATGAGAAGGTCATGAAGCATTGGGCTGAAAATGTTCATGGAGTATTGTGATGACACGGGTCATGGAGAATTGTAATGAGAAGGGAATTGAGCACTGTGATGACAAGGTCCTGGAGCATTGTGATGGGAAGTCCATGGAGCCTTGTGATGACAATTCTCATGGAACATTCTGATGAAAAGGGGCATGGAGCATTGTGATTACAGGGGTCTTGGAGCATTGTGATGACAAGGGCATGGAGTATTGTGATGAGAAGGCCATGGAGCATTCTGATGACATGCGTCATGGAGCTTTGTGCTGACAAGGGCATGGAGTATTGTGATGAAAATGGCATGGATCATTGTTATGAAAAAGGCATGGAGCCTTGTCATGACAGGGTTCTAGGAGCATACTGACGGCAAGTGTCACGGAGCATTGTGATGACAAGTGTAATGAGCATTGTGATGACAAAGTTCATGGAGCATTGTGATGGGAAGACCATGGATAATTTTGATGATGAGCGTCATGGGGTGTTGTGATGATAAGTTTTATGGAACATTGTTATCACAAGGGTTTGGAGCATTGTGATGACAGAGGTCATGGAGCATTTTGATTTCATTGTGATGACAATAGCCTGAAGCATTATGGTGATGGGCATGGTGCATTGTGATGACAGCGTTCATGGAGCATTGAGATGAAAAGGGGCATGGAGCATTGTGATTACAGGGGTCTTGGAGCATTGTGATGACAAGGGCAAGGAGCATTGTGATAGAAGGCCATGGAGCATTCTGATGACATGTGTCATTGAGCTTTGTGATGAGAAGGGCATGGAGCATTGTGATTACAGGGGTCTTGGAGCATTGTGATGACAAGGGTCATGGAGCCTTGTGATGACAATGGTGTGGAACATTGTGATGGCAGGGGTCATGGAGCCTTGTGATGACAATGGTGTGGAACATTGTGATGGCAGGGGTCATGGAGCATTGTTATGACAGGGGTAATGGAGCATTGTGATGAGAAGGGCATGGAGCATTGGTCTGAAAAGTTTCATGGATTATTGTGATGAGAGTGGGCATGGAGCATTGTGATGACAAGATCACGGAACACTGTGATCCATGGGTCATGGAGGATTTTAATGACAAGGGCATGGAGCATTGTGATGAGAAGGGCATCGAACATTGTTTTGACAAGCGTCATGGAGCTTTGTGATGACAAGGGCATGGAACAATGTGATGAGAGGTTTCATGGAACACTGTGATTCCAAGGGTTATGGAGCTTTGTGATGACAAAAGTCATGGAGCATTTTGATGTCAAGGGCGTGGTGCATTGTGATGAGAACGGCAGGGAGCATTTTGATGACAGGGTCATGCAGCAATTTGATGAAAAGTGTAATGGAACATTTTGATGACGTGGTTATAGAACATTGTGATGTCAGGGGTCATGGAGCTTTGGGATGAAAAGGGTCATGGAGCATTTTGATGACAGGGGTTATGGAACATTGTAATGTCAGGGGTCATGGAACATTGTGCTGATAAGGGGATGTAGCATTGTGATGACAGGGGTCATGGAACATTGTGATTACAGGGGTGAGGGAGTATTGTGATGACTAGTGATGGAACATTGTGATATCTCTGTTGAGAGAGCATTTTGATGAGAAGTGCATGGAGCATTGTGATTACAAGGTTTATGGAGCATTACGATGACAAGGTTGTGGACCGTTGTGATGAAAATCACGTGGCACATTGTGATGACAAGGGTCATGGAGCATTGTTCTGACAAAGGCATGGAGCATTGTGATGACAAGGGTCACGGAGCATTGTGATGAAAAGTTCATGGAGTATTGTGGTTACAAAGGTCACAGAGCCTTGTGATGATGTGGGCATGGACCACTGTGATGACAAATGTTATGAAGCATTGTGATGACTGGAGTCACAGAGCATTGTGATGACAGGGGTCATGGAGCATTGTGATGACAAGGGCATGGAGCATTGTGATGACAGGGGCATGGAGCATTGGTCTGACAAGTTTAATAGATTATTGTGATGACAAGGGCATGGGGCATTGTGATGAGAAGGTCATGGAGTATTGTGAAGACAGGTGTCAGGGAGCATTGTGATGACATATGTCATGGTCCATTGCGATGACAATGGCATGGAGCATTGTGATGCCAAATGTAATGGAGGATTGTGATGACAAATATAATGGAGCATTGTGATGACTAGGGCTTGGAGCATTATGATGACAAGTGCCATTGAAAATTTTCATGACAAGGTCGTGAAGCATTGTGATGACAAGGTGCTGGAGCATTGTGATGAGAAAACCATGGAGCCTTGTGAGACAAGTCTCATGGAGCATACTGATGAAAAGGGGCATGGAGCATTGTGATTAGAGTGTCTTGGAAAATTGTGATGACAAGGGCATGGAGCATTGTGATGAGAAGGCCAAGGAGCAGTCTGATGACATGCGTCATTGAGCTTTGTGATGACAAGGGCATGGAGCATTGTAATTACAGGTGTCTTGGAGCATTGTGATGAAAAAGGCATGGATCATTGTGATGAAAAAGGCATGGAGCCTTGTCAGGACAGAGTTCAAGGAGCATACAAAGAACAAGTGTCTGGGAGCATTTTGATGACAAGTGTATTGAGCATTGTGATGACAAAGGTCATGGAGCATTGTGATGAGAAGACCATAGATAATTGTGATGACGAGCATCATGGGGCATTGTGATGACAAGTGTTATGGAATATTGTGATCACAAGGGTTTGGAGCAGTGTTATGACAGAGGTCATGGAGAATTTTGATTTCATTGTGATGACAATAGCCTGAAGCATTATGATGATGGTCATGGTGCATTGTGGTGACAGGGTTCATGGATCATTGAGATAAAAAGGGACATGGAGCATTGTGATTACAGGGGTCTTGGAGCATTGTGATGAGAAGGGTCATGGAGACTTGTGATGACAAGGCCATGGAACATCGTGATGGCAGGGATCATGGAGCATTGTTATCACAGGGGTAATGGAGCATTGTGATGGCAAGGGCATGGAGCATTGTGATGACATGCATCATGGAGCTTTGTGATGACAAGGGCATGTAGCACTGTGATTACAGATGTCTTGGAGCATTGTGATGACAAGGGTCATGGAGCCATGTGATGACAAGGCCGTGGAACGTTGTGATGGCAGGGGTCATGGAGCATTGTTATGACAGGGGTAATGGAGCATTGTGATGACAAGGGCATGGAACATTTGTCTGAAATGTTTCATGGATTATTGTGATGAGAGTGGGCATGGAGCATTGTGATGACAAGGGCATGGAACACAGTGATACATGGGTCATGGAGGATTGTAATGACAAGGGCCTGGAGCATTGTGATGAGAAGGGCATCGAGCAGTGTGATGACAAGCACCATGGAGCTTTTTGATGACAATTGCATGGAACAATGTGATGAGAGGTTTCATGGAGTATTATGATGACAATGGCATGGAGCATTGTGATGCCAAGGGTCATGGAGCTTTGTGATGACAAAGGTCATGGAGCATTTTGATGACAAGGGCGTGGTGCATTGTGATGAGAAGGGCAGGAAGCATTGTGATGACATTGTCTTGGACCAATTTGATGAAAAGGGTCATGGAACATTTTGATGAGAGACATTATGTAACATTGTGATGTCAGGGGTCATGGAGCATTTTGATGAAAAGGGTCATGGAGCATTTTGATGACAGGGGTTATGGAACATTGTGATGTCAGGGATCATCGAACATTGTGATGATAAGTGCATGTAGCATTGTGATGACAGGAGTCATGGAGCATTGTCATGACAGGAGTCATGGAACATTGTGATGACAGGGTTGAGGGAGTATTGTGATGAATAGTGATGTAACATTGTGATATCAGTGGTGAGAGATCATTTTGATTTGAAGTGCATGGAGCCTTGTGATGACAAGGTTTATGGAGCATTGTGATGACAAGATTGTGGAGCACTGTGACGACAAGCGCATGGTGCATTGTGATGACATGGGTCATGGAGCATTGTGCTGAGAAAGGCATAGAGCATTGTGATGACAAGGGTCAAAGAGCATTGTGATGAAAAGTTCATGAAGCATTGTGGTTAAAAAGGTCACAGAGACTGTTGATGACAAGGGCATGGACCATTGTGATGACAAAGGTCATGAAGCCTTGTGATGACTGGAGTCACGGAGCATTGTGATGACAGGGGTCATGGAGCATTGTGATAACAAGGGCATGGGGCATTGTGATGGCAAGGGCATGGAGCATTGGTCTAATAAGTTTCATGGCTTATTGCGATGACAGTTGGAATGGCGCATTGTGATGACAAGGGCATGGAGCATTGTGATGACCAGGTCATTCATTATTGTGAAGACAGGTGTCAGGGAGCATTGTGATGACATATGTAATGGCCCATTGTGATGACAATGCCATGGAGCATTGTGATGCCAAGTGTCATGGAGGATTCTGATGACAAAGGTAATGGAGCATTGTGATGACAATGGCTTGGAGCATTGTGATGACAAGGGTCAGGGAGCATTGTGCTGACAAGTGCATGGAAAATTGTGATGACAAGGGACATGGAGCATTCTGATGACAAGCTTGTGGAGTATTTTGATGACAATGGCATGGAGCATTGTGATGAAAACGGCATGGTGCATTTTGATGAAAAAAGCATGGAGCCTTTTTGTGACAGGGTTCAAGGAGCATTCTGATGACAAGTGTCAGGGAGCATTGTGATGACAAGTGTATCGAGAATTGTGATGACAAAGGTCATGGAGCATTGTGATGAAAAGGGCATGGAGTATTGTGATGACAGGCATCATGGAGCATTGTGATGACAAGTGTTATGGAACATTGTGATCACAAGGGTTTGGAGCATTGTGATGACAGAGGTCATGGATCATTTTGATTTCGAGGAGCATGGAGCATTGTGATGACAAGGGCATGGAGCAATGTGATCCCAAGTTTCATGGAGGATTGTGATGGCAATGGTAATGGAGTATTGTGATGACAAGTGCATAGAACATTGTAATGACAAGGTCATGTAGCATTTTGCTGACAAAGGCATGGAGCATTTTGATGACAGGTGTCATGGAGCACTGTGATGACAAGCGTCACGGAGCATTGTGATTACAGGGGTCATGGAGCATTGGGATGACAAGGGCATGCATCATTGTGATGACAAGTGTCATGGAGCATTGGGCTGAAAATGTTCATGGAGTATTGTGATGACAGGGGTCATGGAGCATTGTGATGACTAGGGAATGGAGCATTGTGATGACAAGAGTCCCGGATCATTGTGTTGTCAGGTGATATTGAGCGTTGTGATGACTGTGGTCATGGAGCATTGTGATGATATTGGTCATGGAGCATTGTGATGAGAAGGTCATGGAGCATTGGGCTGAAAATGTTCATGGAGTATTGTGATGACAGGGGTCATGGAGCATTGTGATGATAAGGGAATGGGGCATTTCGATGACAATGTCCTGGAGCATTGTGATGAGAAGACCATGGAGCCTTGTGATGACAAGTCTCATGGAGCATTCTGATGAAAAGGGGCATGGACCATTGTGATTACAGGGGTCTTGGAGCATTGTGATGACAAGGGCATGGAGCATTGTGATGAGAAGGCCATGGAGCATTCTGATGACATACATCATGGAGCTTTGTGATGACAAGGGCATGGAGCATTGTGATTACAGGGGTCTTGGAGCATTGTGATGAAAATGGCATGGATAATTGTGATGAAAAAGGCATGGAGCCTTGTCATGAAAGGGTTCAGGGAGCATACTGATGGCAAGAGTCAGGGAGCATTGTGATGACATGTGTATTGCGCATTGTGATGACAAATGTCATGGGGCATTGTGATGAGAAGTCCATGGATAATTGTGATGAGTAGCGTCATGGGGTATTGTGATGACAAGTGTTATGGAACATTGTGATCACAAGGGTTTGGAGCATTGTGATGACAGAGGTCATGGAGCATTTTGATTTCATTGTGATGACAAGAGCATGAAGCATTATGATGATGGGCATGGTGCATTGTGATGACAGGGTTCATGGAGCATTGTGATGAAAGGTGGCATGGAGCTTTGGTCTGACAAGTTTCATGGATTATTTTGATGACAGTGGGCATGGCACATTGTGATGACAAGGGCATGGAGCATTGTGATGACAAGGTCATGGAGTATTGTGAAGACAGGTGTCAGGGAGCATTGTGATGACATATGTCATGTTCCATTGTGATGACAATAGCACGGAGCATTGTGATGCCAAGTGTCATGGAGGATTGTTGTGACAAAGGTAAAGGAGCATTGTGATGATAAGCGCATGGAGCATTGAGATGACAAGGGCCATTGATAATTTTAATGTCCATGTCCCGAAACATTGTGATGACAAGCGCATGGAGCTTCCTATGACAGGGTTCATGGAGCATTGCGATGACAAGTGCATGGAGTATTGTTATGACAAGAGCATATAACATTGTGATGAGAAGTGCCATGGAGCATTGTGATGACAAGGACGTGGAGAATTGTGAGGACAAGGGACATTGAGCTTTGAGATGACCAGGGCATGGAGCATTGTGATGGCAAAACCGTGGAGCATTGTGATGAGAAGACCATGGGTAATTGTGATGACGAGCATCATGGAGCACTGTAATGACAAGGGGCATGAAGCATTGTGATGACAGGTGTCAGGGAGCATTGTGATGACAAGGGCATGGAGCATTGTGATGACAAGGGTACGGAACATTGTGATGAAAAGTGCCATTGAGAATTTTGATGATAAAGTCGTGAAGCATTGTGATGACAAACACGTGGAGCTTGCTATGACAGGGGTCATGGAACTTTGCAATGACAAGTGCATGGAGAATTGTGATGAAACGAGCATGTAACTTTGTGAAGAGAAGTGTCATGTAGCATTGTGATGACAAGTACGTGGAGAATTGTTATGACAAGGGACATGGAGCATTGTGATAACCAGGGAATGGAGCATTGTGATGACAGGGGTCATGGAGCATTATTATGACAAGGGCCATGGTGCATTCTGATATAAGATATCACTTATGAAGGGACTGTAAACCTGGCTACATATGAACTGAATTAGGAAAGAGAACAGAGTCTCAGATTTAGAAAACACTCTTATGCTTGCTTAAGGGGGAAGGAGAGGTGGGGAGACACACAAAACCAGAGTTTGATATTAACACAGGTACCGTTCCTTAATGCAAATACAGAAGAGACAAGCCCGACTCCTTCCTCAGTGAATGGGACTCAACACCCCTATTCGCCACAGAGAAATATATCTGACTAGTAAGGATCTTAAAACCTATGTATTGATATGTCTCCATAAGGGAAACAAGTGTGTCTAGAATGACATAAACACGGCAGTGAGAATCAGCTCAAACCCACTATAAAAAGGAATTGCAAAACAAAAGAAAGAAACAGTGAAATTCTTACACAACACCTTCAGGGGTTCTGATGAAACTTGGAATGACCCTATCTACAACAACAGCTGGATGTGGCATAAGGCTGTTCACCTGGGACTGAGAGGATTGGTGAGATTGGGTGAGAAAATGCAGACGCTTTAAAGCAATAATGCCTGCCACTGATTCCATGGTTCCCAACTCTCCAGGTAGAAGGGAATATCACTACAGTTATAACATGTATGGGAAACCTAGAGAATGGACACCCTCTGATGGTGAAAGGTTTCTAAAACTCTACTAATTTTTTTCTCTCCATGTGCTGCAGCTTGACATTCCAACTGCTTTAATATCAATCTCCCAACTTGGAGAGTCAGCCCCTATAACATCCTGGTTCGCACAGTTGGCACATTGTGCAGAGGATATAAGGGAAGAGGGAGAACCAATGAGAGAGTAGCTGTAGGCATTTGGACGGCCACATGTCACTCTAATTTCCCGTCACGAAGAAGAATTAACCAAACTCTCAGCCTGCCCCACCCCATAACTAGTATAGGTCCTGAAGCAAAATTGTGGGTTTGCGGTCAGCTCACAAAAACACACGTTGAAAAATGGAGCTCAGGGGCACAGCAATTCACTAACTTGCAGAGTTATACAGGACTACTCTCTTACAAAATTCTGTTGAGGCGGACTTGAAAATGAGGGAGATTTGCACGAAACAGATTTCCAGAAGTACATTGGAATCACCTTTAAACACAGGAAAAGCATCACAACTTCGACAATTAGGGAATTGTCCATAAAGGGTGCATGCGTTTTCTCCTGAATATATTCAGGAGAAAACGCATACGCCAATTTTGGCCAACCAAGCAACCGCACAATGCAAATCTGCACTACAAAGAAGTATCACTTCCAACCGGTCAAAAGGGACATCCGTAAAATGTGTAAAAACAAGAAAGGCAAGACAGGATCTGGAGAACAGGGAGCCTTTTTATGCGGATGGGTGGGATGTAAATTGCCAACAGCCACTCTGGAGGAGAGCATTGTGTGCCCAAAAAGAAGTAAACAACAGTGCTTCACAACCTAAGGCACGTCCACTCACGGGAATATACCTTGGGAAAATTGAAAATCAATAAGACACAGCCACCCCAAAATTTATGGCAGCACTGCTTACAAGAACCTCGACTTCGGGACACCTTATAAATACCAGGAAAGACAAAAATGGTAAAGAAATTGTGGTACATACGTATGATGAAATATCCCTCAGCCATGAAGTCAATGTCATAAGGCAAGTAGCAGCATAATGACGGGATTCATGTACGATGATTCTAACTGAAATAAGTCACACAGAAAAATAAACTTATCATAAGATATCACTTATGAAGGGTATATAAACATGGCTACACATGGAATGAATTAGGAAAAGGAACAGAGTCTCATATTTAGAAAACACTCTTATGCATGCTTAAGGGGAAAGCAGAGGTGGGGTGATGAATAAACCCAGAGTTTGATATTAGCACAGGTACGGTTCAATAATCCAAATACAGAATAGACAAGACCTACTATTTCCTCTGTGAACGGGACTCAAAACCCCATATTTCCCGCAGAGGAATATATCTGACTAGTAAGAATCTTAAACCTATGTATTGATATGTCTCCATAAGGGAATCAAGTGTGTCTAGACTTGCATAAACATGGCAGCGAGAATCAGCTCAAACCCACTATAAAAAGGAATTTCAAAAACAAAACAAAAAAACTGGGAAATTCTTTACAATTCCTTCAGGGTCTCTGATGAAACCTGGAATGACCCTATCTACAATGACAGCTGGATGTGGCATAAGGCTGGACACTTGGGACTGAGAGGATTGGTGAGATTGGGTGAGCAAATGCAGACCCTTTAAAGCAATAATGCATGGCACCCATTCCATGGGTCCCAACTCTCCAGGTTGAAGGGAATATTACTACGGTTATAATATATACGGAAAACCAAGAGAACGGACACACTGTGAATATGAAAGCTTTCTAAAACTCAACGAATAGTCCCTCTCCTGGTGCTCCGGTTTGACTTTCCATCTGCTTTACTATCAATCTCCCAACTTGGAGAGACAGCCCTTTTAACCTCCTGTTTCGCACAGGTTTCCAATTTGGCAGAGGATGAAAGGGAAGAGGGAGAACCAATGAGAGAGTAGCTGTTAGGCATTTGGACGGGCACATATCACTCTACCTTCCCAGCAGGAAGAAGAATTAACCAAAGTCTCAGCCCCTCACCGGGAACCAGCATAGGTCCTGAACCAAAATTTTGGACTTGCAGTCAGCTCACAAAAAATGAGTTGAAAAATGGCGCTCATGGGAAGAGCAATTCACAAACTGGCCGAGTAATAAAGGACAACTATCGTCCGAAAATCTGTTAAGGGAAGGCAACGAGGCGGACTTGAAAGTGAGGCAGAATAGCAGGAAACGGATTTCAAGAGGTACGTTGGAATCGCCTTTAAAGCACAGGAAGAGGGGCACAACTTCCACAATGATGCACTTGGCCAAAAAGGGCGTATGCGTTTTCTCCTGAATATATTCAGGAGAAAACGCATACGCCCTTTTTGGCCAAGCAAGCAAGCGGGCAATGCATATCTGCGCTACAAAGAAGTATCACTTCCCACCGGTCAAAAGGGACATCCACAAAATATGTAAAAACCAGAAAGGCAAGACAGGCCCTGTAGAACAGGGAGCCTTGTTATGCTGATGGGCGGGATGTAAATTGCCAACTGCCTCTCTGGAGGAGTGCATTGTGTTCCCTAAAACAAGTAAACAACAGAGCTACAGAGCCAAGGGCACTTCCAGTCTAGGGAATATACCTTGGGAAAACTGAAAATCGATAAGACAGAGCCACCCCAAAATTTAGGGCTGCACTGCTTACAAAGACCTCAACTTGGGTACACCTTAAATATCCCAGGAAATATAATAATGGTTCAAAAAATTGTGGTACTTACGTACGATGGAATATCCCTCAGCCATGAAATCAATGTCATAAGACCAGTAGCAGCAAAATGGGTGGATTCAGGTACGATGATTCTAAGTGAAATAAGTCACACAGAAAAAGAAACTCATCATAAGATATCACTTATGAAGATCCTGTAAACATGGCTACACTTGAACTGAGTAAGGAAAGAGAACAGTGTCTCACATTTAGAAAACACTCTTATGCCTGCTTAAGGGGGAAGGAGAGGTGGGGTGATGCATAAAACCAGAGTTTGATATAAGCACAGGTACCGTCCGAAAAACCAACTATGGAATAGACAAGACCTACACCTTCCTCAGTGAAAGGGACTCAAAACCCCATATTTCCCGCAGAGGAATATATCTGACTAGTAAGAATCTTAAAACCTATGTATTGATATGTCTCCGTAAGGGAATCAAGTGTGTCTAGACTGGCATAAACATGGCAGCGAGAATCAGCTCAAACCCACTCTAAAAAGGAATTTCAAAAACAAAACAAAAAAACTGGCAAATTTTTTACAATTCCTTCAGGGTCTCTAATGAAACCTGGAATGACCCTATCTACAACGACAGCTGGATGTGGCATAAGGCTGGACACTTGGGACTGTGAGGTTTGGTGAGATTGGGTGAGCAAATGCAGGCCCTTTAAAGCACAAATGCCTGGCACCCATTCCATGGGTCCCAACTCTCCAGGTTGAACGGAATATTACTACAGCTATAACATGTACGGGAAACCTAGAGAACGGACACACTGTGAATACGAAAGGTTTCTAAAACTCAACAAATAGTCCCTCTCCTGGTGCTCCGGTTTGACTTTCCATCTGCTTTACTATCAACTTCCCAACTTGCAGAGACAGCCCATTTAACCTCCTGTTTAGCACAGGTTGCCAATTTGGAAGAGGATGAAATGGAAGAGGGAGAACCAATGAGAGAGTAGCTGTTAGGCATTTGGACGGGCACATATCACTGTAATTTCCCGGCAGGAAGAAGTATTAACCAAAGTCTCAGCCCCCCACCGGGAACCAGCATAGGTCCTGAACCAAAATTTTGGACTTGTGGTCAGCTCACCAAAAACGAGTTGAAAAATGGAGCTCAGGGGTACAGAAATTCACAAACTGGCCAAGTAATAAAGGACAACTATCGTCCAAAAATCTGTTGAGGGAAGGCAACGAGGCGGACTTGAAAGCGGGGCAGAATAGCAGGAAACAGATTTCAAGAGTTACGTTGGAATCCCCTTTAAAGCAAAGGAAGAGAGGCACAACTTCGACAATGATGTACTTGGCCAAAAAGGGCGTATGAGTTTTCTCCTGAATATATTCAGGAGAAAACGCATTCACCATTTTTGGCCAAGCAAGCAAGCGGGCAATGCAAATCTGCACTACAAAGAAGTATCACTTCCCACCGGTCAAAAGGGACATCCACAAAATATGTAAAAACCAAAAAGGCAAGACAGGCCGTGGAGAACAGGGAGCCTTGTTATGCTGATGGGCGGGATGTAAATTGCCAACTGCCTCTCTGGAGGAGTATATTGTGTTCCCTAAAAGAAGTAATGAACAGAGCTACAGAGCCAAGGGCACTTCCAGTCTAGGGAATAAACCTTGGGAAAACTGAAAATCAATAAGACAAAGCCACCCCAATATTTAGGGCTGCACTGCTTACAAGGACCTCAACTTGGGTACACCTTAAATATCCCAGGAAATATAAAAATGGTTCAAAAAATTGTGGTACTTACGTACGATGGAATATCCCTCAGCCATGAAATCAATGTCATAAGACCAGTAGCAGCAAAATGGGTGGATTCAGGTACGATGATTCTAAGTGAAATAAGTCACAGAGAAAAAGAAACTTATCATAAGGTATCACTTATGAAGATCCTGTAAACATGGCTACACTTGAACTGAGTTAGGAAAGAGAACAGTGTCTCACATTTAGAAAACACTCTTATGCCTGCTTAAGGGGGAAGGAGAGGTGGGGTGATGCATAAAACCAGAGTTTGATATAAGCACAGGTACCATTCCAAAAACCAACTATGGAATAGACAAGACCTACACCTTCCTCAGTGAAAGGGACTCAAAACCCCATATTTCCCGCAGAGGAATATATCTGACTAGTAAGAATCTTAAAACCTATGTATTGATATGTCTCCGTAAGGGAATCAAGTGTGTCTAGACTGGCATAAACATGGCAGCGAGAATCAGCTCAAACCCACTATAAAAAGGAATTTCAAAAACAAAACAAAAAAACTGGGAAATTCTTTACAATTCCTTCAGGGTCTCTGATGAAACCTGGAATGACCCTATCTACAACGACAGCTGGATGTGGCATAAGGCTGGACACTTGGGACTGAGAGGATTGGTGAGATTGGGTGAACAAATGCAGACCCTTTAAAGCAAAAATGCATGGCACCCATTCCATGGGTCCCAACTCTCCAGGTTGAAGGGAATATTACTACAGTTATAACATGTACGGGAAACCTAGAGAACGGACACACTGTGAATACGAAAAGTTTCTAAAACTCAACGAATAGTCCCTCTCCTGGTGCTCCGGTTTGACTTTCCACCTGCTTTACTATCAACCTCCCAACTTGGAGAGACAGCCCCTTTAACCTCCTTGTTCGCACAGGTTTCCAATTTGGCAGAGGATGAAAGGGAAGAGGGAGAACCAATGAGAGAGTAGCTGTTAGGCATTTGGACGGGCACATATCACTGTAATTTCCCAGCAGGAAGAAGAATTAACCAAAGTCTCAGCCCCCCACCGGGAACCAGCATAGGTCCTGAACCAAAATTTTGGACTTGCGGTCAGCTCACCAAAAACGAGTTGAAAAATGGAGCTCAGGGGCACAGCAATTCACAAACTGGTCAAGTAATAAAGGACAACTATCGTCCAAAAATCTGTTGAGGGAAGGCAACGAGGCGGACTTGAAAGCGAGGCATAATAGCAGGAAACAGATTTCAAGAGGTACGTTGGAATCCCCTTTAAAGCACAGGAAGAGAGGCACAACTTCGACAATGATGCACTTGGCCAAAAAGGGCGTATGCGTTTTCTCCTGAATATATTCAGGAGAAAACGCATACGTCCTTTTTGGCCAAGCAAGCAAGCGGGAAATGCAAATCTGCACTAAAAAGAAGTATCACTTCCCACCGGTCAAAAGGGACATCCACAAAATGTGTAAAAACCAGAAAGGCAAGACAGGCCCTGGAGAACAGGGAGCCTTGTTATGCTGATGGGCGGGATGTAAATTGCCAACTGCCTCTCTGGAGGAGTACATTGTGTTCCCTAAAACAAGTAAAGAACAGAGATACAGAGCCAAGGGCACTTCCAGTCTAGGGAATAAACCTTGGGAAAACTGAAGATCAATAAAACAGAGCCACCCCAAAATTTAGGGCTGCACTGCTTACAAGGACCTCAACTTGGGTACACCTTAAATATCCCAGGAAATATAAAAATGGTTCAAAAAATTGTGGTACTTACGTACGATGGAATATCCCTCAGCCATGAAATCAATGTCATAAGACCAGTAGCAGCAAAATGGGTGGATTCATGTACGATGATTCTAAGTGAAATAAGTCACAGAGAAAAAGAAACTTTTCATAAGATATCACTTATGAAGATCCTGTAAACATGGCTACACTTGAACTGAGTTAGGAAAGAGAACAGTGTCTCACATTTAGAAAACACTCTTATGCCTGCTTAAGGGGGAAGGAGAGGTGGGGTGATGCATAAAACCAGAGTTTGATATAAGCACAGGTACCGTTCCAAAAACCAACTATGGAATAGACAAGACCTACACCTTCCTCAGTGAAAGGGACTCAAAACCCCATATTTCCCGCAGAGGAATATATCTGACTAGTAAGAATCTTAAAACCTATGTATTGATATGTCTCCGTAAGGGAATCAAGTGTGTCTAGACTGGCATAAACATGGCAGCGAGAATCAGCTCAAACCCACTATAAAAAGGAATTTCAAAAACAAAACAAAAAAACTGGGAAATTCTTTACAATTCCTTCAGGGTCTCTGATGAAACCTGGAATGACCCTATCTACAACGACAGCTGGATGTGGCATAAGGAGGGACACTTGGGACTGAGAGGATTGGTGAGATTGGGTGAGCAAATGCAGACCCTTTAAAGCAATAATGCATGGCACCCTTTCCATGGGTCCCAACTCTCCAGGTTGAAGGGAATATTACTACAGTTATAACATGTACGGGAAACCTAGAGAACGGACACACTGTGAATACGAAAGGTTTCTAAAACTCAACGAATAGTCCCTCTCCTGGTGCTCCGGTTTGACTTTCCATCTGCTTTACTATCAACCTCCCACCTTAGAGAGACAGCCCCTTTAACCTCCTGGTTCGCACAGGTTTCCAATTTGGCAGAGGATGAAAGGGAAGAGGGAGAACCAATGAGAGAGTAGCTGTTAGGCATTTGGACGGGCACATAACACTCTAACTTCCCGGCAGGAAGAAGAAGTAACCAAAGTCTCAGCCCCCCACCGGGAACCAGCATAGGTCCTGAACCAAAATGTTGGACTTGCGGTCAGCTCACTAAAAACGAGTTGAAAAATGGAGCTCAGGGGCAGAGCAATTCACAAACTGACCGAGTAATAAAGGACAACTATCGTCCAAAAATCTGTTGAGGGAAGGCAACGAGGCGGACTTGAAAGCGAGGCAGAATAGCAGGAAACAGATTTCAAGAGGTACGTTGGAATCCCCTTTAAAGCACAGGAAGAGAGGCACAACTTCGACAATGATGCACTTGGCCAAAAAGGGCGTATGCGTTTTCTCCTGAATATATTCAGGAGAAAACGCATACGCCCTTTTTGGCCAAGCAAGCAAGCGGGCAATGCAAATCTGCACTACAAAGAAGTATCACTTCCCACCGGTCAAAAGGGACATCCACAAAATGTGTAAAAACCAGAAAGGCAAGACAGGCCATGGAGAACAGGGAGCCTTGTTATGCTGATGGGCGGGATGTAAATTGCCAACTGCCTCTCTGGAGGAGTACATTGTGTTCCCTAAAACAAGTAAAGAACAGAGCTACAGAGCCAAGGGCACTTCCAGTCTAGGGAATAAACCTTGGGAAAATTGAAAATCAATAAGACAGAGCCACCCCAATATTTAGGGCTGCACTGCTTACAAGGACCTCAAATTGGGTACACCTTAAATATCCCAGGAAATATAAAAATGTTTCAAAATATTGTGGTACTTACGTACGATGGAATATCCCTCAGCCATGAAATCAATGTCATAAGACCAGTAGCAGCAAAATGGGTGGATTCAGGTACGATGATTCTAAGTGAAATAAGTCACACAGAAAAAGAAACTTATCATAAGGTATCACTTATGAAGATCCTGTAAACATGGCTACACTTGAACTGAGTTAGGAAAGAGAACAGTGTCTCACATTTAGAAAACACACTTATGCCTGCTTAAGGGGGAAGGAGAGGTGGGGTGATGCATAAAACCAGAGTTTGATATAAGCACAGGTACCATTCCAAAAACCAACTATGGAATAGACAAGACCTACACCTTCCTCAGTGAAAGGGACTCAAAACCCCATATTTCACGCAGAGGAATATATCTGACTAGTAAGAATCTTAAAACCTATGTATTGATATGTCTCCGTAAGGGAATCAAGTGTGTCTAGACTGGCATAAACATGGCAGCGAGAATCAGCTCAAACCCACTATAAAAAGGAATTTCAAAAACAAAACAAAAAAACTGGGAAATTCTTTACAATTTCTTCAGGGTCTCTGATGAAACCTGGAATGACCCTATCTACAACGACAGCTGGATGTGGCATAAGGCTGGACACTTGGGACTGAGAGGATTGGTGAGATTGCGTGGACAAATGCAGACCCTTTAAAGCAATAATGCATGGCACCCATTCCATGGGTCCCAACTCTCCAGGTTGAAGGGAATATTACTACAGTTATAATATGTACGGGAAACCTAGAGAACGGACACACTGTGAATACGAAAGGTTTCTAAAACTCAACGAATAGTCCCTCTCCTGGTGCTCCGGTTTGACTTTCCATCTGCTTTACTATCAACCTCCCAACTTGGATAGACAGCCCCTTTAACCTCCTGGTTCATACAGGTTGCTAATTTGGCAGAGGATGAAAGAGAAGAGGGAGAACCAATGAGAGAGTAGTTGTTAGGCATTTGGACGGGTACATATCACTGTAATTTCCCAGCAGGAAGAAGAATTAACCAAAGTCTCAGCTCCCCAACGGGAACCAGCATAGGTCCTGAACCAAAATTTTGGACTTGCGGTCAGCTCACCAAAAACGAGTTGAAAAATGGAGCTCAGGGGCAGAGCAATTCACAAACTGGCCGAGTAATAAAGGACAACTATCGTCCAAAAATCTGTTGAGTGAAGGCAACGAGGCGGACTTGAAAGCGAGGCAGAATAGCAGGAAACAGATTTCAAGAGGTACGTTGGAATCACCATTAAAGCACAGGAAGAGAGGCACAACTTCGACAATGATGCACTTGGCCAAAAAGGGCGTATGCGTTTTCTCCTGAATATATTCAGGAGAAAACGCATACGCCCTTTTTGGCCAAGCAAGCAAGCGGGCAATGCAAATCTGCACTACAAAGAAGTATCACTTCCCACCGGTCAAAAGGGACATCCACAAAATGTGTAAAAACCAGAAAGGCAAGACGGGCCCTGGAGAACCGGGAGCCTTGTTATGCTGATGGGCGGGATGTAAATTGCCAACTGCCTCTCTGGAGGAGTACATTGTGTTCCCTAAAACAAGTAAAGAACAGAGATACAGAGCCAAGGGCACTTCCAGTCTAGGGAATAAACCTTGGGAAAACTGAAGATCAATAAAACAGAGCCACCCCAATATTTAGGGCTGCACTGCTTACAAGGACCTCAACTTGGGTACACCTTAAATATCCCAGGATATATAAAAATGGTTCAAAAAATTGTGGTACTTACGTACGATGGAATATCCCTCAGCCATGAAATCAATGTCATAAGACCAGTAGCAGCAAAATGGGTGGATTCAGGTACGATGATTCTAAGTGAAATAAGTCACAGAGAAAAAGAAACTTATCATAAGATATCACTTATGAAGATCCTGTAAACATGGCTACACTTGAACTGAGTTAGGAAAGAGAACAGTGTCTCACATTTAGAAAACACTCTTATGCCTGCTTAAGGGGGAAGGAGAGGTGGGGTGATGCATAAACCCAGAGTTTGATATAAGCACAGGTACCGTTCCAAAAACCAACTATGGAATAGACAAGACCTACACCTTCCTCAGTGAAAGGGACTCAAAACCCCATATTTCCCGCAGAGGAATATATCTGACTAGTAAGAATCTTAAAACCTATGGATTGATATGTCTCCGTAAGGGAATCAAGTGTGTCTAGACTGGCATAAACATGGCAGCGAGAATCAGCTCAAACCCACTATAAAAATGAATTTCAAAAACAAAACAAAAAAACTGGGAAATTCTTTACAATTCCTTCAGGGTCTCTGATGAAATCTGGAATGACCCTATCTACAACGACAGCTGGATGTGGCATAAGGAGGAACACTTGGGACTGAGAGGATTGGTGAGATTGGGTGAGCAAATGCAGACCCTTTAAAGAAATAATGCATGGCAACCTTTCCATGGGTCCCAACTCTCTAGGTTGAAGGGAATATTACTACAGTTATAACATGTACGGGAAACCTAGAGAACAGACACACTGTGAATACGAAAGGTTTCTAAAACTCAACGAATAATCCCTCTCCTGGTGCTCCGGTTTGACTTTCCATCTGCTTTACTATCAACGTCCCACCTTAGAGAGACAGCCCCTTTAACCTCCTGGTTCGCACAGGTTTCCAATTTGGCAGAGGATGAAAGGGAAGAGGGAGAACCAATGAGAGAGTAGCTGCTAGGCATTTGGACGGGCACATAACACTCTAACTTCCCGGCAGGAAGAAGAAGTAACCAAAGTCTCAGCCCCCCACCGGGAACCAGCATAGGTCCTGAACCAAAATGTTGGACTTGCGGTCAGCTCACTAAAAACGAGTTGAATAATGGAGCTCAGGGGCAGAGCAATTCACAAACTGGCCGAGTAATAAAGGACAACTATCGTCCAAAAATCTCTTGAGGGAAGGCAACGAGGTGGACCTGAAAGCGAGGCAGAATAGCAGGAAACAGATTTCAAGAGGTACGTTGGAATCGCCTTTAAAGCACAGGAAGAGGGGCACAACTTCGACAATGATGCACTTGGCCAAAAAGGGCGTATGCGTTTTCTCCTGAATATATTCAGGAGAAAACGCATACGCCCTTTTTGGCCAAGCAAGCAAGCAGGCATTGCAAATCTGCACTACAAAGAAGTATCACTTCCCACTGGTGAAAAGGGACTTCCAAAAAATATGTAAAAACCAGAAATGCAAGGCAGGCCGTGGAGAAGAGGAAGCCTTGTTATGCTGATGGGCGGGATGTAAATTGCCACCTGCCTCTCTGGAGGAGTACATTGTGTTCCCTAAAACAAGTAAAGAACAGAGCTACATAGCCAAGGGCACTTCCAGTCTAGGGAATATACCTTGGGAAAACTGAAAATCAATAAGACAGAGCAACCCCAAAACTTAGGGCTGCACTGCTTACAAGGACCTCAACTTGGGTACACCTTAAGTATCCCAGGAAATATAAAAATGGTTCAAAAAATTGTGGTACTTACATACGATGGAATATCCCTCAGCCATGAAATCAATGTCATAAGACCAGTAGCAGCAAAATGGGTGGATTCAGCTACGATGATTCTAAGTGAAATAAGTCACACAGAAAAAGAAACTTATCATAAGATATCACTTATGAAGATCCTGTAAACATGGCTACACTTGAACTGAGTTAGGAAAGAGAACAGTGTCTCACATTTAGAAAACACTCTTATGCCTGCTTAAGGGGGAAAGAGAGGTGGGGTGATGCATAAAACCAGAGTTTGATATAAGCACAGGTACCGTTCAAAAAACCAACTATGGAATAGATAAGACCTACACCTTCCTCAGTGAAAGGGACTAAAAACACCATATTTCCCGCAGAGGAATATATATGACTACTAAGAATCTTAAAACCTATGTATTGTTATGTCTCCGTAAGGGAATCAAGTGTGTCTAGACTGGCATAAACATGGCAGCGAGAATCAGCTCAAACCCACTATAAAAAGGAATTTCAAAAACAAAACAAAAAAACTGGGAAATTCTTTACAATTCCTTCAGGGTCTCTGATGAAACCTGGAATGACCCTATCTACAACGACAGCTGGATGTGGCATAAGGCTGGACACTTGGGACTGAGATGATTGATGAGATTGGGTTAGCAAATGCAGACCCTTTAAGGCAATAATGCATGGCACCCATTCCATGGGTCCCAACTCTCCAGGTTGAAGGGAATATTACTACAGTTATAACATGTACGGGAAACCTAGAGAACGGACACACTGTGAATACGAATGGATTCTAAAACTCAACGAATAGTCCCTCTCCTGGTGCTCCGGTTTGACTTTCCATCTGCTTTACTATCAATCTCCCACGTTGGAGAGACAGCCCCTTTAACCTCCTGGTTCTCACAGGATTCCAATTTGGCAGAGGATGAAAGGGAAGAGGGAGAACCAATGAGAGAGTAGCTGTTAGTCATTTGGACGGGCACATATCACTGTAATTTCCCGGCAGGAAGAAGAATTAACCAAAGTCTCAGCCACCCACCGGGAACAAGTATAGGTCCTGAACCAAAATTTTGGACTTGCGGTCAGCTCACCAAAAACGAGTTGAAAAATGGAGCTCAGGGGCACAGCAATTCACAAACTGGCCGAGTAATAAAGGACAAGTATCGTCCAAAAATCTGTTGAGGGAAGGCAACGAGGCGGACCTGAAAGCGAGGCAGAATAGCAGGAAACAGATTTCAAGAGGTACGTTGGAATCGCCTTTAAAGCACAGGAAGAGGGGAACAACTTCGACAATGATGCCCTTGGCCAAAAAGGGCGTATGCGTTTTCTCCTGAATATATTCAGGAGAAAACGCATACGCCCTTTTTGGCCAAGCAAGCAAGCGGGCAATGCAAATCTGCACTACAAAGAAGTATCACTTCCCAGCAGTCCAAAGGGACATCCAGAAAATATGTAAAAACCAGAAAGGCAAGACGGGCCCTGGAGAACAGGGAGCCTTGTTATGCTGATGGGCGGGATGTAAATTGCCAACTGCCTCTCTGGAGGAGTACATTGTGTTCCCTAAAACAAGTAAAGAACAGTGCTACAGAGCCAAGGGCACTTCCAGTCTAGGGAATATACCTTGGGGAAACTGAAAATCAATAAAACAGACACACCGCAAAATATAGGCCTGCACTGCTAACAAGGACCTCAACTTGGGTACACCTTAAATATCCCAGGAAATATAAAAATGGTTCAAAAAATTGTGGTACCTACGTACGATGGAATATCCCTCAGCCATGAAATCAATGTCATAAGACCAGTAGCAGCAAAATGGGTGGATGCAGGTACGATGATTCTAAGTGAAATAAGTCACAGAGAAAAAGAACCTTATCATAAGATATCACTTATGAAGATCCTGTAAACATGGCTACACTTGAACTGAGTTAGGAAAGAGAACAGTGTCTCATATTTAGAAAACACTCTTATGCCTGCTTAAGGGAGAAGGAGAGGTGGGGTGATGCATAAAACCAGAGTTTGATATAAGCACAGGTACCGTTCCAAAAACCAACTATGGAATAGACAAGACCTACACCTTCCTCAGTGAAAGGGAGTCAAAACACCATATTTCCCGAAGAGGAATATATCTGACTAGTAAGAATCTTAAAACCTATGTATTGATATGTCTCCGTAAGGGAAACAAGTGTGTCTAGACTGGCATAAACATGGCAGCGAGAATCAGCTCAAACCCACTATAAAAAGGAATTTCAAAAACAAAACAAAAAAAACTGGGAAATTCTTAAGAATTCCTTCAGGGTCTCTGATGAAACCTGGAATGACCCTATCTACAATGACAGCTGGATGTGGCATAAGGCTGGACACTTGGGACTGAGAGAATTGGTGAGATTGGGTGAGCAAATGCAGACCCTTTAAAGCACAAATGCCTGGCACCCATTCCATGGGCCCCAACTCTCCAGGTTGAAGGGAATATTACTCCAGCTATAAAATGTACGGGAAACCTAGTGAACGGACACACTGCGAATACGAAAGGTTTCTAAAACTCAACGAATAGTCCCTCTCCTGGTGCTCCGGTTTGACTTTCCATCTGCTTTACTATCAACCTCCCAGATTGGAGAGACAGCCCCTTTAACCTCCTGCTTCGCACAGGTTGCCAATTTGGCAGAGGATGAAAGGGATGAGGGAGAACCAATGAGAGCGTAGCTGTTAGGCATTTGGACGGACACATATCACTGTAATTTCCCGGCAGGAAGAAGAATTAACCAAAGTCTCAGCCACCAACCGGGAACCAGTATAGGTCCTTAACCAAAATTTTGGACTTGCGGTCAGCTCACCAAAAACGAGTTGAAAAATGGAGCTCAGGGGCACAGCAATTCACAAACTGCCCGAGTAATAAAGGACAACTATCGTCCAAAAATCTGTTGAGGGAAGGCAACGAGGCGGACTTGAAAGCGAGGCCGAATAGCAGGAAACAGATTGCAAGAGGTACGTTGGAATTGCCTTTAAAGCACAGGAAGAGGGGCACAACTTCGACAATGATGCCCTTCGACAAAGAGGGCGTATGCGTTTTCTCCTGAATATATTCAGGAGAAAACGCATATGCCCTTTTTGGACAAGCAAGCAAGCGGGCAATGCAAATCTGCACTACAATGAAGCATCACTTCCCACCGGTCAAAAGGGACATCCACAAAATGTGTAAAAACCAGAAAGGCAAGAGAGGCCCTGGAGAACAGGGAGCCTTGTTATGCTGATGGGTGGGATGTAAATTGCCAACTGCATCTCTGGAGGAGTGCATTGTGTTCCCTCAAACAAGTAAAGAACAGAGCTACAGAGCCAAGGGCACTTCAAGTCTAGGGAATATACCTTGGGAAAACTGAAAATCAATAAGACAGAGCCACCCCATAATTTAGGGCTGCACTGCTTCCCAGGACCTCAACTTGGATACACCTTAAGTATCCCAGGAAATATAAAAATGGTTCAAAAAATTGTGGTACTTACGTACGATGGAATATCCCTCAGCCATGAAATCAATGTCATAAGACCAGTAGCAGCAAAATGGGTGGATTAAGGTACGATGATTCTAAGTGAAATAAGTCACACAGAAAAAGAAACTTATCATAAGATATCACTTATGAAGAACCTATAAACATGGCTACACTTGAACTGAGTTAGGAAAGAGAACAGTGTCTCATATTTAGAAAACACTCTTATGCCTGCTTAAGGGGGAAGGAGAGGTGGGGTGATGCATAAAACCAGAGTTTGATATAAGCACAGGTACCGTTCCAAAAACCAACTATGGAATAGACAAGACCTACACCTTCCTCAGTGAAAGGGACTCAAAACACCATATTTCCCGCAGAGGAATATATCTGACTAGTAAGACTCTTAAAACCTATGTATTGATATGTCACCGTAAGGGAATCAAGTGTGTCTAGACTGGCATAAACATGGCAGCGAGAATCAGCTCAAGCCGACTATAAAAAGGAATTTCAAAAACAAAACAAAAAAACTGGGAAATTCTTTACAATTCCTTCAGGGTCCCTGATGAAACCTGGAATGACCCTATCTACAACGACAGCTGGATGTGGCATAAGGAGGGACACTTGGGACTGAGAGGATTGTTGAGATTGGGTGAGCAAATGCAGACCCTTTAAATCACAAATGCCTGGCACCCATTCCATGGGCCCCAACTCTCCAGGTTTAAGTGAATATTACTCCAGCTATAACATGTACGGGAAACCTAGAGAACAGACACACTGTGAATACGAAAGGTTTCTAAAACTCAACGAATAGTCCCTCTCCTGGTGCTCCGCTTTGACTTTGCATCTGCTTTACTATCAACCTCCCACCTTAGAGAGACAGCCCCTTTAACCTCCTGGTTCGCACAGGTTTCCAATTTGGCAGAGGATGAAAGGGAAGAGGGAGAACCAATGAGAGAGTAGCTGTTAGGCATTTGCACGGTCACATATCACTGTATTTTCCGGGAAGAAAGAAGAATTAACCAAAGTCTCAGCCACCCACCGGGAACCAGTATAGGTCCTGAAGCAAAATTTTGGAATTGCCCTCAGCTCACCAAAAACGAGTTGAAAAATGGAGCTCAGGGGCACAGCAATTCACAAACTGGCCGAGTAATAAAGGACAACTATCGTCCAAAAATCTGTTGAGGGAAGGCAACGAGGCAGACTTGAAAGCGAGGCAGAATAGCAGGAAACAGATTTCAAGAGGTACGTTGGAATCACCTTTAAAGCACAGGAAGAGGGGCACAACTTCGAGAATGATGCACTTGGCCAAAAAGGGCGTATGCGTTTTCTCCTGAATATATTCAGGAGAAAACGCATACGCCCTTTTTGGCCAAGCAAGCAAGCGGGCAATGCAAATCTGCACTACAAAGAATTATCACTTCCCACCGGTCAAAGGGGACATCCACAAAATGTGTAAAAACCAGAAAGGCAAGACAGGCCCTTGAGAACAGGCAGCCTTGTTATGCTGATGGGCAGGATGTAAATTGCCAACTGCCTCTCTGGAGGAGTGCATTGTGTTCCCTAAAACAAGTAAAGAACAGAGATACAGAGCCAAGGGCACTTCCAGTCTAGGGAATATACCTTGGGTAAACAGAAGATCAATAAGACAGAGCCACCCCAAAATTTAGGGCTGCACAGCTTACAAGGACCTCAACTTGGGTACACCTTAAATATCCCGGGAAATATAAAAATGGTTCAAAAAATTGTGGTACTTACATACGATGGAATATCCCTCAGCCATGAAATCAATGTCAGAAGACCAGTAGCAGCAAAATGGCTGGATTCAGGTGCGATGATTCTAAGTGAAATAAGTCACACAGAAAAAGAAACTTATCATAAGATATCACTTATGAAGATCCTGTAAACATGGCTACACTTGAACTGAGTTAGGAAAGAGAACAGTGTCTCACATTTAGAAAACACTCTTATGCCTGCTTAAGGGGGAAGGAGAGGTGGGGTGATGCATAAAACCAGAGTTTGATATAAGCACAGGTACCGTTCCAAAAACCAACTATGGCATAGACAAGACCTACACCTTCCTCATTGAAATGGACTCAAAACCCCATATTTCCCACAGAGGAATATATCTGACTAGTAAGAATCTTAAAACCTATGTATTGATATGTCTCCGTAAGGGAATCAAGTGTGTCTAGACTGGCATAAACATGGCAGCGAGAATCAGCTCAAACCCAGTATAAAAAGGAATTTCAAAAACAAAACAAAAAAACTGGGAAATTCTTTACAATTCCTTCAGGGTCAGTGATGAAACCTGGAATGACCCTATCTACAACGACAGCTGGATGTGGCATAAGGCTGGACACTTGGTACTGAGAGGTTTGGTGAGATTGGGTGAGCAAATGCAGGCCCTTTAAAGCACAAATGCCTGGCACCCATTCCATGGGTCCCAACTCTCCAGGTTGAAGGGAATATTACTACAGCTATAACATGTACGAGAAACCTAGAGAACGGACACAGTGTGAATACGAAAGGTTTCTAAAACTCAAAGAATAGTCCTTCTCTTGGTGCTCCGGTTTGACTTTCCATCTGCTTTACTATCAACCTCCCAACTTGGAGAGACAGCCCCTTTAACCTCCTGGTTCGCACAGGTTTCCAATTTGGCAGTGGATGAAAGGGAAGAGGGAGAACCAATGAGAGAGTAGCTGTTAGGCATTTGGACGAGCTCATATCACTGTAATTTCCCGGCAGGAAGAAGAATTAACCAAAGTCTCAGCCCCCCACCGGGAACCAGCATAGGTCCTGAACCAAAATTTTGGACTTGCGGTCAGCTCACCAAAAACGAGTTGAAAAAAGGAGCTCAGGGGTACAGCAATTCACAAACTGGCCAAGTAATAAAGGACAACTATCGTCCAAAATTCTGTTGAGGGAAGGCAACGAGGTGGACTTTAAAGCGAGGCAGAATAGCAGGAATCAGATTTCAAGAGGCACGTAGGAATCGCCTTTAAAGCACAGGAAGAGGGGCACAACTTCGACAATGATGCCCTTGGCCAAAACGGCGTACGCGTTTTCTCCTGAATATATTCAGGAGAAAACGCATACACCCTTTTTGGCCAAGCAAGCAAGCGGGCAATGCAAATCTGCACTACAAAGAAGTATCACTTCCCACTGGTCTAAAGGGATATCCACAAAATGTGTAAAAACCAGAAAGGCAAGACAGGCCCTGGAGAACAGGGAGCCTTGTTATGCTGATGGGTGGGATGTAAATTGCCAACTGCCTCTCTGGAGGAGTACATTGTGTTCCCTAAAACAAGTAAAGAACAGAGCTACAGAGCCAAGGGCACTTCCAGTCTAGGGAATATACTTTGGGAAAACTGAAAATCAATAAGACAGAGCCACCCCAAAATTTAGGGCTGCACTGCATACAAGGACCTCAACTTGGATACACCTTAAGTATCCCAGAAAATATAAACATGGTTCAAAAAATTGTGGTACTTACGTACGATGGAATATCCCTCAGCCATGAAATCAATGTCATAAGACCAGTAGCAGCAAAATGGGTGGATTCAGGTACGATGATTCTAAGTGAAATAAGTCACAGAGAAAAAGAAACTTATCATAAGATATCACTTATGAAGATCCTGTAAACATGGCTACACTTGAACTGAGTTAGGAAAGAGAACAGTGTCTCACATTTAGAAAACACTCTTATGCCTGCTTAAGGGGGAAGGAGAGGTGGGGTGATGCATAAAACCAAAGTTTGATATTAGCACAGGTACCGTTCCAAAAATCAACTATGGAATAGACAAGACCTACACCTTCCTCAGTGAAAGGGACTCAAAACACCATATTTCCCGCAGAGGAATATATCTGACAAGTAAGAATCTTAAAACCTATGTATTGATATGTCTATGTAAGGGAATCAAGTGTGTCTAGACTGGCATAAACATGGCAGCGAGAATCAGCTCAAACCCACTATAAAAAGGAATTTCAAAAATAAACAAAACAACTGGGACATTCTTTACAATTCCTTCAGGGTCTCTGATGAAACCTGGAATGACCCTATCTACAACGACAGCTGAATGTGGCATAAGGCTGGACACTTGGGACTGAGATAATTGGTGAGATTGGGTGAGCAAATGCAGACCCTTTAAAGCAATAATGCATGGCACACATTCCATGGGTCCCAACTCTCCAGGTTGAAGGGAATATTACAACAGCTATAACATATACGGGAAACCTAGAGAACGGACACACTGTGAATACGAAAGGTTTCTAAAACCCAACGAATAGTCCCTCTCCTGGTGCTCCGGTTTGACTTTCCATCTGCTTTACTATCAACCTCCCAACTTGGAGAGACAACCCCTTTAACCTCCTGTGTCGCACAGGTTGCCAAATTGGCAGAGGATGAAAGGGAAGAGGGAGAACCAATGAGAGAGTAGCTGTTAGGCATTTGGACGGGCACATATCACTGTAATTTCCCGGCAGGAAGAAGAATTAACCAAAGTCTCAGCACCCCAACGGGAACCAGCATGGGTCCTGAACCAAAATTTTGGACTTGTGGTCAGCTCACCAAAAACGAGTTGAAAAATGGAGCTCAGGGGTACAGCAATTCACAAACTGGCCAAGTAATAAAGGACAACTATCGTCCAAAAATCTGTTGAGGGAAGGCAACGAGGCGGACTTGAAAGCGAGGCAGAATAGCAGGAAACAGATTTCAAGAGGTACGTCGGAATCGCCTTTAAAGCACAGGAAGAGGGTCACAACTTCGACAATGATGCACTTGGCCAAAAAGGGCGTATGCGTTTTCTCCTGAATATATTCAGGAGAAAACGCATACGCCCTTTTTGGCCAAGCAAGCAAGCGGGCAATGCTAATCTGCACTACAAAGAAGTATCACTTCCCACCGGTCAAAAGGGACATCCACAAAATGTGTAAAAACCAGAAAGGCAAGACAGGCCCTGGAGAACAGGGAGCCTTGTTATGCTGATGGGCGGCATGTAAATTGCCAACTGCCTCTCTGGAGGAGTACATTGTTTTCCCTAAAACAAGTAAAGAACAGAGCTACCGAGCCAAGGGCACTTCCAGTCTAGGGAATATACTTTTGGAAAACTGAAAATCAATAAGACAGAGCCACCCCAAAATTTAGGGCTGCACTGCTTACAAGGACGTCAACTTGGGTACACCTTAAATATCCCAGGAAATATAAAAATGGTTCAAAAATTTGTGGTACTTACGTACGATGGAATATCCCTCAGCCATGAAATCAATGTCATAAGAGCAGTAGCAGCAAAATGGGTGGATTCAGGTACGATGATTCTAAGTAAAATAAGTCACAAAGACAAAGAAACTTTTCATAAGATATCACTTATTAAGATCCTGTAAACATGGCTACACTTGAACTGAGTTATGAAAGAGAACAGTGTCTCACATTTAGAAAACAATCTTATGCCTGCTTAAGGGGGAAGGAGAGGTGGGGTGATGCATAAAACCAGAGTTTGATATAAGCACAGGTATCGTTCCAAAAACCAACTATGGAATAGACAAGACCTACACCTTCCTCAGTGAAAGGGACTCAAAACCCCATATTTCCCGCAGAGGAATATATCTGACTAGTAAGAATCTTAAAACCTATGTATTGATATGTCTGCGTAAGGGAATCAAGTGTGTATAGACTGGCATAAACATGGCAGCGAGAATCAGCTCAAACCCACTATAAAAAGGAATTTCAAAAACAAAAAAAAAAAACTGGGAAATTCTTTACAATTCCTTCAGGGTCTCTGATGAAACCTTGAATGACCTTATCTACAACAACAGCTGGATGTGGCATAAGGCTGGACACTTGGGACTGAGAGGATTGGTGAGATTGGGTGAACAAATGCAGACCCTTTAAAGCAATAATGCATGGCACCCATTCCATGGGTCCCAACTCTCCAGGTTGAAGGGAATATTACTACAGTTATAACATGTACGGGAAACCTAGAGAACGGACACACTGTGAATACGAAAGGTTTCTAAAACTCAACGAATAGTCCCTCTCCTGGTGCTCCGGTTTGACTTTCCATCTGCTTTACTATCAACCTCCCAACTTGGAGAGACAGCCCCTTTAACCTCCTGGTTCGCACAGGTTGCCAATTTGGCAGAGGATGAACGGGAAGAGGGAGAACCAATGAGAGAGTAGCTGTTAGGCATTTGGACGGGCACATATCACTGTAATTTCCCGGCAGGAAGAAGAATTAACCAAAGTCTCAGCCCCCCACGGGGAACCAGCATAGGTCCTGAACCAAAATTTTGGACTTGCGGTCAGCTCACAAAAAACGAGTTGAAAAATGGAGCTCAGGGGCACAGCAATTCACAAAATGGCCGAGTAATAAAGGACAACTATCGTCCAAAAATCTGTTGAGGGAAGGCAACGAGGCGGACTTGAAAGCGAGGCAGAATAGCAGGAAACAGATTTCAAGAGGTACGTTGGAATCCCCTTTAAAGCAAAGGAAGAGAGGCACAACTTCGACTATGATGCACTTGGCCAAAAAGGGTGTATGCGTTTTCTCCTGAATATATTCAGGAGAAAACGCATACGCCCTTTTTGGCCAAGCAAGCAAGCGGACAATTGAAATCTGCACTACAAAGAAGTATCACTTCCCACCGGTCAATAGGGACATCCACAATATGTGTAAAAACCAGAAAGGCAAGACAGGCCCTGGAGAACAGGGAGCCTTGTTATGCTGATGGGCGGGATGTAAATTGCCAACTGCCTCTCTGGAGGAGTACATTGTGTTCCCTAAAACAAGTAAAGAACAGAGATACAGAGCCAAGGGCACTTCCAGTCTAGGGAATAAACCTTGGGAAAATTGAAGATCAATAAAACAGAGCCACTCCAAAATTTAGGGCTGCACTGCTTACAAGGACCTCAACTTGGGTACACCTTAAATATCCCAGGATATATAAAAATGGTTCAAAAAATTGTGGTACTTACGTACGATGGAATATCCCTCAGCCATGAAATCAATGTCATAAGACCAGTAGCAGCAAAATGGGTGGATTCAGGTACGATGATTCTAAGTGAAATAAGTCACAGAGAAAAAGAAACTTATCATAAGGTATCACTTATGAAGATCCTGTAAACATGGCTACACTTGAACTGAGTTAGGAAAGAGAAAAGTGTCTCACATTTAGAAAACACTCTTATGCCTGCTTAAGGGGGAAGGAGAGGTGGGGTGATGCATAAAACCAGAGTTTGATATAAGCACAGGTACCGTTCCAAAAACCAACTATGGAATAGACAAGACCTACACCTTCCTCAGTGAAAGGGACTCAAAACCCCATATTTCCCGCAGAGGAATATATCTGACTAGTAAGAATCTTAAAACCTATGTATTGATATATCTCCGTAAGGGAATCAAGTGTGTCTAGACTGGCATAAACATGGCAGCGAGAATCAGCTCAAACCCACTATAAAAAGGAATTTCAAAAACAAAACAAAAAAACTGGGAAATTCTTTACAATTCCTTCAGGGTCTCTGATGAAACCTGGAATGACCCTATCTACAACGACAGCTGGATGTGGCATAAGGCTGGACACTTGGGACTGAGATGATTGGTGAGATTCGGTGAGCAAATGCAGACACTTTAAAGCAATAATGCATGGCACACATTCCATGGGTCCCAACTCTCCAGGTTGAAGGGAATATTACAACAGCTATAACATATACGGGAAACCTAGAGAATGGACACACTGTGAATACGAAAGGTTTCTAAAACTCAACGAATAGTCCCTCTCCTGGTGCTCCGGTTTGACTTTCCATCTGCTTTACTATCAACCTCCCAACTTGGAGAGACAGCCCCTTTAACCTCCTGTTTCGCACAGGTGGCCAATTTGGCAGAGGATGAAAGGGAAGAGGGAGAACCAATGAGAGAGTAGCTGTTAGGCATTTGGACGGGCACATATCACTGTAATTTCCCGGCAGGAAGAAGAATTAACCAAAGTCTCAGCCACCCACCGGGAACCAGCCTAGGTCCTGAACCAAAATTTTGGACTTGTGGTCAGCTCACCAAAAACGAGTTGAAAAATGGAGCTCAGGGGTACAGCAATTCACAAACTGGCCAAGCAATAAAGGACAACTATCGTCCAAAAATCTGTTGAGGGAAGGCAACGAGGCGGACTTGAAAGCGAGGCAGAATAGCAGGAAACAGATTTCAAGAGGTACGTTGGAATCGCCTTTAAAGCACAGGAAGAGGGGCACAACTTCGACAATGATGCACTTGGCCAAAAAGGGCGTATGCGTTTTCTCCTGAATATATTCAGGAGAAAACGCATACGCCCTTTTTGGCCAAGCAAGCAAGCGGGCAATGCAAATCTGCACTACAAAGAAGTATCACTTCCCACCGGTCTAAAGGAACATCCACAAAATTTGTAAAAACCAGAAAGGCAAGACAGGCCCTGGAGAACAGGGAGCCTTGTTATGCTGATGGGCGGGATGTAAATTGCCAACTGCCTCTCTGGAGGAGTACATTGTGTTCCCTAAAACAAGTAAAGAACAGAGCTACAGAGCCAAGGGCACTTCCAGTCTAGGGAATATACTTTGGGAAAACTGAAAATCAATAAGACAGAGCCACCCCAAAATTTAGGGATGCACTTCTTACAAGGACCTCAACTAGGGTACACCTTAAATATCCCAGGAAATACAAAAATGGTTCAAAAAATTGTGGTACTTAGGTACGATGGAATATCCCTCAGCCATGAAATCAATGTCATAAGACCAGTAGCAGCAAAATGGGTGGATTCAGGTACGATGATTCTAAGTGAAATAAGTCACAGAGAAAAAGAAACTTATCATAAGATATCACTTATGAAGATCCTGTAAACATGGCTACACTTGAACTGAGTTAGGAAAGAGAACAGTGTCTCACATTTAGAAAACACTCTTATGCCTGCTTAAGGGGGAAGGAGAGGTGGGGTGATGCATAAAACCAAAGTTTGATATTAGCACAGGTACCGTTCCAAAAATCAACTATGGAATAGACAAGACCTACACCTTCCTCAGTGAAAGGGACTCAAAACACCATATTTCCCGCAGAGGAATATATCTGACAAGTAAGAATCTTAAAACCTATGTATTGATATGTCTATGTAAGGGAATCAAGTGTGTCTAGACTGGCATAAACATGGCAGCGAGAATCAGCTCAAACCCACTATAAAAAGGAATTTCAAAAATAAACAAAACAACTGGGAAATTCTTTACAATTCCTTCAGGGTCTCTGATGAAACCTGGAATGACCCTATCTACAACGACAGCTGAATGTGGCATAAGGCTGGACACTTGGGACTGAGATAATTGGTGAGATTGGGTGAGCAAATGCAGACCCTTTAAAGCAATAATGCATGGCACACATTCCATGGGTCCCAACTCTCCAGGTTGAAGGGAATATTACAACAGCTATAACATATACGGGAAACCTAGAGAACGGACACACTGTGAATACGAAAGGTTTCTAAAACCCAACGAATAGTCCCTCTCCTGGTGCTCCGGTTTGACTTTCCATCTGCTTTACTATCAACCTCCCAACTTGGAGAGACAACCCCTTTAACCTCCTGTGTCGCACAGGTTGCCAAATTGGCAGAGGATGAAAGGGAAGAGGGAGAACCAATGAGAGAGTAGCTGTTAGGCATTTGGACGGGCACATATCACTGTAATTTCCCGGCAGGAAGAAGAATTAACCAAAGTCTCAGCACCCCAACGGGAACCAGCATGGGTCCTGAACCAAAATTTTGGACTTGTGGTCAGCTCACCAAAAACGAGTTGAAAAATGGAGCTCAGGGGTACAGCAATTCACAAACTGGCCAAGTAATAAAGGACAACTATCGTCCAAAAATCTGTTGAGGGAAGGCAACGAGGCGGACTTGAAAGCGAGGCAGAATAGCAGGAAACAGATTTCAAGAGGTACGTCGGAATCGCCTTTAAAGCACAGGAAGAGGGTCACAACTTCGACAATGATGCACTTGGCCAAAAAGGGCGTATGCGTTTTCTCCTGAATATATTCAGGAGAAAACGCATACGCCCTTTTTGGCCAAGCAAGCAAGCGGGCAATGCTAATCTGCACTACAAAGAAGTATCACTTCCCACCGGTCAAAAGGGACATCCACAAAATGTGTAAAAACCAGAAAGGCAAGACAGGCCCTGGAGAACAGGGAGCCTTGTTATGCTGATGGGCGGCATGTAAATTGCCAACTGCCTCTCTGGAGGAGTACATTGTTTTCCCTAAAACAAGTAAAGAACAGAGCTACCGAGCCAAGGGCACTTCCAGTCTAGGGAATATACTTTTGGAAAACTGAAAATCAATAAGACAGAGCCACCCCAAAATTTAGGGCTGCACTGCTTACAAGGACGTCAACTTGGGTACACCTTAAATATCCCAGGAAATATAAAAATGGTTCAAAAATTTGTGGTACTTACGTACGATGGAATATCCCTCAGCCATGAAATCAATGTCATAAGAGCAGTAGCAGCAAAATGGGTGGATTCAGGTACGATGATTCTAAGTAAAATAAGTCACAAAGACAAAGAAACTTTTCATAAGATATCACTTATTAAGATCCTGTAAACATGGCTACACTTGAACTGAGTTATGAAAGAGAACAGTGTCTCACATTTAGAAAACACTCTTATGCCTGCTTAAGGGGGAAGGAGAGGTGGGGTGATGCATAAAACCAGAGTTTGATATAAGCACAGGTATCGTTCCAAAAACCAACTATGGAATAGACAAGACCTACACCTTCCTCAGTGAAAGGGACTCAAAACCCCATATTTCCCGCAGAGGAATATATCTGACTAGTAAGAATCTTAAAACCTATGTATTGATATGTCTGCGTAAGGGAATCAAGTGTGTATAGACTGGCATAAACATGGCAGCGAGAATCAGCTCAAACCCACTATAAAAAGGAATTTCAAAAACAAAAAAAAAAAAACTGGGAAATTCTTTACAATTCCTTCAGGGTCTCTGATGAAACCTTGAATGACCTTATCTACAACAACAGCTGGATGTGGCATAAGGCTGGACACTTGGGACTGAGAGGATTGGTGAGATTGGGTGAACAAATGCAGACCCTTTAAAGCAATAATGCATGGCACCCATTCCATGGGTCCCAACTCTCCAGGTTGAAGGGAATATTACTACAGTTATAACATGTACGGGAAACCTAGAGAACGGACACACTGTGAATACGAAAGGTTTCTAAAACTCAACGAATAGTCCCTCTCCTGGTGCTCCGGTTTGACTTTCCATCTGCTTTACTATCAACCTCCCAACTTGGAGAGACAGCCCCTTTAACCTCCTGGTTCGCACAGGTTGCCAATTTGGCAGAGGATGAACGGGAAGAGGGAGAACCAATGAGAGAGTAGCTGTTAGGCATTTGGACGGGCACATATCACTGTAATTTCCCGGCAGGAAGAAGAATTAACCAAAGTCTCAGCCCCCCACGGGGAACCAGCATAGGTCCTGAACCAAAATTTTGGACTTGCGGTCAGCTCACAAAAAACGAGTTGAAAAATGGAGCTCAGGGGCACAGCAATTCACAAAATGGCCGAGTAATAAAGGACAACTATCGTCCAAAAATCTGTTGAGGGAAGGCAACGAGGCGGACTTGAAAGCGAGGCAGAATAGCAGGAAACAGATTTCAAGAGGTACGTTGGAATCCCCTTTAAAGCAAAGGAAGAGAGGCACAACTTCGACAATGATGCACTTGGCCAAAAAGGGTGTATGCGTTTTCTCCTGAATATATTCAGGAGAAAACGCATACGCCCTTTTTGGCCAAGCAAGCAAGCGGACAATTGAAATCTGCACTACAAAGAAGTATCACTTCCCACCGGTCAATAGGGACATCCACAATATGTGTAAAAACCAGAAAGGCAAGACAGGCCCTGGAGAACAGGGAGCCTTGTTATGCTGATGGGCGGGATGTAAATTGCCAACTGCCTCTCTGGAGGAGTACATTGTGTTCCCTAAAACAAGTAAAGAACAGAGATACAGAGCCAAGGGCACTTCCAGTCTAGGGAATAAACCTTGGGAAAATTGAAGATCAATAAAACAGAGCCACTCCAAAATTTAGGGCTGCACTGCTTACAAGGACCTCAACTTGGGTACACCTTAAATATCCCAGGATATATAAAAATGGTTCAAAAAATTGTGGTACTTACGTACGATGGAATATCCCTCAGCCATGAAATCAATGTCATAAGACCAGTAGCAGCAAAATGGGTGGATTCAGGTACGATGATTCTAAGTGAAATAAGTCACAGAGAAAAAGAAACTTATCATAAGGTATCACTTATGAAGATCTTGTAAACATGGCTACACTTGAACTGAGTTAGGAAAGAGAACAGTGTCTCACATTTAGAAAACACTCTTATGCCTGCTTAAGGGGGAAGGAGAGGTGGGGTGATGCATAAAACCAGAGTTTGATATAAGCACAGGTACCGTTCCAAAAACCAACTATGGAATAGACAAGACCTACACCTTCCTCAGTGAAAGGGACTCAAAACCCCATATTTCCCGCAGAGGAATATATCTGACTAGTAAGAATCTTAAAACCTATGTATTGATATATCTCCGTAAGGGAATCAAGTGTGTCTAGACTGGCATAAACATGGCAGCGAGAATCAGCTCAAACCCACTATAAAAAGGAATTTCAAAAACAAAACAAAAAAACTGGGAAATTCTTTACAATTCCTTCAGGGTCTCTGATGAAACCTGGAATGACCCTATCTACAACGACAGCTGGATGTGGCATAAGGCTGGACACTTGGGACTGAGATGATTGGTGAGATTCGGTGAGCAAATGCAGACACTTTAAAGCAATAATGCATGGCACACATTCCATGGGTCCCAACTCTCCAGGTTGAAGGGAATATTACAACAGCTATAACATATACGGGAAACCTAGAGAATGGACACACTGTGAATACGAAAGGTTTCTAAAACTCAACGAATAGTCCCTCTCCTGGTGCTCCGGTTTGACTTTCCATCTGCTTTACTATCAACCTCCCAACTTGGAGAGACAGCCCCTTTAACCTCCTGTTTCGCACAGGTGGCCAATTTGGCAGAGGATGAAAGGGAAGAGGGAGAACCAATGAGAGAGTAGCTGTTAGGCATTTGGACGGGCACATATCACTGTAATTTCCCGGCAGGAAGAAGAATTAACCAAAGTCTCAGCCACCCACCGGGAACCAGCCTAGGTCCTGAACCAAAATTTTGGACTTGTGGTCAGCTCACCAAAAACGAGTTGAAAAATGGAGCTCAGGGGTACAGCAATTCACAAACTGGCCAAGCAATAAAGGACAACTATCGTCCAAAAATCTGTTGAGGGAAGGCAACGAGGCGGACTTGAAAGCGAGGCAGAATAGCAGGAAACAGATTTCAAGAGGTACGTTGGAATCGCCTTTAAAGCACAGGAAGAGGGGCACAACTTCGACAATGATGCACTTGGCCAAAAAGGGCGTATGCGTTTTCTCCTGAATATATTCAGGAGAAAACGCATACGCCCTTTTTGGCCAAGCAAGCAAGCGGGCAATGCAAATCTGCACTACAAAGAAGTATCACTTCCCACCGGTCTAAAGGAACATCCACAAAATTTGTAAAAACCAGAAAGGCAAGACAGGCCCTGGAGAACAGGGAGCCTTGTTATGCTGATGGGCGGGATGTAAATCGCCAACTGCCTCTCTGGAGGAGTACATTGTGTTCCCTAAAACAAGTAAAGAACAGAGCTACAGAGCCAAGGGCACTTCCAGTCTAGGGAATATACTTTGGGAAAACTGAAAATCAATAAGACAGAGCCACCCCAAAATTTAGGGCTGCACTTCTTACAAGGACTTCAA
This sequence comes from Hyperoodon ampullatus, assembly GCF_949752795.1. Taxonomy (NCBI): domain Eukaryota; kingdom Metazoa; phylum Chordata; class Mammalia; order Artiodactyla; family Ziphiidae; genus Hyperoodon; species Hyperoodon ampullatus. The sequence continues at coordinate 503,426 of NW_027640938.1, read as the reverse complement.
CTTGAGTACACCTTAAATATCCCAGGAAATATAAAAATGGTTCAAAAAATTGTGGTACTTAGGTACGATGGAATATCCCTCAGCCATGAAATCAATGTCATAAGACCAGTAGCAGCAAAATGGGTGGATTCAGGTTCAATGATTCTAAGTGAAATAAGTCACAGAGAAAAAGAAACTTATCATAAATATCACTTATGAAGATCCTGTAAACATGGCTACACTTGAACTGAGTTAGGAAAGAGAACAGTGTCTCACATTTAGAAAACACTCTTATGCCTGCTTAAGGGGGAAGGAGAGGTGGGGTGATTCATAAAACCAAAGTTTGATATAAGCACAGGTACCGTTCCAAAAACCAACTATGGAATAGACAAGACCTACACCTTCCTCAGTGAAAGGGACTCAAAACCCCATATTTCCCGCAGAGGAATATATCTGACTAGTAAGAATCTTAAAACCTATGTATTGATATGTCTACGTAAGGGAATCAAGTGTGTCTAGACTGGCATAAACATGGCAGCGAGAATCAGCTCAAACCCACTATAAAAAGGAATTTCAAAAATAAACAAAACAACTGGGAAATTCTTTACAATTCCTTCAGGGTCTCTGATGAAACCTGGAATGACCCTATCTACAATGACAGCTAAATGTGGCATAAGGCTGGACACTTGGGACTGAGATGATTGGTGAGATTGGGTGAACAAATGCAGACCCTTTAAAGCACAAATGCCTGCACCCATTCCATGGGTCCCAGCTCTCCAGGTTGAAGGGAATATTACTACAGCTATAACATGTACGGGAAACCTAGAGAACGGACACACTGTGAATACGAAAGGTTTCTAAAACTCAACGAATAGTCCCTCTCCTGGTGCTCCAGTTTGACTTTCCATCTGCTTTACTATCAACCTCCCAACTTGGAGAGACAGCCCCTTTAACCTCCTGTTTCGCACAGGTTGCCAATTTGGCAGAGGATGAAAGGGAAGAGGGAGAACCAATGAGAGAGTAGCTGTTAGGCATTTGGACGGGCACATATCACTGTAATTTCCCGGCAGGAAGAAGAATTAACCAAAGTCTCAGGCCCCCAACGGGAACCAGCATAGGTCCTGAACCAAAATTTTGGACTTGTGGTCAGCTCACCAAAAATGAGTTGAAAAATGTAGCTCAGGGGTACAGCAATTCACAAACTGGCCAAGTAATAAAGGACAACTATCGTCCAAAAATCTGTTGAGGGAAGGCAACGAGGCGGACTTGAAAGCGAGGCAGTATAGCAGGAAACAGATTTCAAGAGGTACGTCGGAATCGCCGTTAAAGCACAGGAAGAGGGGCACAACTTCGACAATGATGCACTTGGCCAAAAAGGGCGTATGCGTTTTCTCCTGAATATATTCAGGAGAAAACGCATACGCCCTTTTTGGCCAAGCAAGCAAGCGGGCAATGCAAATCTGCACTACAAAGAAGTATCACTTCCCACCGGTCAAAAGGGACATCCACAAAATGTGTAAAAACCAGAAAGGCAAGACAGGCCCTGGAGAACTGGGAGCCTTGTTATGCTGATGGGCGGCATGTAAATTGCCAACTGCCTCTCTGGAGGAGTACATTGTGTTCCCTAAAACAAGTAAAGAACAGAGCTACAGAGCCAAGGGCACTTCCAGTCTAGGGAATATACTTTTGGAAAACTGAAAATCAATAAGACAGAGCCACCCCAAAATTTAGGGCTGCACTGCTTACAAGGACCTCAACTTGGGTACACCTTAAATATCCCAGGAAATATAAAAATGGTTCAAAAAATTGTGGTACTTACATACGATGGAATATCCCTCAGCCATGAAATCAATGTCATAAGACCAGTAGCAGCAAAATGGGTGGATTCAGGTATGATGATTCTAACTGAAATAAGTCACAGAGAAAAAGAAACTTATCATGAGGTATCACTTATGAAGATCCTGTAAACATGGCTACACTTGAACTGAGTTAGGAAAGAGAACAGTGTCTCACATTTAGAAAACAATCTTATGCCTGCTTAAGGGGGAAGGAGAGGTGGGGTGATGCATAAAACCAGAGTTTGATATAAGCACAGGTACCATTCCAAAAACCAACTATGGAATAGACAAGACCTACACCTTCTTCAGTGAAAGGGACTCAAAACCCCATATTTCCCGCAGAGGAATATATCTGACTAGTAAGAATCTTAAAACCTATGTATTGATATGTTTCCGTAAGGGAATCAAGTGTGTCTAGACTGGCATAAACATGGCAGCGAGAATCAGCTCAAACCCACTATAAAAAGGAATTTCAAAAACAAAACAAAAGAACTGGGAAATTCTTTACAATTCCTTCAGGGTCTCTGATGAAACCTGGAATGACCATATCTACAATGACAGCTGGATGTGGCATAAGGCTGGACAGCTGGGACTGAGAGGATTGGTGAGATTGGGTGAACAAATGCAGACCCTTTAATGCAATAATGCATGGCACCCATTCCATGGGTCCCAACTCTCCAGGTTGAAGGGAATATTACTACAGTTATAACATGTACGGGTAACCTAGAGAACGGACACACTGTGAATACGAAAGGTTTCTAAAACTCAACAAATAGTCCCTCTCCTGGTGCTCCGGTTTGACTTTCCACCTGCTTTACTATCAACCTCCCAACTTGGAGAGACAGCCCCTTTAACCTCCTGGTTGGCACAGGTTGCCAATTTGGCAGAGGATGAAAGGGAAGAGGGAGAACCAATGAGAGAGTAGCTGTTAGGCATTTGGACGGGCACATATCACTGTAATTTCCTGGCAGGAAGAAGAATTAACCAAAGCCTCAGCTCCCCACCGGGAACCAGCATAGGTCCTGAACCAAAATTTTGGACTTGCGGTCAGCTCACCAAAAACGAGTTGAAAAATGGAGCTCAAGGTCACAGCAATTCACAAACTGGCCAAGTAATAAAGGACAACTATCGTCCAAAAATCTGTTGAGGGAAGGCAACGAGGCGGACTTGAAAGCGAGGCAGAATAGCAGGAAGTACGTTGGAATCCCCTTTAAAGCAAAGGAAGAGAGGCACAACTTCGACAATGATGCACTTGGCCAAAAAGGGCGTATGCATTTTCTCCTGAATATATTCAGGAGAAAACGCATACGCCCTTTTTGGCCAAGCAAGCAAGCGGGCAATGCAAATCTGCACTACAAAGAAGTATCACTTCCCACCAGTCAAAAGGGACCTCCACAAAATGTGTAAAAACCAGATAGGCAAGACAGGCCCTGGAGAACAGGGAGCCTTGTTATGCTGATGGGCGGGATGTAAATTGCCAACTGCCTCTCTGGAGGAGTGCATTGTGTTCCCTAAAACAAGTAAACAACAGAGCTACAGAGCCAAGGGCACTTCCAGTCTAGGGAATATACCTTGGGAAAACTGAAAATCAATAAGACAGAGCCACCCCAAAATTTAGGGATGCACTGCTTACAAGGACCTCAACTTGGGTACAACTTAAATATCCCAGGAAATATAAAAATGGTTCAAAAAATTGTGGTACTTACGTACGATGGAATATCCCTCAGCCATGAAATCAATGTCATAAGACATGTAGCCGCAAAATGGGTGGGTTCAGGTACGATGATTCTAAGTGAAATAAGTCACACAGAAAAAAAAAACTTATCATAAGATATTACTTATGAAGATCCTGTAAACATGGCTACACTTGAACTGAGTTAGGAAAGAGAACAGTGTCTCACATTTAGAAAACACTCTTATGCCTGCTTAAGGGGGAAGGAGAGGTGGGGTGATGCATAAAACCAGAGTTTGATATAAGCACATGTACCATTCCAAAAACCAACTATGGAATAGACAAGACCTACACCTTCCTCATTGAAAGGGACTCAAAACCCCATATTTCCCGCAGAGGAATATATCTGACTAGTAAGAATCTTAAAACCAATGTATTGTTATGTCTCCGTAAGGGAATCAAGTGTGTCTAGACTGGCATAAACATGGCAGCGATAATCAGCTCAAACCCAGTATAAAAAGGAATTTCAAAAACAAAACAAAAAAACTGGGAAATTCTTTACAATTCCTTCAGGGTCAATGATGAAACCTGGAATGACCCTATCTACAACGACAGCTGGATGTGGCATAAGGAGGGACACTTGGGACTGAGACGATTGGTGAGATTGGGTGAGCAAATGCAGACCCTTTAAAGCACAAATGCTTGGCACCCATTCCATGAGTCCCAACTCTCCAGGTTGAAGGGAATATTACTACAGCTATAACATGTACGGGAAACCTAGAGAACGGACACACTGTGAATACGAAAGGTTTCTAAAACTCACCGAATAGTCCCTCTCCTGCTGCTCCGGTTTGACTTTCCATCTGCTTTACTATCAACCTCCCAACTTGGAGAGACAGCCCCTTTAACCTCCTGGTTCACACATGTTGCCAATTTGTCAGAGGATGAAAGGGAAGAGGGGGAACCAATGAGAGAGTAGCTGTAAGGCATTTGGACGGGCACATATCACTCTAACTTCCCGGCAGGAAGAAGAATTAACCAAAGTCTCATCCCCCCACCGGAAACCAGCATAGGTCCTGAACAAAAATTTTGGACTTGCGGTCCGCTCACCAGAAACGGGTTGAAAAATGGAGCTCAGGGGCACAGCAATTCACAAACTGGCCGAGTAATAAAGGACAACTATCGTCCAAAAATCTGTTGAGGGAAGGCAACGAGGCGGACTTGAAAGCGAGGCAGAATAGCAGGAAACAGATTTCAAGAGGTACGTTGGAATCACCTTTAAAGCACAGGAAGAGGGGCACAACTTCGACAATGATGCCCTTGGCCAAAAAGGGCGTATGCGTTTTCTCCTGAATATATTCAGGAGAAAACGCATACGCCCTTTTTGGCCAAGCAAGAAAGCGGGCAATGCAAATCTGCACTACAAAGAAGTATCACTTCCCACCAGTCAAAAGGGACATTCACAAAATGTGTAAAAACCAGAAAGGCAAGACAGGCCCTGTAGAACAGGGAGCCTTGTTATGCTGATGGGCGGGATGTAAATTGCCAACTGCCTCTCTGGAGGAGTACATTGTGTTCCCTAAAACAAGTAAACAACAGAGCTACAGAGCCAAGGGCACTTCCAGTCTAGGGAATATACCTTGGGTAAACTGAAAATCAATAAAACAGACCCACCCCAAAATTTAGGGCTGCACTGCTAACAAGGACCTCAACTTGGGTACACCTTAAATATCCCAGGAAATATAAAAATGGTTCAAAAAATTGTGGTACCTACGTATGATGGAATATCCCTCAGCCATGAAATCAATGTCATAAGACCAGTAGCAGCAAAATGGGTGTATTCAGGTACGATCATTCTAAGTGAAATAAGTCACACAGAAAGAGAAACTTATCATAAGATATCTCTTATGGAGATCCTGTAAACATGGCTACACTTGAAATGATTTAGGAAAGAGAACAGTATCTCACATTTAGAAAACACTCTTATGCCTGCTTAAGGGGGAAGGAGAGGTGGGGTGATGCATAAAACCAGAGTTTGATATAAGCACAGGTACCATTCCAAAAACCAACTATGGAATAGACAAGACCTACACCTTCCTCAGTGAAAGGGACTCAAAACCCCATATTTCCCGCAGAGGAATATATCTGACTAGTAAGAATCTTAAAACCTATGTATTGATATGTCTCCGTAAGGGAATCAAGTGTGTCTAGACTGGCATAAACATGGCAGCGAGAATCAGCTCAAACCCACTATAAAAAGGAATTTCAAAAACAAAACAAAAAAACTGGGAAATTCTTTGCAATTCCTTCAGGGTCTCTGATGAAACCTGGAATGACCCTATGTACAACGACAGCTGGATGTGGCATAAGGAGGGACACTTGGGACAGAGAGGATTGGTGAGATTGGGTGAGCAAATGCAGACCCTTTAAAGCACAAATGCCTGGCACCCATTCAATGGGTCCCAACTCTCCATGTTGAAGGGAATATTACTACAGCTATAACATGTACGGGAAACCTAGAGAACGGACACACTGTGAATACGAAAGGTTTCTAAACCTCAACGAATAGTCACTCTCCTGGTGCTCAGGTTTGACTTTACATCTGCTTTACTATCAACTTCCCAACTTGGAGAGACAGCCCCTTTAACCTGCTGGTTCGCACAGGTTGCCAATTTGGCAGAGGATGAAAGGGAAGAGGGAGAACCAATGAGAGAGTAGCTGTTAGGCATTTGGACGGGCACATATCACTGTAATTTCCCGGCAGGAAGAAGAATTAACCAAAGTCTCAGCCACCCACCGGGATCCAGTATAGGTCCTGAACCAAAATTTTGGACTTGCGGTCAGCTCACCAAAAACGAGTTGAAAAATGGAGCTCAGGGGCACAGCAATTCACAAACTGGCCGAGTAATAAAGGACAACTATCGTCCAAAAATCTGTTGAGGGAAGGCAATGTGGCCTACTTGAAAGCGAGGCAGAATAGCAGGAAACAGATTTCAAGAGGTACGTTGGAATCGCCTTTAAAGCACAGGAAGAGGGGCACAACTTCGACAATGATGCACTTGGACGAAAAGGGCATATGCGTTTTCTCCTGAATATATTCAGGAGAAAACGCATACGCCCTTTTTGGCCAAGCAACCAAGCGAGCAATGCAAATCTGCACTACAAAGAAGTATCACTTCCCACCGGTCAAAAGGGACATCCACAAAATGTGTAAAATCCAGAAAGGCAAGACAGGCCCTGGAGATCAGGGAGCCTTGTTATGCTGATGGGCGGGATTTAAATTGCCAACTGCCTCTCTGGAGGAGTACATTGTGTTCCCTAAAACAAGTAAAGAACAGAGCTACAGAGCCAAGGGCACTCTCAGTCTAGGGAATATACCTTGGGAAAACTGAAAATCAATAAGACAGAGCCACCCCAAAATTTAGGGCTGCACTGCTTACAAGGACCTCAACTTGGGTACACCTTAAATATCCCAGGAAATATAAAAATGGTTCAAAAAATTGTGGTAATTACGTACGATGGAATATCCCTGAGCCATGAAATCAATGTCATAAGACCAGTAGCAGCAAAATGGGTGGATTCAGGTACGATGATTCTAAGTGAAATAAGTCACACAGAAAATGAAACTTATCATAAGATATCACTTATGGAGATCCTGTAAACATGGCTACACATGAACTGAGTTAGGAAAGAGAACAGTGTCTCACATATAGAAAAGAGTCTTATGCCTGCTTAAGGGGGAAGGAGAGGTGGGGTAATGCATAAAACCAGAGTCTGATATAAGCACAGGTACCGTTCCAAAAACCAACTATGGAATAGACAAGACCTACACCTTCCTCAGTGAAAGGGACTCAAAACACCATATTTCCCGCTGAGGAATATATCTGACTAGTAAGAATCTTAAAACCTATGTATTGATATGTCTCCGTAAGGGAATCAAGTGTGTCTAGACTGGCATAAACATGGCAGCGAGAATCAGCTCAAACCCACTATAAAAAGGAATTTCAAAAACAAAACAAAAAAACTGGGAAATTCTTTACAATTCCTTCAGGGTCTCTGATGAAACCTGGAATGACCCTATCTACAATGACAGCTGGATGTGGCACAAGGAGGGACACTTGGGACTGAGACGATTGGTGAGATTGGGTGAGCAAATGCAGACCCTTTAAAGCACAAATGCCTGGCACCCATTCCATGGGTCCCAACTCTCCAGGTTGAAGGGAATATTACTACAGCTATAACATGTACAGGAAACCAAGAGAACGGACACACTGTGAAAACGAAAGGTTTCTAAAACTCAACGAATAGTCCCTCTCCTGGTGCTCCGGTTTGACTTTCCATCTACTTTACTATCAACCTCCCAACATGGAGAGACAGCCCCTTTAACCTCCTGGTTCGCACAGGTTGCCAATTTGGCAGAGGATGAAAGGGAAGAGGGAGAACCAATGAGAGAGTAGCTGTTAGGCATTTGGACGGGCACATATCACTGTAATTTCCCGGCAGGAAGAAGAATTAACCAAAGTCTCAGCCACCCACCGGGAACCAGTATAGGTCCTGAACCAAAATTTTGGACTTGCGGTCAGCTCACCAAAAACGAGTTGAAAAATGGAGCTCAGGGGCACAGCAATTCACAAACTGGCCGAGTAATAAAGGACAACTATCGTCCAAAAATCTGTTGAGGGAAGGCAACGAGGCGGACTTGAAAGCGAGGCAGAATAGCAGGAAACAGATTTCAAGAGGTACGTTGGAATCGCCTTTAAAGCACAGGAAGAGGGGCACAACTTCGACAATGATGCACTTGGCCAAAAAGGGCGTATGCGTTTTCTCCTGAATATATTCAGGAGAAAACGCATACGCCCTTTTTGGCCAAGCAAGCAAGCGGGCAATGCAAATCTGCACTACAAAGAAGTATCACTTCCCACCGGTCAAAAGGGACATCCACAAAATGTGTAAAATCCAGAAAGGCAAGACAGGCCCTGGAGAACAGGGAGCCTTGTTATGCTGATGGGCGGGATGTAAATTGCCAACTGCCTCTCTGGAGGAGTGCATTGTGTTCCCTAAAACAAGTAAACAACAGAGCTACAGAGCCAAGGGCACTTCCAGTCTATGGAATATACCTTGGGAAAACTGAAAATCAATAAGACAGAGCCACCACAAAATTAGGGCTGCACTGCTTACAAAGACATCAACTTGGATACACCTTAAGTATCCCGGGAAATATAAAAATGGTTTAAAAAATTGTGGTACTTATGTACGATGGAATATCCCTCAGCCATGAAATCAATGTCATAAGACCAGTAGCAGCAAAATGGGTTGATTCAGGTACGATGATTCTAAGTGAAATAAGTCACACAGAAAAAGAAACTTCTCATAAGATATCACTTATGAAGATAGTATAAACATGTCTACACTTGAACTGAGTTAGGAAAGAGAACAGTGTCTCATATTTAGAAAACACTCTTATGCCTGCTTAAGGGGGAAGGAGAGGTGGGGTGATGCATAAAACCAGAGTTTGATATAAGCACAGGTACCGTTCCAAAAACCAACTATGGAATAGACAAGACCTACACCTTCCTCAGTGAAAGGGACTCAAAACACCATATTTCCCGCAGAGGAATATATCTGACTAGTAAGAATCTTAAAACCTATGTATTGATATGTCTGCGTAAGGGAATCAAGTGTGTCTAGACTGGCATAAACATGGCAGCGAGAATCAGCTCAAGCCCACTATAAAAAGGAATTTCAAAAACAAAACAAAAAAACTGGGAAATTCTTTACAATTCCTTCAGGGTCCCTGATGAAACCTGGAATGACCGTATCTACAACGACAGCTGGATGTGGCATAAGGAGGGACACTTGGGACTGAGAGGATTGGTGAGATTGGGTGAGCAAATGCAGACACTTTAAATCACAAATGCCTGGCACCCATTCCATGGGCCCCAACTCTCCAGGTTGAAGGGAATATTACTCCAGCTATAACATGTACGGGAAACCTAGAGAACGGACACACTGTGAATATGAAAGGTTTCTAAAACTCAACGAATAGTCCCTCTCCTGGTGCTCCGGTTTGACTTTCCATCTGCTTTACTATCAACCAACCAACTTGGAGAGACAGCCCATTTAACCTCCTGGTTCACACAGGTGGCCAATTTGGCAGAGGATGAAAGGGAAGAGGGAGAACCAATGAGAGAGTAGCTGTTAGGCATTTGGACGGGCACATATCACTGTAATTTCCCGGCAGGAAGAAGAATTAAACAAAGTCTCAGCCACCCACCGGGAACCAGTATAGGTCCTGAAGCAAAATTTTGGACTTGCGGTCAGCTCACCAAAAACGAGTTGAAAAATGGAGCTCAGGGGCACAGCAATTCACAAACTGGCCGAGTAATAAAGGACAACTATCGACCAAAAATCTGTTGAGGGAAGGCAACGAGGCGGACTTGAAAGCGAGGCAGAATAGCAGGAAACAGATTTCAAGAGGTACGTTGGAATTGCATTTAAAGCACAGGAAGAGGGGCACAACTTCGAAAATGATGCCCTTGTCCAAAAAGGGCGTATGCGTTTTCTCCTGAATATATTCAGGAGAAAACGCATACGCCCTTTTTGGCCAAGCAAGCAAGCGGGCAATGCAAATCTGCACTACAAAGAAGTATCCCTTCCCACAGGTCAAAAGAGACATCCCCAAAATGTGTAAAAACCAGAAAGGCAAGACAGGCCCTGGAGAACAGGGAGCCTTGTTATGCTGATGGGCGGGATGTAAATTGCCAACTGCCTCTCTGGAGGAATGCATTGTGTTCCGTAAAACAAGTAAAGAACAGAGCTACAGAGCCAAGGGCACTTCCAGTCTAGGGAATATACCTTGGGAAAACTGAAAATCAATAATACAGAGCCATCCCAAAATTAGGGCTGCACTGCTTACAAAGACCTCAACTTGGATACACCTTAAGTATCCCAGGAAATATAAAAATGGTTCAAAAAATTGTGGTACTTACGTACGATGGAATATCCCTCAGCCATGAAATCAATGTCATAAGACCAGTAGCAGCAAAATGGGTGGATTCAGGTATGATGATTCTAAGTGAAATAAGTCACACAGAAAAAGAAACTTATCATAAGATATCACTTATGAAGATCCTATAAACATGGCTACACTTGAACTGAGTTAGGAAAGAGAACAGTGTCTCATATTTAGAAAACACTCTTATGCCTGCTTAAGGGGGAAGGAGAGGTGGGGTGATGCATAAAACCAGAGTTTGATATAAGCACAGGTACCGTTCCAAAAACCAACTATGGGATAGACAAGACCTACACCTTCCTCAGTGAAAGGGACTCAAAACCCCATATTTCCCGCAGAGGAATATATCTGAATAGTAAGAATCTTAAAACCTATGTATTGGTATGTCTCCATAAGGGAATCAAGTGTGTCTAGACTGGCATAATCATGGCAGCGAGAATCAGCTCAAACCCACTATAAAAAGGAATTTCAAAAACAAAACAAAAAAACTGGGAAATTCTTTACAATTCCTTCAGGGTCTCTGATGAAACCTGGAATGACCCTATCTACAATGACAGCTGGATGTGGCATAAGGAGGGACATTTGGGACGGAGATGATTGGTGAGATTGGGTGAGCAAATGCAGACCCTTTAAAGCAATAATGCATGGCACCCAATCCATGTGTCCCAACTCTCCAGGTTGAAGGGAATATTACTACAGTTATAACATGTACGGGAAACCTAGAGTACGGACACACTGTGAATACGAAAGGTTTCTAAAACTCAACGAATAGTCCCTCTACTGGTGCTCCGGTTTGACTTTCCATCTGCTTTACTATCAACCTCCCAACTTGGAGAGACATCCCCTTTAACCTCCTGGTTCGCACAGGTTTCCAATTTGGCAGAGGATGAAAGGGAAGAGGGAGAACCAATGAGAGAGTAGCTGTTAGGCATTTGGACGGGCATATATCACTCAAATTTCCCGGCAAGAAGAAGAATTAACCAAACACTCAGCCACCCACCGGGAACCAGCATAGGTCCTGAACCAAAATGTTGGACTTGTGGTCAGCTCACAAAAAACGAGTTGTAAAATGGAGCTCAGGGACACAGCAATTCAGAAAATGGCCGATTAATAAAGGACAACTATCGTCCAAAAATCTGTTGAGGGAAGGCAACGAGGTGGACCTGAAAGCGAGGCAGAATAGCAGGAAACAGATTTCAAGAGGTACGTAGGAATCACCTTTAAAGCACAGGAAGAGGGGCAAAACTTCGACAATGATGCACTTGGCCAAAAAGGGCATGTGCGTTTTCTCCTGAATATATTCAGGAGAAAACGCATACGCCCTTTTTGGCCAAGCAAGAAAGCGGGCAATGCAAATCTGCACTACAAAGAAGTATCACTTTCCACCGGTCAAAAGGGACTTCCACAAAATATGTAAAAACCAAAAAGGCAAGACAGGCCCTGGAGAAGAGGAAGCATTGTTATGCTGATGGGCGGGATGTAAATTGCCAACTGCCTCTCTGGAGGAATGCATTGTGTTCCGTAAAACAAGTAAAGAACAGAGCAACAGAGCCAAGGGCACTTCCAGTCTAGGGAATAAACCTTGGGAAAACTGAAAATCAATAAGGCAGAGCCACCCCAAAATTCAAGGCGGCACTGCTTACAAGGACCTCAACTTGGGTACACCTTAAATATCCCAGGAAATATAAAAATGGTTCAAAAAATTTTGGTACTTACGTACAATGGAATATCCCTCAGCCATGAAATCAATGTCATAAGACCAGTAGCAGCAAAATGGGTGGATTCAGGTACGATGATTCTAAGTGAAATAAGTCACACAGAAAAAGAAACTTATCATAAGATATCACTTATGAAGATCCTGTAAACATGGCTACACTTGAACTGAGTTAGGAAAGAGAACAGTGTCTCACATTTAGAAAACACTCTTATGCCTGCTTAAGGGGGAAGGAGAGGTGGGGTGATGCATAAAACCAGAGTTTGATATAAGCACAGGTACCGTTCCAAAAACCAACTATGGAATAGACAAGACCTACACCTTCCTCAGTGAAAGGGACTCAAAACCCCATATTTCCCGCAGAGGAATATATCTGACTAGTAAGAATCTTAAAACCTATGTATTGATAAGTCTCTGTAAGGGAAACAAGTGTGTCTAGATGGGCATAAACATGACAGCGAGAATCAGCTCAAACCCACTATAAAAAGGAATTTCAAAAACAAAACAAAAAAACTGGGAAATTCTTTACAATTCCTTCAGGGTCTCTGATGAAACCTGGAATGACCCTATCTACAATGACAGCTGGATGTGGCATAAAGAGGGACACTTGGGACTGAGACGATTGGTGAGATTGGGTGAGCAAATGCAGACCCTTTAAAGCAAAAATGCCTGGCACCCATTCCATGGGTCCCAACTCTCCAGGTTGAAGGGAATATTAATACAGCTATAACATGTACAGGAAACCTAGGCAACGGACACACTGTGAATACGAAAGGTTTCTAAAACTCAACGAATAGTCCCTCTCCTGGTGCTCCGGTTTGACTTTCCATCTACATTACTATCAACCTCCCAACTTGGAGAGACAGCCCCTTTAAACTCCTGGTTCGCACAGGTTGCCAATATGGCAGAGGATGAAAGGGAAGAGGGAGAACCAATGAGAGAGTAGCTGTTAGGCATTTGGATGGGCACATATCACTGTAATTTCCCGGCAGGAAGAAGAATTAACCAAAGTCTCAGCCACCCACCAGGAACCAGTATAGGTACTGAACCAAAATTTTGGACTGGCGGGCAGCTCACCAAAAACGAGTTGAAAAATGGAACTCAGGGGCACAGCAATTCACAAACTGGCCGAGTAATAAAGGACAACTATCGTCCAAAAATCTGTTGAGGGAAGGCAATGAGGCAGATTTGAAAGCGAGGCAGAAGAGCAGGAAACAGATTTCAAGAGGTACGTTGGAATCGCCTTTAAAGCACAGGAAGAGGGGCACAACTTCGACAATGATGCACTTGGCCAAAAAGGGCGTATGCGTTTTCTCCTGTATATATTCAGGAGAAAACGCATACGCCCTTTTTGGCCAAGCAAGCAAGCGGGCAATGCAAATCTGCACTACAAAGAAGTATCACTTCCCACCGGTCAAAAGGGATATCCACAAAATGTGTAAAAACCAGAAAGGGAAGACAGGCCCTGGAGAACAGGGAGCCTTGTTATGCTGATGGGCGGGATGTAAATTGCCAACTGCCTCTCTGGAGGAGTACATTGTGTTCCCTAAAACAAGTAAAGAAGAGAGCTACAGAGCCAAGAGCACTTACAGTGTAGGGAATATACCTTTGGAAAACTGAATATCAATAAGACAGAGCCACCCCAAAATTTAGGGCTACACTGCTTACAAGGACCTCAACTTGGGTACACCTTAAATATCCCAGGAAATATAAAAATGGTTCAAAAAATTTTGGTACTTACATATGATGGAATATCCCTCAGCCATGAAATCAATGTCATAAGACCAGTAGCAGCAAAATGGGTGGATTCAGGTACAATGATTCTAAGTGAAATAAGTCACACAGAAAAAGAAACTTATCATAAGATATCACTTATGAAGATCCTGTAAACATGGCTACACTTGAACTGAGTTAGGAAAGAGAACAGTGTCTCACATTTAGAAAACACTCTTATGCCTGCTTAAGGGGGAAGGAGAGGTGGGGTGATGCATAAAACCAGAGTTTGATATAAGCACAGGTACCGTTCCAAAAACCAACTAAGGAATAGACAAGACCTACACCTTCCTCAGTGAAAGGGACTCAAAACCCCATATTTCCCGCAGAGGAATATATCTGACTAGTAAGAATCTTAAAACCTATGTATTGATATGTCTCCGTAAGGGAATCAAGTGTGTCTAGACTGGCATAAACATGGAAGCGAGAATCAGCTCAAACGCACTATAAAAAAGAATTTCAAAAACAAAACAAAAAAACTGGGAAATTCTTTACAATTCCTTCAGGGTCTCTGATGAAACCTGGAAGGACCCTATCTACAACGACAGCTGGATTAGGCATAAGGCTGGACACTTGGGACTGAGACGATTGGTGAGATTGGGTGAGCAAATGCAGACCGTTTAAAGCACAAATGCCTGGCACCCATTCCATGCGTCCCAACTCTCCAGGTTGAAGGGAATATTACTACAGCTATAACATGTACGGGAAACCTAGGCAACGGACACACTGTGAATACGAAAGGTTTCTACAACTCAACGAATAGTCCCTCTCCTGGTGCTCCGGTTTGACTTTCCATCTACATTACTATCAACCTCCCAACTTGGAGAGACAGCCCCTTTAACCTCGTGGTTCGCACAGGTTGCCAATTTGGCAGAGGATGAAAGGGAAGAGGGAGAACCAATGAGAGAGTAGCTGTTAGGCATTTGGACGGGCACATATCACTGTAATTTCCCGGCAGGAAGAAGAATTAACCAAAGTCTCAGCCACCCACCGGGAATCAGTATAGGTACTGAACCAAAATTTTGGACTGGCGGGCAGCTCACCAAAAACGAGTTGAAAAATGGAGCTCAGGGGCACAGCAATTCACAAACTGGCTGAGTAATAAAGGACAACTATCATCCGAAAATCTGTTGAGGGAAGGCAACGAGGCGGACTTGAAAGCGAGGCAGAATAGCAGGAAACAGATTTCAAGAGGTACGTTGGAATCGCCTTTAAAGCACAGGAAGAAGGACACAACTTCGAGAATGATGAACTTGGCCAAAAAGGGCGTATGCGTTTTCTCCTGAATATATTCAGGAGAAAACGCATACGCCCTTTTTGGCCAAGCAAGCAAGCGGGCAATGCAAATCTGCACTACAATGAATTATCACTTCCCACCGGTAAAAAGGGACATCCACAAAATGTGTAAAAACCAGAAAGGCAAGACAGGCCCTTGGGAACAGGGAGCCTTGTTATGCTGATGGGCAGGATGTAAATTGCCAACTGCCTCTCTGGAGGAGTGCATTGTGTTCCCTGAAACAAGTAAAGAACAGAGCAACAGAGCCAAGGGCACTTCCAGTCTAGGGAATAAACCTTGGGAAAACTGAAAATCAATAAGGCAGAGCCACCCCAAAATTCAGGGCGGCACTGCTTACAAGGACCTCAACTTGGGTACACCTTAAATATCCCAGGAAATATAAAAATGGTTCAAAAAATTTTGGTACTTACGTACAATGGAATATCCCTCAGCCATGAAATCAATGTCATAAGACCAGTAGCAGCAAAATGGGTGGATTCAGGTACGATGATTCTAAGTGAAATAAGTCACACAGAAAAAGAAACTTATCATAAGATATCACTTATGAAGATCCTGTAAACATGGCTACACTTGAACTGAGTTAGGAAAGAGAACAGTGTTCCACATTTAGAAAACACTCTTATGCCTGCTTAAGGGGGAAGGAGAGGTGGGGTGATGCATAAAACCAGAGTTTGATATAACACAGGTACCGTTCCAAAAACCAACTATGGAATAGACAAGACCTACACCTTCCTCAGTGAAAGGGACTCAAAACCCCATATTTCCCACAGAGGAATATATCTGACTAGTAAGAATCTTAAAACCTATGTATTGATAAGTCTCTGTAAGGGAAACAAGTGTGTCTAGACGGGCATAAACATGACAGCGAGAATCAGCTCAAACCCACTATAAAAAGGAATTTCAAAAACAAAACAAAAAAACTGGGAAATTCTTTACAATTCCTTCAGGGTCTCTGATGAAACCTGGAATGACCCTATCTACAATGACAGCTGGATGTGGCATAAAGAGGGACACTTGGGACTGAGACGATTGGTGAGATTGGGTGAGCAAATGCAGACCCTTTAAAGCAAAAATGCCTGGCACCCATTCCATGGGTCCCAACTCTCCAGGTTGAAGGGAATATTACTACAGCTATAACATGTACAGGAAACCTAGGCAACGGACACACTGTGAATACGAAAGGTTTCTAAAACTCAACGAATAGTCCCTCTCCTGGTGCTCCGGTTTGACTTTCCATCTACATTACTATCAACCTCCCATCTTGGAGAGACAGCCCCTTTAAACTCCTGGTTCGCACAGGTTGCCAATTTGGCAGAGGATGAAAGGGAAGAGGGAGAACCAATGAGAGAGTAGCTGTTAGGCATTTGGACGGGCACATATCACTGTAATTTCCCGGCAGGAAGAAGAATTAACCAAAGTCTCAGCCACCCACCAGGAACCAGTATAGGTACTGAACCAAAATTTTGGACTGGCGGGCAGCTCACCAAAAACGAGTTGAAAAATGGAACTCAGGGGCACAGCAATTCACAAACTGGCCGAGTAATAAAGGACAACTATCGTCCAAAAATCTGTTGAGGGAAGGCAATGAGGCGGATTTGAAAGCGAGGCAGAAGAGCAGGAAACAGATTTCAAGAGGTACGTTGGAATCGCCTTGAAAGCACAGGAAGAGGGGCACAACTTCGACAATGATGCACTTGGCCAAAAAGGGCGTATGCGTTTTCTCCTGAATATATTCAGGAGAAAACGCATACGCCCTTTTTGGCCAAGCAAGCAAGCGGGCAATGCAAATCTGCACTACAAAGAAGTATCACTTCCCACCGGTCAAAAGGGACATCCACAAAATGTGTAAAAACCAGAAAGGGAAGACAGGCCCTGGAGAACAGGGAGCCTTGTTATGCTGATGGGCGGGATGTAAATTGCCAACTGCCTCTCTGGAGGAGTACATTGTGTTCCCTAAAACAAGTAAAGAAGAGAGCTACAGAGCCAAGAGCACTTACAGTGTAGGGAATATACCTTTGGAAATCTGAATATCAATAAGACAGAGCCACCCCAAAATTTAGGGCTACACTGCTTACAAGGACCTCAACTTGGGTACACCTTAAATATCCCAGGAAATATAAAAATGGTTCAAAAAATTGTGGTACTTACGTACGATGGAATATCCCTCAGCCATGAAATCAATGTCATAAGACCAGTAGCAGCAAAATGGGTGGATTCAGGTACGATGATTCTAAGTGAAATAAGTCACACAGAAAAAGAAACTTATCATAAGATATCACTTATGAAGATCCTGTAAACATGGCTACACTTGAACTGAGTTAGGAAAGAGAACAGTGTCTCACATTTAGAAAACACTCTTATGCCTGCTTAAGGGGGAAGGGGAGGTGGGGTGATGCATAAAACCAGAGTTTGATATAAGCACCGGTACCGTTCCAAAAACCAACTATGGAATAGACAAGACCTACACCTTCCTCAGTGAAAGGGACTCAAAGCACCATATTTCCCGCAGAGGAATATATCTGACTAGTAAGAATCTTAAAACCTATGTATTGATATGTCTCCGTAAGGGAATCAAGTGTGTCTAGACTGGCATAAACATGGAAGCGAGAATCAGCTCAAACCCACTATAAAAAGGAATTTCAAAAACAAAACAAAAAAACTGGGAAATTCTTTACAATTCCTTCAGGGTCTCTGAAGAAACCTGTAAGGACCCTATCTACAACGACAGCTGGATGTGGCATAAGGAGGGACACTTGGGACTGAGACGATTGGTGAGATTGGGTGAGCAAATGCAGACCCTTTAAAGCAATAATGCATGGCACCCATTCCATGGGTCCCAACTCTCCAGGTTGAAGGGAATATTACTACAGTTATAACATGTACGGGAAACCTAGAGAACGGACACACTCTGAATACGAAAGGTTTCTAAAACTCAACGAATAGTCCCTCTCCTGGTGCTCCGGTTTGACTTTCCATCTGCTTTACTATCAATCTCCCAACTTGGAGAGTCAGCCCCTTTAACCTCCTGGTTCGCACAGGTTTCCAATTTGGCAGAGGATGAAAGGGAAGAGGGAGAACCAATGAGAGAGTAGCTGTTAGGCATTTCGACGGGCACATATCACTCTAACTTCCCGGAAGGAAGAAGAATTAACCAAAGTCTCAGCCACCCATAGGGAACAAGCATAGGTCCTGAACCAAAAGTTTGGACTTGCGGTCAGCTCACCAAAAACGAGTTGAAAAATGGAGCTCAGGGGCACAGCAATTCACAAACTGGCCGAGTAATAAAGGACAACTATCATCCAAAAATCTGTTGAGGGAAGGCAACGAGGCAGACTTGAAAGAGAGGCAGAATAGCAGGAAACAGATTTCAAGAGGTACGTTGGAATCGCCTTTAAAGCACAGGAAGTGGGGCACAACTTCGACAATGATGCACTTGGCCAAAAAGGGCGTATGCGTTTTCTCCTGAATATATTCAGGAGAAAACGCATACGCCCTTTTTGGCCAAGCAAGCAAGCGGGCAATGCAAATCTGCACTACAAAGAAGTATCACTTCCCACCGGTCAAAAGGGACATGCACAAAACTTGTAAAAACCAGAAAGGCAAGACAGGCCCTGGAGAACAGGGAGCCTTGTTATGCTGATGGGCGGGGTGTAAATTGCCAACTGCCTCTCTGGAGGAGTACATTGTGTTCCCTAAAACAAGGAAAGAACAGAGCTACAGAGCCAAGGGCACTTCCAGTCTAGGGAATATACCTTGAGAAAACTGAAAATCAATAAGACAGAGCCACCCCAAAATTTAGGGCTGCACTGCTTACAAGGACCTCAACTTGGGTACACCTTAAATATCCCAGGAAATATAAAAATGGTTCAAAAATTTGTGGTACTTACGTACGATGGAATATCCCTCAGCCATGAAATCAATGTCATAAGACCAATAGCAGCAAAATGGGTGGATTCAGGTACGATGATTCTAAGTGAAATAAGTCACACAGAAAAAGAAACTTATCATAAGATATCACTTATGAAGATCCTGTAAACATGGCTACAATTGAACTGAGTTAGGAAAGAGAACAGTGTCTCACATTTAGAAAACACTCTTATGCCTGCTTAAGGTGGAAGGAGAGGTGGGGTGATGCATAAAACCAGAGTTTGATATAAGCACAGGTTCCGTTCCAAAAACCAACTATGGAATAGACAAGACGTACACCTTCCTCAGTGAAAGGGACTCAAAACCCCATATTTCCCGCAGAGGAATATATCTGACTAGTAAGAATCTTAAAACCTATGTATTGATATGTCTCCGTAAGGGAATCAAGTGTGTCTAGACTGGCATAAACATGGAAGCGAGAATCAGCTCAAACCCACTATAAAAAGGAATTTCAAAAACAAAACAAAAAAAACTGGGAAATTCTTTACAATTCCTTCAGGGTCTCTGATGAAACCTGGAAGGACCCTATCTACAACGACAGCTGGATGTGGCATAAGGAGAGACACTTGGGACTGAGACGATTGGTGAGATTGGGTGAGCAAATGCAGACCATTTAAAGCAATAATGCATGGCACCCATTCCATGGGTCCCAACTGTCCAGGTTGAAGGGAATATTACTATAGTTATAACATGTACGGGAAACCTAGAGAACGGACACACTGTGAATACGAAACGTTTCTAAAACTCAACGAATAGTCTCTCTCCTGGTGCTCCGGTTTGACTTTCCACCTGCTTTACTATCAATCTCCCAACTTGGAGAGACAGCCCCTTTAAAATCCTGGTTCGCACAGGTTTCCAATTTGGCAGAGGATGAAAGGGAAGAGGGAGAACCAATGAGAGAGTAGCTGTTAGGCATTTGGACGGGCACATATCACTCTAACTTCCCGGCAGGAAGAAGAATTAACCAAAGTCTCAGCCACCCATAGGGAACAAGCATAGGTCCTGAACCAAAAGTTTGGACTTGCAGTCAGCTCACCAAAAACGTGTTGAAAATGGAGCTCAGGGGCACAGCAATTCACAAACTGGCCGAGTAATAAAGGACAACTATCATCCAAAAATCTGTTGAGGGAAGGCAACGAGGCAGACTTGAAAGCGAGGCAGAATAGCAGGAAACAGATTTCAAGAGGTACGTTGGAATCGCCTTTAAAGCACAGGAAGAGGGGCACAACTTCGACAATGATGCACTTGGCCAAAAAGTGTGAATGCGTGTTCTCCTGAATATATTCAGGAGATAACGCATACGCCCTTTTTGGCGAAGCAAGCAAGCGGGCAATGCAAATCTGCACTACAAAGAAGTATCACTTCCCACCAGTCAAAAGGGACATCCACAAAATGTGTAAAAACCAGAAAGGCAAGACAGGCCCTGGAGAACAGGGAGCCTTGTTATGCTGATGGGCGGGATGTAAATTGCCAACTGCCTCTCTGGAGGAGTACATTGTGTTCCCTAAAACAAGTAAAGAACAGAGCTACAGAGCCAAGGGCACTTCCAGTCTAGGGAATATACCTTGGGGAAACTGAAAATCAATAAGAGAGATCCACCCCAAAATTTAGGGCTGCACTGCTTACAAGGACCTCAACTTGGGTACACCTTAAATATCCCAGGAAATATAAAAATGGTTCAAAAATTTCTGGTAATTACGTAAGATGGAATATCCCTCAGCCATGAAATCAATGTCATAAGACCAGTAGCAGCAAAATGGGTGGATTCAGGTACGATGATTCTAAGTGAAATAAGTCACACAGAAAAAGAAACTTATCATAAGATATCACTTATGAAGATCCTGTAAAAATGGCTACACTTGAACTGAGTTAGGAAAGAGAACAGTGTCTCACATTTAGAAAACAATCTTATGCCTGCTTAAGGGGGAAGGAGAGGTGGGGTGATGCAAAAAACCAGAGTTTGATATAAGCACAGGTACCGTT
Source organism: Hyperoodon ampullatus (assembly GCF_949752795.1). NCBI lineage: Eukaryota > Metazoa > Chordata > Mammalia > Artiodactyla > Ziphiidae > Hyperoodon > Hyperoodon ampullatus. The sequence continues at coordinate 482,231 of NW_027640938.1, read as the reverse complement.
CCAAAAACCAACTATGGAATAGACAAGACCTACACCTTCCTCAGTGAAAGGGACTCAAAACCCCATATTTCCCGCAGAGGAATATATCTGACTAAAAAGAATCTTAAAACCTGTGTATTGATATGTCTCCGTAAGGGAATCAATTGAGTCTAGACTGGCATAAACATGGCAGCGAGAATCAGCTCAAACCCACTATAAAAAGGAATTTCAAAAACAAACCAAAAAAACTGGGAAATTCTTTACAATTCCTTCAGGGTCTCTGAAGAAACCTGGAATGACCCTATCTACAATGACAGCTGGATGTGGCATAAGGCTGGACACTTGGGACTGAGACGATTGGTGAGATTGGGTGAGCAAATGCAGACCCTTTAAAGCAATAATGCATGGCACCCATTCCATGGGTCCCAACTCTCCAGGTTGAAGGGAATATTACTACAGCTATAACATGTACGGGAAACCTAGAGAACGGACACACTGTGAATACGAAAGGTTTCTAAAACTCAACGAATAGTCCCTCTCCTGGTTCTCCGGTTTGAATTTCCATCTGCTTTACTATCAACCTCCGAACTTGGAGAGACAGCCCCTTTAACCTCCTGGTTCGCACAGGTTGCCAATTTGGCAGAGGATGAAAGGGAAGAGGGAGAACCAATGAGAGAGTAACTGTTAGGCATTTGGACGGGCACATATCACTCTAACTTCCCGGCAGGAAGAAGAATTAACCAAAGTCTCAGCCCCCGACCGTGAAACAGCATAGGTCCTGAACCAAAATGTTGGACTTTCAGTCAGCTCACAAAAAAGGAGTTGAAAAATGGAGCTCAGGGGCACAGCAATTCACAAACTGGCCGAGTAATAAAGGACAACTATCGTCCACAAATCTGTTGAGGGAAGGCAACGAGGCGGACTTGAAAGCGAGGCAGAAGAGCAGGAAACAGATTTCAAGAGGTACGTTGGAATCACCTTTAAAGCACAGGAAGAGGGGCACAACTTCGACAATGCTGCACTTGGCCAAAAAGGGCGTATGCGTTTTCTCTAAAATATATTCAGGAGAAAACGCATACGCCCTTTTTGGCCAAGCAAGCAAGAGGGCAATGCAAATCTGCACTATAAAGAAGTATCACTTCCCACCGGTCAAAAGGGACATCCACAAAATGTATAAAAAGCAGAAAGGCAAGACAGGCACTGGAGAACAGGGAGCCTTGTTATGCTGATGGGTGGGATGTAAATTGCCAACTGCCTCTCTGGAGGAGTGCATTGTGTTCCCTAAAACAAGTAAAGAACAGAGCTACAGAGCCAAGGGCACTTCCAGTCTAGGGAATATACCTTGGGAAAACTGAAAATCAATAAGACAGAACCACCCCAAAATTTAGGGCTGCACTGCTTACAAGGACCTCAACTTGGGTACACCTTAAATATCCCAGGAAATATAAAAATGGTTCAAAAAATTGTGGTACTTACGTACGATGGAATATCTCTCTGCCATGAAATCAATGTCATAAAACCAGTAGCAGCAAAATGGGTGGATTCAGGTACGATGAATCTAAGTGAAATAATTCACCCAGTAAAAGAAACTTATCACAAGATATCACTTATGAAGATCCTATAAACATGGCTACACTTGAACTGAGTTAGGAAAGAGAACAGTGTCTCACATTTAGAAAACACTCTTATGCCTGCTTAAGGTGGAAGGAGAGGTGGGGTGATGCATAAAACCAGAGTTTGATATAAGCACAGGTACCGTTCCAAAAACCAACTATGGAATAGACAAGACCTACACCTTCCTCAGTGAAAGGGACTCAAAAGCCCATAGTTCCCGCAGAGGAATATATCTGACTAGTAAGAATCTTAAAACCTATGTATTGATATGCTTCCGTAAGGGAATCAAGTGTGTCTAGACTGGCATAAACATGGCAGCGAGAATCAGCTCAAACCCACTATAAAAAGGAATTTCAAAAACAAAACAAAAAAACTGGGAAATTCTTTACAATTCCTTCAGGGTCTCTGATGAAACCTGGAATGACCCTATCTACAACGACAGCTGGATATGGCATAAGGCTGGACACTTGGGACTGAGAGGATTTGTGAGATTGGGTGAGCAAATGCAGACCCTTTAAAGCACAAATGCCTGGCACCCATTCCATGGGTCCCAACTCTCCAGGTTGAAGGGAATATTACTACAGATATAACATATACGGGAAACCTAGAGAACGGACACACAGTGAATACGAAAGGTTTCTAAAACTCAACGAATAATCCCTCTCCTGGTGCTCCAGTTTGACTTTCCATCTGCTTTACTATCAATCTCCCAACCTGGAGAGACAGCCCCTTTAACCTCCTGGTTCACACATGTTTCCAATTTGGCAGAGGATGAAAGGGAAGAGGGAGAACCAATGAGAGAGTAGCTGTTAGGCATTTGGATGGGCACATATCACTCTAACTTCTCGGCAGGACGAAGAAGTAACCAAAGTCTCAGCCTCCCACCAGAACCAGCATAGGTCCTGAACCAAAATTTTAGACTTGCGGTCAGCTCACAAAAAACGAGTTGAAAAATGGAGCTCAGGGGCACAGCAATTCACAAACTGGCCGAGTAATAAAGGACAACTATAGTCCAAAAATCTGTTGAGGGAAGGCAACGAGGCAGACTTGAAAGCGATGCAGAATAGCAGGAAACAGATTTCATGAGGTATGTTGGAATCGCCTTTAAAGCACAGGAAGAGGGGCACAACTTCGACAATGATGCACTTGGCCAAAAAGGGCGTATGCGTTTTCTCCTGAATATATTCAGGAGAAATCGCATACGCCCTTTTTGGCCAAGCAAGCAAGCGCGCAATGCAAATCTGCACTACAAAGAAGTATCACTTCAGACCGGTCAAAAGGGACATCCACAAAATGTGTAAAAACCAGAAAGGCAAGACAGGCCCTGGAGAACAGGGAGCCTTGTTATGCTGATGGGCGGGATGTAAATTGCCATCTGCCTCTCTGGAGGAGTACATTGTGTTCCCTAAAACAAGTAAAGAACAGAGCTACAGAGCCAAGGGCACTTCCAGTCTAGGGAATATACCTTGGGAAAACTGAAAATCAATAAGACAGAGCCACCCAAAAATTTAAGGTTGCACTGCTTACAAGGACCTCAACTTGGGTACACCTTATATATCCCAGGAAATATAAAAATGGTTCAAAAAATTGTGGTCCTTACGTACGATGGAATATCCCTCAGCCATGAAATCAATGTCATAAGACCAGTAGCCGCAAAATGGGTGGGTTCAGGTACGATGATTCTAAGTGAAATAAGTCACACAGAAAAAGAAACTTATCATAAGATATCACTTATGAAGATCCTGTAAACATGGCTACACTTGAACTGAGTTAGGAAAGAGAACAGTGTCTCACATTTAGAAAACACTCTTATGCCTGCTTAAGGGGGAAGGAGAGGTGGGGTGATGCATAAAACCAGAGTTTGATATAAGCACAGGTACCGTTCCAAAAACCAACTATGGAATAGACAAGACCTACACCTTCCTCAGTGAAAGGGACTCAAAACCCCATATTTGCCGCAGAGGAATATATCTGACTAGTAAGAATCTTAAAACCTATGTATTGATATGTCTCCGTAAGGGAATCAAGTGTGTCTAGACTGGCATAAACATGGCAGCGAGAATCAGCTCAAACCAACTATAAAAAGGAATTTCAAAAACAAACCAAAAAAACTGGGAAATTCTTTACAATTCCTTCAGGGTCTCTGATGAAACCTGGAATGAACCTATCTACAATGACAGCTGGATGTGGCATAAGCCTGGACACTTGGGACTGAGACGATTGGTGAGATTCGGTGAGCAAATGCAGACCCTTTAAAGCACAAATGCCTGTCACCCATTCCATGGGTCCGAACTCTCCAGTTTGAAGGGAATATTACTACAGTTATAACATGTACGGGAAACCTAGAGAACGGACACACTGTGAATACGAAAGGTTTCTAAAACTCAAAGAATAGTCCCTCTCCTGGTGCTCCGGTTTGACTTTCCATCTGCTTTACTATCAACCTCCCAACTTGGAGAGACAGCCCCCTTAACCGCCTGGTTTGCACAGGTTTCCAATTTGACAAAGGATGAAAGGGAAGAGGGAGAACCAATGAGAGAGCAGCTGTTAGGCATTTGGACGGGCACATATCACTCTAACTTCCCGGCACGAAGAAGAATTAACCAAAGTCTCAGCCCCCCACCGGGAACCAGCATAGGTCCTGAACCAAAATTTTGGACTTGCGGTCAGCTCACAAAAAACGAGTTGAAAAATGGAGCTCAGGGGCACAGCAATTCACAAACTGGCCCAGTAATAAAGGACAACTATCGTCCAAAAATCTGTTGAGGGAAGGCAACGAGGCGGACTTGAAAGCGAGGCAGAATAGCAGGAAACAGATTTCAAGAGGTACGCTGGAATTGCCTTTAAAGCACAGGAAGAGGGGCACAACTTCGACAATGATGCACTTGGCCAAAAAGGGCGTATCCGTTTTCTCCTGAATATATTCAGGAGATAACGCATACGCCCTTTTTGGCGAAGCAAGCAAGCGGGCAATGCAAATCTGCACTACAAAGAAGTATCACTTCCCACCGGTCAAAAGGGACATCCACAAAATGTGTGAAAACCAGAAAGGCAAGACAGGCCCTGGAGAACAGGGAGCCTTGTTATGCTGATGGGCGGGATGTAAATTGCCAACTGCCTCTCTGGAGGAGTACATTGTGTTCCCTAAAACAAGTAAAGAACAGAGCTACAGAGCCAAGGGCACTTCCAGTCTAGGGAATATACCTTGGGGAAACTGAAAATCAATAAGACAGAGCCACCCCAAAATTTAGGGCTGCACTGCTTACAAGGACCTCAACTTGGGTACACCTTAAATATCCCAGGAAATATAAAAATGGTTCAAAAATTTCTGGTAATTACGTAAGATGGAATATCCCTCAGCCATGAAATCAATGTCATAAGACCAGTAGCAGCAAAATGGGTGGATTCAGGTACGATGATTCTAAGTGAAATAAGTCACACAGAAAAAGAAACTTATCATAAGATATCACTTATGAAGATCCTGTAAACATGGCTACACTTGAACTGATTTAGGAAAGAGAACAGTGTCTCACATTTAGAAAACACACTTATGCCTGCTTAAGGGGGAAGGAGAGGTGGGGTGATGCATAAAACCAGAGTTTGATATAAGCACAGGTACCGTTCCAAAAACCAACTATGGAATAGACAAGACCTACACCTTCCTCAGTGAAAGGGACTCAAAACCCCATATTTCCCGCAGAGGAATATATCTGACTAGTAAGAATCTTAAAACCTATGTATTCATATGTCTCCGTAAGGGAATCAAGTGTGTCTAGACTGGCATAAACATGGCAGCGAGAATCAGCTCAAACCCACTATAAAAAGGAATTTCAAAAACAAAACAAAAAAACTGGGAAATTCTTTACAATTCCTTCAGGGTCTCTGATGAAACCGGAAATGACCCTATCTACAACGACAGCTGTATTTGGCATAAGGAGGGACACTAGGGACTGAGACGACTGGTGAGATTGGGTGAGCAAATGCAGACCCTTTAAATCACAAATGCCTGGAACCCATTCCATGGGTCCCAACTCTCCAGGTTGAAGGGAATATTACAACAGCTATAACATGTACGGGAAACCTAGAGAACGGACACACTGTGAATACGAAAGGTTTCTAAAACTGAACGAATAGTCCTTCTCCTGGTGCTCCGGTTTGGCTTTCCATCTGCTTTACTATCAACCTCCGAACTTGGAGAGACAGCCCCTTTAACCTCCTGGTTCGCACAGGTTGCCAATTTGGCAGAGGATGAAAGGGAAGAGGGAGAACCAATGAGAGAGTAGCTGTTAGGCATTTGGACGGGCACATATCACTCTAACTTCCCGGCACGAAGAAGAATTAACCAAAGTCTCAGCCCCCCACTGGGAACCAGAGTAGGTCCTGAACCAAAATGTTGGACTTGCGGTCAGCTCCCAAAAAAGAAGTTGAAAAATGGAGCTCAGGGGCACAGCAATTCACAAACTGGCCGAGTAATAAAGGTCAACTATCGTCCAAAAATCTGTTGAGGGAAGACAACGAGGCGGACTTGAAAGCGAGGCAGAAGAGCAGGAAACAGATTTCAAGAGGTACGTTGGAATCGCCTTTAAAGCACAGGAAGAGGGGCACAACTTCGACAATGATGCACTTGGCCAAAAAGGGCGTATGCGTTTTCTCCTGAATATATTCAGGAGAAAACGCATACGCCCTTTTTGCCAAGCAAGCAAGAGGGCAATGCAAATCTGCACTATAAAGAAGTATCACTTCCCACCGGTCAAAAGGGACATCCACAAAATGTGTAAAAAGCAGAAAGGCAAGACAGGCCCTGGAGAACAGGGAGCCTTGTTATGCTGATGGGTGGGATGTAAATTACCAACTGCCTCTCTGAAGGAGTACATTGTGTTCCCTAAAACAAGTAAAGAACAGAGCTACAGAGCCAAGGGCACTTCCAGTCTAGGGAATATACCTTGGGAAAACTGAAAATCAATAAGAGAGAGCCACCCCAAAATTTAGGGCTGCACTGCTTACAAGGACCTCAACTTGGGTACACCTTAAATATCCCAGGAAATATAAAAATGGTTCAAAAAATTGTGGTACTTACGTACGATGGAATATCCCTCTGCCATGAAATCAATGTCATATAACCAGTAGCAGCAAAATGGGTGGATTCAGGTACGATGATTCTAAGTGAAATAATTCACCCAGAAAAAGAAACTTATCATAAGATATCACTTATGAAGATCCTATAAACATGGCTACACTTGAACTGAGTTAGGAAAGAGAACAGAGTCTCACATTTAGAAAACAATCTTATGCCTGCTTAAGGGGGAAGGAAAGGTGGGGTGATGCATAAAACCAGAGTTTGATATAAGCACAGGTACCGTTCCAAAAAGCAACTATGGAATAGACAAGACCTACACCTTCCTCAGTGAAAGGGACTCAAAACCCCATATTTCACGCAGAGGAATATATCTGACTAGTAAGAATCTTAAAACCTATGTATTGATATGTCTCCGTAAGGGAATCAAGTGTGTCTAGACTGGCATAAACATGGCAGCGAGAATCAGCTCAAACCCACTATAAAAAGGAATTTCAAAAACAAAACAAAAAAACTGGGAAATTCTTTACAATTCCTTCAGGGCCTCTGATGAAACCTGGAATGACCCTATGTACAATGACAGCTGTATGTGGCATAAGGCTGGACACTTGGGACTGAGAGGATTGGTGAGATTGGCTGAGCAAATGCAGACCCTTTAAAGCACAAAGGCCTGGCACCCATTCCATGGGTCCCAACTCTCCAGGTTGAAGGGAATATTACTACAGATATAACATATACGGGAAACCTAGAGAACGGACACAAAGTGAATACGAAAGGTTTCTAAAACTCAACGAATAATCCCTCTCCTGGTGCTCCAGTTTGACTTTCCATCTGCTTTACTATCAATCTCCCAACCTGGAGAGACAGCCCCTTTAACCTCCTGGTTCACACATGTTTCCAATTTGGCAGAGGATGAAAGGGAAGAGGGAGAACCAATGAGAGAGTAGCTGTTAGGCATTTGGATGGGCACATATCACTCTAACTTCCCGGGAGGACGAAGAAGTAACCAAAGTCTCAGCCCCCCACCAGAACCAGCATAGGTCATGAACGAAAATTCTGGACTTGCGGTCAGCTCACAAAAAACGAGTTGAAAAATGGAGCTCAGGGGCACAGCAATTCACAAACTGGCCGAGTAATAAAGGACAACTATAGTCCAAAAATCTGTTGAGGGAAGGCAACGAGGCGGACTTGAAAGCGAGGCAGAATAGCAGGAAATAGATTTCAAGAGGTACGCTGGAATCGCCTTTAAAGCACAGGAAGTGGGACACAACTTCGACAATGACGCACTTGGCCAAAAAGGGCGTATGCGTTTTCTCCTGAATATATTCAGGAGAAAACGCATACGCCCTTTTTGGCCAAGCAAGCAAGCGGGCAATGCAAATCTGCACTACAAAGAAGTATCACTTCCCACCGGTCAAAAGGGACATCCACAAAACGTGTAACAACCAGAAAGGCAAGACAGGCCCTGGAGAACAGGGAGCCTTGTTATGCTGATGGGCGGGATGTAAATTGCCAACTGCCTCTCTGGAGGAGTACATTGTGTTCCCTAAAACAAGTAAAGAACAGAGCTACAGATCCAAGGGAACTTCCAGTCTAGGGAATATACCTTGGGGAAACTGAAAATCAATAAGACAGAGCCACCCCAAAATTTAGGGCTGCACTGCTTACAAGGACCTCAACTTGGGTACACCTTAAATATCCCAGGAAATATAAAAATGGTTCAAAAAATTGTGGTACTTACGTACGATGGAATCTCCCTCAGCCATGAAATCAATGTCATAAGACCAGTAGCAGCAAAATGGGTGGATACAGGTACGATGATTCTAAGTGAAATAAGTCACACAGAAAAAGAAACTTATAAGATATCACTTATGAAGATCCTGTAAACATGGCTACACTTGAACTGAGTTAGGAAAGAGAACAGTGTCTCACATTTAGAAAACACTCTTATGCCTGCTTAAGGGGGAAGGAGAGGTGGGGTGATGCAAAAAACCAGAGTTTGATATAAGCACAGGTACCGTTCCAAAAACCAACTATGGAATAGACAAGACCTACACCTTCCTCAGTGAAAGGGACTCAAAACCCCATATTTCCCGCAGAGGAATATATCTGACTAATTAGAATCTTAAAACCTGTGTATTGATATATCTCCGTAAGGGAATCAAGTGTGTCTAGACTGGCATAAACATGGCAGCGAGAATCAGCTCAAACCCACTATAAAAAGGAATTTCAAAAACAAACCAAAAAAACTGGGAAATTCTTTACAATTCCTTCAGGGTCTCTGAAGAAACCTGGAATGACCCTATCTACAATGAGAGCTGGATGTGGCATAAGGAGGGACACTTGGGACTGAGCCGATTGGAGAGATTGGGTGAGCAAATGCAGACCCTTTAAAGCACAAATGCCTGGCTCCCATTCCATGGGTCCCAACTCTCCAGGTTGAAGGGAATATTACTACAGCTATAACATGTACGGGAAACCTAGAGAACGGATACACTCTGAATACGAAAGGTTTCTAAAACTCAACGAATATTCCCTCTCCTGGTGTTCCGGTTTGAATTTCCATCTGCTTTACTATAAACCTCCCAACTTGGAGAGACAGCCCCTTTAACCTCCTGGTTCGCACAGGTTGCCAATTTGGCAGAGGATGAAAGGGAAGAGGGAGAACCAATGAGAGAGTAGCTGTTAGGCATTTGGACGGGCACATATCACTCTAACTTCCCAGCAGGAAGAAGAATTAACCAAAGTCTCAGCCACCCACCGGGAACCAGCATAGGTCCTGAACCAAAATTTTGGACTTGCAGTCAGCTCACAAAAAACGAGTTGAAAAATGGAGCTCAGGGGCACAGCAATTCACAAACTGGCCGATTAATAAAGGACAACTATCGTCCAAAAATCTGTTGAGGGAAGGCAACGAGGCGGACTTGAAAGCGAGGCAGAATAGCAGGAAACAGATTTCAAGAGGTACGTTGGAATCGCCTTTAAAGCACAGGAAGAGGGGCCCAACTTCGACAGTGATGCACTTGGCCAAAAAGGGCGTATGCATTTTCTCCTGAATATATTCAGGAGAAAACGCATACGCAGTTTTTGGCCAAGCAAGCAAGCGGGCAATGCAAATCTGCACTACAAACAAGTATCACTTCGCACCGGTCAAAAGGGACATCCACAAAATGTGTAAAAACCAGAAAGGCAAGACAGGCCCTGGAGAACAGGGAGCCTTGTTATGATGATGGGCGGGATGTAAATTGTCAACTGCCTCTCTGGAGGAGTACATTGTGTTCCCTAAAACAAGTAAAGAACAGAGCTACAGAGCCAAGGGCACTTCCAGTGTAGGGAATATACCTTGGGAAAACTGAAAATCAATAAGACAGAGCCACCCCAACATTTAGGGCTGCACTGCTGACAAAACCTCATCTTGGGTACACCTTAAATATCCCAGGAAATATAAAAATGGTTCAAAAATTTGTGGTACTTACGAACGATGGAATATCCCTCAGCCATGAAATCAATGTCATAAGACCAGTAGCAGCAAAATGGGTGGATTCAGGTACGATGATTCTAAGTGAAATAAGTCACACAGAAAAAGAAACTTATCATAAGATATCACTTATGAAGATCCTGTAAACATGGCTACACTTGAACTGATTTAGGAAAGAGAACAGTGTCTCACATTTAGAAAACACTCTTATGCCTGCTTAAGGGGGAAGGAGAGGTGGGGTGATGCATAAAACCAGAGTTTGATACAAGCACAGGTACCGTTCCAAAAACCAACTATGGAATAGACAAGACCTACACCTTCCTCAGTGAAAGGGACTCAAAACCCCATATTTCCCGCAGAGGAATATATCTGACTAGTAAGAATCTTAAAACCTATGTATTGATATGTCTCCGTAAGGGAATCAAGTGTGTCTAGACTGGCATAAACATGGCAGCGAGAATCAGCTCATACCCACTATAAAAAGGAATTTCAAAAACAAAACAAGAAAACTGGGAAATTCTTTACAATTCCTTCAGGGTCTCTGATGAAACCTGGAATGATCCTTTCTACAATGACAGCTGGATGTGGCATAAGGCTGGACACTTGGGACTGAGACGATTGGTGAGATTGGGTGAGCAAATGCAGACCCTTTAAATCAATAATGCATGGCACCCATTCCATGGGTCCCAACTGTCCAGGTCAAGGGAATATTACTACAGCTATAACATGTACGGGAAACCTAGAGAACGGACACACTGTGAATACGAAAGGATTCTAAAACTCAACGAATAGTCCCTCTCCTGGTGCTCCGTTTTGACTTTCCATCTGCTTTACTATCAATCTCCCTACTTGGAGAGACAGCCCCTTTAACCTCCTGGTACGCACAGGTTTCCAATTTGGCAGAGGATGAAAGGGAAGAGGGAGAACCAATGAGAGAGTAGCTGTTAGGCATTTGGACGGGCACATATCACTCTAACTTCCCGGCAGGAAGAAGAATTAACCAAAGTCTCAGCCACCCACCGGGATCCAGCATAGGTCCTGAACCAAAATTTTGGACTTGCGGTCAGCTCACAAAAAACGAGTTGAAAAATGGAGCTCAGGGGCACAGCAATTCACAAACTGGCCGAGTAATAAAGGACAACTATCGTCCAAAAATCTGTTGAGGGAAGGCAACGAGGCGGACTTGAAAGCGAGGCAGAATAGCAGGAAACAGATTTCAAGAGGTACGTTGGAATCGCCTTTAAAGCACAGGAAGAGGGGCCCAACTTCGACAATGATGCACTTGGCCAAAAAGTGTGTATGGGTTTTCTCCTGAATATATTCAGGAGAAAACGCATACGCCCTTTTTGGCGAAGCAAGCAAGTGGGCAATGCAAATCTGCACTACAAAGAAGTATCACTTCCCACCGGTCAAAAGGGACATCCATAAAATGTGTAAAAACCAGAAAGGCAGGAGAGGCCCTGGAGAACAGGGAGCCTTGTTATGCTGATGGGCGGGATGTAAATTGCCAACTGCCTCTCTGTAGGTGTACATTGTGTTCCCTAAAACAAGTAAAGAAGAGAGCTACAGAGCTAAGGGCACTTCCAGTCTAGGGAATATACCTTGGGAAAACTGAAAATCAATAAGACAGAGCCACCCCAAAATTTAGGGTTGCACTGCTTACAAGGACCTCAACTTGGGTACACCTTAAATATCCCAGGAAATATAAAAATGGTTCAAAAAATTGTGGTACTTACGTACGATGGAATCTCCCTCAGCCATGAAATCAATGTCATAAGTCCAGTAGCAGCAAAATGGGTGGATTCAGGTACGATGATTCTAAGTGAAATAAGTCACACCGAAAAAGAAACTTATAAGATATCACTTATGAAGATCCTGTAAACATGGCTACACTTGAACTCAGTTAGGAAAGAGAACAGTGTCTCACATTTAGAAAACACTCTTATGCCTGCTTAAGGGGGAAGGGGAGGTGGGGTGATGCAAAAAACCAGAGTTTGATATAAGCACAGGTACCGTTCCAAAAACCAACTATGGAATAGACAAGACCTACACCTTCCTCAGTGAAAGGGACTCAAAACCCCATATTTCCCGCAGAGGAATATATCTGACTAATAAAATCTTAAAACCTGTGTATTGATATGTCTCCCTAAGGGAATCAAGTGTGTCTAGACTGGCATAAACATGGCAGCGAGAATCACCTCAAACCCACTATAAAAAGGAATTTCAAAAACAAAACAAAAAAACTTGGAAATTCTTTACAATTCCTTCAGGGTCTCTGAAGAAACCTGCAAAGACCCTATCTACAATGACAGCTGGATGTGGCATAAGCCTGGACACTTGGGACTGAGACGATTGTTGAGATTGGGTGAGCAAATGCAGACCCTTTAAAGCACAAATGTCTGGCACCCATTCCATGGGTCCCAACTCTCCAGGTTGAAGGGAATATTACTACAGCTATAACATGTACGGGAAACCTAGAGAACGGACACACTGTGAATACGAAAGGTTTCTAAAACTCAACGAATAGTCCCTCTCCTGGTGCTCCGGTTTGACTTTCCATCTGCTTTACTATCAACCTCCCAACTTGGAGAGACAGCCCCTTTAACCTACTGGTTCGCACAGGTTGCCAATTTGGCAGAGGATGAAAGGGAAGAGGGAGAACCAATGAGAGAGTAGCTGTTAGGCATTTGGACGGGCACATATCACTCTAACTTCCTGGCAGGAAGAAGAATTAACCAAAGTCTCAGCCACCCACCGGGAACCAGCATAGGTCCTGAACCAAAATTTTGGACTTGCGGTCAGCTCACAAAAAACGAGTTGAAAAATGGAGCTCAGGGGCACAGCAATTCACAAACTGGCCGAGTAATAAAGGACAACTATCGTCCAAAAATCTGTTGAGGGAAGGCAACTAGGCGGACTTGAAAGCGAGGCAGAATAGCAGGAAACAGATTTCAAGAGGTACGCTGGAATCGCCTTTAAAGCACAGGAAGAGGGGCCCAACTTCGACAATGATGCACTTGGCCAAAAAGGGCGTATGCATTTTCTCCTGAATATATTCAGGAGAAAACGCATACGCCCTTTTTGGCCAAGCAAGCAAGCGGGCAATGCAAATCTGAACTACAAAGAAGTATCACTTCCCACCGGTCAAAAGGGACATCCACAAAATGTGTAAAAATCAGAAAGGCAAGACAGGCCCTGGAGAACAGGGAGCCTTGTTATGATGATGGGCGGGATGTAAATTGCCAACTGCCTCTCTGGAGGAGTACATTGTGTTCCCTAAAACAAGTAAAGAACAGAGCTACAGAGCCAAGGGCACTTCCAGTCTAGGGAATATACCTTGGGAAAACTGAAAATCAATAAGACAGAGCCACCCCAACATTTAGGGCTGCACTGCTGACAAGGACCTCATCTTGGGTACACCTTAAATGTCCCAGGAAATATAAAAATGGTTCAAAAATTTGTGGTACTTACGTACGATGGAATATCCCTCAGCCATGAAATCAATGTCATAAGACCAGTAGCAGCAAAATGGGTGGATTCAGGTACGATGATTCTAAGTGAAATAAGTCACACAGAAAAAGAAACTTATCATAAGATATCACTTATGAAGATCCTGTAAACATGGCTACACTTGAACTCAGTTAGGAAAGAGAACAGTGTATCACATTTAGTAAAGACTCTTATGCCTGCTTAAGGGGGAAGGAGAGGTGGGGTGATGCATAAAACCAGAGTTTGATATAAGCACAGGTACCGTTCCAAAAACCAACTATGGAATAGACAAGACCTACACCTTCCTCAGTGAAAGGGACTCAAAACCCCATATTTCCCGCAGAGGAATATATCTGACTAGTAAGAATCTTAAAACCTATGTATTGATATGTCTCCGTAAGGGAATCAAGTGTGTCTAGACTGGCATAAACTTGGCAGCGAGAATCAGCTCAAACCCTCTATAAAAAGGAATTTCAAAAACAAAACAAAAAAACTGGGAAATTCTTTACAATTCCTTCAGGGTCTCTGATGAAACCTGGAATGAACCTATCTACAATGACAGCTGGATGTGGCATAAGGCTGGACACTTGGGACTGAGACGATTGGTGAGATTCGGTGAGCAAATGCAGACGCTTTAAAGCACAAAGGCCTGGCTCCCATTCCATGGGTCCCAACTCTCCAGGTTGAAGGGAATATTACTACAGTTATAACATGTACGGGAAACCTAGAGAACGGACACACTGTGAATACGAAAGGTTTCTAAAACTCAAAAGAATAGTCCCTCTCCTGGTGCACCGGTTTGACTTTCCATCTGCTTTACTATCAACCTCCCAACTTGGAGAGACAGCCCCTTTAACCTCCTGGTTTGCACAGGTTTCCAATTTGACAGAGGATGAAAGATAATTGGGAGAACCAATGAGAGAGCAGCTGTTAGGCATTTGGACGGGCACATATCACTCTAACTTCCCGGCAGGAAGAAGAATTAACCAAAGTCTCAGCCACCCACCGGGAACCAGCATAGGTCCTGAACCAAAATTTTGGACTTGCGGTCAGCTCACAAAAAACGAGTTGAAAAATGGAGCTCAGGGGCACAGCAATTCACAAACTGGCCCAGTAATAAAGGACAACTATCGTCCAAAAATCTGTTGAGGGAAGGCAACGAGGCGGACTTGAAAGCGAGGCAGAATAGCAGGAAACAGATTTCAAGAGGTACGCTGGAATCGCCTTTAAAGCACAGGAAGTGGGGCACAACTTCGACAATGACGCACTTGGCCAAAAAGGGCGTATGCGTTTTCTCCTGAATATATTCAGGAGAAAACGCATACGCCCTTTTTGCCAAGCAAGCAAGAGGGCAATGCAAATCTGCACTATAAAGAAGTATCACTTCACACAGGTCAAAAGGGACATCCACAATATGTGTAAAAAGCAGAAAGGCAAGACAGGCCCTGGAGAACAGGGAGCCTTGTTATGCTGATGGGTGGGATGTAAATTGCCAACTGCCTCTCTGAAGGAGTACATTGTGTTCCCTAAAACAAGTAAAGAACAGAGCTACAGAGCCAAGGGCACTTCCAGTCTAGGGAATATACCTTGGGAAAACTGAAAATCAATAAGACAGAGCCACCCCAAAATTTAGGGCTGCACTGCTTACAAGGACCTCAACTTGGGTACACCTTAAATATCCCAGGAAATATAAAAATGGTTCAAAAAATTGTGGTACTTACGTACGATGGAATATCCCTCTGCCATGAAATCAATGTCATATAACCAGTAGCAGCAAAATGGGTGGATTCAGGTACGATGATTCTAAGTGAAATAATTCACCCAGAAAAAGAAACTTATCATAAGATATCACTTATGAAGATCCTATAAACATGGCTACACTTGAACTGAGTTAGGAAAGAGAACAGAGTCTCACATTTAGAAAACAATCTTATGCCTGCTTAAGGGGGAAGGAAAGGTGGGGTGATGCATAAAACCAGAGTTTGATATAAGCACAGTTACCGTTCCAAAAAGCAACTATGGAATAGACAAGACCTACACCTTCCTCAGTGAAAGGGACTCAAAACCCCATATTTCACGCAGAGGAATATATCTGACTAGTAAGAATCTTAAAACCTATGTATTGATATGTCTCCATAAGGGAAACAAGTGTGTCTACACTGGCATAAACATGGCAGCGAGAATCAGCTCAAACCCACTATAAAAATGAATTTCAAAAACAAAACAAAAAAACTGGGAAATTCTTTACAATTCCTTCAGGGTCTCTGATGAAACCTGGAATGACCCTATCTACAATGACAGCTGGATGTGGCATAAGGCTGGACACTTGGGACTGAGAGGATTGGTGAGATTGGCTGAGCAAATGCAGACTCTTTAAAGCACAAAGGCCTGGCACCCATTCCATGGGTCCCAACTCTCCAGGTTGAAGGGAATATTACTACAGATGTAACATATACGGGAAACCTAGAGAACGGACACAAAGTGAATACGAAAGGTTTCTAAAACTCAACGAATAATCCCTCTCCTGGTGCTCCAGTTTTACTTTCCATCTTCTTTACTATCAATCTCCCAACCTGGAGAGACAGCCCCTTTAACCTCCTGGTTCGCACATGTTTCCAATTTGGCAGAGGATGAAAGGGAAGAGGGAGAACCAATGAGAGAGTAGCTGTTAGGCATTTGGATGGGCACATATCACTCTATCTTCCCGGCAGGAAGAAGAAGTAACCAAAGTCTCAGCCCACCACCGGGAACCAGCATAGGTCCTGAACCAAAATTTTGGACTTGCGGTCAGCTCACAAAAAACGAGTTGAAAAATGGAGCTCAGGGGCACAGCAATTCACAAACTGGCCGAGTAATAAAGGACAACTATCGTCCAAAAATCTGTTGAGGGAAGGCAACGAGGCGGACTTGAAAGCGAGGCAGAATAGCAGGAAACAGATTTCAAGAGGTACGTTGGAATCACCTTTAAAGCACAGGAAGTGGGACACAATTTCGACAATGATGCACTTGGTCAAAAAGGGCGTATGAGTTTTCTCCTGAATATATTCAGGAGAAAACGCATATGCCCATTTTGGCCAAGCAAGCAAGCGGGCAATGCACATCTGCACTACAAAGAAGTATCACTTCCCACCGGTCAAAAGGGACATCCACAAAATGTGTAAAAACCAGAAAGGCAAGACAGGCCCTGGAGAACAGGGAGCCTTGTTATGCTGATGGGCGGGATGTAAATTGCCAACTGCCTCTCTGGAGGAGTACATTGTGTTCCCTAAAACAAGTAAAGAAGAGAGCTACAGAGCCAAGGGCACTTCCAGTGTAGGGAATATACCTTGGGAAAACTGAAAATCAATAAGAGAGATCCACCCCAAAATTTAGGGCTGCACTGCTTACAAGGACCTCAACTTGGGTACACCTTAAATATCCCAGGAAATATAAAAATGGTTCAAAAAATTGTGGTCCTTACGTACGATGGAATATCCCTCAGCCATGAAATCAATGTCATAAGACCAGTAGCCGCAAAATGGGTGGGTTCAGGTACGATGATTCTAAGTGAAATAAGTCACACAGAAAAAGAAACTTATCATAAGATATCACTTATGAAGATCCTGTAAACATGGCTACACTTGAACTCAGTTATGAAAGAGAACAGTGTCTCACATTCAGAAAACACTCTTATGCCTGCTTAAGGGGGAAGGAGAGGTGGGGTGATGCATAAAACCAGAGTTTGATATAAGCACAGGTACCGTTCCAAAAACCAACTATGGAATAGACAAGACCTACACCTTCCTCAGTGAAAGGGACTCAAAACCCCATATTTCCCGCAGAGGAATATATCTGACTAGTAAGAATCTTAAAACCTATGTATTGATATGTCTCCGTAAGGGAATCAAGTGTGTCTATACTGGCATAAACATGACAGCGAGAATCAGCTCAAACCCACTATAAAAAGGAATTTCAAAAACAAAACAAAAAAACTGGGAAATTCTTTACAATTCCTTCAGGGTCTCTGATGAAACCTGGAATGACCCTATCTACAATGACAGCTGGATGTGGCATAAGGCTGGACACTTGGGACTGAGACGATTGGTGAGATTGGGTGAGCAAATGCAGACCCTTTAAAGCACAAATGCCTGTCACCCATTCCATGGGTCCCAACTCTCCAGGTTGAAGTGAATATTACTACAGCTATAACATGTACGGGAAACCTAGAGAACGGACACACTGTGAATACGAAAGGTTTCTAAAACTCAACGAATAGTCCCTCTCCTGGTGCTCCGGTTTGACTTTCCATCTGCTTTACTATCAACCTCCCAACTTGGAGATACAGCCCCTTTAACCTACTGGATCGCACAGGTTGCCAATTTGGCAGAGGATGAAAGGGAAGAGGGAGAACCAATGAGAGAGTAGCTGTTAGGCATTTGGACGGGCACATATCACTCTAACTTCCCGGCAGGAAGAAGAATTAACCAAAGTCTCAGCCACCCACCGGGAACCAGCATAGGTCCTGAACCAAAATTTTGGACTTGCGGTCAGCTCACAAAAAACGAGTTGAAAAATGGAGCTCAGGGGCACAGCAATTCACAAACTGGCCGAGTAATAAAGGACAACTATCGTCCAAAAATCTGTTGAGGGAAGGCAACTAGGCGGACTTGAAAGCGAGGCAGAATAGCAGGAAACAGATTTCAAGAGGTACGTTGGAATTGCCTTTAAAGCACAGGAAGAGGGGCCCAACTTCGACAATGATGCACTTGGCCAAAAAGGGCGTATGCATTTTCTCCTGAATATATTCAGGAGAAAACGCATACGCCCTTTTTGGCCAAGCAAGCAAGCGGGCAATGCAAATCTGAACTACAAAGAAGTATCACTTCCCACCGGTCAAAAGGGACATCCACAAAATGTGTAAAAATCAGAAAGGCAAGACAGGCCCTGGAGAACAGGGAGCCTTGTTATGATGATGGGCGGGATGTAAATTGCCAACTGCCTCTCTGGAGGAGTACATTGTGTTCCCTAAAACAAGTAAAGAACAGAGCTACAGAGCCAAGGGCACTTCCAGTCTAGGGAATATACCTTGGGAAAACTGAAAATCAATAAGACAGAGCCACCCCAACATTTAGGGCTGCACTGCTGACAAGGACCTCATCTTGGGTACACCTTAAATATCCCAGGAAATATAAAAATGGTTCAAAAATTTGTGGTACTTACGTACGATGGAATATCCCTCAGCCATGAAATCAATGTCATAAGACCAGTAGCAGCAAAATGGGTGGATTCAGGTACGATGATTCTAAGTGAAATAAGTCACACAGAAAAAGAAACTTATCATAAGATATCACGTATGAAGATCCTGTAAACATGGCTACACTTGAACTCAGTTAGGAAAGAGAACAGTGTCTCACATTTAGAAAACACTCTTATGCCTGCTTAAGGGGGAAGGAGAGGTGGGGTGATGCATAAAACCAGAGTTTGATATAAGCACAGGTACCGTTCCAAAAACCATCTATGGAATAGACAAGACCTACACTTTCCTCAGTGAAAGGGACTCAAAACCCCATATTTCCCGCAGAGGAATATATCTGACTAGTAAGAATCTTAAAACCTATGTATTGATATGTCTCCGTAAGGGAATCAAGTGTGTCTAGACTGGCATAAACATGGCAGCGAGAATCAGCTCAAACCCTCTATAAAAAGGAATTTCAAAAACAAAACAAAAAAACTGGGAAATTCTTTACAATTCCTTCAGGGTCTCTGATGAAACCTGGAATGAACCTATCTACAACGACAGCTGGATGTGGCATAAGGCTGGACACTTGGGACTGAGACGATTGGTGAGATTCGGTGAGCAAATGCAGACCCTTTAAAGCACAAAGGCCTGGCACCCATTCCATGGGTCCCAACTCTCCAGGTTGAAGGGAATATTACTACAGTTATAACATGTACGGGAAACCTAGAGAACGGACACACTGTGAATACGAAAGGTTTCTAAAACTCAAAGAATAGTCCCTCTCCTGTTGCACCGGTTTGACTTTCCATGTGCTTTACTATCAACCTCCCAACTTGGAGAGACAGCCCCTTTAACCTCCTGGTTTGAACAGGTTTCCAATTTGACAGAGGATGAAAGAGAATTGGGAGAACCAATGAGAGAGCAGCTGTTAGGCATTTGGACGGGCACATATCACTCTAACTTCCCGGCAGGAAGAAGAATTAACCAAAGTCTCAGCCACCCACCGGGAACCAGCATAGGTCCTGAACCAAAATTTTGGACTTGCGGTCAGCTCACAAAAAACGAGTTGAAAAATGGAGCTCAGGGGCACAGCAATTCACAAACTGGCCGAGTAATAAAGGACAACTATCGTCCAAAAATCTGTTGAGGGTAGGCAACGAGGCGGACTTGAAAGCGAGGCAGAATAGCAGGAAATAGATTTCAAGAGGTACGCTGGAATCGCCTTTAAAGCACAGGAAGTGGGGCACAACTTCGACAATGACGCACTTGGCCAAAAAGGGCGTATGCGTTTTCTCCTGAATATATTCAGGAGAAAACGCATACGCCCTTTTTGGCCAAGCAAGCAAGCGGGCAATGCAAATCTGCACTACAAAGAAGTATCACTTCCCACCGGTCAAAAGGGACATCCACAAAACGTGTAAAAACCAGAAAGGCAAGACAGGCCCTGGAGAACAGGGAGCCTTGTTATGCTGATGGGCGGGATATAAATTGCCAACTGCCTCTCTGGAGGAGTACATTGTGTTCCCTAAAACAAGTAAAGAACAGAGCTACAGATCCAAGGGCACTTCCAGTCTAGTGAATATACCTTGGGGAAACTGAAAATCAATAAGACAGAGCAACCCCAAAATTTAGGGCTGCACTGCTTACAAGGACCTCAACTTGGGTACACCTTAAATATCCCAGGAAATATAAAAATGGTTCAAAAAATTGTGGTACTTACGTACGATGGAATCTCCCTCAGCCATGAAATCAATGTCATAAGACCAGTAGCAGCAAAATGGGTGGATACAGGTACGATGATTCTAAGTGAATTAAGTCACACAGAAAAAGAAACTTATAAGATATCACTTATGAAGATCCTGTAAACATGGCTACACTTGAACTGATTTAGGAAAGACAACAGTGTCTCACATTTAGAAAACACTCTTATGCCTGCTTAAGGGGGAAGGAGAGGTGGAGTGATGCAAAAAACCAGAGTTTGATATAAGCACAGGTACCGTTCCAAAAACCAACTATGGAATAGACAAGACCTACACTTTCCTCAGTGAAAGGGACTCAAAACCCCATATTTCCCGCAGAGGAATATATCTGACTAATAAGAATCTTAAAACCTGTGTATTGATATGTCTCCGTAAGGGAATCAAGTGTGTCTAGACTGGCATAAACATGGCAGCGAGAATCAGCTCAAACCCACTATAAAAAGGAATTTCAAAAACAAACCAAAAAAACTGGGAAATTCTTTACAATTCCTTCAGGGTCTCTGAAGAAACCTGGAATGACCCTATCTACAATGAGAGCTGGATGTGGCATAAGGAGGGACACTTGGGACTGAGACGATTGGAGAGATTGGGTGAGCAAATGCAGACCCTTTAAAGCACAAACGCCTTGCTCCCATTCCATGGGTCCCAACTCTCCAGGTTGAAGGGAATATTACTTCAGCTATAACATGTACGGGAAACCTAGAGAACAGACACACTGTGAATAAGAAAGGTTTCTAAAACTCAACGAATAGTCCCTCTCCTGGTGCTCCAGTTTGAATTTCCATCTGCTTTACTATCAACCTCCCAACTTGGAGAGACAGCCCCTTTAACCTCCTGGTTCGCACAGGTTGCCAATTTGGCAGAGGATGAAAGGGAAGAGGGAGAACCAATGAGAGAGTAGCTGTTAGGCATTTGGACGGGCACATATCACTCTAACTTCCCGGCAGGAAGAAGAATTAACCAAAGTCTCAGCCCCCCACCGGGAACCAGCGTAGGTCCTGAACCAACATGTTGGACTTGCGGTCAGCTCACAAAAAAGGAGTTGAAAAATGGAGCTCAGGGGCACAACAATTCACAAACTGGCCGAGTAATAAAGGACAACTATCGTCCAAAAATCTGTTGAGGGAAGGCAACTAGGCGGACTTGAAAGCGAGGCAGAATAGCAGGAAACAGATTTCAAGAGGTACGTTGGAATCGCCTTTAAAGCACAGGAAGAGGGGCCCAACTTCGACAATGATGCACTTGGCCAAAAAGGGCGTATGCATTTTCTCCTGAATATATTCAGGAGAAAACGCATACGCCCTTTTTGGCCAAGCAAGCAAGCGGGCAATGCAAATCTGAACTACAAAGAAGTATCACTTCCCACCGGTCAAAAGGGACATCCACAAAATGTGTAAAAATCAGGAAGGCAAGACAGGCCCTGGAGAACAGGGAGCCTTGTTATGATGATGGGCGGGATGTAAATTGCCAACTGCCTCTCTGGAGGAGTACATTGTGTTCCCTAAAACAAGTAAAGAACAGAGCTACAGAGCCAAGGGCACTTCCAGTCTAGGGAATATACCTTGGGGAAATTGAAAATCAATAAGACAGAGCCACCCCAAAATTTAGGGCTGCACTGCTTACAAGGACCTCAACTTGGGTACACCTTAAATATCCCAGGAAATATAAAAATGGTTCAAAAATTTCTGGTACTTACGTACGATGGAATATCCCTCAGCCATGAAATCAATGTCATAAGACCAGTAGCAGCAAAATGGGTGGATTCAGGTACGATGATTCTAAGTGAAATAAGTCACACAGAAAAAGAAACTTATCATAAGATATCACTTATGAAGATGCTGTAAACATGGCTACACTTGAACTCAGTTAGGAAAGAGAACAGTGTCTCACATTTAGAAAACACTCTTATACCTGCTTAAGGGGGAAGGAGAGGCGGGGTGATGCATAAAACCAGAGTTTGATATAAGCACAGGTACCGTTCCAAAAACCAACTATGGAATAGACAAGACCTACACCTTCCTCAGTGAAAGGGACTCAAAACCCCATATTTCCCGCAGAGGAATATATCTGACTAGTAAGAATCTTAAAACCTATGTATTGATATGTCTCCGTAAGGGAATCAAGTGTGTCTAGACTGGCATAAACATGGAAGCGAGAATCAGCTCAAACCCACTATAAAAAGGAATTTCAAAAACAAAACAAAAAAAACTGGGAAATTCTTTACAATTCCTTCAGGGTCTCTGATGAAACCAGCAATGACCCTATCTACAATGACAGCTGGATGTGGCATAAGGCTGGACACTTGGGACAGAGACGATTGGTGAGATTGGGTGAGCAAATGCAGACCCTTCAAAGCAATAATGCATGGCACCCATTCCATGGGTCCCAACTGTCCAGGTCAAGGGAATATTACTACAGTTATAACATGTACGGGAAACCTAGAGAACGGACACACTGTGAATACGAAAGGTTTCTAAAACTCAAAGAATAGTCCCTCTCCTGGTGCTCCAGTTTGACTTTCCATCTGCTTTACTATCAACCTCCCAACTTGGAGAGACAGCCCCTTGAACCTAATGGTTTGCACAGGTTTCCAATTTGGCAGAGGATGAAAGGGAAGAGGGAGAACCAATGAGAGAGCAGCTGTTAGGCATTTGGACGGGCACATATCACTCTAAATTCCAGGCAGGAAGAAAAATTAACCAAAGTCTCAGCCCCCCACCGGGAACCAGCATAGGTCCTGAACCAAAATTTTGGACTTGCGGTCAGCTCACAAAAAACGAGTTGAAAAATGGAGCTCAGGGGCACAGCAATTCATAAACTGGCCGAGTAATAAAGGACAACTATCGTCCAAAAATCTGTTGATGGTAGGCAACGAGGCGGACTTGAATGCGAGGCAGAATAGCAGGAAACAGATTTCAAGAGGTACGCTGGAATCGCCTTTAAAGCACAGGAAGAGGGGCACAACTTCGACAATGATGCACTTGGCCAAAAAGGGCGTATGTGTTTTCTCCTGAATATATTCAGGAGAAAACGCATATGACCTTTTTGGCCAAGCAAGCAAGCGGGCAATGCAAATCTGCACTACAAAGAAGTATCACTTCCCACCGGTCAAAAGGGACATCCACAAAACGTGTAAAAACCAGAAAGGCAAGACAGGCCCTGGAGAACAGGGAGCCTTGTTATGCTGATGGGCAGGATGTAAACTGCCAAATGCCTCTCTGGAGGAGTACATTGTGTTCCCTAAAACAAGTAAACAACAGAGCTACAGAGCCAAGGTCACTTCCAGTCTAGGGAATATACCTTGGGGAAACTGAAAATCAATATGACAGAGCCACCCCAAAATTTAGGGCTGCACTGCTTACAAGGACCTCAACTTGGGTACACCTTAAATATCCCAGGAAATATAAAAATGGTTCAAAAATTTCTGGTACTTACGTAAGATGGAATATCCCTCAGCCATGAAATCAATGTCATAAGACCAGTAGCAGCAAAATGGGTGGATTCAGGTACGTTGATTCTAAGTGAAATAAGTCACACAGAAAAAGAAACTTATTATAAGATATCACTTATGAAGATCCTGTAAACATGGCTACACTTGAACTGATTTAGGAAAGAGAACAGTGTCTCACATTTAGAAAACACTCTTATGCCTGATTAAGGGGGAAGGAGAGGTGGGGTGATGCATAAAACCAGAGTTTGATATAAGCACAGGTACCGTTCCAAAAACCAACTATGGAATAGACAAGACCTACACCTTCCTCAGTGAAAGGGACTCAAAACCCCATATTTCCCGCAGAGGAATATATCTGACTAGTAAGAATCTTAAAACATATGTATTGATATGTCTCCGTAAGGGAATCAAGTGTGTCTAGACTGGCATAAACATGGCAGCGAGAATCAGCTCAAACCCACTATAAAAAGGAATTTCAAAAACAAAACAAAAAAACTGGGAAATTCTTTACAATTCCTTCAGGGTCTCTGATGAAACCTGGAATGACCTTGTCTACAACGACAGCTGGATGTGTCATAAGGCTGGACACTTGGGACTGAGAGGATTGGTGAGATTCGGTGAGCAAATGCAGACCCTTTAAAGCACAAAGGCCTGGCACCCATTCCATGGGTCCCAAGTCTCCAGGTTGAAGGGAATATTACTACAGTTATAACATGTACGGGAAACCTAGAGAACACACACACTGTGAATACGAAAGGTTTCTAAAACTCAAAGAATAGTCCCTCTCCTGGTGCACCGGTTTGACTTTCCATCTGCTTTACTATCAACCTCCCAACTTGGAGACACAGCCCCTTTAACCTCCTGGTTTGCACAGGTTTCCAATTTGACAGAGGATGAAAGGGAATAAGGGAGAACCAATATGAGAGCAGCTGTTAGGCATTTGGACGGGCACATATCACTCTAACTTCCCGGCAGGAAGAAGAATTAACCAAAGTCTCAGCCCCCCACGGGGAACCAGCATAGGTCCTGAACCAAAATGTTGGACTTGCGGTCAGCTCACCAAAAACGAGTTGAAAAATGTAGCTCAGGAGAACAGCAATCACAAACTGGCCGAGTAATAAAGAACAACTATCGTCCAAAAATCTGTTGAGGGAAGGCAACGAGGCGGACTTGAAAGCGAGGCAGAATAGCAGGAAACAGATTTCAAGAGGTACGTTGGAATCTCCTTTAAAGCACAGGAAGAGGGGCACAACTTCGACAATGATGCACTTGGCCAAAAAGGGCGTATGCGTTTTCTCCTGAATATATTCAGGAGAAAACGCATACGCCCTTTTTGGCCAAGCAAGCAAGCGGGCAATGCAAATCTGCACTACAAAGAAGTATCACTTCCCACCTTCAAAAGGGACATCCACAAAATGTGTAAAAATCAGAAAGGCAAGACAGGCCCTGGAGAACAGGGAGCCTTGTTATGATGATGGGCGGGATGTAAATTGCCAACTGCCTCTCTGGAGGAGTACATTGTGTTCCCTAAAACAAGTAAAGAACAGAGCTTCAGAGCCAAGGGCACTTGCAGTCTAGGGAATATACCTTGGGAAAACTGAAAATCAATAAGACAGAGCCACCCCAACATTTAGGGCTGCACTGCTTACAAGGACCTCAACTTGGGTACACCTTAAATATCCCAGGAAATATAAAAATGGTTCACAAAATTGTGGTCCTTACGTACGATGGAATATCCCTCAGCCATGAAATCAATGTCATAAAACCAGTAGCAGCAAAATGGGTGGTTTCAGGTACGATGATTCTAAGTGAAATAAGTCACACAGAAAAAGAAACTTATCATAAGATATCACTTATGAAGATCCTGTAAACATGGCTACACTTGAACTGAGTTAGGAAAGAGAAGAATGTCTCACATTTAGAAAACACTCTTATGCCTGGTTAACGGGGAAGGAGAGGTGGGGTGATGCATAAAACCAGAGTTTGATATAAGCACGGGTACCGTTCCAAAAACCAACTATGGAATAGACAAGACCTACACCTACCTCAGTGAAAGGGACTCAAAACACCATATTTCCCGCAGAGGAATATATCTGACTAGTAAGAATCTTAAAACCTATGTATTGATATGTCTCCGTAAGGGAATCAAGTGTGTCTAGACTGGCATAAACATGGCAGCGAGAATCAGCTCAAACCCACTATAAAAAGGAATTTCAAAAACAAAACAAAAAAACTGGGAAATTCTTTACAATTCCTTCAGGGTCTCTGATGAAACCTGGAATGAACGTATCTACAACGACAGCTGGATGTGGCATAAGGCTGGTCACTTGGGACTGAGAAGATTGGTGAGATTCGGTGAGCAAATGCAGACCCTTTAAAGCACAAATGCCTGGCACCAGTTCCATGGGTCAGAACTCTCCAGGTTGAAGGGAATATTACTACAGTTATAACATGTACGGGAAACCTAGAGAACGGACACACTGTGAATACGAAAGGTTTCTAAAACTCAAAGAATAGTCCCTCTCCTGGTGCTCCGGTTTGACTTTCCATTTGCTTTACTATCAACCTCCCAACTTGGAGAGACAGCCCCTTTAAACTCCTGGTTTGCACAGGTTTCCAATTTGGCAGAGGATGAAAGGGAAGAGGGAGAACCAATGAGAGAGCAGCTGTTAGGCATTTGGACGGGCACATATCACTCTAACTTCCCTGCAGGAAGAAGAATTAACCAAAGTCTCAGCCCCCACCGGGAACCAGCATAGGTCCTGAACCAAAATTTTAGACTTGCGGTCAGCTCACAAAAAACGAGTTGAAAAATGGAGCTCAGGGGCACAGCAGTTCACAAACTGGCCGAGTAATAAAGGACAACTATCGTCCAAAAATCTGTTGAGGGAAGGCAACGAGGCGGACTTGAAAGCGAGGCAGAATAGCAGGAAACAGATTTCAAGAGGTACGTTGGAATCTCCTTTAAAGCACAGGAAGAGGGGCACAACTTCGACAATGATGCACTTGGCCAAAAAGGGCGTATGCGTTTTCTCCTGAATATATTCAGGAGAAAACGCATACGCCCTTTTTGGCCAAGCAAGCAAGCGGGCAATGCAAATCTGCACTACAAAGAAGTATCACTTCCCACCGGTCAAAAGGGACATCCACAAAGCGTGTAAAAACCAGAAAGGCAAGACAGGCCCTGGAGAACAGGGAGCCTTGTTATGCTGATGGGCGGGATGTAAATTGCCAACTGCCTCTCTGGAGGAGTACATTGTGTTCCCTAAAACAGGTAAAGAACAGAGCTACAGAGCCAAGGGCACTTCCAGTGTAGGGAATATACCTTGGGGAAACTGAAAATCAATAAGACAGAGCCACCCCAAAATTTAGGGCTGCACTGCTTACAAGGACCTCAACTTGGGTACACCTTAAATATCCCAGGAAATATAAAAATGGTTCAAAAATTTGTGGTACTTACATACGATGGAATCTCCCTCAGCCATGAAATCAATGTCATAAGACCAGTAGCAGCAAAATGGGTGGATTCAGGTACGATGATTCTAAGTGAAATAAGTCACACAGAAAAAGAAACTTATCATAAGATATCACTTATGAAGATCCTGTAAACATGGCTACACTTGAACTGATTTAGGAAAGATAACAGTGTCTCACATTTAGAAAACACTCTTATGCCTGCTTAAGGGGGAAGGAGAGGTGGGGTGATGCATAAAACCAGAGTTTGATATAAGCACAGGTACCGTTCCAAAAAGCAACTATGGAATAGACAAGACCTACACCTTCCTCAGTGAAAGGGACTCAAAACCCCATATTTCCCGCAGAGGAATATATCTGACTAGTAAGAATCTTAAAACCTATGTATTGATATGTCTCCATAAGGGAATCAAGTGTGTCTAGACTGGCATAAACATGGCAGCGAGAATCAGCTCAAACCCACTATAAAAAGGAATTTCAAAAACAAAACAAAAAAACTGGGAAATTCCTTAAAATTCCTTCAGGGTCTCTGATGAAACCTGGAATGAACCTATCTACAACGACAACTTGATGTGGCATAAGGCTGGACACTTGGGACTGAGAGGATTGGTGAGATTCGGTGAGCAAATGCCGACTCTTTCAAGCACAAAGGCCTGTCACCCATTCCATGGGTCCCAACTCTCCAGGTTGAAGGGAATATTACTACAGTTATAACATGTACGGGAAACCTAGAGAACGGACACACTGTGAATACGAAAGGTTTTTAAAACTCAAAGAATAGTCCCTCTCCTGGTGCTCCGGTTTGACTTTCCATCTGCTTTACTATCAACCTCCCAACTTGGAGAGACAGCCCCTTTAACCTCCTGGTTTGCACCGGTTTCCAATTTGGCAGAGGAAGAAAGGGAAGAGGGAGAACCAATGAGAGAGCAGCTGTTAGGCATTTGGACGGGCACATATCACTCTAACTTCCCTGCAGGAAGAAGAATTAACCAAAGTCTCAGCCCCCATCGGGAACCAGCATAGGTCCTGAACCAAAATTTTGGACTTGCGGTCAGCTCACAAAAAACGAGTTGAAAAATGGAGCTCAGATGCAGAGCAATTCACAAACTGGCCGAGTAATAAAGGACAACTATCGTCCAAGAATCTGTTGAGGGAAGGCAACGAGGCGGACTTGAAAGCGAGGCAGAATAGCAGGAAACAGATTTCAAGAGGTACGCTGGAATCGCTTTTAAAGCACAGGAAGAGGGGCACAACTTCGACAATGATGCACTTGGCCAAAAAGGGCGTATGCGTTTTCTCCTGAATATATTCAGGAGAAAACGCATACGCCCTTTTTGGCCAAGCAAGCAAGCGGGCAATGCAAATCTGCACTACAAAGAAGTATCACTTCCCACCGGTCAAAAGGGACATCCACAACACGTGTAAAAACCAGAAAGGCAAGACAGGCCCTGGAGAACAGGGAGCCTTGTTATGCTGATGGGCGGGATGTAAATTGCCAACTGCCTCTCTGGAGGAGTACATTGTGTTCCCTAAAACAAGTAAAGAACAGAGCTACAGAACCAAGGGCACTTCCAGTCTAGGGAATATACCTTGGGGAAACTGAAAATCAATAAGACAGAGCCACCCCAAAATTTAGGGCTGCACTGCTTACAAGGACCTCAACTTGGGTACACCTTAAGTATCCCAGGAAATATAAAAATGGTTCAAAAATTTGTGGTACTTACGTACGATGGAATATCCCTCAGCCATGAAATCAATGTCATAAGACCAGTAGCAGCAAAATGGGTGGATCCAGGTACGATGAGTCTAAGTGAAATAAGTCACACAGA
Organism: Hyperoodon ampullatus; assembly: GCF_949752795.1. Classification (NCBI taxonomy): domain Eukaryota; kingdom Metazoa; phylum Chordata; class Mammalia; order Artiodactyla; family Ziphiidae; genus Hyperoodon; species Hyperoodon ampullatus. The sequence continues at coordinate 452,865 of NW_027640938.1, read as the reverse complement.
AAAAGAAACTTATCATAAGATATCACTTATGAAGATCCTGTAAACATGGCTACACTTGAACAGATTTAGGGAAGAGAACAGTGTCTCACATTTAGAAAACACTCTTATGCCTGCTTAAGGGGGAAGGAGATGTGGGGTGATGCATAAAACCAGAGTTTGATATAAGCACAGGTACCGTTCCAAAAACCAACTATGGAATATACAAGACCTACACCTTCCTCAGTGAAAGCGACTCAAAACCCCATATTTCCTGCAGAGGAATATATCTGACTAGTAAGAATCTTAAAACCTATGTATTGATATGTCTCCGTAAGGGTATCAAGTGTGTCTAGACTGGCATAAACATGGAAGCGAGAATCAGCTCAAACCCACTATAAAAAGGAATTTCAAAAACAAAACAAAAAAACTGGGAAACTCTTTACAATTCCTTCAGGGTCTCTGATGAAACCTGGAATGACTCTATCTACAACGACAGCTGGATGTGTCATAAGGCAGGACACTTGGGACTGAGACGATTGGTGAGATTGGGTGAGCAAATGCAGACCCTTTAAAGCAGTAATGCATGGCACCCAATCCATGGGTCCCAACTCTCCAGGTTGAAGGGAATATTACTACAGTTATAACATGTACGGGAAGCCTAGAGAACAGACACATTCTGAATATGAAAGGTTTCTAAAACTCAACGAATAGTCCGTCTCCTGGTGCTCCGGTTTCACTTTCCATCTGCTTTACTATCACTCTCCCAACTTTGAGAGACAGCCCATTTAACCTCCTGGTTCGCACAGGTTTCCAAATTGGCAGAGGATGAAAGGGAAGAGGGAGAACCAATGAGAGAGTAGCTGTTAGGCATTTGGACGGGCACATATCACTCTACCTTCCAGGCAGGAAGAAGAATTAACCAAAGTCTCAGCCCCCCACGGGGAACCAGCATAGGTCCTGAACCAAAATGTTGGACTTGCGGTCAGCTCACCAAAAACGAGTTGAAAAATGGAGCTCAGGAGAACAGCAATCACAAACTGGCCGAGTAATAAAGAACAACTATCGTCCAAAAATCTGTTGAGGGAAGGCAACGAGGCGGACTTGAAAGCGAGGCAGAATAGCAGGAAACAGATTTCAAGAGGTACGTTGGAATCTCCTTTAAAGCACAGGAAGAGGGGCACAACTTCGACAATGATGCACTTGGCCAAAAAGGGCGTATGCGTTTTCTCCTGAATATATTCAGGAGAAAACGCATACGCCCTTTTTGGCCAAGCAAGCAAGCGGGCAATGCAAATCTGCACTACAAAGAAGTATCACTTCCCACCGGTCAAAAGGGACATCCATAAAATGTGTAAAAACCAGAAAGGCAGGACAGGCCCTGGAGAACATGGAGCCTTGTTATGCTGATGGGCGGGATGTAAATTGCCAACTGCCTCTCTGGAGGAGTACATTGTGTTCCCTAAAACAAGTAAAGAACAGAGCTACAGAGCCAAGGGCACTTCCAGTCTAGGGAATATACCTTGGGAAAACTGAAAATCAATAAGACAGAGCCACCCAAAAATTTAAGGTTGCACTGCTTACAAGGACCTAAACTTGGGTACACCTAAAATATCCCAGGAAATATAAAAATGGTTCAAAAAATTGTGGTACTTACGTACGATGGAATCTCCCTCAGCCATGAAATCAATGTCATAAGACCAGTAGCAGCAAAATGGGTGGATTCAGGTACGATGATTCTAAGTGAAATAAGTCACACAGAAAAAGAAACTTATAAGATATCACTTATAAAGATCCTGTAAACATGGCTACACTTGAACTGAGTTAGGAAAGAGAACAGTGTCTCACATTTAGAAAACACTCTTATGCCTGCTTAAGGGGGAAGGAGAGGTGGGGTGATGCAAAAAACCAGAGTTTGATATAAGCACAGTTACCGTTCCAAAAACCAACTATGGAATAGACAAGACCTACACCTTCCTCAGTGAAAGGGACTCAAAACCCCATATTTCCCGCAGAGGAATATATCTAATAAGAATCTTAAAACCTGTGTATTGATATGTCTCCGTAAGGGAATCAAGTGTTTCTAGACTGGCATAAACATGGCAGCGAGAATCAGCTCAAACCCACTATAAAAAGGAATTTCAAAAACAAACCAAAAAAACTGGGAAATTCTTTACAATTCCTTCAGGGTCTCTGAAGAAACCTGGAATGACGCTATCTACAATGACAGCTGGATGTGGCATAAGGCTGGACACTTGGGACTGAGACGATTGGTGAGATTGGGTGAGCAAATGCAGACCCTTTAAAGCACAAATGCCTGGCACCCATTCCATGGGTCCCAACTCTCCAGGTTGAAGGGAATATTACTGCAGCTATAACATGTACGGGAAACCTAGAGAACGGACACACTGTGAATACGAAAGGTTTCTAAAACTCAACGAATAGTCCCTCTCCTGGTGCTCCGGTTTGAATTTCCATCTGCTTTACTATCAACCTCCCAACTTGGAGAGACAGCCCCTTTAACCTCCTGGTTCGCACAGGTTGCCAATTTGGCAGAGGATGAAAGGGAAGAGGGAGAACCAATGAGAGAGTAGCTGTTAGGCATTTAGACGGGCACATATCACTGTAACTTCCCGGCAGGAAGAAGAATTAACCAAAATCTCAGCCCCCACCGGGAACCAGCATAGGTCCTGAACCAAAATTTTGGACTTGCGGTCAGCTCACAAAAAACGAGTCACAAAATGGAGCTCAAGGGCACAGCAATTCACAAACTAGCAGAGTAATAAAGGACAACTATCGTCCAAAAATCTGTTAAGGGAAGGCAACGAGGTGGACTTGAAAGCGAGGCAGAATAGCAGGAAACAGATTTCAAGAGGTACATTGGAATCGCCTTTAAAGCACATGAAGAGGGGCACAACTTCGACAATGATGCACTTGGCCAAATATGGCCTATGCCTTTTCTCCTGAATATATTCAGGAGAAAACGCATAGGCCCTTTTGGACAAGCCAGCAAGCGGGCAATGCAAATCTGCACTACAAAGAAGTATCACTTCCCACCAGTCCAAAGGGACATCCACAAAATGTGTAAATACCAGAAAGGCAAGACAGGCCCTGGAGAACAGGGAGCTTTGTTATGCTGATGGGCAGGATGTAAATTGCCAACTGCCTCTCTGGAGGAGTGCATTGTGTTCCCTAAAACAAGTAAAGAACAGAGCTACAGAGCCCTGGGCACTTCCAGTCTAGGGAATATACATTGGGAAAACTGAAAATCAATAAGACAGAGCCACCCCAAAATTTAGGGCTGCACTGCTTACAAGGACATCAACTTGGATACACCTTAAATATCCCAGGAAATATAAAAATGGTTCAAAAAATTGTGGTACTTACGTACGATGGAATACCCCTCAGCCATGAAATCAATGTCATAAGACCAGTAGCAGCAAAATGGGTGGTTTCAGGTACGATGATTCTAAGTGAAATAAGTCACACAGAAAAGAAACTTATCATAAGATATCACTTATGAAGATCCTGTGAACATGGCTACACTTGAACTGAGTTAGGAAAGAGAACAGTGTCTCACATTTAGAAAACACTCTTATGCCTGCTTAAGGGGGAAGGAGAGGTGGGGTAATGCATAAAACCAGAGTTTGATAAAAGCACAGGTACCATTCCAAAAACCAACTATGGAATAGACAAGACCTACACCTTCCTCAGTGAAAGGGACTCAAAACCCCATATTTCCCGCAGAGGAATATATCTGACTAGTAAGAATCTTAAAACCTATGTATTGATATGTCTCCGTAAGGGAATCAAGTGTGTCTAGACTGGCATAAACAGGGGAACGAGAATCAGCTAAAACCCACTATAAAAAGGAATTTCAAAAACAAAACAAAAAAACTGGGAAATTCTTTACAATTCCTTCAGGGTCTCTGATGAAACCTGGAATTACCATATCTAAAGTGACAGCTGGATGTGGCATAAGGCTGGACACTTGGGACTGAGAGGATTGGTGAGATTGGGTGAGCAAATGCAGACCCTTTAAAGCAATAATACCTGGCACCCTTTCCATGGGACCCAACTCTCCAGGTTGAAGGGAATATTACTACAGCTATAACATGTACGGGAAACCTATAGAATGGACACACTGTGAATATGAAAGGTTTCTAAAACTCAATGAATAGACCCTACCCTGGTGCTCCGGTTTGGCTTTCCATCTGCTTTACTATCAATCTCCCAACTTGGAGAGACAGCCCCTTTAACCTCCTGGTTCGCACAGGTTTCCAATTTGGCAGAGGATGATAGGGAAGAGGGAGAACCAATGAGAGAGTAGCTGTTAGGCATTTGTAAGGGCACATATCACTCTAACTTCCCGGCAGGAAGAAGAATTAACCAAAGTCTCAGCCACCCACCGGGAACCAGTATAGGTCCTGAACCAAAATTTTGGACTTGCGGTCAGCTCACCAAAAACGAGTTGAAAAATGGAGCTCAGGGGAACAGCAATTCACAAACTGGCCGAGTAATAAAGGACAACTGTCGTCCAAAAATCTTGGGAGGAAAGGCAACGAGGCAGACTTGAAAGGGAGGCAGAATATCAGGAAACAGATTTCAAGAGGTACGTTGGAATCGCCTTTAAAGCACAGGAAGAGGGGCACAACTTCGACAATGATGCACTTGCCCAAAAAGGGCGTATGTAGAAAACGCATACGCCCTTTTTCGCCAAGCAAGCAAGCGGGCAATGCAAATCTGCCCTACAAAGAAGTATCACTTCCCACCGGTCAAAAGGGACATCCACAAAATGTGTAAAAACCAGAAAGGCAAGACAGGCCCTGGAGAACAGGGAGCCTTTTTATGCTGATGGGCAGGATGTAAATTGCCAACTGCCTCTCTGGAGGAGTGCATTGTGTTCCCTAAAACAAGTAAACAACAGAGCTACAGAGCCAAGGGCACTTCCAGTCTAGGGAATATACCTTGGGAAAACTGAAAATCAATAAGACAGAGCCACCCCAAAATTTATGGCTGCACTGCTTACAAGGACCTCAACTTGGGTACACCTTAAGTATCCCAGGAAATATAAAAATGGTTCAAAAAATTGTGGTATTTAGGTACGATGGAATATCCCTCAGCCATGAAATCAATGTCATAAGACCAGTAGCAGCAAAATGGGTGGATTCAGGTACGATGATTCTAAGTGAAATAAGTCACACAGAAAAAGAAACTTATCATAAGATATCACTTATGAAGATCCTGTAAACATGGCTACACTTGAACTGAGTTAGGAAAGAGAACAGTGTCTCACATTTAGAAAACACTCTTATGCCTGCTTAAGGGGGAAGGAGAGGTGGGGTGATGCATAATACCAGAGATTGATATAAGCACAGGTACCGTTCCAAAAACCAACTATGGAATAGACAAGACCTACACCTTCCTCAGTGAGAGGGACTCAAAACCCCATATTTCCCGCAGAGGAATATATCTGACTAGTAAGAATCTTAAAACCTATGAATTGAAATTTCTCCATAAGGGAATCAAGTGTGTCTAGACTGGCTTAAACATGGCAGCGAGAACAGCTCAAACCCACTATAAAAAGGAATTTCAAAAACAAAACAAAAAAACTGGGAAATTCTTTACAATTCCTTCAGGGTCTCTGATGAAACGTGGAATGACCCTATCTACAACGTCAGCTGGATGTGGCATAAGGCTGGACACTTGGGACTGAGACGATTGGTGAGATTGGGTGAGCAAATCCAGACCCTTTAAAGCAATAATGCATGGCACGCATTCCATGGGTCCCAACTCTCCAGGTTGAAGGGAATATTACTACAGTTATAACATGTACGGGAAACGTAGAGAACGGACACACTGTGAATACGAAAGGTTTCTAAAACTCAACGAATAGTCCCTCTCCTTGTGCTCCGGTTTGACTTTCCCTCTGCTTTACTATCAACCTCCCAACTTGGAGAGAGAGCCCCTTCAACCTCCTGGTTCGCACAGGTTGCCAATTTGGCAGAGGATGAAAGGGAAGAGGGAGAACCAATGAGAGAGTAGCTGTTAGGCATTTGTACGGGCACATATCACTCTAATTTCCCGGCAGGAAGAAGAATTAACCAAAGTCTCAGCCACCCACCGGGAACCAGCATACGTCCTGAACCAAAATTTTGGACATGCGGTCAGCTCACAAAAAACGTGTTGAAAAATGGAGCTCAGGTGCACAGCAATTCACTAACTGGCCGAGTAATAAAGGACAACTATCGTCCAAAAATCTGTTGAGGGAAGGCAACGAGGCGGACTTGAAAAAGAGGCAGAATAGCAGGAAACAGATTTCAAGAGGTACGTTGGAATCACCTTTAAAGCACACGAAGAGGGGCACAACTTCGATAATGATGCACTTGGCCAAAAAGGGCGTATGCGTTTTCTCCTGAATATATTCAGGAGAAGACGCATACGCCCTTTTTGGCCAAGCAAGCAAGCGGGCAATGCAAATCTGCACTACAAAGAAGTATCACTTCCCACCGGTCAAAAGGGACATCCACAAAATGTATAAAAACCAGAAAGGCAAGACAGGCCCTGGAGAACAGGGAGCCTTGTTATGCTGATGGGCGGGATGTAAATTGCCAACTGCCTCTCTGGAGGAGTGCATTGTGTTCCCTAAAACAAGTAAAGAACAGAGCTACAGAGCCAAGCGCACTTCCAGTCTAGGCAATATACCTTGGGAAAACTGAAAATCAATAAGACAGAGCCACCCCAAAATTTAGGGCTGCACTGCTTACAAGGACCTCAACTTGGGTACACCTTAAATATCCCAGGAAATATAAAAATGGTTCAAAAAATTGTGGTACTTACGTACGATGGAATATCCCTCAGCCATGAAATCAATGTCATAAGACCAGTAGCAGCAAAATGGGTGGATTCAGGTACGATGATTCTAAGTGAAATAAGTCACACAGAAAAAGAAACTTATCATAAGATATCACTTATGAAGATCCTGTAAACATGGCTACACTTGAACTGAGTTAGGAAAGAGAACAGTGTCTCACATTTAGAAAACACTCTTATGCCTGCTTAAGGTGGAAGGAGAGGTGGGGTGATGCATAAAACCAGAGTTTGATATAAGCACAGGTACCGTTCCAAAAACCAACTGTGGAATAGACAAGACCTACACCTTCCTCGGTGAAAGGGACTCAAAACCCCATAGTTCCCGCAGAGGAATATATCTGACTAGTAAGAATCTTAAAACCTATGTATTAATATGTCTCCGTAAGGGAATCAAGTGTGTCTAGACTGGCAGAAACATGGCAGCGAGAATCAGCTCAAATCGACTATAAAAAGGAATTTCAAAAACAAAACAAAAATACTGTGAAATTCTTTACAATTCCTTCAGGGTCTCTGATGAATCCTGGAATGACCCTATCTACAACGACAGCTGGATGTGGCATAAGGCTGGACACTTGGGACTGAGAGGATTGGTGAGATTGGGTGAGCAAATGCAGACCCTTTAAATCACAAATGCCTGGCACACATTCCATGGGTCCCAGCTCTCCAGGTTGAAGGGAATATTACTACAGCTATAACATGTACAGGAAACCTAGAGAACGGACCCACTGTGAATACGAAAAGTTTCTAAAACTCAACGAATAGTCCCTCTCCTGGTGCTCCGATTTGACTTTCCATCTGCTTTACTATCAATCTCCCAACTTGGAGAGACAGCCCCTTTAAACTCCTGGTTCGCACAGGTTTCCAATTTGGCAGAGGATGAAAGGGAAGAGGGAGAACCAATGAGAGAGTAGCTGTTAGGCATTTGTACGGGCACATATCACTCTAATTTCCCGGCAGGAAGAAGAATTAACCAAAGTCTCAGCCACCCACCGGGAACCAGCATACATCCTGAACCAAAATTTTGGACATGCGGTCAGCTCACAAAAAACGTGTTGAAAAATGGAGCTCAGGTGCACAGCAATTCACTAACTGGCCGAGTAATAAAGGACAACTATCGTCCAAAAATCTGTTGAGGGAAGGCAACGAGGCCGACTTGAAAGCGAGGCAGAATAGCAGGAAACAGATTTCAAGAGGTTCGGTGGAATCACCTTTAAAGCACAGGAAGAGGGGCACAACTTCGACAATGATGCACTTGGCCAAAAAGGGCGTATGCGTTTTCTCCTGAATATATTCAGGAGAAAACGCATACGCCCTTTTTGGCCAAGCAAGCAAGCGGGCAATGCAAATCTGCACTACAAAGAAGTATCACTTCCCACTGGTCAAAAGGGACATCCACAAAATGTGTAAAAACCAGAAAGGCAAGACAGGCCCTGCAGAACACGGAGCCTTGTTATGCTGATGGGCGGGATGTAAATTGCCAACTGCCTCTCTGGAGGACTGCATTTTGTTCCCTAAAACAAGTAAACAACAGAGCTACAGAGCCAAGGGCACTTCCAGTCTAGGGAATATACCTTGGGAAATCTGAAAATCAATAAGACAGAGCCACCCCAAAATTTAGGGCTGCACTGCTTACAAGGACCTCAACTTGGGTACACCTTAAATATCCCAGGAAATATAAAAATCGTTCAAAAAATTGTGTTACTTACGTACGATGGAATATCCCTCAGCCATGAAATCAATGTCATAAGACCAGCAGCAGCAAAATGGGTGGATTAAGGTACGATGATTCTAAGTGAAATAAGTCACACAGAAAAAGAAACTTACCATAAGATATCACTTATGAAGATCCTGCAAACATGGCTACACATGAACTGAGTTAGGAAAGAGAGCAGTGTCTCACATTTAGAAAACACTCTTATGCCTGCTTAAGGGGGAAGGAGAGGTGGGGTGATGCATAAAACCAGAGTTTGATATAAACACAGGTACCGTTCCAAAAACCAACTATGGAATAGACAATACCTACACCTTCCTCAGTGAAAGGGACTCAAAACCCCATAGTTCACGCAGAGGAATATATCTGACTAGTAAGAATCTTAAAACCTATGTATTGATATGTCTCCGTAAGGGAATCAAGTGTGTCTAGACTGGCATAAACATGGCAGCGAGAATCAGCTCAAATCCACTATAAAAAGGAATTTCAAAAACAAAACAAAAAAAACTGTGAAATTCTTTACAATCCCTTCAGGGTCTCTGATGAAACCTGGAATGACCCTATCTACAGTGACAGCTGGATGTGGCATAAGGCTGGACACTTGGGACTGAGAGGATTGGTGAGATTGGGTGAGCAAATGCAGACCCTTTAAATCACAAATGCCTGGCATGCATTCCATGGGTCCCAACTCTCCAGGTTGAAGGGAATATTACTACAGCTATAACATGTACAGGAAACCTAGAGAACGGACACACTGTGAATACGAAAGGTTTCTAAAACTCAACGAATAGTCCCTCTCCTGGTGCTCCGTTTTGACTTTCCATCTGCTTTACTATAAACCTCCCAATTTGGAGAGACAGCCCATTTAACCTCCTGGTGCGCACAGGTTGCCAATTTGGCAGAGGATGAAAAGGGAAAGGGAGAACCAATGATAGAGTAGCTGTTAGGCATTTGGGCGGGCACATATCACTGTAATTTCCCGGCAGGAAGAAGAATTAAACAAAGTCTCAGCCACCCACCGGGAACCAGTATAGGTCCTGAACCAAAATTTTGGACGTGCGGTCAGCTCACCAAAAACGAGTTGAAAAATGGAGCTCAGGGGCACAGCAATTCACAAACTGGCTGAGTAATAAAGGACAACTATCGTCCAAAAATCTGTTGAGGGAAGGCAACGAGGCGGACTTGAAAGCGAGGCAGAATAGCAGGAAACAGATTTCAAGAGGTACGTTGGAATCTCCTTTAAAGCACAGGAAGAGGGGCCCAACTTCGACAATGATGCACTTGGCCAAAAAGGGCGTATGCGTTTTCTCCTGAATATATTCAGGAGAAAACGCATACGCCCTTTTTGGCCAAGCAAGCAAGCGGGCAATGCAAATCTGCACTACAAAGAAGTATCACTTCCCACCGGTCAAAAGGGACATCCATAAAATGTGTAAAAACCAGAAAGGCAGGACAGGCCCTGGAGAACATGGAGCCTTGTTATGCTGATGGGCGGGATGTAAATTGCCAACTGCCTCTCTGGAGGAGTACATTGTGTTCCCTAAAACAAGTAAAGAACAGAGCTACAGAGCCAAGGGCACTTCCAGTCTAGGGAATATACCTTGGGAAAACTGAAAATCAATAAGACAGAGCCACCCAAAAATTTAAGGTTGCACTGCTTACAAGGACCTAAACTTGGGTACACCTAAAATATCCCAGGAAATATAAAAATGGTTCAAAAAATTGTGGTACTTACGTACGATGGAATCTCCCTCTGCCATGAAATCAATGTCATAAGACCAGTAGCAGCAAAATGGTTGGATTCAGGTACGATGATTCTAAGTGAAATAAGTCACACAGAAAAAGAAACTTATAAGATATCACTTATAAAGATCCTGTAAACATGGCTACACTTGAACTGAGTTAGGAAAGAGAACAGTGTCTCACATTTAGAAAACACTCTTATGCCTGCTTAAGGGGGAAGGAGAGGTGGGGTGATGCAAAAAACCAGAGTTTGATATAAGCACAGTTACCGTTCCAAAAACCAACTATGGAATAGACAAGACCTACACCTTCCTCAGTGAAAGGGACTCAAAACCCCATATTTCCCGCAGAGGAATATATCTGACTAATAAGAATCTTAAAACCTGTGTATTGATATGTCTCCGTAAGGGAATCAAGTGTGTCTAGACTGGCATAAACATGGCAGCGAGAATCAGCTCAAACCCACTATAAAAAGGAATTTCAAAAACAAACCAAAAAAACTGGTAAATTCTTTACAATTCCTTCAGGGTCTCTGAAGAAACCTGGAATGACGCTATCTACAATGACAGCTGGATGTGGCATAAGCCTGGACACTTGGGACTGAGACGATTGGTGAGATTGGGTGAGCAAATGCAGACCCTTTAAAGCACAAATGCCTGGCACCCATTCCATGGGTCCCAACTCTCCAGGTTGAAGGGAATATTACTGCAGCTATAACATGTACGGGAAACCTAGAGAACGGACACACTGTGAATACGAAAGGTTTCTAAAACTCAACGAATAGTCCCTCTCCTGGTGCTCCGGTTTGAATTTCCATCTGCTTTACTATCAACCTCCCAACTTGGAGAGACAGCCCCTTTAACCTCCTGGTTCGCACAGGTTGCCAATTTGGCAGAGGATGAAAGGGAAGAGGGAGAACCAATGAGAGAGTAGCTGTTAGGCATTTGGACGGGCACATATCACTCTAACTTCCCGGCAGGAAGAAGAATTAACCAAAATCTCAGCCCCCACCGGGAACCAGCATAGGTCCTGAACCAAAATTTTGGACTTGCGGTCAGCTCACAAAAAACGAGTCACAAAATGGAGCTCAAGGGCACAGCAATTCACAAACTAGCAGAGTAATAAAGGACAACTATCGTCCAAAAATCTGTTAAGGGAAGGCAACGAGGTGGACTTGAAAGCGAGGCAGAATAGCAAGAAACAGATTTCAAGAGGTACATTGGAATCGCCTTTAAAGCACATGAAGAGGGGCACAATTCGACAATGATGCACTTGGCCAAATATGGCCTATGCCTTTTCTCCTGAATATATTCAGGAGAACACGCATAGGCCCTTTTGGACAAGCCAGCAAGCGGGCAATGCAAATCTGCACTACAAAGAAGTATCACTTCCCACCAGTCCAAAGGGACATCCACAAAATGTGTAAATACCAGAAAGGCAAGACAGGCCCTGGAGAACAGGGAGCTTTGTTATGCTGATGGGCAGGATGTAAATTGCCAACTGCCTCTCTGGAGGAGTGCATTGTGTTCCCTAAAACAAGTAAAGCACAGAGCTACAGAGCCCAGGGCACTTCCAGTCTAGGGAATATACATTGGGAAAACTGAAAATCAATAAGACAGAGCCACCCCAAAATTTAGGGCTGCACTGCTTACAAGGACATCAACTTGGGTACACCTTAAATATCCCAGGAAATATAAAAATGGTTCAAAAAATTGTGGTACTTACGTACGATGGAATACCCCTCAGCCATGAAATCAATGTCATAAGACCAGTAGCAGCAAAATGGGTGGTTTCAGGTACGATGATTCTAAGTGAAATAAGTCACACAGAAAAGAAACTTATCATAAGATATCACTTATGAAGATCCTGTGAACATGGCTACACTTGAACTGAGTTAGGAAAGAGAACAGTGTCTCACATTTAGAAAACACACTTATGCCTGCTTAAGGGGGAAGGAGAGGTGGGGTGATGCATAAAACCAGAGTTTGATAAAAGCACAGGTACCGTTCCAAAAACCAACTATGGAATAGACAAGACCTACACCTTCCTCAGTGAAAGGGACTCAAAACCCCATATTTCCCGCAGAGGAATATATCTGACTAGTAAGAATCTTAAAACCTATGTATTGATATGTCTCCATAAGGGAATCAAGTGTGTCTAGACTGGCATAAACAGGGGAACGAGAATCAGCTAAAACCCGCTATAAAAAGGAATTTCAAAAACAAAACAAAAAAACTGGGAAATTCTTTACAATTCCTTCAGGGTCTCTGATGAAACCTGGAATTACCATATCTAAAGTGACAGCTGGATGTGGCATAAGGCTGGACACTTGGGACTGAGAGGATTGGTGAGATTGGGTGAGCAAATGCAGACCCTTTAAATCACAAATGCCTGGCACACATTCCATGGGTCCCAGCTCTCCAGGTTGAAGGGAATATTACTACAGCTATAACATGTACAGGAAACCTAGAGAACGGACCCACTGTGAATACGAAAAGTTTCTAAAACTCAACGAATAGTCCCTCTCCTGGTGCTCCGATTTGACTTTCCATCTGCTTTACTATCAATCTCCCAACTTGGAGAGACAGCCCCTTTAAACTCCTGGTTCGCACAGGTTTCCAATTTGGCAGAGGATGAAAGGGAAGAGGGAGAACCAATGAGAGAGTAGCTGTTAGGCATTTGTAAGGGCACATATCACTCTAATTTCCCGGCAGGAAGAAGAATTAACCAAAGTCTCAGCCACCCACCGGGAACCAGCATACATCCTGAACCAAAATTTTGGACATGCGGTCAGCTCACAAAAAACGTGTTGAAAAATGGAGCTCAGGGGCACAGCAATTCATTAACTGGCCGAGTAATAAAGGACAACTATCGTCCAAAAATCTGTTGAGGGAAGGCAACGAGGCCGACTTGAAAGCGAGGCAGAATAGCAGGAAACAGATTTCAAGAGGTTCGGTGGAATCACCTTTAAAGCACAGGAAGAGGGGCACAACTTCGACAATGATGCACTTGGCCAAAAAGGGCGTATGCGTTTTCTCCTGAATATATTCAGGAGAAAACGCATACGCCCTTTTTGGCCAAGCAAGCAAGCGGGCAATGCAAATCTGCACTACAAAGAAGTATCACTTCCCACCGGTCAAAAGGGACATCCACAAAATGTGTAAAAACCAGAAAGGCAAGACAGGCCCTGCAGAACAGGGAGCCTTGTTATGCTGATGGGCGGGATGTAAATTCCCAACTGCCTCTCTGGAGGACTGCATTGTGTTCCCTAAAACAAGTAAACAACAGAGCTACAGAGCCAAGGGCACTTCCAGTCTAGGGAATATACCTTGGGAAATCTGAAAATCAATAAGACAGAGCCACCCCAAAATTTAGGGCTGCACTGCTTACAAGGACCTCAACTTGGGTACACCTTAAATATCCCAGGAAATATAAAAATGGTTCAAAAAATTGTGGTACTTACGTACGATGGAATATCCCTCAGCCATGAAATCAATGTCATAAGACCAGCAGCAGCAAAATGGGTGGATTCAGGTACGATGATTCTAAGTGAAATAAGTCACACAGAAAAAGAAACTTATCATAAGATATCACTTATGAAGATCCTGCAAACATGGCTACACATGAACTGAGTTAGGAAAGAGAGCAGTGTCTCACATTTAGAAAACACTCTTATGCCTGCTTAAGGGGGAAGGAGAGGTGGGGTGATGCATAAAACCAGAGTTTGATATAAGCACATGTACCGTTCCAAAAACCAACTATGGAATAGACAAGACCTACACGTTCCTCAGTGAAAGGGACTCAAAACCCCATAGTTCACGCAGAGGAATATATCTGACTAGTAAGAATCTTAAAACCTATGTATTGATATGTCTCCGTAAGGGAATCAAGTGTGTCTAGACTGGCATAAACATGGCAGCGAGAATCAGCTCAAATCCACTATAAAAAGGAATTTCAAAAACAAAACAAAAAAACTGTGAAATTCTTTACAATTCCTTCAGGGTCTCTGATGAAACCTGGAATGACCCTATCTACAGTGACAGCTGGATGTGGCATAAGGCTGGACACTTGGGACTGAGAGGATTGGTGAGATTGGGTGAGCAAATGCAGACCCTTTAAATCACAAATGCCTGGCATGCATTCCATGGGTCCCAACTCTCCAGGTTGAAGGGAATATTACTACAGCTATAACATGTACAGGAAACCTAGAGAACGGACACACTGTGAATACGAAAGGTTTCTAAAACTCAACGAATAGTCCCTCTCCTGGTGCTCCGTTTTGACTTTCCATCTGCTTTACTATAAACCTCCCAATTTGGAGAGACAGCCCCTTTAACCTCCTGGTGCGCACAGGTTGCCAATTTGGCAGAGGATGAAAGGGGAAAGGGAGAACCAATGAGAGAGTAGCTGTTAGGCATTTGGGCGGGCACATATCACTGTAATTTCCCGGCAGGAAGAAGAATTAAACAAAGTCTCAGCCACCCACCGGGAACCAGTATAGGTCCTGAACCAAAATTTTGGACGTGCGGTCAGCTCACCAAAAACGAGTTGAAAAATGGAGCTCAGGGGCACAGCAATTCACAAACTGGCTGAGTAATAAAGGACAACTATCGTCCAAAAATCTGTTGAGGGAAGGCAACGAGGCGGACTTGAAAGCGAGGCAGAATAGCAGGAAACAGATTTCAAGAGGTACGTTGGAATCTCCTTTAAAGCACAGGAAGAGGGGCACAACTTCGACAATGATGCACTTGGCCAAAAAGGGCGTATGCGTTTTCTCCTGAATATATTCAGGAGAAAACGCATACGCCCTTTTTGGCCAAGCAAGCAAGCGGGCAATGCAAATCTGCACTACAAAGAAGTATCACTTCCCACCGGTCAAAAGGGACATCCATAAAATGTGTAAAAACCAGAAAGGCAGGACAGGACCTGGAGAACATGGAGCCTTGTTATGCTGATGGGCGGGATGTAAATTGCCAACTGCCTCTCTGGAGGAGTACATTGTGTTCCCTAAAACAAGTAAAGAACAGAGCTACAGAGCCAAGGGCACTTCCAGTCTAGGGAATATACCTTGGGCAAACTGAAAATCAATAAGACAGAGCCACCCAAAAATTTAAGGTTGCACTGCTTACAAGGACCTAAACTTGGGTACACATAAAATATCCCAGGAAATATAAAAATGGTTCAAAAAATTGTGGTACTTACGTACGATGGAATCTCCCTCAGCCATGAAATCAATGTCATAAGACCAGTAGCAGCAAAATGGTTGGATTCAGGTACGATGATTCTAAGTGAAATAAGTCACACAGAAAAAGAAACTTATAAGATATCACTTATAAAGATCCTGTAAACATGGCTACACTTGAACTGAGTTAGGAAAGAGAACAGTGTCTCACATTTAGAAAACACTCTTATGCCTGCTTAAGGGGGAAGGAGAGGTGGGGTGATGCAAAAAACCAGAGTTTGATATAAGCACAGTTACCGTTCCAAAAACCAACTATGGAATAGACAAGACCTACACCTTCCTCAGTGAAAGGGACTCAAAACCCCATATTTCCCGCAGAGGAATATATCTGACTAATAAGAATCTTAAAACCTGTGTATTGATATGTCTCCGTAAGGGAATCAAGTGTGTCTAGACTGGCATAAACATGGCAGCGAGAATCAGCTCAAACCCACTATAAAAAGGAATTTCAAAAACAAACCAAAAAAACTGGGAAATTCTTTACAATTCCTTCAGGGTCTCTGAAGAAACCTGGAATGACGCTATCTACAATGACAGCTGGATGTGGCATAAGGCTGGACACTTGGGACTGAGACGATTGGTGAGATTGGGTGAGCAAATGCAGACCCTTTAAAGCACAAATGCCTGGCACCCATTCCATGGGTCCCAACTCTCCAGGTTGAAGGGAATTTTACTGCAGCTATAACATGTACGGGAAACCTAGAGAACGGACACACTGTGAATACGAAAGGTTTCTAAAACTCAACGAATAGTCCCTCTCCTGGTGCTCTGGTTTGAATTTCCATCTGCTTTACTATCAACCTCCCAACTTGGAGAGACAGCCCCTTTAACCTCCTGGTTCGCACAGGTTGCCAATTTGGCAGAGGATGAAAGGGAAGAGGGAGAACCAATGAGAGAGTAGCTGTTAGGCATTTGGACGGGCACATATCACTCTAACTTCCCGGCAGGAAAAAGAATTAACCAAAATCTCAGCCCCCACCGGGAACCAGCATAGGTCCTGAACCAAAATTTTGGACTTGCGGTCAGCTCACAAAAAACGAGTCACAAAATGGAGCTCAAGGGCACAGCAATTCACAAACTAGCAGAGTAATAAAGGACAACTATCGTCCAAAAATCTGTTAAGGGAAGGCAACGAGGTGGACTTGAAAGCGAGGCAGAATAGCAGGAAACAGATTTCAAGAGGTACATTGGAATCGCCTTTAAAGCACATGAAGAGGGGCACAACTTCGACAATGATGCACTTGGCCAAATATGGCCTATGCCTTTTCTCCTGAATATATTCAGGAGAAAACGCATAGGCCCTTTTGGACAAGCCAGCAAGCGGGCAATGCAAATCTGCACTACAAAGAAGTATCACTTCCCACCAGTCCAAAGGGACATCCACAAAATGTGTACATACCAGAAAGGCAAGACAGGCCCTGGAGAACAGGGAGCTTTGTTATGCTGATGGGCAGGATGTAAATTGCCAACTGCCTCTCTGGAGGAGTGCATTGTGTTCCCTAAAACAAGTAAAGAACAGAGCTACAGAGCCCAGGGCACTTCCAGTCTAGGGAATATACATTGGGAAAACTGAAAATCAATAAGACAGAGCCACACCAAAATTTAGGGCTGCACTGCTTACAAGGACATCAACTTGGGTACACCTTAAATATCCCAGGAAATATAAAAATGGTTCAAAAAATTGTGGTACTTACGTACGATGGAATACCCCTCAGCCATGAAATCAATGTCATAAGACCAGTAGCAGCAAAATGGGTGGTTTCAGGTACGATGATTCTAAGTGAAATAAGTCACACAGAAAAGAAACTTATCATAAGATATCACTTATGAAGATCCTGTGAACATGGCTACACTTGAACTGAGTTAGGAAAGAGAACAGTGTCTCACATTTAGAAAACACTCTTATGCCTGCTTAAGGGGGAAGGAGAGGTGGGGTGATGCATAAAACCAGAGTTTGATAAAAGCACAGGTACCGTTCCAAAAACCAACTATGGAATAGACAAGACCTACACCTTCCTCAGTGAAAGGGACTCAAAACCCCATATTTCCCGCAGAGGAATATATCTGACTAGTAAGAATCTTAAAACCTATGTATTGATATGTCTCCGTAAGGGAATCAAGTGTGTCTAGACTGGCATAAACAGGGGAACGAGAATCAGCTAAAACCCACTATAAAAAGGAATTTCAAAAACAAAACAAAAAAACTGGGAAATTCTTTACAATTCCTTCAGGGTCTCTGATGAAACCTGGAATTACCATATCTAAAGTGACAGCTGGATGTGGCATAAGGCTGGACACTTGGGACTGAGAGGATTGGTGAGATTGGGTGAGCAAATGCAGACCCTTTAAATCACAAATGCCTGGCACACATTCCATGGGTCCCAGCTCTCCAGGTTGAAGGGAATATTACTACAGCTATAACATGTACAGGAAACCTAGAGAACGGACCCACTGTGAATACGAAAAGTTTCTAAAACTCAACGAATAGTCCCTCTCCTGGTGCTCCGATTTGACTTTCCATCTGCTTTACTATCAATCTCCCAACTTGGAGAGACAGCCCCTTTAAACTCCTGGTTCGCACAGGTTTCCAATTTGGCAGAGGATGAAAGGGAAGAGGGAGAACCAATGAGAGAGTAGCTGTTAGGCATTTGTAAGGGCACATATCACTGTAATTTCCCGGCAGGAAGAAGAATTAACCAAAGTCTCAGCCACCCACCGGGAACCAGTATAGGTCCTGAACCAAAATTTTGGACTAGCGGTCAGCTCACCAAAAACGAGTTGAAAAATGGAGCTCAGGGGCACAGCAATTCACAAACTGGCCGAGTAATAAAGGACAACTGTCGTCCAAAAATCTTGGGAGGAAAGGCAACGAGGCAGACTTGAAAGGGAGGCAGAATAGCAGGAAACAGATTTCAAGAGGTACGTTGGAATCGCCTTTAAAGCACAGGAAGAGGGGCACAACTTCGACAATGATGCACTTGCCCAAAAAGGGCGTATGTAGAAAACGCATACGCCCTTTTTCGCCAAGCAAGCAAGCGGGCAATGCAAATCTGCCCTACAAAGAAGTATCACTTCCCACCGGTCAAAAGGGACATCCACAAAATGTGTAAAAACCAGAAAGGCAAGACAGGCCCTGGAGAACAGGGAGCCTTTTTATGCTGATGGGCAGGATGTAAATTGCCAACTGCCTCTCTGGAGGAGTGCATTGTGCTCCCTAAAACAAGTAAACAACAGAGCTACAGAGCCAAGGGCACTTCCAGTCTAGGGAATATACCTTGGGAAAACTGAAAATCAATAAGACAGAGCCACCCCAAAATTTATGGCTGCACTGCTTACAAGGACCTCAACTTGGGTACACCTTAAGTATCCCAGGAAATATAAAAATGGTTCAAAAAATTGTGGTATTTAGGTACGATGGAATATCCCTCAGCCATGAAATCAATGTCATAAGACCAGTAGCAGCAAAATGGGTGGATTCAGGTACGATGATTCTAAGTGAAATAAGTCACACAGAAAAAGAAACTTATCATAAGATATCACTTATGAAGATCCTGTAAACATGGCTACACTTGAACTGAGTTAGGAAAGAGAACAGTGTCTCACATTTAGAAAACACTCTTATGCCTGCTTAAGGGGGAAGGAGAGGTGGGGTGATGCATAATACCAGAGATTGATATAAGCACAGGTACCGTTCCAAAAACCAACTATGGAATAGACAAGACCTACACCTTCCTCAGTGAGAGGGACTCAAAACCCCATATTTCCCGCAGAGGAATATATCTGACTAGTAAGAATCTTAAAACCTATGAATTGAAATTTCTCCATAAGGGAATCAAGTGTGTCTAGACTGGCTTAAACATGGCAGCGAGAACAGCTCAAACCCACTATAAAAAGGAATTTCAAAAACAAAACAAAAAAACTGGGAAATTCTTTACAATTCCTTCAGGGTCTCTGATGAAACGTGGAATGACCCTATCTACAACGTCAGCTGGATGTGGCATAAGGCTGGACACTTGGGACTGAGACGATTGGTGAGATTGGGTGAGCAAATCCAGACCCTTTAAAGCAATAATGCATGGCACGCATTCCATGGGTCCCAACTCTCCAGGTTGAAGGGAATATTACTACAGTTATAACATGTACGGGAAACGTAGAGAACGGACACACTGTGAATACGAAAGGTTTCTAAAACTCAACGAATAGTCCCTCTCCTTGTGCTCCGGTTTGACTTTCCCTCTGCTTTACTATCAACCTCCCAACTTGGAGAGAGAGCCCCTTTAACCTCCTGGTTCGCACAGGTTGCCAATTTGGCAGAGGATGAAAGGGAAGAGGGAGAACCAATGAGAGAGTAGCTGTTAGGCATTTGTACGGGCACATATCACTCTAATTTCCCGGCAGGAAGAAGAATTAACCAAAGTCTCAGCCACCCACCGGGAACCAGCATACGTCCTGAACCAAAATTTTGGACATGCGGTCAGCTCACAAAAAACGTGTTGAAAAATGGAGCTCAGGTGCACAGCAATTCACTAACTGGCCGAGTAATAAAGGACAACTATCGTCCAAAAATCTGTTGAGGGAAGGCAACGAGGCAGACTTGAAAAAGAGGCAGAATAGCAGGAAACAGATTTCAAGAGGTACGTTGGAATCACCTTTAAAGCACACGAAGAGGGGCACAACTTCGATAATGATGCACTTGGCCAAAAAGGGCGTATGCGTTTTCTCCTGAATATATTCAGGAGAAGACGCATACGCCCTTTTTGGCCAAGCAAGCAAGCGGGCAATGCAAATCTGCACTACAAAGAAGTATCACTTCCCACCGGTCAAAAGGGACATCCACAAAATGTATAAAAACCAGAAAGGCAAGACAGGCCCTGGAGAACAGGGAGCCTTGTTATGCTGATGGGCGGGATGTAAATTGCCAACTGCCTCTCTGGAGGAGTGCATTGTGTTCCCTAAAACAAGTAAAGAACAGAGCTACAGAGCCAAGGGCACTTCCAGTCTAGGCAATATACCTTGGGAAAACTGAAAATCAATAAGACAGAGCCACCCCAAAATTTAGGGCTGCACTGCTTACAAGGACCTCAACTTGGGTACACCTTAAATATCCCAGGAAATATAAAAATGGTTCAAAAAATTGTGGTACTTACGTACGATGGAATATCCCTCAGCCATGAAATCAATGTCATAAGACCAGTAGCAGCAAAATGGGTGGATTCAGGTACGATGATTCTAAGTGAAATAAGTCACACAGAAAAAGAAACTTATCATAAGATATCACTTATGAAGATCCTGTAAACATGGCTACACTTGAACTGAGTTAGGAAAGAGAACAGTGTCTCACATTTAGAAAACACTCTTATGCCTGCTTAAGGGGGAAGGAGAGGTGGGGTGATGCATAAAACCAGAGTTTGATATAAGCACAGGTACCGTTCCAAAAACCAACTGTGGAATAGACAAGACCTACACCTTCCTCGGTGAAAGGGACTCAAAACCCCATAGTTCCCGCAGAGGAATATATCTGACTAGTAAGAATCTTAAAACCTATGTATTAATATGTCTCCGTAAGGGAATCAAGTGTGTCTAGACTGGCAGAAACATGGCAGCGAGAATCAGCTCAAACCGACTATAAAAAGGAATTTCAAAAACAAAACAAAAATACTGTGAAATTCTTTACAATTCCTTCAGGGTCTCTGATGAATCCTGGAATGACCCTATCTACAACGACAGCTGGATGTGGCATAAGGCTGGACACTTGGGACTGAGAGGATTGGTGAGATTGGGTGAGCAAATGCAGACCCTTTAAATCACAAATGCCTGGCACACATTCCATGGGTCCCAGCTCTCCAGGTTGAAGGGAATATTACTACAGCTATAACATGTACAGGAAACCTAGAGAACGGACCCACTGTGAATACGAAAAGTTTCTAAAACTCAACGAATAGTCCCTCTCCTGGTGCTCCGATTTGACTTTCCATCTGCTTTACTATCAATCTCCCAACTTGGAGAGACAGCCCCTTTAAACTCCTGGTTCGCACAGGTTTCCAATTTGGCAGAGGATGAAAGGGAAGAGGGAGAACCAATGAGAGAGTAGCTGTTAGGCATTTGTACGGGCACATATCACTCTAATTTCCCAGCAGGAAGAAGAATTAACCAAAGTCTCAGCCACCCACCGGGAACCAGCATACATCCTGAACCAAAATTTTGGACATGCGGTCAGCTCACAAAAAACGTGTTGAAAAATGGAGCTCAGGTGCACAGCAATTCACTAACTGGCCGAGTAATAAAGGACAACTATCGTCCAAAAATCTGTTGAGGGAAGGCAACGAGGCCGACTTGAAAGCGAGGCAGAATAGCAGGAAACAGATTTCAAGAGGTTCGGTGGAATCACCTTTAAAGCACAGGAAGAGGGGCACAACTTCGACAATGATGCACTTGGCCAAAAAGGGCGTATGCGTTTTCTCCTGAATATATTCAGGAGAAAACGCATACGCCCTTTTTGGCCAAGCAAGCAAGCGGGCAATGCAAATCTGCACTACAAAGAAGTATCACTTCCCACTGGTCAAAAGGGACATCCACAAAATGTGTAAAAACCAGAAAGGCAAGACAGGCCCTGCAGAACAGGGAGCCTTGTTATGCTGATGGGCGGGATGTAAATTGCCAACTGCCTCTCTGGAGGACTGCATTGTGTTCCCTAAAACAAGTAAACAACAGAGCTACAGAGCCAAGGGCACTTCCAGTCTAGGGAATATACCTTGGGAAATCTGAAAATCAATAAGACAGAGCCACCCCAAAATTTAGGGCTGCACTGCTTACAAGGACCTCAACTTGGGTACACCTTAAATATCCCAGGAAATATAAAAATGGTTCAAAAAATTGTGTTACTTACGTACGATGGAATATCCCTCAGCCATGAAATCAATGTCATAAGACCAGCAGCAGCATAATGGGTGGATTAAGGTACGATGATTCTAAGTGAAATAAGTCACACAGAAAAAGAAACTTACCATAAGATATCACTTATGAAGATCCTGCAAACATGGCTACACATGAACTGAGTTAGGAAAGAGAGCAGTGTCTCACATTTAGAAAACACTCTTATGCCTGCTTAAGGGGGAAGGAGAGGTGGGGTGATGCATAAAACCAGAGTTTGATATAAACACAGGTACCGTTCCAAAAACCAACTATGGAATAGACAAGACCTACACCTTCCTCAGTGAAAGGGACTCAAAACCCCATAGTTCACGCAGAGGAATATATCTGACTAGTAAGAATCTTAAAACCTATGTATTGATATGTCTCCGTAAGGGAATCAAGTGTGTCTAGACTGGCATAAACATGGCAGCGAGAATCAGCTCAAATCCACTATAAAAAGGAATTTCAAAAACAAAACAAAAAAACTGTGAAATTCTTTACAATCCCTTCAGGGTCTCTGATGAAACCTGGAATGACCCTATCTACAGTGACAGCTGGATGTGGCATAAGGCTGGACACTTGGGACTGAGAGGATTGGTGAGATTGGGTGAGCAAATGCAGACCCTTTAAATCACAAATGCCTGGCATGCATTCCATGGGTCCCAACTCTCCAGGTTGAAGGGAATATTACTACAGCTATAACATGTACAGGAAACCTAGAGAACGGACACACTGTGAATACGAAAGGTTTCTAAAACTCAACGAATAGTCCCTCTCCTGGTGCTCCGTTTTGACTTTCCATCTGCTTTACTATAAACCTCCCAATTTGGAGAGACAGCCCCTTTAACCTCCTGGTGCGCACAGGTTGCCAATTTGGCAGAGGATGAAAGGGGAAAGGGAGAACCAATGAGAGAGTAGCTGTTAGGCATTTGGGCGGGCACATATCACTGTAATTTCCCGGCAGGAAGAAGAATTAAACAAAGTCTCAGCCACCCACCGGGAACCAGTATAGGTCCTGAACCAAAATTTTGGACGTGCGGTCAGCTCACCAAAAACGAGTTGAAAAATGGAGCTCAGGGGCACAGCAATTCACAAACTGGCTGAGTAATAAAGGACAACTATCGTCCAAAAATCTGTTGAGGGAAGGCAACGAGGCGGACTTGAAAGCGAGGCAGAATAGCAGGAAACAGATTTCAAGAGGTACGTTGGAATCTCCTTTAAAGCACAGGAAGAGGGGCCCAACTTCGACAATGATGCACTTGGCCAAAAAGGGCGTATGCGTTTTCTCCTGAATATATTCAGGAGAAAACGCATACGCCCTTTTTGGCCAAGCAAGCAAGCGGGCAATGCAAATCTGCACTACAAAGAAGTATCACTTCCCACCGGTCAAAAGGGACATCCATAAAATGTGTAAAAACCAGAAAGGCAGGACAGGCCCTGGAGAACATGGAGCCTTGTTATGCTGATGAGCGGGATGTAAATTGCCAACTGCCTCTCTGGAGGAGTACATTGTGTTCCCTAAAACAAGTAAAGAACAGAGCTACAGAGCCAAGGGCACTTCCAGTCTAGGGAATATACCTTGGGAAAACTGAAAATCAATAAGACAGAGCCACCCAAAAATTTAAGGTTGCACTGCTTACAAGGACCTAAACTTGGGTACACCTAAAATATCCCAGGAAATATAAAAATGGTTCAAAAAATTGTGGTACTTACGTACGATGGAATCTCCCTCAGCCATGAAATCAATGTCATAAGACCAGTAGCAGCAAAATGGTTGGATTCAGGTACGATGATTCTAAGTGAAATAAGTCACACAGAAAAAGAAACTTATAAGATATCACTTATAAAGATCCTGTAAACATGGCTACACTTGAACTGAGTTAGGAAAGAGAACAGTGTCTCACATTTAGAAAACACTCTTATGCCTGCTTAAGGGGGAAGGAGAGGTGGGGTGATGCAAAAAACCAGAGTTTGATATAAGCACAGTTACCGTTCCAAAAACCAACTATGGAATAGACAAGACCTACACCTTCCTCAGTGAAAGGGACTCAAAACCCCATATTTCCCGCAGAGGAATATATCTGACTAATAAGAATCTTAAAACCTGTGTATTGATATGTCTCCGTAAGGGAATCAAGTGTGTCTAGACTGGCATAAACATGGCAGCGAGAATCAGCTCAAACCCACTATAAAAAGGAATTTCAAAAACAAACCAAAAAAACTGGGAAATTCTTTACAATTCCTTCAGGGTCTCTGAAGAAACCTGGAATGACCCTATCTACAATGACAGCTGGATGTGGCATAAGCCTGGACACTTGGGACTGAGACGATTGGTGAGATTGGGTGAGCAAATGCAGACCCTTTAAAGCACAAATGCCTGGCACCCATTCCATGGGTCCCAACTCTCCAGGTTGAAGGGAATATTACTGCAGCTATAACATGTACGGGAAACCTAGAGAACGGACACACTGTGAATACGAAAGGTTTCTAAAACTCAACGAATAGTCCCTCTCCTGGTGCTCCGGTTTGAATTTCCATCTGCTTTACTATCAACCTCCCAACTTGGAGAGACAGCCCCTTTAACCTCCTGGTTCGCACAGGTTGCCAATTTGGCAGAGGATGAAAGGGAAGAGGGAGAACCAATGAGAGAGTAGCTGTTAGGCATTTGGACGGGCACATATCACTCTAACTTCCCGGCAGGAAGAAGAATTAACCAAAATCTCAGCCCCCACCGGGAACCAGCATAGGTCCTGAACCAAAATTTTGGACTTGCGGTCAGCTCACAAAAAACGAGTCACAAAATGGAGCTCAAGGGCACAGCAATTCACAAACTAGCAGAGTAATAAAGGACAACTATCGTCCAAAAATCTGTTAAGGGAAGGCAACGAGGTGGACTTGAAAGCGAGGCAGAATAGCAGGAAACAGATTTCAAGAGGTACATTGGAATCGCCTTTAAAGCACATGAAGAGGGGCACAACTTCGACAGTGATGCACTTGGCCAAATATGGCCTATGCCTTTTCTCCTGAATATATTCAGGAGAACACGCATAGGCCCTTTTGGACAAGCCAGCAAGCGGGCAATGCAAATCTGCACTACAAAGAAGTATCACTTCCCACCAGTCCAAAGGGACATCCACAAAATTTGTAAATACCAGAAAGGCAAGACAGGCCCTGGAGAACAGGGAGCTTTGTTATGCTGATGGGCAGGATGTAAATTGCCAACTGCCTCTCTGGAGGAGTGCATTGTGTTCCCTAAAACAAGTAAAGAACAGAGCTACAGAGCCCAGGGCACTTCCAGTCTAGGGAATATACATTGGGAAAACTGAAAATCAATAAGACAGAGCCACCCCAAAATTTAGGGCTGCACTGCTTACAAGGACATCAACTTGGGTACACCTTAAATATCCCAGGAAATATAAAAATGGTTCAAAAAATTGTGGTACTTACGTACGATGGAATACCCCTCAGCCATGAAATCAATGTCATAAGACCAGTAGCAGCAAAATGGGTGGTTTCAGGTACGATGATTCTAAGTGAAATAAGTCACACAGAAAAGAAACTTATCATAAGATATCACTTATGAAGATCCTGTGAACATGGCTACACTTGAACTGAGTTAGGAAAGAGAACAGTGTCTCACATTTAGAAAACACTCTTATGCCTGCTTAAGGGGGAAGGAGAGGTGGGGTGATGCATAAAACCAGAGTTTGATAAAAGCACAGGTACCGTTCCAAAAACCAACTATGGAATAGACAAGACCTACACCTTCCTCAGTGAAAGGGACTCAAAACCCCATATTTCCCGCAGAGGAATATATCTGACTAGTAAGAATCTTAAAACCTATGTATTGATATGTCTCCGTAAGGGAATCAAGTGTGTCTAGACTGGCATAAACAGGGGAACGAGAATCAGCTAAAACCCACTATAAAAAGGAATTTCAAAAACAAAACAAAAAAACTGGGAAATTCTTTACAATTCCTTCAGGGTCTCTGATGAAACCTGGAATTACCATATCTAAAGTGACAGCTGGATGTGGCATAAGGCTGGACACTTGGGACTGAGAGGATTGGTGAGATTGGGTGAGCAAATGCAGACCCTTTAAATCACAAATGCCTGGCACACATTCCATGGGTCTCAGCTCTCCAGGTTGAAGGGAATATTACTACAGCTATAACATGTACAGGAAACCTAGAGAACGGACCCACTGTGAATACGAAAAGTTTCTAAAACTCAACGAATAGTCCCTCTCCTGGTGCTCCGATTTGACTTTCCATCTGCTTTACTATCAATCTCCCAACTTGGAGAGACAGCCCCTTTAAACTCCTGGTTCGCACAGGTTTCCAATTTGGCAGAGGATGAAAGGGAAGAGGGAGAACCAATGAGAGAGTAGCTGTTAGGCATTTGTAAGGGCACATATCACTCTAATTTCCCGGCAGGAAGAAGAATTAACCAAAGTCTCAGCCACCCACCGGGAACCAGCATATATCCTGAACCAAAATTTTGGACATGCGGTCAGCTCACAAAAAACGTGTTGAAAAATGGAGCTCAGGGGCACAGCAATTCACTAACTGGCCGAGTAATAAAGGACAACTATCGTCCAAAAATCTGTTGAGGGAAGGCAACGAGGCCGACTTGAAAGCGAGGCAGAATAGCAGGAAACAGATTTCAAGAGTTTCGGTGGAATCACCTTTAAAGCACAGGAAGAGGGGCACAACTTCGACAATGATGCACTTGGCCAAAAAGGGCGTATGCGTTTTCTCCTGAATATATTCAGGAGAAAACGCATACGCCCTTTTTGGCCAAGCAAGCAAGCGGGCAATGCAAATCTGCACTACAAAGAAGTATCACTTCCCACCGGTCAAAAGGGACATCCACAAAATGTGTAAAAACCAGAAAGGCAAGACAGGCCCTGCAGAACAGGGAGCCTTGTTATGCTGATGGGCGGGATGTAAATTCCCAACTGCCTCTCTGGAGGACTGCATTGTGTTCCCTAAAACAAGTAAACAACAGAGCTACAGAGCCAAGGGCACTTCCAGTCTAGGGAATATACCTTGGGAAATCTGAAAATCAATAAGACAGAGCCACCCCAAAATTTAGGGCTGCACTGCTTACAAGGACCTCAACTTGGGTACACCTTAAATATCCCAGGAAATATAAAAATGGTTCAAAAAATTGTGGTACTTACGTACGATGGAATATCCCTCAGCCATGAAATCAATGTCATAAGACCAGCAGCAGCAAAATGGGTGGATTCAGGTACGATGATTCTAAGTGAAATAAGTCACACAGAAAAAGAAACTTATCATAAGATATCACTTATGAAGATCCTGCAAACATGGCTACACATGAACTGAGTTAGGAAAGAGAGCAGTGTCTCACATTTAGAAAACACTCTTATGCCTGCTTAAGGGGGAAGGAGAGGTGGGTGATGCATAAAACCAGAGTTTGATATAAACACAGGTACCGTTCCAAAAACCAACTATGGAATAGACAAGACCTACACCTTCCTCAGTGAAAGGGACTCAAAACCCATAGTTCACGCAGAGGAATATATCTGACTAGTAAGAATCTTAAAACCTATGTATTGATATGTCTCCGTAAGGGAATCAAGTGTGTCTAGACTGGCATAAACATGGCAGCGAGAATCAGCTCAAATCCACTATAAAAAGGAATTTCAAAAACAAAACAAAAAAACTGTGAAATTCTTTACAATTCCTTCAGGGTCTCTGATGAAACCTGGAATGACCCTATCTACAGTGACAGCTGGATGTGGCATAAGGCTGGACACTTGGGACTGAGAGGATTGGTGAGATTGGGTGAGCAAATGCAGACCCTTTAAATCACAAATGCCTGGCATGCATTCCATGGGTCCCAACTCTCCAGGTTGAAGGGAATATTACTACAGCTATAACATGTACAGGAAACCTAGAGAACGGACACACTGTGAATACGAAAGGTTTCTAAAACTCAACGAATAGTCCCTCTCCTGGTGCTCCGTTTTGACTTTCCATCTGCTTTACTATAAACCTCCCAATTTGGAGAGACAGCCCCTTTAACCTCCTGGTGCGCACAGGTTGCCAATTTGGCAGAGGATGAAAGGGGAAAGGGAGAACCAATGAGAGAGTAGCTGTTAGGCATTTGGGCGGGCACATATCACTGTAATTTCCCGGCAGGAAGAAGAATTAAACAAAGTCTCAGCCACCCACCGGGAACCAGTATAGGTCCTGAACCAAAATTTTGGACGTGCGGTCAGCTCACCAAAAACGAGTTGAAAAATGGAGCTCAGGGGCACAGCAATTCACAAACTGGCTGAGTAATAAAGGACAACTATCGTCCAAAAATCTGTTGAGGGAAGGCAACGAGGCGGACTTGAAAGCGAGGCAGAATAGCAGGAAACAGATTTCAAGAGGTACGTTGGAATCTCCTTTAAAGCACAGGAAGAGGGGCACAACTTCGACAATGATGCACTTGGCCAAAAAGGGCGTATGCGTTTTCTCCTGAATATATTCAGGAGAAAACGCATACGCCCTTTTTGGCCAAGCAAGCAAGCGGGCAATGCAAATCTGCACTACAAAGAAGTATCACTTCCCACCGGTCAAAAGGGACATCCATAAAATGTGTAAAAACCAGAAAGGCAGGACAGGCCCTGGAGAACATGGAGCCTTGTTATGCTGATAGGCGGGATGTAAATTGCCAACTGCCTCTCTGGAGGAGTACATTGTGTTCCCTAAAACAAGTAAAGAACAGAGCTACAGAGCCAAGGGCACTTCCAGTCTAGGGAATATACCTTGGGAAAACTGAAAATCAATAAGACAGAGCCACCCAAAAATTTAAGGTTGCACTGCTTACAAGGACCTAAACTTGGGTACACATAAAATATCCCAGGAAATATAAAAATGGTTCAAAAAATTGTGGTACTTACGTACGATGGAATCTCCCTCAGCCATGAAATCAATGTCATAAGACCAGTAGCAGCAAAATGGTTGGATTCAGGTACGATGATTCTAAGTGAAATAAGTCACACAGAAAAAGAAACTTATAAGATATCACTTATAAAGATCCTGTAAACATGGCTACACTTGAACTGAGTTAGGAAAGAGAACAGTGTCTCACATTTAGAAAACACTCTTATGCCTGCTTAAGGGGGAAGGAGAGGTGGGGTGATGCAAAAAAACAGAGTTTGATATAAGCACAGTTACCGTTCCAAAAACCAACTATGGAATAGACAAGACCTACACCTTCCTCAGTGAAAGGGACTCAAAACCCCATATTTCCCGCAGAGGAATATATCTGACTAATAAGAATCTTAAAACCTGTGTATTGATATGTCTCCGTAAGGGAATCAAGTGTGTCTAGACTGGCATAAACATGGCAGCGAGAATCAGCTCAAACCCACTATAAAAAGGAATTTCAAAAACAAACCAAAAAAACTGGGAAATTCTTTACAATTCCTTCAGGGTCTCTGAAGAAACCTGGAATGACGCTATCTACAATGACAGCTGGATGTGGCATAAGGCTGGACACTTGGGACTGAGAGGATTGGTGAGATTGGGTGAGCAAATGCAGACCCTTTAAAGCACAAATGCCTGGCACCCATTCCATGGGTCCCAACTCTCCAGGTTGAAGGGAATTTTACTGCAGCTATAACATGTACGGGAAACCTAGAGAACGGACACACTGTGAATACGAAAGGTTTCTAAAACTCAACGAATAGTCCCTCTCCTGGTGCTCTGGTTTGAATTTCCATCTGCTTTACTATCAACCTCCCAACTTGGAGAGACAGCCCCTTTAACCTCCTGGTTCGCACAGGTTGCCAATTTGGCAGAGGATGAAAGGGAAGAGGGAGAACCAATGAGAGAGTAGCTGTTAGGCATTTGGACGGGCACATATCACTCTAACTTCCCGGCAGGAAGAAGAATTAACCAAAATCTCAGCCCCCACCGGGAACCAGCATAGGTCCTGAACCAAAATTTTGGACTTGCGGTCAGCTCACAAAAAACGAGTCACAAAATGGAGCTCAAGGGCACAGCAATTCACAAACTAGCAGAGTAATAAAGGACAACTATCGTCCAAAAATCTGTTGAGGGAAGGCAACGAGGTGGACTTGAAAGCGAGGCAGAATAGCAGGAAACAGATTTCAAGAGGTACATTGGAATCGCCTTTAAAGCACATGAAGAGGGGCACAACTTCGACAATGATGCACTTGGCCAAATATGGCCTATGCTTTTCTCCTGAATATATTCAGGAGAAAACGCATAGGCCCTTTTGGACAAGCCAGCAAGCGGGCAATGCAAATCTGCACTACAAAGAAGTATCACTTCCCACCAGTCCAAAGGGACATCCACAATATGTGTACATACCAGAAAGGCAAGACAGGCCCTGGAGAACAGGGAGCTTTGTTATGCTGATGGGCAGGATGTAAATTGCCAACTGCCTCTCTGGAGGAGTGCATTGTGTTCCCTAAAACAAGTAAAGAACAGAGCTACAGAGCCCAGGGCACTGCCAGTCTAGGGAATATACATTGGGAAAACTGAAAATCAATAAGACAGAGCCACCCCAAAATTTAGGGCTGCACTGCTTACAAGGACATCAACTTGGGTACACCTTAAATATCCCAGGAAATATAAAAATGGTTCAAAAAATTGTGGTACTTACGTACGATGGAATACCCCTCAGCCATGAAATCAATGTCATAAGACCAGTAGCAGCAAAATGGGTGGTTTCAGGTACGATGATTCTAAGTGAAATAAGTCACACAGAAAAGAAACTTATCATAAGATACCACTTATGAAGATCCTGTGAACATGGCTACACTTGAACTGAGTTAGGAAAGAGAACAGTGTCTCACATTTAGAAAACACTCTTATGCCTGCTTAAGGGGGAAGGAGAGGTGGGGTGATGCATAAAACCAGAGTTTGATAAAAGCACAGGTACCGTTCCAAAAACCAACTATGGAATAGACAAGACCTACACCTTCCTCAGTGAAAGGGACTCAAAACCCCATATTTCCCGCAGAGGAATATATCTGACTAGTAAGAATCTTAAAACCTATGTATTGATATGTCTCCGTAAGGGAATCAATTGTGTCTAGACTGGCATAAACAGGGGAACGAGAATCAGCTAAAACCCACTATAAAAAGGAATTTCAAAAACAAAACAAAAAAACTGGGAAATTCTTTACAATTCCTTCAGGGTCTCTGATGAAACCTGGAATTACCATATCTAAAGTGACAGCTGGATGTGGCATAAGGCTGGACACTTGGGACTGAGAGGATTGGTGAGATTGGGTGAGCAAATGCAGACCCTTTAAAGCAATAATACCTGGCACCCTTTCCATGGGACCCAACTCTCCAGGTTGAAGGGAATATTACTACAGCTATAACATGTACGGGAAACCTATAGAACGGACACACTGTGAATATGAAAGGTTTCTAAAACTCAATGAATAGACCCTACCCTGGTGCTCCGGTTTGGCTTTCCATCTGCTTTACTATCAATCTCCCAACTTGGAGAGACAGCCCCTTTAAACTCCTGGTTCGCACAGGTTTCCAATTTGGCAGAGGATGAAAGGGAAGAGGGAGAACCAATGAGAGAGTAGCTGTTAGGCATTTGTAAGGGCACATATCACTCTAACTTCCCGGCAGGAAGAAGAATTAACCAAAGTCTCAGCCACCCACCGGGAACCAGTATAGGTCCTGAACCAAAATTTTGGACTTGCGGTCAGCTCACCAAAAACGAGTTGAAAAATGGAGCTCAGGGGCACAGCAATTCACAAACTGGCCGAGTAATAAAGGACAACTGTCGTCCAAAAATCTTGGGAGGAAAGGCAACGAGGCAGACTTGAAAGGGAGGCAGAATAGCAGGAAACAGATTTCAAGAGGTACGTTGGAATCGCCTTTAAAGCACAGGAAGAGGGGCACAACTTCGACAATGATGCACTTGCCCAAAAAGGGCGTATGTAGAAAACGCATACGCCCTTTTTCGCCAAGCAAGCAAGCGGGCAATGCAAATCTGCCCTACAAAGAAGTATCACTTCCCACCGGTCAAAAGGGACATCCACAAAATGTGTAAAAACCAGAAAGGCAAGACAGGCCCTGGAGAACAGGGAGCCTTTTTATGCTGATGGGCAGGATGTAAATTGCCAACTGCCTCTCTGGAGGAGTGCATTGTGCTCCCTAAAACAAGTAAACAACAGAGCTACAGAGCCAAGGGCACTTCCAGTCTAGGGAATATACCTTGGGAAAACTGAAAATCAATAAGACAGAGCCACCCCAAAATTTATGGCTGCACTGCTTACAAGGACCTCAACTTGGGTACACCTTAAGTATCCCAGGAAATATAAAAATGGTTCAAAAAATTGTGGTATTTAGGTACGACGGAATATCCCTCAGCCATGAAATCAATGTCATAAGACCAGTAGCAGCAAAATGGGTGGATTCAGGTACGATGATTCTAAGTGAAATAAGTCACACAGAAAAAGAAACTTATCATAAGATATCACTTATGAAGATCCTGTAAACATGGCTACACTTGAACTGAGTTAGGAAAGAGAACAGTGTCTCACATTTAGAAAACACTCTTATGCCTGCTTAAGGGGGAAGGAGAGGTGGGGTGATGCATAATACCAGAGATTGATATAAGCACAGGTACCGTTCCAAAAACCAACTATGGAATAGACAAGACCTACACCTTCCTCAGTGAGAGGGACTCAAAACCCCATATTTCCCGCAGAGGAATATATCTGACTAGTAAGAATCTTAAAACCTATGAATTGAAATTTCTCCATAAGGGAATCAAGTGTGTCTAGACTGGCTTAAACATGGCAGCGAGAACAACTCAAACCCACTATAAAAAGGAATTTCAAAAACAAAACAAAAAAACTGGGAAATTCTTTACAATTCCTTCAGGGTCTCTGATGAAACGTGGAATGACCCTATCTACAACGTCAGCTGGATGTGGCATAAGGCTGGACACTTGGGACTGAGACGATTGGTGAGATTGGGTGAGCAAATCCAGACCCTTTAAAGCAATAATGCATGGCACGCATTCCATGGGTCCCAACTCTCCAGGTTGAAGGGAATATTACTACAGTTATAACATGTACGGGAAACGTAGAGAACGGACACACTGTGAATACGAAAGGTTTCTAAAACTCAACGAATAGTCCCTCTCCTTGTGCTCCGGTTTGACTTTCCCTCTGCTTTACTATCAACCTCCCAACTTGGAGAGAGAGCCCCTTTAACCTCCTGGTTCGCACAGGTTGCCAATTTGGCAGAGGATGAAAGGGAAGAGGGAGAACCAATGAGAGAGTAGCTGTTAGGCATTTGTACGGGCACATATCACTCTAATTTCCCGGCAGGAAGAAGAATTAACCAAAGTCTCAGCCACCCACCGGGAACCAGCATACGTCCTGAACCAAAATTTTGGACATGCGGTCAGCTCACAAAAAACGTGTTGAAAAATGGAGCTCAGGGGCACAGCAATTCACTAACTGGCCGAGTAATAAAGGACAACTATCGTCCAAAAATCTGTTGAGGGAAGGCAACGAGGCAGACTTGAAAAAGAGGCAGAATAGCAGGAAACAGATTTCAAGAGGTACGTTGGAATCACCTTTAAAGCACACGAAGAGGGGCACAACTTCGATAATGATGCACTTGGCCAAAAAGGGCGTATGCGTTTTCTCCTGAATATATTCAGGAGAAGACGCATACGCCCTTTTTGGCCAAGCAAGCAAGCGGGCAATGCAAATCTGCACTACAAAGAAGTATCACTTCCCACCGGTCAAAAGGGACATCCACAAAATGTATAAAAACCAGAAAGGCAAGACAGGCCCTGGAGAACAGGGAGTCTTGTTATGCTGATGGGCGGGATGTAAATTGCCAACTGCCTCTCTGGAGGAGTGCATTGTGTTCCCTAAAACAAGTAAAGAACAGAGCTACAGAGCCAAGGGCACTTCCAGTCTAGGCAATATACCTTGGGAAAACTGAAAATCAATAAGACAGAGCCACCCCAAAATTTAGGGCTGCACTGCTTACAAGGACCTCAACTTGGGTACACCTTAAATATCCCAGGAAATATAAAAATGGTTCAAAAAATTGTGGTACTTACGTACGATGGAATATCCCTCAGCCATGAAATCAATGTCATAAGACCAGTAGCAGCAAAATGGGTGGATTCAGGTACGATGATTCTAAGTGAAATAAGTCACACAGAAAAAGAAACTTATCATAAGATATCACTTATGAAGATCCTGTAAACATGGCTACATTTGAACTGAGTTAGGAAAGAGAACAGTGTCTCACATTTAGAAAACACTCTTATGCCTGCTTAAGGGGGAAGGAGAGGTGGGGTGATGCATAAAACCAGAGTTTGATATAAGCACAGGTACCGTTCCAAAAACCAACTGTGGAATAGACAAGACCTACACCTTCCTCGGTGAAAGGGACTCAAAACCCCATAGTTCCCGCAGAGGAATATATCTGACTAGTAAGAATCTTAAAACCTATGTATTAATATGTCTCCGTAAGGGAATCAAGTGTGTCTAGACTGGCAGAAACATGGCAGCGAGAATCAGCTCAAACCGACTATAAAAAGGAATTTCAAAAACAAAACAAAAAAACTGTGAAATTCTTTACAATTCCTTCAGGGTCTCTGATGAATCCTGGAATGACCCTATCTACAACGACAGCTGGATGTGGCATAAGGCTGGACACTTGGGACTGAGAGGATTGGTGAGATTGGGTGAGCAAATGCAGACCCTTTAAATCACAAATGCCTGGCACACATTCCATGGGTCCCAGCTCTCCAGGTTGAAGGGAATATTACTACAGCTATAACATGTACAGGAAACCTAGAGAACGGACCCAATGTGAATACGAAAAGTTTCTAAAACTCAACGAATAGTCCCTCTCCTGGTGCTCCGATTTGACTTTCCATCTGCTTTACTATCAATCTCCCAACTTGGAGAGACAGCCCCTTTAAACTCCTGGTTCGCACAGGTTTCCAATTTGGCAGAGGATGAAAGGGAAGAGGGAGAACCAATGAGAGAGTAGCTGTTAGGCATTTGTACGGGCACATATCACTCTAATTTCCAGGCAGGAAGAAGAATTAACCAAAGTCTCAGCCACCCACCGGGAACCAGCATACATCCTGAACCAAAATTTTGGACATGCGGTCAGCTCACAAAAAACGTGTTGAAAAATGGAGCTCAGGTGCACAGCAATTCACTAACTGGCCGAGTAATAAAGGACAACTATCGTCCAAAAATCTGTTGAGGGAAGGCAACGAGGCCGACTTGAAAGCGAGGCAGAATAGCAGGAAACAGATTTCAAGAGGTTCGGTGGAATCACCTTTAAAGCACAGGAAGAGGGGCACAACTTCGACAATGATGCACTTGGCCAAAAAGGGCGTATGCGTTTTCTCCTGAATATATTCAGGAGAAAACGCATATGACCTTTTTGGCCAAGCAAGCAAGCGGGCAATGCAAATCTGCACTACAAAAAAGTATCACTTCCCACCGGTCAAAAGGGACATCCACAAAATGTGTAAAAACCAGAAAGGCAAGGCAGGCCCTGCAGAACAGGGAGCCTTGTTATGCTGATGGGCGGGATGTAAATTGCCAACTGCCTCTCTGGAGGACTGCATTGTGTTCCCTAAAACAAGTAAACAACAGAGCTACAGAGCCAAGGGCACTACCAGTCTAGGGAATATACCTTGGGAAATCTGAAAATCAATAAGACAGAGCCACCCCAAAATTTAGGGCTGCACTGCTTACAAGGACCTCAACTTGGGTACACCTTAAATATCCCAGGAAATATAAAAATGGTTCAAAAAATTGTGGTACTTACGTACGATGGAATATCCCTCAGCCATGCAATCAATGTCATAAGACCAGCAGCAGCAAAATGGGTGGATTCAGGTACGATGATTTTAAGTGAAATAAGTCACACAGAAAAAGAAACTTATCATAAGATATCACTTATGAAGATCCTGCAAACATGGCTACACATGAACTGAGTTAGTAAAGAGAGCAGTGTCTCACATTTAGAAAACACTCTTATGCCTGCTTAAGGGGGAAGGAGAGGTGGGGTGATGCATAAAACCAGAGTTTGATATAAACACAGGTACCG
This sequence comes from Hyperoodon ampullatus, assembly GCF_949752795.1. Classification (NCBI taxonomy): domain Eukaryota; kingdom Metazoa; phylum Chordata; class Mammalia; order Artiodactyla; family Ziphiidae; genus Hyperoodon; species Hyperoodon ampullatus. The sequence continues at coordinate 416,279 of NW_027640938.1, read as the reverse complement.
TTCCAAAAACCAACTATGGAATAGACAAGACCTACACCTTCCTCAGTGAAAGGGACTCAAAACCCCATAGTTCACGCAGAGGAATATATCTGACTAGTAAGAATCTTAAAACCTATGTATTGATATGTCTCCGTAAGGGAATCAAGTGTGTCTAGACTGGCATAAACATGGCAGCGAGAATCAGCTCAAATCCACTATAAAAAGGAATTTCAAAAACAAAACAAAAAAACTGTGAAATTCTTTACAATTCCTTCAGGGTCTCTGATGAAACCTGGAATGACCCTATGTACAGTGACAGCTGGATGTGGCATAAGGCTGGACACTTGGGACTGAGAGGATTGGTGAGATTGGGTGAGCAAATGCAGACCCTTTAAATCACAAATGCCTGGCATGCATTCCATGGGTCCCAACTCTCCAGGTTGAAGGGAATATTACTACAGCTATAACATGTACAGGAAACCTAGAGAACGGACACACTGTGAATACGAAAGGTTTCTAAAATTCAACGAATAGTCCCTCTCCTGGTGCTCCGTTTTGACTTTCCATCTGCTTTACTATAAACCTCCCAATTTGGAGAGACAGCCCATTTAACCTCCTGGTGCGCACAGGTTGCCAATTTGGCAGAGGATGAAAGGGGAAAGGGAGAACCAATGAGAGAGTAGCTGTTAGGCATTTGGGCAGGCACATATCACTGTAATTTCCCGGCAGGAAGAAGAATTAAACAAAGTCTCAGCCACCCACCGGGAACCAGTATAGGTCCTGAACCAAAATTTTGGACTTGCGGTCAGCTCACCAAAAACGAGTTGAAAAATGAAGCTCAGGGGCACAGCAATTCACAAACTGGCCGAGTAATAAAGGACAACTATCGTCCAAAAATCTGTTGAGGGAAGGCAGCGAGGCGGACTTGAAAGCGAGGCAGAATAGCAGGAAACAGATTTCAAGAGGTACGTTGGAATCGCCTTTAAAGCACAGGAAGAGGGGCACAACTTCGACAATGATGCACTTGGCCAAAAAGGGCGTATGCGTTTTCTCCTGAATATATTCAGGAGAAAACACATACGCCCTTTTTGGCCCAGCAAGCAAGCGGGCAATGCAAATCTGCACTACAAAGAAGTATCATTTCCCACCGGTCAAAAGGGACATCCACAAAATGTGTAAAAACCAGAAAGGCAAGACAGGCCCTGGAGAACAGGGAGCCTTGTTATGCTGATGGGCGGGATGTAAATTGCCAACTGCCTCTCTGGAGGAGTGCATTGTGTTCCCTATAACAAGAAAACAACAGAGCTACAGAGCCAAGGGCACTTCCAGTCTAGGGAATATTCCTTGGGAAAACTGAAAATCAATAAGACAGAGCCACGCCAAAATTTAGGGCTGCACTGCTTACAAGGACCTCAACTTGGGTACACCTTAAATATCCCAGGAAATATAAAAATGGTTCAAAAAATTGTGGTACTTACGTACGATGGAATACCCCTCAGCAATGAAATCAATGTCATAAGACCAGTAGCAGCAAAATGGGTGGATTCAGGTACGATGATTCTAAGTGAAATAAGTTACACAGAAAATATAAACTTATCATAAGATATCACTTATGAAGATACTGTAAACATGGCTACACTTGAACTGAGTTAGGAAAGAGAACAGTGTCTCACATTCAGAAAACACTCTTATGCCTGCTTAAGGGGGAAGGAGAGGTGGGGTGATGCATAAAACCAGAGTTTGATATAAGCACAGGTACCGTTCCAAAAACCAACTATGGAATAGACAATACCTACACCTTCCTCAGTGAAAGGGACTCAAAACCCCATATTTCCCGCAGAGGAATATATCTGACTAGTAAGAATCTTAAAACCTATGTATTGATATGTCTCCGTAAGGGAATCAAGTGTGTCTAGACTGGCATAAACATGGCAGCGAGAATCAGCTCAAGCCCACTATAAAAAGGAATTTCAAAAACAAAACAAAAAAACTGGGAAATTCTTTACAATTCCTTCAGGGTCTCTGATGAAACCTGGAATGACCCTATCTAAAAAGACAGCTGGATGTGGCATAAGGCTGGACACTTGGGACTGAGATGATTGGTGAGATTGGGTGAGCAAATGCAGAATGTTTACAGCACAAATACCTGGCACACATTCCATGGGTCCCAACTCTCCAGGTTGAAGGGAATATTACTACGGTTACAACATGTACGAGAAACCTAGAGAACAGACACACTGTGAATACGAAAGGTTTCTAAAACAAAACGAATAGTCCCTCTCCTGGTGCTCTGGTTTGACTTTCCATCTGCTTTACTGTCAATCTCCCAACTTGGAGAGACAGCCCCTTCAACCTCCTGGTTCGCACAGGTTTCCAATTTGGCAGAGGATGAAAGGGAAGAGGGAGAACCAATGAGAGAGTAGCTGTTAGGCATTTGGACGGGCACATATCACTGTAATTTCCCGGCAGGAAGAAGAATTAACCAAAGTCTCAGCCACCCACTGGGAAGCAGTATAGGTCCTGAACCAAAATTTTGGACTTGCGGTCAGCTCACCAAAAACGAGTTGAAAAATGGAGCTCAGGGGCACAGGAATTCACAAACTGGCCGATTAATAAAGGACAACTGTCGTCCAAAAGTCTGTTGAGGGAAGGCAACGAGGCAGACTTGAAAGCGAGGCAGAATAGCAGGAAAGAGATTTCAAGAGGTACGTTGGAATCACCTTTAAAGCACAGGAAGAGGGACACAACTTCGACAATGATGCACTTGGCCAAAAAGGGCGTATGCGTTTTCTCCTGAATATATTCAGGAGAAAACGCATACGCCCTTTTTGGCCAAGCAAGCAAGCGGGCAATGCTAATCTGCACTACAAAGAAGTATCACTTCCCACCGGTCAAAAGGGACATCCACAAAATGTGTAAAAACCAGAAAGGCAAGACAGGCACTGGAGAACAGGGAGCCTTGTTATGCTGATGGGCGGGATGTAAATTGCCAACTGCCTCTCTGGAGGAGTGCATTGTGTTCCCTAAAACAAGTAAACAACAGAGCTACAGAGCCAAGGGCACTTCCAGTCTAGGGAATATACCTTGGGAAAACTAAAAATCAATAAGACAGAGCAACGCCAAAATATAGGGCTGCACTGCTTACAAGTACCTCAACTTGGGTACACCTTAAATATCCCAGGAAATATCAAAATGGTTCAAAAAATTGTGGTACTTACGTATGATGGAATATCCCGCAGCCATGAAATAAATGTCATAAGACCAGTAGCAGCAAAATGGGTGGATTCAGGTACGATGATTCTAAGTGAAATAAGTCACAGAGAAAAAGAAACTTATCATAAGATATCACTTATGAAGATCCTGTAAACATGGCTACACTTGAACTGAGTTAGGAAAGAGAACAGTATCTCACATTTAGAAAACACTCTTATGCCTGCATAAGGGGGAAGGAGAGGTGGGGTGATGCATAAAACCAGAGTTTGATATAAGCACAGGTACCGTTCCAAAAACCAACTATGGAATAGACAAGACCTACACCTTCCTCAGTGAAAGGGACTCAAAACCCCATATTTCCCACAGAGGAATATATCTGACTAGTAAGAATCTTGAAACCTATGTATTGATATGTCTCCGTAAGGGAATCAAGTGTGTCTAGACTGGCATAAACATGGCAGCGAGAATCAGCTCAAACCCACTATAAAAAGGAATTTCAAAAACAAAACAAAAAAACTGGGAAATTCTTTACAATTCCTTCAGGGTCTCTGATGAAACCTGGAATGACGCTATCTACAATGACAGCTGGATGTGGCATAAGGAGGGACACTTGGGACTGAGACGATTGGTGAGATTGGGTGAGCAAATGCAGAAACTTTAAAGCACAAATGGCTGGCACCCATTCCATGGGTCCCAACTCTCCAGGTTGAAGGGAATATTACTACAGCTATAACATGTACGGGAAACCTAGAGAACGGACACACTGTGAATACGAAAGGTTTCTAAAACTCAACGAATAGTCCCTCTCCTGGTGCTCCGGTTTGACTTTCCATCTGCTTTACTATCAACCTCCCAACTTGGAGAGTCAGCCCCTTTAACCTCCTGGTTCGCACAGGTTTCCAATTTGGCAGAGGATGAAAGGGAAGAGGGAGAACCAATGAGAGAGTGGCTGTTAGGCATTTGGACGGGCACATATCACTGTAATTTCCCGGCAGGAAGAAGAATTAACCAAAGACTCAGCCACCCACCGGGAAACAATATAGGTCCTGAACCAAAATTTTGGACATGCGGTCAGCTCACCAAAAACGAGTTGAAAAATGGAGCTCAGGGGCACAGCAATTCACAAACTGGCCCAGTAATAAAGGACAACTATCGTCCAAAAATCTGTTGAGGGAAGGCAACGAGGCGGACTTGAAAACGAGGCAGAATAGCAGGAAACAGATTTCAAGAGGTACGTTGGAATCGCCTTTAAAGCACAGGAAGAGGGGCACAACTTCGACAATGATGCACTTGGCCAAAAAGGGCGTATGCGTTTTCTCCTGAATATATTCAGGAGAAAGCGCATACGCCCTTTTTGGCCAAGCAAGCAAGCGGGCAATGCAAATCTGCACTACAAAGAAGTATCACTTCCCACCGGTCAAAAGGGACATCCACAAAATGTGTAAAAACCAGAAAGGCAAGACAGGCCCTGGAGAACAGGGAGCCTTGTTATGCTGATGTGTGGGATGTAAATTGCCAACTGCCTCTCTGGAGGAGTGCATTGTGTTCCCTAAAACAAGTAAACAACAGAGCTACAGAGCCAAGGGCACTTCCAGTCTAGGGAAAATACCTTGGGAAAACTGAAAATCAATAAGACAGAGCCACCCCAAAATTTAGGGCTGCACTGCTTACAAGGACCTCAACTTGGGTACACCTTAAATATCCCAGGAAATATAAAAATGGTTCAAAAAATTGTGGTACTTACGTACCATGCATTATCCCTCAGCCATGAAATCAATGTCATAAGACCAGTAGCAGCAAAATGGGTGGATTCAGGTACGATGATTCTAAGTGAAATAAGTCACACAGAAAAAGAAACTTATCATAAGATATCACTTATGAAGATCCTGTAAACATGGCTACACTTGAACTGAGTTAGGAAAGAGAAGAATGTCTCACATTTAGAAAACACTCTTATGCCAGCTTAAGGGGGAAGGAGAGGTGGGGTGATGCATAAAACCAGAGTTTGATATAAGCACAGGTGCCGTTCCAAAAACCAAATATGGAATAGACAAGACCTACACCTTCCTCAATGAAAGGGACTCAAAACCCCATATTTCCCGCAGAGGAATATATCTGACTAGTAAGAATCTTAAAACCTATGTATTGATATGTCTCCGTAAGGGAATCAAGTGTGTCTAGACTGGCATAAACATGGCAGCGTGAATCAGTTCAAACCCTCTATAAAAAGGAATTTCAAGAACAAAACAAAAAAACTGGGAAATTCTTTACAATTCCTTCAGGGTCTCTGATGAAACCTGGAATGACCCTATCTACAACGACAGCTGGATGTGGCAAAAGGCTGGAAACTTGGGACTGAGAGGATTGTTGAGATTGGGTGAGCAAATGCAGACCCTTTAAAGCAATAATGCATGGCAAGCATTCCATGGGTCCCAACTCTCCACGTTTAAGGGAATATTACTACAGTTATAACATGTACCGGAAACCTAGAGAACGGACACACTGTGAATACGAAAGGTTTCTAAACCTCAACGAATAGTCCCTCTCCTGGTGCTCCGGTTTGACTTTCCATCTGCTTTACTATCAACCTCCCAACTTGGAGAGTCAGCCCCTTCAACCTCCTGGTTCGCACAGGTTTCCAATTTGGCAGAGGATGAAAGGGAAGAGGGAGAACCAATGAGAGAGTAGCTGTTAGGCATTTGGACGGGCACATATCACTGTAATTTCCCGGCAGGAAGAAGAATTAACCAAAGTCTCAGACACCCACCGGGAACCAATATAGGTCCTGAACCAAAATTTTGGACTTGCGGTCAGCTCACCAAAAACGAGTTGAAAAATGGAGCTCAGGGGCACTGCAATTCACAAACTGGCCGAGTAATAAAGGACAACTATCGTCCAGAAATCTGTTGAGGGAAGGCAACGAGGCGGACTTGAAAGCGAGGCAGAATAGCAGAAAACAGATTTCAAGAGGTACGTTGGAATCGCCTTTAAAGCACAGGAAGAGGGGCACAACTTCGACAATGATGCACTTGGCCAAAAAGGGCATATGCGTTTTCTCCTGAATATATTCAGGAGAAAACGCATACGCCCTTTTTGGCCAAGCAAGCAAGCGGGCAATGCAAATCTGCACTACAAAGAAGTATCACTTCCCACCGGTCAAAAGGGACATCCACAAAATGTGTAAAAACCAGAAAGGCAAGACAGGCCCTGGAGAACAGGGAGCCTTGTTATGCTGATGTGTGGGATGTAAATTTCCAACTGCCTCTCTGGAGGAGTGCATTGTGTTCCCTAAAACAAGTAAACAACAGAGCTACAGAGCCATGGGCACTTCCAGTCTAGGGAAAATACCTTGGGAAAACTGAAAATCAATAAGACAGAGCCACCCCAAAATTTAGGGCTGCACTGCTTACAAGGACCTCAACTTGGGTACACCTTAAATATCCCAGGAAATATAAAAATGGTTCAAAAAATTGTGGTTCTTACGTACGATGGAATATCCCTCAGCCATGAAATCAATGTCATAAGACCAGTAGCAGCAAAATGGGTGGATTCAGGTACGATGATTCTAAGTGAAATAAGTCACACAGAAAAAGAAACTTATCATAAGATATCACTTATGAAGATCCTGTAAACATGGCTACACTTGAACTGAGTTAGGAAAGAGAACAGTGTCTCACATTTAGAAAACACTCTTATGCCTGCTGAAGGGGGAAGGAGAGGTGGGGTGATGCATAAAACCAGAGTTTGATATAAGCACAGGTACCGTTCCAAAAACGAACTATGGAATAGACAAGACCTACACCTTCCTCAGTGAAAGGGACTCAAAACCCCATATTTCCCGCAGAGGAATATATCTGACTAGTAAGAATCTTAAAACCTATGTATTGATATGTCTCCGTAAGGGAATCAAGTGTGTCTAGACTGGCATAAACATGGCAGCGAGAATCAGCTCAAACCCACTATAAAAAGGAATTTCAAAAACAAAACAAAAAAACTGGGAAATTCTTTACAATTCCTTCAGGGTCTCTGATGAACCCTGGAATGACCCTATCTACACCGACAGCTGGATGTGGCAAAAGGCTGGAAACTTGGGACTGAGACGATTGGTGAGATTGGGTGAGCAAATGCAGACCCTTTAAAGCAATAATGCATGGCACCCATTCCATGGGTCCCAACTCTCCAGGTTGAAGGGAATATTACTACAGTTATAACATGTACCGGAAACCTAGAGAACGGACACACTGTGAATACGAAAGGTTTCTAAAACTCAACGAATAGTCCCTCTCCTGGTGCTCGAGTTTGACTTTCCATCTGCTTTACTATCAACCTCCCAACTTGGAGAGACAGCCCCTTTAACCTCCTGGTTCGCACAGGTTTCCAATTTGGCAGAGGATGAAAGGGAAGATTTAGAACCAATGAGAGAGTAGCTGTTAGGCATTTGGACGGGCACACATCACTGTAATTTCCCGGCAGAAAGAAGAATTAACCAAAGTCTCAGCCACCCACCGGGAAGCAATATAGGTCCTGAACCAAAATTTTGGACTTGCGGTCAGCTCACCAAAAACAAGTTGAAAAATGGGGTTCAGGGGCACAGCAATTCACAAACTGGCCAAGTAATAAAGGACAACTATCGTCCAAAAATCTGTTGAGGGAAGGCAACGAGGCGGACTTGAAAGCGAGGCAGAATAGCAGGAAATAGATTTCAAGAGGTACGTTGGAATCGCCTTTAAAGCACAGGAAGAGGGGCACAAATTCGACAATGATGCACTTGGCCAAAAAGGGCGTATGTGTTTCTCCTGAATATATGCAGGAGAAAACGCATACACCCTTTTTGGCCAAGCAAGCAAGCGGGCAATGCAAATCTGCACTACAAAGAAGTATCACTTCCCACCGGTCAAAAGGGACATCCACAAAATGTGTAAAAACCAGAAAGGCAAGACAGGCCCTGGAGAACAGGGAGCCTTGTTATGCTGATGTGTGGGATGTAAATTGCCAACTGCCTCTCTGGAGGAGTGCATTGTGTTCCCTAAAACAAGTAAACAACAGAGCTACAGAGCCAAGGGCACTTCCAGTCTAGGGAATATACCTTGGGAAAACTGAAAATCAATAAGACAGAGCCACCCCAAAATTTAGGGCTGCACTGCTTACAAGGACCTCAACTTGGGTACACCTTAAATATCCCAGGAAATATAAAAATGGTTCAAAAAATTGTGGTACTTACATACGATGGAATATCCCTCTGCCATGAAATCAATGTCATAAGACCAGTAGCAGCAAAATGGGTGGATTCAAGTACGATGATTCTAAGTGAAATAAGTCACACAGAAAAAGAAACTTATCACAAGATATCACTTATGAAGATCCTGTAAACATGGCTGCACTTGAACTGAGTTAGGAAAGAGAAGAATGTCTCACATTTAGAAAACACTCTTATGCCTGCTTTAGGGGGAAGGAGAGGTGGGGTGATGCATAAAACCAGAGTTTGATATAAGCACAGGTACCATTCCAAAAACCAACTATGGAATAGACAAGACCTACACCTTCCTCAGTGAAAGGGACTCAAAACCCCATAGTTCCCGCAGAGGAATATATCTGACTAGTAAGAATCTTAAAACCTATGTATTGATATGTCTCCGTAAGGGAATCAAGTGTGTCTAGACTGGTATAAACATGGCAGCGAGAATCAGCTCAAAACCACTATAAAAAGGAATTTCATAAACAAAACAAAAAACCTGGGAAATTCTTTACAATTCCTTCAGGGTCTCTGATGAAACATGGAATGACAATATCTACAAAGACAGCTGGATGTGGCATTAGGCTGGACACTTGGGACTTAGAGGATTGGTGAGATTGGGTGAGCAAATGCAGACCCTTTAAAGCAATAATGCATGGCACCCATTCAATGGGTCCCAACTCTCCAGGTTGAAGGGAATATTACTACATTTATAACATGTACGAGAAACCTAGAGAACGGACACACTGTGAATATGAAAGGTTTCTAAAACTCAACGAATAGTCCCTCTCCTGGTGCTCCGGTTTCACTTTCCATCTGCTTTACTATCAATCTCCCAACTTGGAGAGACAGCCCCTTCAACCTCCTGGTTCACACAGGTTTCCAATTTGGCAGAGGATGAAAGGGAAGAGGGAGAACCAATGAGAGAGTAGCTGTTAGGTATTTGGTCGGGCACATATCACTCTAACTTCCCGGCAGGAAGAAGAATTAACCAAAGTCTCAGCCCCCTACCTGGAACGAGTATAGGTCCTGAACCAAAATTTTGGACTTGCGGTCAGCTCACCAAAAACGAGTTGAAAAATGGAGCTCAGGGGCACAGCAATTCACAAACTGGCCGAGTAATAAAGGACAACTATCGTCCAAAAATCTGTTGAGGGAAGGCAACGAGGTGGACTTGAAAGCGAGGCAGAATAGCAGGAAACAGATTTCAAGAGGTACGTTGGAATCGCCTTTAAAGCACAGGAAGAGGGGCACAACTTCGACAATGATGCACTTGGCCATAAAGGGCGTATGCATTTTCTCCTGAATATATTCAGGAGAAAACGCATACACCCTTTTTGGCCAAGCAAGCAAGCGGGAAATGCAAATCTGCACTACAAAGAAGTATCACTTCCCACCGGTCAAAAGGGACATCCACAAAATGTGTAAAAACCAGAAAGGCAAGACAGGACCTGGAGAACAGGGAGCCTTGTTATGCTGATGGGCGGGATGTAAATTGCCAACTGCCTCTCTGGAGGAGTGCATTGTCTTCCCTAAAACAAGTAAACAACAGAGCTACAGAGCCAAGGGCACTACCAGTCTAGGGAATATACATTGGGAAAACTGAAAATCAATAAGACAGAGCCACCCCAAAATTTAGGGCTGCACTGCATACAAGGACCTCAACTTGGGTACACCTTAAATATCCCAGGAAATATAAAAATGGTTCAAAAAATTGTGGTACTTACTTACAATGGAATATCCCTCAGCCATGAAATCAATGTCATAAGACCAGTAGCAGCAAAATGGGTGGATTCAGGTACGATGATTCTAAGTGAAATAAGTCACAGAGAAAAAGAAACTTATCATAAGGTATCACTTATGAAGATCCTGTAAACATGGCTACACTTGAACTGAGTTAGGAAAGAGAAGAATGTCTCACATTTAGAAAACACTCTTATGCCTGCTTAAGGGGGAAGGAGAGGTGGGGTGATGCATAAAACCAGAGTTTGATATAAGCACAGGTACCGTTCCAAAAACCAACTATGGAATAGACAAGACCTACACCTTCCTCAGTGAAAGGGACTCAAAACCCCATATTTCCCGCAGAGGAATATATCTGACTAGTAAGAATCTTAAAACCTATGTATTGATATGTCTCCGTAAGGGAATCAAGTGTGTCTAGACTGGCATAAACATGGCAGCGAGAATCAGCTCAAACCCACTATAAAAAGGAATTTCAAGAACAAAACAAAAAAACGGGGAAATTCTTTACAATTCCTTCAGGGTCTCTGATGAACCCTGGAATGACCCTATCTACAATGACAGCTGGATGTGGCAAAAGGCTGGAAACTTGGGATTGAGACGATTGGTGAGATTTGGTGAGCAAATGCAGACCCTTTAAAGCAATAATGCATGGCACCCATTCCATGGGTCCTAACTCTCCAGGTTGAAGGGAATATTACTACAGTTATAACATGTACCGGAAACCTAGAGAACGGACACACTGTGAATACGAAAGGTTTCTAAACCTCAACGAATAGTCCCTCTCCTGGTGCTCCGGTTTGACATTCCATCTACTTTACTATCAACCTCCCAACTTGGAGAGACAGCCCATTTAACCTCCTGGTTCGCACAGGTTTCCAATTTGGCAGAGGATGAACGGGAAGAGGGAGAACCAATGAGAGAGTAGCTGTTAGGCATTTGGACGGGAACATATCACTGTAATTTCCCGGCAGGAAGAAGAATTAACCAAAGTCTCAGCCACCCACTGGGAACCAATATAGGTCCTGAACCAAAATTTTGGACTTGCGGTCAGCTCACCAAAAACGAGTTAAAACATGGAGCTCAGGGGCACAGCAATTCACAAACTGGCCGAGTAATAAAGGACAACTATCTTCCAAAAATCTGTTGAGGGAAGGCAACGAGGCGGACTTGAAAGCGAGGCAGAATAGCAGGAAACAGATTTCAAGAGGTACGTTGGAATCGCCTTTAAAGCACAGGAAGAGGGGCACAACTTCGACAATGATGCACTTGGCCAAAAAGGGCGTATGCGTTTTCTCCTGAATATATTCAGGAGAAAACGCATACACCCTTTTTGGCCAAGCAAGCAAGCGGGCAATGGAAATCTGCACTACAAAGAAGCATCACTTCCCACCGGTCAAAAGGGACATCCACAAAATGTGTAAAAACCAGAAAGGCAAGACAGGCCCTGGAGAACAGGGAGCCTTGTTATGCTGATGGGCGGGATGTAAATTGCCAACTGCCTCTCTGGAGGAGTGCATTGTGTTCCCTAAAACAAGTAAACAACAGAGCTACAGAGCCAAGGGCACTTCCAGTCCAGGGAATATTCCTTGGGAAAACTGAAAATCAATAAGAGAGAGCCACCCCAAAATTTAGTGCAGCACTGCTTACAAGGACCTCAACTTGGGTACACCTTAAATATCCCAGGAAATATAAAAATGGTTCAAAAAATTGTGGTACTTACGTACGATGGAATATCCCTCAGCCATGAAATCAATGTCATAAGACCAGTAGCAGCAAAATGGGTGGATTCAGGTACGATGATTCTAAGTGAAATAAGTCACACAGAAAAAGAAACTTATCATAAGATATCACTTATGAAGATCCTGTAAACATGGCTACACTTGAACTGAGTTAGGAAAGAGAACAGTGTCTCACATTTAGAAAACACTCTTATGCCTGCTGAAGGGGGAAGGAGAGGTGGGGTGATGCATAAAACCAGAGTTTGATATAAGCACAGGTACCGTTCCAAAAACCAACTATGGAATAGACAAGACCTACACCTTCCTCAGTGAAAGGGACTCAAAACCCCATATTTCCCGCAGAGGAATATATCTGACTAGTAAGAATCTTAAAACCTATGTATTGATATGTCTCCGTAAGGGAATCAAGTGTGTCTAGACTGGCATAAACATGGCAGCGAGAATCAGCTCAAACCCACTATAAAAAGGAATTTCAAAAACAAACAAAAAAAAAAACTGGGAAATTCTTTACAATTCCTTCAGGGAATCTGATGAAACCTGGAATGACCCTATCTACAACGACAGCTGGATGTGGCAAAAGGCTGGACACTTGGGACTGAGAGGATTGGTGAGATTGGGTGAGCAAATGCAGACCCTTTAAAGCAATAATGCATGGCACCCATTCCATGGGTCCTAACTCTCCAGGTTGAAGGGAATATTACTACAGTTATAACATGTACCGGAAACCTAGAGGACGGAGACACTGTGAATACGAAAGGTTTCTAAACCTCAATGAATAGTCCCTCTCCTGGTGCTCCGGTTTGACTTTCCATCTGCTTTACTATCAACCTCCCCACTTGGAGAGACAGCCCCTTTTACCTCCTGGTTCGCCCAGGTTTCCAATTTGGCAGAAGATGAAAGGGAAGAGGGAGAACCAATGAGAGAGTAGCTGTTAGGCATTTGGACGGGAACATATCACTGTAATTTCCCGGCAGGAAGAAGAATTAACCAAAGTCTCAGCCACCCACCAGGAACCAGTATAGGTCCTGAACCAAAATTTTGGACTTGCGGTCAGCTCACCAAAAACGAGTTGAAACATGGAGCTCAGGGGCACAGCAACTCACAAACTGGCCGAGTAATAAAGGACAACTATCGTCCAAAAATCTGTTGAGGGAAGGCAACGAGGTGGAATTGAAAGCGAGGCAGAATAGCAGGAAACAGATTTCAAGAGGTACGTTGGAATCGCCTTTAAAGCACAGGAAGAGGGGCACAACTTCGACAATGATGCACTTGGCCAAAAAGGGCGTATGCGTTTTCTCCTGAATATATTCAGGAGAAAACGCATACGCCCTTTTTGGCCAAGCAAGCAAGCGGGCAATGGAAATCTGCACTACAAAGAAGCATCACTTCCCACCGGTCAAAAGGGACATCCACAAAATGTGTAAAAACCAGAAAGGCAAAACAGGCCCTGGAGAACAGGGAGCCTTGTTATGCTGATGGGCGGGATGTAAATTGCCAACTGCCTCTCTGGAGGAGTGCATTGTGTTCCCTAAAACAAGTAAACAACAGAGCTACAGAGCCAAGGGCACTTCCAGTCTAGGGAATATACCTTGGGAAAACTGAAAATCAATAAGACAGAGCCACCCCAAAATTTAGGGCTGCACTGCTTACAAGGACCTCAACTTGGGTACACCTTAAATATCCCAGGAAATATAAAAATGGTTCAAAAAATTGTGGTACTTTCGTACGATGGAATATCCCTCAGCCATGAAATCAATGTCATAAGACCAGTAGCAGCAAAATGGGTGGATTCAGGTACGATGATTCTAAGTGAAATAAGTCACACAGAAAAAGAAACTTATCATAAGATATCACTTATGAAGATCCTGTAAACATGGCTACACTTGAACTGAGTTAGGAAAGAGAAGAATGTCTCACATTTAGAAAACACTCTTATGCCTGCTTTAGGGGGAAGGAGAGGTGGGGTGATGCATAAAACCAGAGTTTGATATAAGCACAGGTACCATTCCAAGAACCAACTATGGAATAGACAAGACCTACACCTTCCTGAGTGAAAGGGACTCAAAACACCATATTTCCCGCAGAGGAATATATCTGACTAGTAAGAATCTTAAAACCTATGTATTGATATGTCTCCGTAAGGGAATCAAGTGTGTCTAGACTGGCATAAACATGGCAGCGAGAATCAGCTCAAACCCACTATAAAAAGGAATTTCAAAAACAAAACAAAAAAACTGGGAAATTCTTTACAATTCCTTCAGGGTCTCTGATGAAACATGGAATGACCCTATCTACAACGACAGCTGGATGTGGCATAAGGCTGGACACTTGGGACTGAGAGGATTGGTGAGATTGGGTGAGCAAATGCAGACCCTTTAAAGCAATAATGCATGGCACCCATTCCATGGGTCTCAACTCTCCAGGTTGAAGGGAATATTACTACAGTTATAACATGTACAGGAAACCTAGAGAACGGAAACACTGTGAATATGGAAGGTTTCTAAAACTCAAGAAATAGTCCCTCTCCTGGTGCTCCGGTTTGACTTTCCATCTGCTTTACTATCAATCTCCCAACTTGGAGAGACAGCCCCTTCAACCTCCTGGTTCACACAGGTTTCCAATATGGCAGAGGATGAAAGGGAAGACGGAGAACCAAGGAGAGAGTAGCTGTTAGGTATTTGGTCGGGCACATATCACTCTAACTTCCCGGCAGGAAGAAGAATTAACCAAAGTCTCAGCCCCCCACCGGGAACCAGTATAGGTCCTGAACCAAAATTTTGGACTTGCAGTCAGCTCACCAAAAACGAGTTGAAACATGGAGCTCAGGGGCACAGCAATTCACAAACTGGCCGAGTAATAAAGGACAACTATCGTCCAAAAATCTGTTGAGGGAAGGCAACGAGGCGGACTTGAAAGCGAGGCAGAATAGCAGGAAACAGATTTCAAGAGGTACGTTGGAATCGCCTTTAAAGCACAGGAAGAGGGGCACAACTTCGACAATGATGCACTTGGCCAAAAAGGGCGTATGCGTTTTCTCCTGAATATATTCAGGAGAAAACGCATACGCCCTTTTTGCCCAAGCAAGGAAGCGGGCAATGCAAATCTGCACTACAAAGAAGTATCACTTCCCACCGGTCAAAAGGGACATCCACAAAATGTGTAAAAACCAGAAAGGCAAGACAGGCCCTGGAGAACAGGGGGCCTTGTTATGCTGATGGGCGGGACGTAAATTGCCAACCGCCTCTCTGGAGGAGTGCATTGTGTTCCCTAAAACAAGTAAACAACAGAGCTATAGAGCCAAGGGCACTTCCAGTCTAGGGAATATTCCTTGGGAAAACTGAAAATCAATAAGACAGAGCCACCCCAAAATTTAGGGCTGCACTGCTTACAAGGATCTCAACTTGGGTACACCTTAAATATCCCAGGAAATATAAAAATGGTTCAAAAAATTGTGGTACTTACGTACGATGGAATATCCCTCAGCCATGAAATCAATGTCATAAGACCAGTAGCAGCAAAATGGGTGGATTCAGGTACGATGATGCTAAGTGAAATAAGTCACACAGAAAAAGAAATTTATCATAAGATATCACTTATGAAGATCCTGTAAACATGGCTACACTTGAACTGAGTTAGGAAAGAGAACAGTGTCTCACAATTAGAAAACACTCTTATGCTTGCCTAAGGGGGAAGGAGAGGTGGGGTGATGCATAAAACCAGAGTTTGATATAAGCACAGGTACGGTTCCAAAAACCAACTATGGAATAGACAAGACCTACACCTTCCTCAGTGAAAGGGACTCAAAACCCCATATTTCCCGCAGAGGAATATATCTGACTAGTAATAATCTTAAAACCTATGGATTGTTATGTCTCCGTAGGGAATCAAGTGTGTCTAGACTGGCATAAACATGACAGCGAGAATCAGCTCAAACCCACTATAAAATGGAATTTCAAAAACAAAACAAAAAACTGAGAAATTCTTTACAATTCCTTCAGGGTCTCTGATGAAACCTGGAATGACCCTATCTACAAGGACAGCTGGATGTGGCATAAGGCTGGACACTTGGGACTGAGAGGATTGGTGAGATTGGGTGAGCAAATGCAGACCCTTTAAAGCAATAATGCATGGCACCCATTCCATGGGTCCCAACTCTCCAGGTTGAAGGGAATATTACTACAGTTATAACATGTACCGGAATCCTAGAGAACGAACACACTGTGAATACGAAAGGTTTCTAAAACTCAACGAATAGTCCCTCTCCTGGTGCTCCGGTTTGACTTTCCATCTGCTTTACTATCAACCTCCCAACTTGGAGAGACAGCCCCTTTAACCTCCTGGTTCATACAGGTTGCCAATTTGGCAGAGGATGAAAGAGAAGAGGGAGAACCAATGAGAGAGTAGCTGTTAGGCATTTGGACGGGCACATATCACTGTAATTTCCCAGCAGGAAGAAGAATTAACCAAAGTCTCAGCCACCCACCGGGAACCAGTATAGGTCCTGAACCAAAATTTTCTACTTGCGGTCAGCTCACCAAAAACGAGTTGAAACATGGACCTCAGGGGCAGAGCAATTCACAAACTGGCCGAGTAATAAAGGACAACTATCGTCCAAAAATCTGTTGAGGGAAGGCAACGAGGGGGACTTGAAAGCGAGGCAGAAGAGCAGGAAACAGATTTCAAGAGGTACGTTGGAATCGCCTTTAAAGCACAGGAAGAGGGGCACAACTTCGACAATGATGAACTTGGCCAAAAAGGGCGTATGCGTTTTCTCCTGAATATATTCAGGAGAAAACGCATACACCCTTTTTGGCCAAGCAAGCAAGCGGGAAATGCAAATCTGCACTACAAAGAAGTATCACTTCCCACCGGTCAAAAGCGACATCCACAAAATGTGTAAAAACCAGAAAGGCAAGACAGGCCCTGGAGAACAGGGAGCCTTGTTATGCTGATGGGCGGGATGTAAATTGCCAACTGCCTCTCTGGAGGAGTGCATTGTGTTCCCTAAAACAAGTAAACAACAGAGCTACAGAGCCAAGGGCACTTCGAGTCTAGGGAATATACCTTGGGAAAACTGAAAATCAATAAGACAGAGCCACCCCAAAATTTAGGGCTGCACTGCTTACAAGGACCTCAACTTGGGTACACCTTAAATATCCCAGGAAATATCAAAATGGTTCAAAAAATTGTGGTACTTACGTACGATGGAATATCCCTCAGCCATGAAATCAATGTCATAAGACCAGTAGCAGCAAAATGGGTGGATTCAGGTACGATGATTCTAAGTGAAATAAGTCACACAGAAAAAGAAACTTATCATAAGATATCACTTATGAAGATCCTGTAAACATGGCTACACTTGAACTGAGTTAGGAAAGAGAAGAATGTCTCACATTTAGAAAACACTCTTATGCCTGCTTTAGGGGGAAGGAGAGGTGGGGTGATGCATAAAACCAGAGTTTGATATAAGCACAGGTACCGTTCCAAGAACCAACTATGGAATAGACAAGACCTACACCTTCCTGAGTGAAAGGGACTCAAAACACCATATTTCCCGCAGAGGAATATATCTGACTAGTAAGAATCTTAAAACCTATGTATTGATATGTCTCCGTAAGGGAATCAAGTGTGCCTAGACTGGCATAAACATGGCAGCGAGAATCAGCTCAAACCAACTATAAAAAGGAATTTCAAAAACAAAACAAAAAAACTGGGAAATTCTTTACAATTCCTTCAGGGTCTCTGATGAAACATGGAATGACCCTATCTACAACGACAGCTGGATGTGGCATAAGGCTGGACAGTTGGGACTGAGAGGATTGGTGAGATTGGGTGAGCAAATGCAGACCCTTTAAAGCAATAATGCATGGCACCCATTCCATGGGTCTCAACTCTCCAGGTTGAAGGGAATATTACTACAGTTATAACATGTACAGGAAACCTAGAGAACGGAAACACTGTGAATATGGAAGGTTTCTAAAACTCAAGAAATAGTCCCTCTCCTGGTGCTCCGGTTTGACTTTCCATCTGCTTTACTATCAATCTCCCAACTTGGAGAGACAGCCCCTTCAACCTCCTGGTTCACACAGGTTTCCAATATGGCAGAGGATGAAAGGGAAGACGGAGAACCAAGGACAGAGTAGCTGTTAGGTATTTGGTCGGGCACATATCACTCTAACATCCCGGCAGGAAGAAGAATTAACCAAAGTCTCAGCCCCCCACCGGGAACCAGTATAGGTCCTGAACCAAAATTTTGGACTTGCAGTCAGCTCACCAAAAACGAGTTGAAACATGGAGCTCAGGGGCACAGCAATTCACAAACTGGCCGAGTAATAAAGGACAACTATCGTCCAAAAATCTGTTGAGGGAAGGCAACGAGGCGGACTTGAAAGCGAGGCAGAATAGCAGGAAACAGATTTCAAGAGGTACGTTGGAATCGCCTTTAAAGCACAGGAAGAGGGGCACAACTTCGACAATGATGCACTTGGCCAAAAAGGGCGTATGCGTTTTCTCCTGAATATATTCAGGAGAAAACGCATACGCCCTTTTTGCCCAAGCAAGGAAGCGGGCAATGCAAATCTGCACTACAAAGAAGTATCACTTCCCACCGGTCAAAAGGGACATCCACAAAATGTGTAAAAACCAGAAAGGCAAGACAGGCCCTGGAGAACAGGGAGCCTTGTTATGCTGATGGGCGGGATGTAAATTGCCAACCGCCTCTCTGGAGGAGTGCATTGTGTTCCCTAAAACAAGTAAACAACAGAGCTATAGAGCCAAGGGCACTTCCAGTCTAGGGAATATTCCTTGGGAAAACTGAAAATCAATAAGACAGAGCCACCCCAAAATTTAGGGCTGCACTGCTTACAAGGATCTCAACTTGGGTACACCTTAAATATCCCAGGAAATATAAAAATGGTTCAAAAAATTGTGGTACTTACGTACGATGGAATATCCCTCAGCCATGAAATCAATGTCATAAGACCAGTAGCAGCAAAATGGGTGGATTCAGGTACGATGATGCTAAGTGAAATAAGTCACACAGAAAAAGAAATTTATCATAAGATATCACTTATGAAGATCCTGTAAACATGGCTACACTTGAACTGAGTTAGGAAAGAGAACAGTGTCTCACAATTAGAAAACACTCTTATGCTTGCCTAAGGGGGAAGGAGAGGTGGGGTGATGCATAAAACCAGAGTTTGATATAAGCACAGGTACGGTTCCAAAAACCAACTATGGAATAGACAGGACCTACACCTTCCTCAGTGAAAGGGACTCAAAACCCCATATTTCCCGCAGAGGAATATATCTGACTAGTAATAATCTTAAAACCTATGGATTGTTATGTCTCCGTAGGGAATCAAGTGTGTCTAGACTGGCATAAACATGACAGCGAGAATCAGCTCAAACCCACTATAAAATGGAATTTCAAAAACAAAACAAAAAAACTGGGAAATTCTTTACAATTCCTTCAGGGTCTCTGATGAAACCTGGAATGACCCTATCTACAAGGACAGCTGGATGTGGCATAAGGCTGGACACTTGGGACTGAGAGGATTGGTGAGATTGGGTGAGCAAATGCAGACCCTTTAAAGCAATAATGCATGGCACCCATTCCATGGGTCCCAACTCTTCAGGTTGAAGGGAATATTACTACAGTTATAACATGTACCGGAATCCTAGAGAACGAACACACTGTGAATACGAAAGGTTTCTAAAACTCAACGAATAGTCCCTCTCCTGGTGCTCCGGTTTGACTTTCCATCTGCTTTACTATCAACCTCCCAACTTGGAGAGACAGCCCCTTTAACCTCCTGGTTCATACAGGTTGCCAATTTGGCAGAGGATGAAAGAGAAGAGGGAGAACCAATGAGAGAGTAGCTGTTAGGCATTTGGACGGGCACATATCACTGTAATTTCCCAGCAGGAAGAAGAATTAACCAAAGTCTCAGCCACCCACCGGGAACCAGTATAGGTCCTGAACCAAAATTTTGGACTTGCGGTCAGCTCACCAAAAACGAGTTGAAACATGGAGCTCAGGGGCAGAGCAATTCACAAACTGGCCGAGTAATAAAGGACAACTATCGTCCAAAAATCTGTTGAGGGAAGGCAACGAGGGGGACTTGAAAGCGAGGCAGAATAGCAGGAAACAGATTTCAAGAGGTACGTTGGAATCGCCTTTAAAGCACAGGAAGAGGGGCACAACTTCGACAATGATGCACTTGGCCAAAAAGGGCGTATGCGTTTTCTCCTGAATATATTCAGGAGAAAACGCATACACCCTTTTTGGCCAAGCAAGCAAGCGGGAAATGCAAATCTGCACTACAAAGAAGTATCACTTCCCACCGGTCAAAAGGGACATCCACAAAATGTGTAAAAACCAGAAAGGCAAGACAGGCCCTGGAGAACAGGGAGCCTTGTTATGCTGATGGGTGGGATGTAAATTGCCAACTGCCTCTCTGGAGGAGTGCATTGTGTTCCCTAAAACAAGTAAACAACAGAGCTACAGAGCCAAGGGCACTTCGAGTCTAGGGAATATACCTTGGGAAAAATGAAAATCAATAAGACAGAGCCACCCCAAAATTTAGGGCTGCACTGCTTACAAGGACCTCAACTTGGGTACACCTTAAATATCCCAGGAAATATAAAAATGGTTCAAAAAATTGTGGTACTTACGTACGATGGAATATCCCTCAGCCATAAAATCAATGTCATAAGACCAGTAGCAGCAAAATGGGTGGATTCAGGTACGATGATTCTAAGTGAAATAAGTCACACAGAAAAAGAAACTTATCATAAGATATCACTTATGAAGATTCTGTAAACATGGCTACACTTGAACTGAGTTAGGAAAGAGAAGAATGTCTCACATTTAGAAAACACTCTTATGCCTGCTTAAGGGGGAAGGAGAGGTGGGGTGATGCATAAAACCAGAGTTTGATATAAGCACAGGTACCGTTCCAAAAACCAACTATGGAATAGACAAGACCTACACCTTCCTCAGTGAAAGGGACTCAAGACCCCATATTTCCCGCAGAGGAATATATCTGACTAGTAAGAATCTTAAAACATATGTATTGATATGTCTCCGTAAGGGAATCAAGTGTGTCTAGACTGGGATAAACATGGCAGTGAGAATCAGCTCAAACCCACTATAAAAAGGAATTTCAAAAACAAAACAAAAAAACTGGGAAATTCTTTACAATTCCTTCAGGGTCTCTGATGAAACCTGGAATGACCCTATCTACAAGGACAGCTGGATGTGGCATAAGCCTGGACACTTGGGACTAAGAGGATTGGTGAGATTGGGTGAGCAAATGAAGACCCTTTAAAGCAATAATGCATGGCACCAATTCCATGGGTCCCAACTCTCCAGGTTGAAGGGAATATTACTACAGTTACAACATGTACCGGAATCCTAGAGAACGGACCCACTGTGAATACGAAAGGTTTCTAAAACTCAACGAATAGTCCCTCTCCTGGTGCTCCAGTTTGACTTTCCATCTGCTTTACTATCAACCTCCCAACTTGGAGAGACAGCCCCTTTAACCTCCTGGTTCACACAGGTTGCCAATTTGGCAGAGGATGAAAGGGAAGAGGGAGAACCAATGAGAGAGTAGCTGTTAGGCATTTGGACGGGCACATATCACTGTAATTTACTAGCAGGAAGAAGAATTAACCAAAGTCTCAGCCACCCACCGGGAACCAGTATAGGTCCTGAACCAAAATTTTGGACATGCGGTCAGCTCACCAAAAACGAGTTGAAAAATGGAGCTCAGGGGCACAGCAATTCACAAACTGGCCGAGTAATAAAGGACAACTATCGTCCAAAAATCTGTTGAGGGAAGGCAACGAGGCGGACTTTAAAGCGAGGCAGAATAGCAGGAAACAGATTTCAAGAGGTACGTTGGAATCGCCTTTAAAGCACAGGAAGAGGGGCACAACTTCGACAATGATGCACTTGGCCAAAAAGGGCGTATGCGTTTTCTCCTGAATATATTCAGGAGAAAACGCATACGCCCTTTTTGGCCAAGCAAGCAAGCGGGAAATGCAAATCTGCACTACAAAGAAGTATCACTTCCCACCGGTCAAAAGGGACATCCACAAAATGTGTAAAAACCAGAAAGGCAAGGCAGGCCCTGGAGAACAGGGAGCCTTGTTATGCTGATGGGCGGGATGTAAATTGCCAACTGCCTCTCTGGAGGAGTGCATTGAGTTCCCTAAAAGAAGAAAACAACAGAGCTACAGAGCCAAGGGCACTTCTAGTCTAGGGAATATTCCTTGGGAAAACTGAAAATCAATAAGACAGAGCCACCCCAAAATTTAAGGCTGCACTGCTTACAAGGACCTCAACTTGGGTACACCTTAAATATCCCAGGAAATATAAAAATGGTTCAAAAAATTGTGGTACTTACGTACAATGGAATATCCCTCAGCCATGAAATCAATGTCATAAGACCAGTAGCAGCAAAATGGGTGGATTCAGGTACGATGATTCTAAGTGAAATAAGACACACAGAAAAAGAAACTTATCATAAGATATCACTTATGAAGATCCTGTAAACATGGCTACACTTGAACTGAGTTAGGAAAGAGAACAGTGTCCCACATTTAGAAAACACTCTTATGCCTTCTTAAGGGGGAAGGAGAGGTGGGGTGATGCATTAAACCAGAGTTTGATATAAGCACAGGTACCGTTCCAAAAACCAACTATGGAATAGACAAGACCTACACCTTCCTCAGTGAAAGGGACTCAAAACCCCATATTTCCCGCAGAGGAATATATCTGACTAGTAAGAATCTTAAAACCTATGTATTGATATGTCTCTGTAAGGGAATCAAGTGTGTCTAGACTGGCATAAACATGGCAGCGAGAATCAGCTCCAACCCACTACAAAAAGGAATTTCAAAAACAAAACAAAAAAACTGGGAAATTCTTTACAATTCCTTCAGGGTCTCTGATGAAACCTGGAATGACCCTATTTACAACGACAGCTGGATGTGGCAAAAGGCTGGAAACTTGGGACTGAGAGGATTGGTGAGATTGGGTGAGCAAATGCAGACCCTTTAAAGCAATAATGCATGGCACCCATTCCATGGGTCTCAACTCTCCAGGTTGAAGGGAATATTACTACAGTTATAACATGTACAGGAAACCTAGAGAACGGAAACACTGTGAATATGGAAGGTTTCTAAAACTCAAGAAATAGTCCCTCTCCTGGTGCTCCGGTTTGACTTTCCATCTGCTTTACTATCAATCTCCCAACTTGGAGAGACAGCCCCTTCAACCTCCTGGTTCACACAGGTTTCCAATATGGCAGAGGATGAAAGGGAAGACGGAGAACCAAGGAGAGAGTAGCTGTTAGGTATTTGGTCGGGCACATATCACTCTAACTTCCCGGCAGGAAGAAGAATTAACCAAAGTCTCAGCCCCCCACCGGGAACCAGTATAGGTCCTGAACCAAAATTTTGGACTTGCAGTCAGCTCACCAAAAACGAGTTGAAACATGGAGCTCAGGGGCACAGCAATTCACAAACTGGCCGAGTAATAAAGGACAACTATCGTCCAAAAATCTGTTGAGGGAAGGCAACGAGGCGGACTTGAAAGCGAGGCAGAATAGCAGGAAACAGATTTCAAGAGGTACGTTGGAATCGCCTTTAAAGCACAGGAAGAGGGGCACAACTTCGACAATGATGCACTTGGCCAAAAAGGGCGTATGCGTTTTCTCCTGAATATATTCAGGAGAAAACGCATACGCCCTTTTTGCCCAAGCAAGGAAGCGGGCAATGCAAATCTGCACTACAAAGAAGTATCACTTCCCACCGGTCAAAAGGGACATCCACAAAATGTGTAAAAACCAGAAAGGCAAGACAGGCCCTGGAGAACAGGGGGCCTTGTTATGCTGATGGGCGGGACGTAAATTGCCAACCGCCTCTCTGGAGGAGTGCATTGTGTTCCCTAAAACAAGTAAACAACAGAGCTATAGAGCCAAGGGCACTTCCAGTCTAGGGAATATTCCTTGGGAAAACTGAAAATCAATAAGACAGAGCCACCCCAAAATTTAGGGCTGCACTGCTTACAAGGATCTCAACTTGGGTACACCTTAAATATCCCAGGAAATATAAAAATGGTTCAAAAAATTGTGGTACTTACGTACGATGGAATATCCCTCAGCCATGAAATCAATGTCATAAGACCAGTAGCAGCAAAATGGGTGGATTCAGGTACGATGATGCTAAGTGAAATAAGTCACACAGAAAAAGAAATTTATCATAAGATATCACTTATGAAGATCCTGTAAACATGGCTACACTTGAACTGAGTTAGGAAAGAGAACAGTGTCTCACAATTAGAAAACACTCTTATGCTTGCCTAAGGGGGAAGGAGAGGTGGGGTGATGCATAAAACCAGAGTTTGATATAAGCACAGGTACGGTTCCAAAAACCAACTATGGAATAGACAAGACCTACACCTTCCTCAGTGAAAGGGACTCAAAACCCCATATTTCCCGCAGAGGAATATATCTGACTAGTAATAATCTTAAAACCTATGGATTGTTATGTCTCCGTAGGGAATCAAGTGTGTCTAGACTGGCATAAACATGACAGCGAGAATCAGCTCAAACCCACTATAAAATGGAATTTCAAAAACAAAACAAAAAACTGAGAAATTCTTTACAATTCCTTCAGGGTCTCTGATGAAACCTGGAATGACCCTATCTACAAGGACAGCTGGATGTGGCATAAGGCTGGACACTTGGGACTGAGAGGATTGGTGAGATTGGGTGAGCAAATGCAGACCCTTTAAAGCAATAATGCATGGCACCCATTCCATGGGTCCCAACTCTCCAGGTTGAAGGGAATATTACTACAGTTATAACATGTACCGGAATCCTAGAGAACGAACACACTGTGAATACGAAAGGTTTCTAAAACTCAACGAATAGTCCCTCTCCTGGTGCTCCGGTTTGACTTTCCATCTGCTTTACTATCAACCTCCCAACTTGGAGAGACAGCCCCTTTAACCTCCTGGTTCATACAGGTTGCCAATTTGGCAGAGGATGAAAGAGAAGAGGGAGAACCAATGAGAGAGTAGCTGTTAGGCATTTGGACGGGCACATATCACTGTAATTTCCCAGCAGGAAGAAGAATTAACCAAAGTCTCAGCCACCCACCGGGAACCAGTATAGGTCCTGAACCAAAATTTTCTACTTGCGGTCAGCTCACCAAAAACGAGTTGAAACATGGACCTCAGGGGCAGAGCAATTCACAAACTGGCCGAGTAATAAAGGACAACTATCGTCCAAAAATCTGTTGAGGGAAGGCAACGAGGGGGACTTGAAAGCGAGGCAGAAGAGCAGGAAACAGATTTCAAGAGGTACGTTGGAATCGCCTTTAAAGCACAGGAAGAGGGGCACAACTTCGACAATGATGAACTTGGCCAAAAAGGGCGTATGCGTTTTCTCCTGAATATATTCAGGAGAAAACGCATACACCCTTTTTGGCCAAGCAAGCAAGCGGGAAATGCAAATCTGCACTACAAAGAAGTATCACTTCCCACCGGTCAAAAGCGACATCCACAAAATGTGTAAAAACCAGAAAGGCAAGACAGGCCCTGGAGAACAGGGAGCCTTGTTATGCTGATGGGCGGGATGTAAATTGCCAACTGCCTCTCTGGAGGAGTGCATTGTGTTCCCTAAAACAAGTAAACAACAGAGCTACAGAGCCAAGGGCACTTCGAGTCTAGGGAATATACCTTGGGAAAACTGAAAATCAATAAGACAGAGCCACCCCAAAATTTAGGGCTGCACTGCTTACAAGGACCTCAACTTGGGTACACCTTAAATATCCCAGGAAATATCAAAATGGTTCAAAAAATTGTGGTACTTACGTACGATGGAATATCCCTCAGCCATGAAATCAATGTCATAAGACCAGTAGCATCAAAATGGGTGGATTCAGGTACGATGATTCTAAGTGAAATAAGTCACACAGAAAAAGAAACTTATCATAAGATATCACTTATGAAGATCCTGTAAACATGGCTACACTTGAACTGAGTTAGGAAAGAGAAGAATGTCTCACATTTAGAAAACACTCTTATGCCTGCTTTAGGGGGAAGGAGAGGTGGGGTGATGCATAAAACCAGAGTTTGATATAAGCACAGGTACCGTTCCAAGAACCAACTATGGAATAGACAAGACCTAGACCTTCCTGAGTGAAAGGGACTCAAAACACCATATTTCCCGCAGAGGAATATATCTGACTAGTAAGAATCTTAAAACCTATGTATTGATATGTCTCCGTAAGGGAATCAAGTGTGTCTAGACTGGCATAAACATGGCAGCGAGAATCAGCTCAAACCAACTATAAAAAGGAATTTCAAAAACAAAACAAAAAAACTGGGAAATTCTTTACAATTCCTTCAGGGTCTCTGATGAAACATGGAATGACCCTATCTACAACGACAGCTGGATGTGGCATAAGGCTGGACAGTTGGGACTGAGAGGATTGGTGAGATTGGGTGAGCAAATGCAGACCCTTTAAAGCAATAATGCATGGCACCCATTCCATGGGTCTCAACTCTCCAGGTTGAAGGGAATATTACTACAGTTATAACATGTACAGGAAACCTAGAGAACGGAAACACTGTGAATATGGAAGGTTTCTAAAACTCAAGAAATAGTCCCTCTCCTGGTGCTCCGGTTTGACTTTCCATCTGCTTTACTATCAATCTCCCAACTTGGAGAGACAGCCCCTTCAACCTCCTGGTTCACACAGGTTTCCAATATGGCAGAGGATGAAAGGGAAGACGGAGAACCAAGGAGAGAGTAGCTGTTAGGTATTTGGTCGGGCACATATCACTCTAACTTCCCGGCAGGAAGAAGAATTAACCAAAGTCTCAGCCCCCCACCGGGAACCAGTATAGGTCCTGAACCAAAATTTTGGACTTGCAGTCAGCTCACCAAAAACGAGTTGAAACATGGAGCTCAGGGGCACAGCAATTCACAAACTGGCCGAGTAATAAAGGACAACTATCGTCCAAAAATCTGTTGAGGGAAGGCAACGAGGCGGACTTGAAAGCGAGGCAGAATAGCAGGAAACAGATTTCAAGAGGTACGTTGGAATCGCCTTTAAAGCACAGGAAGAGGGGCACAACTTCGACAATGATGCACTTGGCCAAAAAGGGCGTATGCGTTTTCTCCTGAATATATTCAGGAGAAAACGCATACGCCCTTTTTGCCCAAGCAAGGAAGCGGGCGATGCAAATCTGCACTACAAAGAAGTATCACTTCCCACCGGTCAAAAGGGACATCCACAAAATGTGTAAAAACCAGAAAGGCAAGACAGGCCCTGGAGAACAGGGAGCCTTGTTATGCTGATGGGCGGGATGTAAATTGCCAACCGCCTCTCTGGAGGAGTGCATTGTGTTCCCTAAAACAAGTAAACAACAGAGCTATAGAGCCAAGGGCACTTCCAGTCTAGGGAATATTCCTTGGGAAAACTGAAAATCAATAAGACAGAGCCACCCCAAAATTTAGGGCTGCACTGCTTACAAGGATCTCAACTTGGGTACACCTTAAATATCCCAGGAAATATAAAAATGGTTCAAAAAATTGTGGTACTTACGTACGATGGAATATCCCTCAGCCATGAAATCAATGTCATAAGACCAGTAGCAGCAAAATGGGTGGATTCAGGTACGATGATGCTAAGTGAAATAAGTCACACAGAAAAAGAAATTTATCATAAGATATCACTTATGAAGATCCTGTAAACATGGCTACACTTGAACTGAGTTAGGAAAGAGAACAGTGTCTCACAATTAGAAAACACTCTTATGCTTGCCTAAGGGGGAAGGAGAGGTGGGGTGATGCATAAAACCAGAGTTTGATATAAGCACAGGTACGGTTCCAAAAACCAACTATGGAATAGACAGGACCTACACCTTCCTCAGTGAAAGGGACTCAAAACCCCATATTTCCCGCAGAGGAATATATCTGACTAGTAATAATCTTAAAACCTATGGATTGTTATGTCTCCGTAGGGAATCAAGTGTGTCTAGACTGGCATAAACATGACAGCGAGAATCAGCTCAAACCCACTATAAAATGGAATTTCAAAAACAAAACAAAAAAACTGGGAAATTCTTTACAATTCCTTCAGGGTCTCTGATGAAACCTGGAATGACCCTATCTACAAGGACAGCTGGATGTGGCATAAGGCTGGACACTTGGGACTGAGAGGATTGGTGAGATTGGGTGAGCAAATGCAGACCCTTTAAAGCAATAATGCATGGCACCCATTCCATGGGTCCCAACTCTCCAGGTTGAAGGGAATATTACTACAGTTATAACATGTACCGGAATCCTAGAGAACGAACACACTGTGAATACGAAAGGTTTCTAAAACTCAACGAATAGTCCCTCTCCTGGTGCTCCGGTTTGACTTTCCATCTGCTTTACTATCAACCTCCCAACTTGGAGAGACAGCCCCTTTAACCTCCTGGTTCATACAGGTTGCCAATTTGGCAGAGGATGAAAGAGAAGAGGGAGAACCAATGAGAGAGTAGCTGTTAGGCATTTGGACGGGCACATATCACTGTAATTTCCCAGCAGGAAGAAGAATTAACCAAAGTCTCAGCCACCCACCGGGAACCGGTATAGGTCCTGAACCAAAATTTTGGACTTGCGGTCAGCTCACCAAAAACGAGTTGAAACATGGAGCTCAGGGGCAGAGCAATTCACAAACTGGCCGAGTAATAAAGGACAACTATCGTCCAAAAATCTGTTGAGGGAAGGCAACGAGGGGGACTTGAAAGCGAGGCAGAATAGCAGGAAACAGATTTCAAGAGGTACGTTGGAATCGCCTTTAAAGCACAGGAAGAGGGGCACAACTTCGACAATGATGCACTTGGCCAAAAAGGGCGTATGCGTTTTCTCCTGAATATATTCAGGAGAAAACGCATACACCCTTTTTGGCCAAGCAAGCAAGCGGGAAATGCAAATCTGCACTACAAAGAAGTATCACTTCCCACCGGTCAAAAGGGACATCCACAAAATGTGTAAAAACCAGAAAGGCAAGACAGGCCCTGGAGAACAGGGAGCCTTGTTATGCTGATGGGTGGGATGTAAATTGCCAACTGCCTCTCTGGAGGAGTGCATTGTGTTCCCTAAAACAAGTAAACAACAGAGCTACAGAGCCAAGGGCACTTCGAGTCTAGGGAATATACCTTGGGAAAAATGAAAATCAATAAGACAGAGCCACCCCAAAATTTAGGGCTGCACTGCTTACAAGGACCTCAACTTGGGTACACCTTAAATATCCCAGGAAATATAAAAATGGTTCAAAAAATTGTGGTACTTACGTACGATGGAATATCCCTCAGCCATAAAATCAATGTCATAAGACCAGTAGCAGCAAAATGGGTGGATTCAGGTACGATGATTCTAAGTGAAATAAGTCACACAGAAAAAGAAACTTATCATAAGATATCACTTATGAAGATTCTGTAAACATGGCTACACTTGAACTGAGTTAGGAAAGAGAAGAATGTCTCACATTTAGAAAACACTCTTATGCCTGCTTAAGGGGGAAGGAGAGGTGGGGTGATGCATAAAACCAGAGTTTGATATAAGCACAGGTACCGTTCCAAAAACCAACTATGGAATAGACAAGACCTACACCTTCCTCAGTGAAAGGGACTCAAGACCCCATATTTCCCGCAGAGGAATATATCTGACTAGTAAGAATCTTAAAACATATGTATTGATATGTCTCCGTAAGGGAATCAAGTGTGTCTAGACTGGCATAAACATGGCAGCGAGAATCAGCTCAAACCCACTATAAAAAGGAATTTCAAAAACAAAACAAAAAAACTGGGAAATACTTTACAATTCCTTCAGGGTCTCTGATGAAACCTGGAATGACCCTATCTACAAGGACAGCTGGATGTGGCATAAGCCTGGACACTTGGGACTAAGAGGATTGGTGAGATTGGGTGAGCAAATGAAGACCCTTTAAAGCAATAATGCATGGCACCAATTCCATGGGTCCCAACTCTCCAGGTTGAAGGGAATATTACTACAGTTACAACATGTACCGGAATCCTAGAGAACGGACCCACTGTGAATACGAAAGGTTTCTAAAACTCAACGAATAGTCCCTCTCCTGGTGCTCCAGTTTGACTTTCCATCTGCTTTACTATCAACCTCCCAACTTGGAGAGACAGCCCCTTTAACCTCCTGGTTCACACAGGTTGCCAATTTGGCAGAGGATGAAAGGGAAGAGGGAGAACCAATGAGAGAGTAGCTGTTAGGCATTTGGACGGGCACATATCACTGTAATTTACTAGCAGGAAGAAGAATTAACCAAAGTCTCAGCCACCCACCAGGAACCTGTATAGGTCCTGAACCAAAATTTTGGACATGCGGTCAGCTCACCAAAAACGAGTTGAAAAATGGAGCTCAGGGGCACAGCAATTCACAAACTGGCCGAGTAATAAAGGACAACTATCGTCCAAAAATCTGTTGAGGGAAGGCAACGAGGCGGACTTTAAAGCGAGGCAGAATAGCAGGAAACAGATTTCAAGAGGTACGTTGGAATCGCCTTTAAAGCACAGGAAGAGGGGCACAACTTCGACAATGATGCACTTGGCCAAAAAGGGCGTATGCGTTTTCTCCTGAATATATTCAGGAGAAAACGCATACGCCCTTTTTGGCCAAGCAAGCAAGCGGGAAATGCAAATCTGCACTACAAAGAAGTATCACTTCCCACCGGTCAAAAGGGACATCCACAAAATGTGTAAAAACCAGAAAGGCAAGGCAGGCCCTGGAGAACAGGGAGCCTTGTTATGCTGATGGGCGGGATGTAAATTGCCAACTGCCTCTCTGGAGGAGTGCATTGAGTTCCCTAAAAGAAGAAAACAACAGAGCTACAGAGCCAAGGGCACTTCTAGTCTAGGGAATATTCCTTGGGAAAACTGAAAATCAATAAGACACAGCCACCCCAAAATTTAAGGCTGCACTGCTTACAAGGACCTCAACTTGGGTACACCTTAAATATCCCAGGAAATATAAAAATGGTTCAAAAAATTGTGGTACTTACGTACAATGGAATATCCCTCAGCCATGAAATCAATGTCATAAGACCAGTAGCAGCAAAATGGGTGGATTCAGGTACGATGATTCTAAGTGAAATAAGACACACAGAAAAAGAAACTTATCATAAGATATCACTTATGAAGATCCTGTAAACATGGCTACACTTGAACTGAGTTAGGAAAGAGAACAGTGTCCCACATTTAGAAAACACTCTTATGCCTTCTTAAGGGGGAAGGAGAGGTGGGGTGATGCATTAAACCAGAGTTTGATATAAGCACAGGTACCGTTCCAAAAACCAACTATGGAATAGACAAGACCTACACCTTCCTCAGTGAAAGGGACTCAAAACCCCATATTTCCCGCAGAGGAATATATCTGACTAGTAAGAATCTTAAAACCTATGTATTGATATGTCTCTGTAAGGGAATCAAGTGTGTCTAGACTGGCATAAACATGGCAGCGAGAATCAGCTCCAACCCACTATAAAAAGGAATTTCAAAAACAAAACAAAAAAACTGGGAAATTCTTTACAATTCCTTCAGGGTCTCTGATGAAACCTGGAATGACCCTATCTACAACGACAGCTGGATGTGGCAAAAGGCTGGAAACTTGGGA
This sequence comes from Hyperoodon ampullatus, assembly GCF_949752795.1. Lineage (NCBI taxonomy): Eukaryota > Metazoa > Chordata > Mammalia > Artiodactyla > Ziphiidae > Hyperoodon > Hyperoodon ampullatus. The sequence goes on along the minus strand of NW_027640938.1, from coordinate 384,651 downwards.
CTGAGAGGATTGGTGAGATTGGGTGAGCAAATGCAGACCCTTTAAAGCAATAATGCATGGCACCCATTCCATGGGTCCCAACTCTCCAGGTTTAAGGGAATATTACTACAGTTATAACATGTACCGGAAACCTAGAGAACGGACACACTGTGAATACGAAAGGTTTCTAAACCTCAACGAATAGTCCCTCTCCTGGTGCTCCGGTTTGACTTTCCATCTGCTTTACTATCAACCTCCCAACTTGGAGAGTCAGCCCCTTTAACCTCCTGGTTCGCACAGGTTTCCAATTTGGCAGAGGATGAAAGGGAAGAGGGAGAACCAATGAGAGAGTAGCTCTTAGGCATTTGGACGGGCACATATCACTGTAATTTCCCGGCAGGAAGAAGAATTAACCAAAGTCTCAGCCACCCACCGGGAAACAATATAGGTCCTGAACCAAAATTTTGGACATGCGGTCAGCTCACCAAAAACGAGTTGAAAAATGGAGCTCAGGGGCACAGCAATTCACAAACTGGCCGAGTAATAAAGGACAACTATCGTCCAAAAATCTGTTGAGGGAAGGCAACGAGGCGGACTTGAAAGCGAGGCAGAATAGCAGGAAACAGATTTCAAGAGGTACGTTGGAATCGCCTTTAAAGCACAGGAAGAGGGGCACAACTTCGACAATGATGCACTTGGCCAAAAAGGGCGTATGCGTTTTCTCCTGAATATATTCAGGAGGAAACGCATACGCCCTTTTTGGCCAAGCAAGCAAGCGGGCAATGCAAATCTGCACTACAAAGAAGTATCACTTCCCACCGGTCAAAAGGGACATCCACAAAATGTGTAAAAACCAGAAAGGCAAGACAGGCCCTGGAGAACAGGGAGCCTTGTTATGCTGATGGGCGGGATGTAAATTGCCAACTGCCTCTCTGGAGGAGTGCATTGAGTTCCCTAAAAGAAGAAAACAACAGAGCTACAGAGCCAAGGGCACTTCTAGTCTAGGGAATATTCCTTGGGAAAACTGAAAATCAATAAGACAGAGCCACCCCAAAATTTAAGGCTGCACTGCTTACAAGGACCTCAACTTGGGTACACCTTAAATATCCCAGGAAATATAAAAATGGTTCAAAAAATTGTGGTACTTACGTACAATGGAATATCCCTCAGCCATGAAATCAATGTCATAAGACCAGTAGCAGCAAAATGGGTGGATTCAGGTACGATGATTCTAAGTGAAATAAGACACACAGAAAAAGAAACTTATCATAAGATATCACTTATGAAGATCCTGTAAACATGGCTACACTTGAACTGAGTTAGGAAAGAGAACAGTGTCCCACATTTAGAAAACACTCTTATGCCTGCTTAAGGTGGAAGGAGAGGTGGGGTGATGCATTAAACCAGAGTTTGATATAAGCACAGGTACCGTTCCAAAAACCAACTATGGAATAGACAAGACCTACACCTTCCTCAGTGAAAGGGACTCAAAACCCCATATTTCCTGCAGAGGAACATATCTGACTAGTAAGAATCTTAAAACCTATGTATTGATATGTCTCTGTAAGGGAATCAAGTGTGTCTAGACTGGCATAAACATGGCAGCGAGAATCAGCTCCAACCCACTATAAAAAGGAATTTCAAAAACAAAACAAAAAAACTGGGAAATTCTTTACAATTCCTTCAGGGTCTCTGATGAAACCTGGAATGACCCTATCTCCAACGACAGCTGGATGTGGCAAAAGGCTGGAAACTTGGGACTGAGAGGATTGGTGAGATTGGGTGAGCAAATGCAGACCCTTTAAAGCAATAATGCATGGCACCCATTCCATGGGTCCCAACTCTCCAGGTTTAAGGGAATATTACTACAGTTATAACATGTACCGGAAACCTAGAGAACGGACACACTGTGAATACGAAAGGTTTCTAAACCTCAACGAATAGTCCCTCTCCTGGTGCTCCAGTTTGACTTTCCATCTGCTTTACTATCAACCTCCCAACTTGGAGAGTCAGCCCCTTTAACCTCCTGGTTCGCACAGGTTTCCAATTTGGCAGAGGATGAAAGGGAAGAGGGAGAACCAATGAGAGAGTAGCTGTTAGGCATTTGGACGGGCACATATCACTGTAATTTCCCGGCAGGAAGAAGAATTAACCAAAGTCTCAGCCACCCACCGGGAAACAATATAGGTCCTGAACCAAAATTTTGGACATGCGGTCAGCTCACCAAAAACGAGTTGAAAAATGGAGCTCAGGGGCACAGCAATTCACAAACTGGCCGAGTAATAAAGGACAACTATCGTCCAAAAATCTGTTGAGGGAAGGCAACGAGGCGGACTTGAAAGCGAGGCAGAATAGCAGGAAACAGATTTCAAGAGGTACGTTGGAATCGCCTTTAAAGCACAGGAAGAGGGGCACAACTTCGACAATGATGCACTTGGCCAAAAAGGGCGTATGCGTTTTCTCCTGAATATATTCAGGAGAAAACGCAAACGCCCTTTTTGGCCAAGCAAGCAAGCGGGCAATGCAAATCTGCACTACAAAGTGATACAAAGAAGTATCACTTCCCACCGGTCAAAAGGGACATCCACAAAATGTGTAAAAACCAGAAAGGCAAGACAGGCCCTGGAGAACAGGGAGCCTTGTTATGCTGATGGGCGGGATGTAAATTTCCAACTGCCTCTCTGGAGGAGTGCATTGTGTTCCCTAAAACAAGTAAACAACAGAGCTACAGAGCCAAGGGCACTTCCAGTCTAGGGAATATACCTTGGGAAAACTGAAAATCAATAAGACAGACCCACCCCAAAATTTAGGGCTGCACTGATTACAAGGACCTCAACTTGGGTACACCTTAAATATCCCAGGAAATATAAAAATGGTTCAAAAAATTGTGGTACTTACGTACGATGGAATATCCCTCAGCCATGAAATCAATGTCATAAGACCAGTAGCAGCAAAATGGGTGGATTCAGGTACGATGATTCTAAGTGAAATAAGTCACACAGAAAAAGAAACTTATCATAAGATATCACTTATGAAGTTCCTGTAAACATGGCTACACTTGAACTGAGTTAGGAAAGAGAACAGTGTCTCACATTTAGAAAACACTCTTATGCCTGCTTAAGTGGGAAGGAGAGTTGGGGTGATGCATAAACCCAGAGTTTGATATAAGCACAGGTACCGTTCCAAAAACCAACTATGGAATAGACAAGACCTACACCTTCCTCAGTGAAAGGGACTCAAAACCCCATATTTCCTGCAGAGGAATATATCTGACTAGTAAGAATCTTAAAACCTATGTATTGATATGTCTCTGTAAGGGAATCAAGTGTTTCTAGACTAGCATAAACATGGCAGCGAGAATCAGCTCAAACCCACTATAAAAATGACTTTCAAAAACAAAACAAAAAAACTGGGAAATTCTTTACAATTCCTTCAGGGTCTCTGATGAACCCTGGAATGACACTATCTACAACGACAGCTGGATGTGGCATAAGGCTGGACACTTGGGACTGAGAGGATTGGTGAGATTTGGTGAGCAAATGCAGACCCTTTAAAGCAATAATGCATGGCACCCATTCCATGGGTCCCAACTCTCCAGGTTGAATGGAATATTACTACATTTATAACATGTATTGGAAACCTAGAGAACGGACACAATGTGAATACGAAAGGTTTCTAAAACTCAACGAATAGTCCCTCTCCTGGTGCTCCGGTTTGACTTTCCATCTGCTTTACTATCAACCTCCCAACTTGGAGAGACAGCCCCTTTAACTTCCTGGTTCGCACAGGTTGCCAATTTGGCAGAGGATGAAAGGGAAGAGGGAGAACCAATGAGAGAGTAGCTTTTAGGCATTTGGACGGGCACATATCACTGTAATTTCCCGGCAGGAAGAAGAATTAACCAAAGTCTCAGCCACCCACCGGGAACCAGTATAGGTCCTGAACCAAAATGTTGGACTTGCGGTCAGCTCACCAAAAACGAGTTGAAAAATGGAGCTCAGGGGCACAGCAATTCACAAACTGGCCGAGTAATAAAGGACAACTATCGTCCAAAAATCTGTTGAGGGAAGGCAACGAGGCAGACTTGAAAGTGAGGCAGAATAGCAGGAAACAGATTTCAAGAGGTACGTTGGAATCGCCTTTAAAGCACAGGTACAGGGGCACAACTTCGACAATGATGCACTTGGCCAAATAGGGCGGATGCGTTTTCTCCTGAATATATTCAGGAGAAAACGCATACGCCCTTTTTGGCCAAGCAAGCAAGCGGGCAATGCAAATCTGCACTACAAAGAAGTATCACTTCCCACCGGTCAAAAGGGACATCCACAAAATGTGTAAAAACCAGAAAGGCAAGACAGGCCCTGGAGAACAGGGAGCCTTGTTATGCTGATGGGCGGGATGTAAATTGCCAACTGCCTCTCTGGAGGAGTGCATTGTGTTCCCTAAAACAAGTAAAGAACAGAGCTACAGAGCCAAGGGCACTTCGAGTCTAGGGAATATACCTTGGGAAAACTGAAAATCAATAAGACAGAGCCACCCCAAAATATAGGGCAGCACTGCTTACAAGAACCTCAACTTGGGTACACCTTAAATATCCCAGGAAATATAAAAATGGTGCAAAAATTGGGGGTACTTACGTACGATGGAATATCCCTCAGCCATGAAATCAATGTCATAAGACCAGTAGCAGCAAAATGGGTGGATTCAGGTACGATGATTCTAAGTGAAATAAGTCACACAGAAAAAGAAACTTATCATAAGATATCACTTATGAAGATCCTCTAAACATGGCTACACTTGAACTGAGTTAGGAAAGAGAACAGTGTCTCACATTTAGAAAACACTCTTATGCCTGCTTAAGGGGGAAGGAGAGGTGGGGTGATGTATAAAACCAGAGTTTGATATAAGCACAGGTACTGTTCCAAAAACCAACTATGGAATAGACAAGACCTACACCTTCCTCAGTGAAAGGGACTCAAAACCCCATATTTCCCGCAGAGGAATATATCTGACTAGTAAGAATCTTAAAACCTATGGATTGATATGTCTCCATAAGGGCATCAAGTGTGTCTAGACTAGCATAAACATGGCAGCGAGAATCAGCTCAAACCCACTATAAAAAGGAATTTCAAAAACAAAACAAAAAAACTGGGAAATTCTTTACAATTCCTTCAGGGAATCTGATGAAACCTGGAATGACCCTATTTACAACGACAGCTGGATGTGGCATAAGGCTGGAAACTTGGGACTGAGAGGATTGGTGAGATTGGGTGAGCAAATGCAGACCCTTTAAAGCAATAATGCATGGCACCCATTCCATGGGTCCCAACTCTCCAGGTTGAAGGGAATATTACTACAGTTATAACATGTACCGGAAACCTAGAGAATGGACACACTGTGAATACGAAAGGTTTCTAAAACTCAACGAATAGTCCCTCTCCTGGTGCTCCGGTTTGACTTTCCATCTGCTTTACTATCAACCTCCCAACTTGGAGAGACAGCCCCTTTAACCTCCTGGTTCGCACAGGTTGCCAATTTGGCAGAGGATGAAAGGGAAGAGGGAGATCCAATGAGAGAGTAGCTGTTAGGCATTTGGACGGGAACATATCACTGTAATTTCCCAGCAGGAAAAAGAATTAACCAAAGTCTCAGCCACCCACCGGGAACCAGTATAGGTCCTGAGCCAAAATTTTGGACTTGCGGTCAGCTCACCAAAAACGAGTTGAAAAATGGAGCTCAGGGGCACAGCAATTCACAAACTGGCCGAGTAATAAAGGACAACTATCGTCCAAAAATCTGTTGAGGGAAGGCAAGGAGGCGGACTTGAAAGCGAGGCAGAATAGCAGGAAACAGATTTCAAGAGGTACGTTGGAATCGCCTTTAAAGCACAGGAAGAGGGGCACAACTTCGACAATGATGCACTTGGCCAAAAAGGGCGTATGCGTTTTCACCTGAATATATTCAGGAGAAAACGCATACGCCCTTTTTGGCCAAGCAAGGAAGCGGGCAATGCAAATCTGCACTACAAAGAAGTATCACTTCCCACCGGTCAAAAGGGACATCCACAAAATGTGTAAAAACCAGAAAGGCAAGACAGGCCCTGGAGAACAGGGAGCATTGTTATGCTGATGGGCGGGATGTAAATTGCCAACTGCCTCTCTGGAGGAGTGCATTGTGTTCCCTAAAACAAGTAAACAACAGAGCTACAGAGCCAAGGGCACTTCCAGTCTAGGGAATATTCCTTGGGAAAACTAAAAATCAATAAGACAGAGCCACCCCAAAATTTAGGGCTGCACTGCTTACAAGGACCTCAACTTGGGTACACCTTAAATATCCCAGGAAATATAAAAATGGTTCAAAAAATTGTTGTACTTACGTACGATGGAATATCCCTCAGCCATGAAATCAATGTCATAAGACCAGTAGCAGCAAAATGGGTAGATTCAGGTATGATGATTCTAAGTGAAATAAGTCACAGAGAAAAAGAAACTTACCATAAGATATCACTTATGAAGATCCTGTAAACATGGCTACACTTGAACTGAGTTAGGAAAGAGAACAGTGTCTCACATTTAGAAAACACTCTTATGCCTGCTTAAGGGGGAAGGAGAGGTGGGGTGATGCATAAAACCAGAGTTTGATATAAGCACAGGTACCGTTCCAAAAACCAACTATGGAATAGACAAGACCTACACCTTCCTCAGTGAAAGGGACTCAAAACCCCATATTTCCCGCAGAGGAATATATCTGACTATTAAGAATCTTAAAACCTATGTATTGATATGTCTCCGTAAGGGAATCAAGTGTGTCTAGACTGGCATAAACATGGCAGCGAGAATCAGCTCAAACCCACTATAAAAAGGAATTTCAAAAACAAAACAAAAAAACTGGGAAATTCTTTACAATTCCTTCAGGGTCTCTGATGAAACCTGGAATGACCCTATTTACAACGACAGCTGGATGTGGCAAAAGGCTGGAAACTTGGGACTGAGAGGATTGGTGAGATTGGGTGAGCAAATGCAGAGCCTTTAAAGCAATAATGCATGGCACCCTTTCCATGGGTCCCAGCTCTCCAGGTTGAAGGGAATATTACTACAGTTATAACATGTACCGGAAACCTAGAGAACGGAGACACTGTGAATACGAAAGGTTTCTAAACCTCAATGAATAGTCCCTCTCCTGGTGCTCCGGTTTGACTTTCCATCTGCTTTACTATCAACCTCCCCACTTGGAGAGACAGCCCCTTTTACCTCCTGGTTCACACAGGTTTCCAATATGGCTGAGGATGAAAGGGAATACGGAGAACCAAGGAGAGAGTAGCTGTTAGGTATTTGGTCGGGCACATATCACTCTAACTTCCCGGCAGGAAGAACAATTAACCAAAGTCTCAGCCACCCACCGGGAACCAGTATAGGTCCTGAACCAAAATTTTGGACTTGCAGTCAGCTCACCAAAAACGAGTTGAAACATGGAGCTCAGGGGCACAGCAATTCACAAACTGGCCGAGTAATAAAGGACAACTATCGTCCAAAAATCTGTTGAGGGAAGGCAACGAGGTGGACTTGAAAGCGAGGCAGAATAGCAGGAAACAGATTTCAAGAGGTACATTGGAATCGCCTTTAAAGCACAGGAAGAGGGGCACAACTTCGACAATGATGCACTTGGCCAAAAAGGTCGTATGCGTTTTCTCCTGAATATATTCAGGAGAAAACGCATACACCCTTTTTGGCCAAGCAAGCAAGCGGGCAATGCAAATCTGCACTACAAAGAAGTATCACTTCCCACCGGTCAAAAGGGACATCCACAAAATGTGTAAAAACCAGAAAGGCAAGACAGGCCCTGGAGAACAGGGAGCCTTGTTATGCTGATGGGCGGGATGTAAATTGCCAACTGCCTCTCTGGAGGAGTGCATTGTTTTCCCTAAAACAAGTAAACAACAGAGCTACAGAGCCAAGGGCACTTCGAGTCTAGGGAATATACCTTGGGAAAACTGAAAATCAATAAGACAGAGCCACCCCAAAATTTAGGGCTGCACTGCTTACAAGGACCTCAACTTGGGTACACCTTAAATATCCCAGGAAATATAAAAATGGTTCAAAAAATTGTGGTACTTACGTACGATGGAATATCCCTCAGCCATGAAATCAATGTCATAAGACCAGTAGCAGCAAAATGGGTGGATTCAGGTACGATGATTCTAAGTGAAATAAGTCACACAGAAAAAGAAACTTATCATAAGATATCACTTATGAAGATCCTGTAAACATGGCTACACTTGAACTGAGTTAGGAAAGAGAAGAATGTCTCACATTTAGAAAACACTCTTATGCCTGCTTTAGGGGGAAGGAGAGGTGGGGTGATGCATAAAACCAGAGTTTGATATAAGCACAGGTACCGTTCCAAGAACCAACTATGGAATACACAAGACCTACACCTTCCTCAGTGAAAGGGACTCAAAACACCATATTTCCCACAGAGGAATATATCTGACTAGTAAGAATCTTAAAACCTATGTATTGATATGTCTCCGTAAGGGAATCAAGTGTGTCTAGACTGGCATAAACATGGCATCGAGAATCAGCTCAAACCAACTATAAAAAGGAATTTCAAAAACAAAACAATAAAACTGGGAAATTCTTTACAATTCCTTCAGGGTCTCTGATGAAACATGGAATGACCCTATCTACAACGACAGCTGGATGTGGCATAAGGCTGGACACTTGGGACTGAGAGGATTGGTGAGATTGGGTGAGCAAATGCAGACCCTTTAAAGCAATAATGCATGGCACCCATTCCATGGGTCTCAACTCTCCAGGTTGAAGGGAATATTACTACAGCTATAACATGTACGGGAAACCTAGAGAACGGAAACACTGTGAATATGGAAGGTTTCTAAAACTCAAGAAATAGTCCCTCTCCTGGTGCTCCGGTTTGACTTTCCATCTGCTTTACTATCAATCTCCCAACTTGGAGAGACAGCCCCTTCAACCTCCTGGTTCACACAGGTTTCCAATATGGCAGAGGATGAAAGGGAAGACGGAGAACCAAGGAGAGAGTAGCTGTTAGGTATTTGGTCGGGCACATATCACTCTAACTTCCCGGCAGGAAGAAGAATTAACCAAAGTCTCAGCCCCCCACCGGGAAACAATATAGGTCCTGAACCAAAATTTTGGACATGCGGTCAGCTCACCAAAAACGAGTTGAAAAATGGAGCTCAGGGGCACAGCAATTCACAAACTGGCCGAGTAATAAAGGACAACTATCGTCCAAAAATCTGTTGAGGGAAGGCAACGAGGCGGACTTGAAAGCGAGGCAGAATAGCAGGAAACAGATTTCAAGAGGTACGTTGGAATCGCCTTTAAAGCACAGGAAGAGGGGCACAACTTCGACAATGATGCACTTGGCCAAAAAGGGCGTATGCGTTTTCTCCTGAATATATTCAGGAGAAAACGCATACGCCCTTTTTGGCCAAGCAAGCAAGCGGGCAATGCAAATCTGCACTACAAAGAAGTATCACTTCCCACCGGTCAAAAGGGACATCCACAAAATGTGTAAAAACCAGAAAGGCAAGACAGGCCCTGGAGAACAGGGAGCCTTGTTATGCTGATGTGTGGGATGTAAATTGCCAACTGCCTCTCTGGAGGAGTGCATTGTGTTTCCTAAAACAAGTAAACAACAGAGCTACAGAGCCAAGGGCACTTCCAGTCTAGGGAAAATACCTTGGGAAAACTGAAAATCAATAAGACAGAGCCACCCCAAATTTAGGTCTGCACTGCTTACAAGGACCTCAACTTGGGTACACCTTAAATATCCCAGGAAATATAAAAATGGTTCAAAAAATTGTGGTACTTACGTACAATGGAATATCCCTCAGCCATGAAATCAATGTCATAAGACCAGTAGCAGCAAAATGGGTGGATTCAGGTACGATGATTCTAAGTGAAATAAGTCACACAGAAAAAGAAACTTATCATAAGATATCACTTATGAAGATCCTGTAAACATGGCTACACTTGAACTGAGTTAGGAAAGAGAAGAATGTCTCACATTTAGAAAACACTCTTATGCCTGCTTAAGGGGGAAGGAGAGGTGGGGTGATGCATAAAACCAGAGTTTGATATAAGCACAGGTACCGTTCCAAAAACCAACTATGGAATAGACAAGACCTACACCTTCCTCAATGAAAGGGACTCAAAACCCCATATTTCCCACAGAGGAATATATCTGACTAGTAAGAATCTTAAAACCTATGTATTGATATGTCTCCGTAAGGGAATCAAGTGTGTCTAGACTGGCATAAACATGGCAGCGAGAATCAGTTCAAACCCACTATAAAAAGGAATTTCAAGAACAAAACAAAAAAACTGGGAAATTCTTTACAATTCCTTCAGGGTCTCTGATGAAACCTGGAATGACCCTATCTACAACGACAGCTGGATGTGGCAAAAGGCTGGAAACTTGGGACTGAGAGGATTGGTGAGATTGGGTGAGCAAATGCAGACCCTTTAAAGCAATAATGCATGGCAACCATTCCATGGGTCCCAACTCTCCAGGTTTAAGGGAATATTACTACAGTTATAACATGTACCGGAAACCTAGAGAACGGACACACTGTGAATACGAAAGGTTTCTAAATCTCAACGAATAGTCCCTCTCCTGGTGCTCCGGTTTGACTTTCCATCTGCTTTACTATCAACCTCCCAACTTGGAGAGTCAGCCCATTTAACCTCCTGGTTCGCACAGGTTTCCAATTTGGCAGAGGATGAAAGGGAAGAGGGAGAACCAATGAGAGAGTAGCTGTTAGGCATTTGGACGGGAACATATCACTGTAATTTCCCGGCAGGAAGAAGAATTAACCAAAGTCTCAGCCACCCACCGGGAACCAATATAGGTCCTGAACCAAAATTTTGGACTTGCGGTCAGCTCACCAAAAACGAGTTGAAAAATGGAGCTCAGGGGCACAGCAATTCACAAACTGGCCGAGTAATAAAGGACAACTATCGTCCAAAAATCTGTTGAGGGAAGGCAACGAGGTGGACTTGAAAGCGAGGCAGAATAGCAGGAAACAGATTTCAAGAGGTACGTTGGAATCGCCTTTAAAGCACAGGAAGAGGGGCACAACTTCGACAATGATGCACTTGGCCAAAAAGGGCGTATGCGTTTTCACCTGAATATATTCAGGAGAAAACGCATACACCCTTTTTGGCCAAGCAAGCAAGCGGGAAATGCAAATCTGCACTACAAAGAAGTATCACTTCCCACCGGTCAAAAGGGACATCCACAAAATGTGTAAAAACCAGAAAGGCAAGACAGGCCCTGGAGAACAGGGAGCCTTGTTATGCTGATGGGCGGGATGTAAATTGCCAACTGCCTCTCTGGAGGAGTGCATTGAGTTCCCTAAAAGAAGAAAACAACAGAGCAACAGAGCCAAGGGCACTTCTAGTCTAGGGAATATTCCTTGGGAAAACTGAAAATCAATAAGACAGAGCCACCCCAAAATTTAAGGCTGCACTGCTTACAAGGACCTCAACTTGGGTACACCTTAAATATCCCAGGAAATATAAAAATGGTTCAAAAAATTGTGGTACTTACGTACAATGGAATATCCCTCAGCCATGAAATCAATGTCATAAGACCAGTAGCAGCAAAATGGGTGGATTCAGGTACGATGATTCTAAGTGAAATAAGACACACAGAAAAAGAAACTTATCATAAGATATCACTTATGAAGATCCTGTAAACATGGCTACACTTGAACTGAGTTAGGAAAGAGAACAGTGTCCCACATTTAGAAAACACTCTTATGCCTGCTTAAGGTGGAAGGAGAGGTGGGGTGATGCATAAAACCAGAGTTTGATATAAGCACAGGTACCGTTCCAAAAACCAACTATGGAATAGACAAGACCTACACCTTCCTCAGTGAAAGGGACTCAAAACCCCATATTTCCCGCAGAGGAATATATCTGACTAGTAAGAATCTTAAAACCTATGTATTGATATGTCTCCGTAAGGGAATCAAGTGTGTCTAGACTGGCATAAACATGGCAGCGAGAATCAGCTCAAACCCACTATAAAAAGGAATTTCAAGAACAAAACAAAAAAACTGGGAAATTCTTTACAATTCCTTCAGGGTCTCTGATGAACCCTGGAATGACCCTATCTACAATGACAGCTGGATGTGGCAAAAGGCTGGAAACTTGGGACTCAGACGATTGGTGAGATTTGGTGAGCAAATGCAGACCCTTTAAAGCAATAATGCATGGCACCCATTCCATGGGTCCCAACTCTCCAGGTTGAAGGGAATATTACTACAGTTATAACATGTACCGGAAACCTAGAGAACGGACACACTGTGAATACGAAAGGTTTCTAAACCTCAACGAATAGTCCCTCTCCTGGTGCTCCGGTTTGACATTCCATCTGCTTTACTATCAACCTCCCAACTTAGAGAGACAGCCCATTTAACCTCCTGGTTCGCACAGGTTTCCAATTTGGCAGAGGATGAAAGGGAAGAGGGAGAACCAATGAGAGAGTAGCTGTTAGGCATTTGGACGGGAACATATCACTGTAATTTCCCGGCAGGAAGAAGAATTAACCAAAGTCTCAGCCACCCACCGGGAACCAATATAGGTCCTGAACCAAAATTTTGGACTTGCGGTCAGCTCACCAAAAACGAGTTGAAAAATGGAGCTCAGGGGCACAGCAATTCACAATCTGGCCGAGTAATTAAAGACAACTATCGTCCAAATATCTGTTGAGGGAAGGCAATGAGGCGGACTTGAAAGCGAGGCAGAATAGCAGGAAACAGATTTCAAGAGGTACGTTGGAATCGCCTTTAAAGCACAGGAAGAGGGGCACAACTTCGACAATGATGCACTTGGCCAAAAAGGGCGTATGCGTTTTCTCCTGAATATATTCAGGAGAAAACGCATACGCCCTTTTTGGCCAAGCAAGCAAGCGGGCAATGCAAATCTGCACTACAAAGAAGTATCACTTCCCACCGGTCAAAAGGGACATCCAGAAAATGTGTAAAAACCAGAAAGGCAAGACAGGCCCTGGAGAACAGGGAGCCTTGTTATGCTGATGAGCGGGATGTAAATTGCCAACTGCCTCTCTGGAGGAGTGCATTGTGTTCCCTAAAACAAGTAAACAACAGAGCTACAGAGCCAAGGGCACTTCCAGTCTAGGGAATATTCCTTGGGAAAACTGAAAATCAATAAGACAGAGCCACCCCAAAATTTAGGGCTGCACTGCTTACAAGGACCTCAACTTGGGTACACCTTAAATATCCCAGGAAATATAAAAATGGTTCAAAAAATTGTGGTACTTACGTATGATGAAATATCCCTCAGCCATGAAATCAGTGTCATAAGACCAGTAGCAGCAAAATGGGTGGATTCAGGTACGATGATTCTAAGTGAAATAAGTCACACAGAAAAAGAAACTTATCATAAGATATCACTTATGAAGATCCTGTAAACATGGCTACACTTGAACTGAGTTAGGAAAGAGAAGAATGTCTCACATTTAGAAAACACTCTTATGCCTGCTTTAGGGGGAAGGAGAGGTGGGGTGATGCATAAAACCAGAGTTTGATATAAGCACAGGTACCGTTCCAAAAACCAACTATGGAATAGACAAGACTTACACCTTCCTCAGTGAAAGGGACTCAAAACCCCATATTTCCCGCAGAGGAATATATCTGACTACTAAGAATCTTAAAACCTATGTATTGATATGTCTCCGTAAGGGAATCAAGTGTGTCTAGACTGGCATAAACATGGCAGCGAGAATCAGCTCAAACCCACTATAAAAAGGAATTTCAAAAACAAAACAAAAAAACTGGGAAATTCTTTACAATTCCTTCAGGGTCTCTGAAGAAACCTGGAATGACCCTATCTACAACGACAGCTGGATGTGGCAAAAGGCTGGAAACTTGGGACTGAGAGGATTGGTGAGATTGGGTGAGCAGATGCAGACCCTTTAAAGCAATAATGCATGGCACCCATTCCATGGGTCCCAACTCTCCAGGTTGAAGGGAATATTACTACAGTTATAACATGTACCGGAAACCTAGAGAACGGACACACTGTGAATACGAAAGGTTTTTAAAACTCAACGAATAGTCCCTCTCCTGGTGCTCCGGTTTGACTCTGCATCTGCTTTACTATCAACCTCCCAACTTGGAGAGACAGCCCGTTTAACCTCCTGGTTCACACAGGTTGCCAATTTGGCTGAGGATGAAAGGGAAGAGGGAGAACCAATGAGAGAGTAGCTGTTAGGCATTTGGACGGGCACATATCACTGTAATTTCCCAGCAGGAAGAAGAATTAACCAAAGTCTCAGCCACCCACCGGGAACCAGTATAGGTCCTGAACCAAAATTTTGGACTTGCGGTCAGCTCACCAAAAACGAGTTGAAAAATGGAGCTCAGGGGCACAGCAATTCACAAACTGGCCGAGTAATAAAGGACAACTATCGTCCAAAAATCTGTTGAGGGAAGGCAACGAGGCGGACTTGAAAGCGAGGCAGAATAGCAGGAAACAGATTTCAAGAGGTACGTTGGAATCGCCTTTAAAGCACAGGAAGAGGGGCACAACTTCGACAATGATGCACTTGGCCAAAAAGGGCGTATGCGTTTTCTCCTGAATATATTCAGGAGAAAACGCATACAACATTTTTGGCCAAGCAAGCAAGCGGGCAATGCAAATCTGCACTACAAAGAAGTATCACTTCCCACCGGTCAAAAGGGACATCCACAAAATGTGTAAAAACCAGAAAGGCAAGACAGGCCCTGGAGAACAGGGAGCCTTGTTATTCTGATGGGCGGGATGTAAATTGCCAACTGCCTCTCTGGAGGAGTGCATTGTGTTCCCTAAAACAAGTAAACAACAGAGCTACAGAGCCAAGGGCACTTCCAGTCTAGGGAATATTCCTTGGGAAAACTGAATATCAATAAGACAGAGCCACCGCAAAATTTAGGGCAGCACTGCTTACAAGGACCTCAACTTGGGTACACCTTAAAAATCCCAGGAAATATAAAATTGGTTCAAAAAATTGTGGTACTTACGTACGATGGAATATCCCTCAGGCATGAAATCAATGTCATAAGACCAGTAGCAGCAAAATGGGTGGATTCAGGTACGATGATTCTAAGTGAAATAAGACACACAGGAAAAGAAACTTAGCATAAGATATCACTTATGAAGATCCTGTAAACATGGCTACACTTGAACTGAGTTAGGAAAGAGAAGAATGTCTCACATTTAGAAAACACTCTTATGCCTGCTTAAGGAGGAAGGAGAGGTGGGGTGATGCATAAAACCAGAGTTTGATATAAGCACAGGTACCGTTCCAAAAACCAACTATGGAATAGACAAGACCTACACCTTCCTCAGTGAAAGGGATTCAAAACCCCATAGTTCCCGCAGAGGAATATATCTGACTAGTAAGAATCTTAAAACCTATGTATTGATATGTCTCCGTAAGGGAATCAAGTGTGTCTAGACTGGCATAAACATGGCAGCGAGAATCAGCTCAAAACCACTATAAAAAGGAATTTCATAAACAAAACAAAAAAACTGGGAAATTCTTTACAATTCCTTCAGGGTCTCTGATGAAACATGGAATGACAATATCTACAAAGACAGCTGGATGTGGCATAAGGCTGGACACTTGGGACTGAGAGGATTGGTGAGATTGGGTGAGCAAATGCAGACCGTTTAAAGCAATAATGCATGGCACCCATTCCATGGGTCCGAACTCTCCAGGTTGAAGGGAATATTACTACAGTTATAACAGGTACGAGAAACCTAGAGAACGGACACACTGTGAATATGAAAGGTTTCTAAAACTCAACGAATAGTCCCTCTCCTGGTGCTCCGGTTTGACTTTCCATCTGCTTTACTATCAATCTCCCAACTTGGAGAGACAGCCCCTTCAACCTCCTGGTTCACACAGGGTTCCAATTTGGCAGAGGATGAAAGGGAAGAGGGAGAACCAATGAGAGAGTAGCTGTTAGGTATTTGGTCGGGCATATATCACTCTAACTTCCCGGCAGGAAGAAGAATTAACCAAAGTCTCAGCCCCCCACCAGGAACCAGTATAGGTCCTGATCCAAAATTTTGGACTTGCGGTCAGCTCACCAAAAACGAGTTGAAAAATGGAGCTCAGGGGCACAGCAATTCACAAACTGGCCGAGTAATAAAGGACAACTATTGTCCAAAAATCTGTTGAGGGAAGGCAACGAGGTGGACTTGAAAGCGAGGAAGAATTGCAGGAAACAGATTTCAAGAGGTACGTTGGAATCACCTTTAAAGCACAGGAAGAGGGGCACAACTTTGAAAATGATGCACTTGGCCAAAAAGGGCGTATGCGTTTTCTCCTGAATATATTCAGGAGAAAACGCATACGCCCTTTTTGGCCAAGCAAGCAAGCGGGCAATGCAAATCTGCACTACAAAGAAGTATCACTTCCCACCGGTCAAAAGGGACATCCACAAAATGTGTAAAAACCAGAAAGGCAAGACAGGCCCTGGAGAACAGGGAGCCTTGTTATGCTGATGGGCGGGATGTAAATTGCCAACTGCCTCTCTGGAGGAGTGCATTGTGTTCCCTAAAACAAGTAAACAACAGAGCTACAGAGCCAAGGGCACTTCCAGTCTAGGGAATATACCTTGGGAAAACTGAAAATCAATAAGACAGAGCCACCCCAAAATTTAGGGCTGCACTGCTTACAAGGACCTCAACTTGGGTACACCTTAAATATCCCAGGAAATATAAAATTGGTTCAAAAATTGTGGTACTTACGTACGATGGAATATCCCTCAGCCATGAAATCAATGTCATAAGACCAGTAGCAGCAAAATGGGTGGATTCATGTACGATGATTCTAAGTGAAATAAGTCACACAGAAAAAGAAACTTATCATAAGATATCACTTAAGAAGATCCTGTAAACATGGCTACACTTGAACTGAGTTAGGAAAGAGAAGAATGTCTCACATTCAGAAAACACTCTTATGCATGCTTAAGGGGGAAGGAGAGGTGGGGTGATGCATAAAACCAGAGTTTGATATAAGCACAGGTACCGTTCCAAAAACCAACTATGGAATAGACAAGACCTACACCTTCCTCAGTGAAAGGGACTCAAAACCCCATATTTCCCGCAGAGGAATATATCTGACTAGTAAGAATCTTAAATCCTATGTATTGATATGTCTCCGTAAGGGAATCAAGTGTGTCTAGACTGGCATAAACATGGCAGGGAGAATCAGCTCAAACCCACTATAAAAAGGAATTTCAAAAGCAAAACAAAAAACCTGGGAAATTCTTTACAATTCCTTCAGGGTCTCTGATGAAACCTGGAATGACCCTATCTACAATGACAACTGGATGTGGCATAAGGCTGGACACTTCGGACTGAGAGGATTGGTGAGATTGGGTGAGCAAATGCAGACCCTTTAAAGCAATAATGCATGGCACCCATTCCATGGGTCCCAACTCTCCAGGTTGAGGGGAATATTACTACAGTTATAACATGTATGAGAAACCTAGAGAACGGACACACTGTGAATATGAAAGGTTTCTAAAACTCAACGAATAGTCCCTCTCCTGGTGCTCCGGTTTGACTTTCCATCTGCTTTACAATCAACCTCCCAACTTGGAGAGACAGCCCCTTCAACTTCCTCGTTCACACAGGTTTCCAATTTGGCAGAGGATGAAAGGGAAGAGGGAGAACCAATGAGAGAGTAGCTGTTATGCATTTGAATGGGCACATATCACACTAACTTCTCGGCAGGAAGAAGAATTAACCAAAGTCTCAGCCCCTCACCGGGAACCAGTATACGTCCGGAACCAAAATTTTGGACTTGCGGTCAGCTCACCAAAAACGAGTTGAAAAATGGAGCTCAGGGGCACAGCAATTCACAAACTGGCCGAGTAATAAAGGACAACTATCGTCCAAAAATCTGTTGAGGGAAGGCAACGAGGCGCACTTGAAAGCGAGGCAGAATAGCATGAAACAGATTTCAAGAGGTACGTTGGAATCTCCTTTAAAGCACAGGAAGAGGGGCACAACTTCGACAATGATGCACTTGGCCAAAAACGGCGTATGCGTTTTCACCTGAATATATTCAGGAGAAAACGCATACACCATTTTTGGCCAAGCAAGCAAGCGGGAAATGCAAATCCGCACTACAAAGAAGTATCACTTCCCACCGGCCAAAAGGGACATCCACAAAATGTGTAAAAACCAGAAAGGCAAGACAGGCCCTGGAGAACAGGGAGCCTTGTTATGCTGATGGGCGGGATGTAAATTGCCAACTGCCTCTCTGGAGGAGTGCATTGTGTTCCCTAAAACAAGTAAACAACAGAGCTACAGAGCCAAGGGCACTTCGAGTCTAGGGAATATACCTTGGGAAAACTGAAAATCAATAAGACAGAGCCACCCCAAAATTTAGGGCTGCACTGATTACAAGGACCTCAACTTGGGTACACCTTAAATATCCCAGGAAATATAAAAATGGTTCAAAAAATTGTGGTACTTACGTACGATGGAATATCCCTCAGCCATGAAATCAATGTCATAAGACCAGTAGCAGCAAAATGGGTGGATTCATGTACGATGATTCTAAGTGAAATAAGTCACACAGAAAAAGAAACTTATCATAAGATATCACTTATGAAGATCCTGTAAACATGGCTACACTTGAACTGAGTTAGGAAAGAGAACAGTGTCTCACATTTAGAAAACACTCTTATGCCTGCTTAAGGGGGAAGGAGAGTTGGGGTGATGCATAAACCCAGAGTTTGATATAAGCACAGGTACCGTTCCAAAAACCAACTATGGAATAGACAAGACCTACACCTTCCTCAGTGAAAGGGACTCAAAACCCCATATTTCCTGCAGAGGAATATATCTGACTAGTAAGAATCTTAAAACCTATGTATTGATATGTCTCTGTAAGGGAATCAAGTGTTTCTAGACTAGCATAAACATGGCAGCGAGAATCAGCTCAAACCCACTATAAAAATGAATTGCAAAAACAAAACAAAAAAACTGGGAAATTCTTTACAATTCCTTCAGGGTCTCTGATGAACCCTGGAATGACACTATCTACAACGACAGCTGGATGTGGCATAAGGCTGGACACTTGGGACTGAGAGGATTGGTGAGATTTGGTGAGCAAATGCAGACCCTTTAAAGCAATAATGCATGGCACCCATTCCATGGGTCCCAACTCTCCAGGCTGAATGGAATATTACTACATTTATAACATGTATTGGAAACCTAGAGAACGGACACAATGTGAATACGAAAGGTTTCTAAAACTCAACGAATAGTCCCTCTCCTGGTGCTCCGGTTTGACTTTCCATCTGCTTTACTATCAACCTCCCAACTTGGAGAGACAGCCCCTTTAACCTCCTGGTTCGCACAGGTTGCCAATTTGGCAGAGGATGAAAGGGAAGAGGGAGATCCAATGAGAGAGTAGCTGTTAGGCATTTGGACAGGCACATATCACTGTAATTTCCCGGCAGGATGAAGAATTAACCAAAGTCTCAGCCACCCACCGGGAACCAGTATAGGACCTGAACCAGAATTTTGGACTTGCGGTCAGCTCACCAAAAACGAGTTGAAAAATGGAGCTCAGGGGCACAGCAATTCACAAACTGGCCGAGTAATAAAGGACAACTATCGTCCAAAAATCTGTTGAGGGAAGGCAACGAGGCGGACTTGAAAGCGAGGCAGAATAGCAGGAAACAGATTTCAAGAGGTACGTTGGAATCGCCTTTAAAGCACAGGAAGAGGGGCACAACTTCGACAATGATGCACTTGGCCAAAAAGGGCGTATGCGTTTTCTCCTGAATATATTCAGGAGAAAACGCATACAACATTTTTGGCCAAGCAAGCAAGCGGGCAATGCAAATCTGCACTACAAAGAAGTATCACTTCCCACCGGTCAAAAGGGACATCCACAAAATGTGTAAAAACCAGAAAGGCAAGACAGGCCCTGGAGAACAGGGAGCCTTGTTATTCTGATGGGCGGGATGTAAATTGCCAACTGCCTCTCTGGAGGAGTGCATTGTGTTCCCTAAAACAAGTAAACAACAGAGCTACAGAGCCAAGGGCACTTCCAGTCTAGGGAATATTCCTTGGGAAAACTGAATATCAATAAGACAGAGCCACCGCAAAATTTAGGGCAGCACTGCTTACAAGGACCTCAACTTGGGTACACCTTAAAAATCCCAGGAAATATAAAATTGGTTCAAAAAATTGTGGTACTTACGTACGATGGAATATCCCTCAGGCATGAAATCAATGTCATAAGACCAGTAGCAGCAAAATGGGTGGATTCAGGTACGATGATTCTAAGTGAAATAAGACACACAGGAAAAGAAACTTAGCATAAGATATCACTTATGAAGATCCTGTAAACATGGCTACACTTGAACTGAGTTAGGAAAGAGAAGAATGTCTCACATTTAGAAAACACTCTTATGCCTGCTTAAGGAGGAAGGAGAGGTGGGGTGATGCATAAAACCAGAGTTTGATATAAGCACAGGTACCGTTCCAAAAACCAACTATGGAATAGACAAGACCTACACCTTCCTCAGTGAAAGGGATTCAAAACCCCATAGTTCCCGCAGAGGAATATATCTGACTAGTAAGAATCTTAAAACCTATGTATTGATATGTCTCCGTAAGGGAATCAAGTGTGTCTAGACTGGCATAAACATGGCAGCGAGAATCAGCTCAAAACCACTATAAAAAGGAATTTCATAAACAAAACAAAAAAACTGGGAAATTCTTTACAATTCCTTCAGGGTCTCTGATGAAACATGGAATGACAATATCTACAAAGACAGCTGGATGTGGCATAAGGCTGGACACTTGGGACTGAGAGGATTGGTGAGATTGGGTGAGCAAATGCAGACCGTTTAAAGCAATAATGCATGGCACCCATTCCATGGGTCCGAACTCTCCAGGTTGAAGGGAATATTACTACAGTTATAACAGGTACGAGAAACCTAGAGAACGGACACACTGTGAATATGAAAGGTTTCTAAAACTCAACGAATAGTCCCTCTCCTGGTGCTCCGGTTTGACTTTCCATCTGCTTTACTATCAATCTCCCAACTTGGAGAGACAGCCCCTTCAACCTCCTGGTTCACACAGGGTTCCAATTTGGCAGAGGATGAAAGGGAAGAGGGAGAACCAATGAGAGAGTAGCTGTTAGGTATTTGGTCAGGCATATATCACTCTAACTTCCCGGCAGGAAGAAGAATTAACCAAAGTCTCAGCCCCCCACCAGGAACCAGTATAGGTCCTGATCCAAAATTTTGGACTTGCGGTCAGCTCACCAAAAACGAGTTGAAAAATGGAGCTCAGGGGCACAGCAATTCACAAACTGGCCGAGTAATAAAGGACAACTATTGTCCAAAAATCTGTTGAGGGAAGGCAACGAGGTGGACTTGAAAGCGAGGAAGAATTGCAGGAAACAGATTTCAAGAGGTACGTTGGAATCACCTTTAAAGCACAGGAAGAGGGGCACAACTTTGAAAATGATGCACTTGGCCAAAAAGGGCGTATGCGTTTTCTCCTGAATATATTCAGGAGAAAACGCATACGCCCTTTTTGGCCAAGCAAGCAAGCGGGCAATGCAAATCTGCACTACAAAGAAGTATCACTTCCCACCGGTCAAAAGGGACATCCACAAAATGTGTAAAAACCAGAAAGGCAAGACAGGCCCTGGAGAACAGGGAGCCTTGTTATGCTGATGGGCGGGATGTAAATTGCCAACTGCCTCTCTGGAGGAGTGCATTGTGTTCCCTAAAACAAGTAAACAACAGAGCTACAGAGCCAAGGGCACTTCCAGTCTAGGGAATATACCTTGGGAAAACTGAAAATCAATAAGACAGAGCCACCCCAAAATTTAGGGCTGCACTGCTTACAAGGACCTCAACTTGGGTACACCTTAAATATCCCAGGAAATATAAAATTGGTTCAAAAATTGTGGTACTTACGTACGATGGAATATCCCTCAGCCATGAAATCAATGTCATAAGACCAGTAGCAGCAAAATGGGTGGATTCATGTACGATGATTCTAAGTGAAATAAGTCACACAGAAAAAGAAACTTATCATAAGATATCACTTAAGAAGATCCTGTAAACATGGCTACACTTGAACTGAGTTAGGAAAGAGAAGAATGTCTCACATTCAGAAAACACTCTTATGCATGCTTAAGGGGGAAGGAGAGGTGGGGTGATGCATAAAACCAGAGTTTGATATAAGCACAGGTACCGTTCCAAAAACCAACTATGGAATAGACAAGACCTACACCTTCCTCAGTGAAAGGGACTCAAAACCCCATATTTCCCGCAGAGGAATATATCTGACTAGTAAGAATCTTAAATCCTATGTATTGATATGTCTCCGTAAGGGAATCAAGTGTGTCTAGACTGGCATAAACATGGCAGGGAGAATCAGCTCAAACCCACTATAAAAAGGAATTTCAAAAGCAAAACAAAAAACCTGGGAAATTCTTTACAATTCCTTCAGGGTCTCTGATGAAACCTGGAATGACCCTATCTACAATGACAACTGGATGTGGCATAAGGCTGGACACTTCGGACTGAGAGGATTGGTGAGATTGGGTGAGCAAATGCAGACCCTTTAAAGCAATAATGCATGGCACCCATTCCATGGGTCCCAACTCTCCAGGTTGAGGGGAATATTACTACAGTTATAACATGTATGAGAAACCTAGAGAACGGACACACTGTGAATATGAAAGGTTTCTAAAACTCAACGAATAGTCCCTCTCCTGGTGCTCCGGTTTGACTTTCCATCTGCTTTACAATCAACCTCCCAACTTGGAGAGACAGCCCCTTCAACTTCCTCGTTCACACAGGTTTCCAATTTGGCAGAGGATGAAAGGGAAGAGGGAGAACCAATGAGAGAGTAGCTGTTATGCATTTGAATGGGCACATATCACACTAACTTCTCGGCAGGAAGAAGAATTAACCAAAGTCTCAGCCCCTCACCGGGAACCAGTATACGTCCGGAACCAAAATTTTGGACTTGCGGTCAGCTCACCAAAAACGAGTTGAAAAATGGAGCTCAGGGGCACAGCAATTCACAAACTGGCCGAGTAATAAAGGACAACTATCGTCCAAAAATCTGTTGAGGGAAGGCAACGAGGCGCACTTGAAAGCGAGGCAGAATAGCATGAAACAGATTTCAAGAGGTACGTTGGAATCGCCTTTAAAGCACAGGAAGAGGGGCACAACTTCGACAATGATGCACTTGGCCAAAAACGGCGTATGCGTTTTCACCTGAATATATTCAGGAGAAAACGCATACACCATTTTTGGCCAAGCAAGCAAGCGGGAAATGCAAATCCGCACTACAAAGAAGTATCACTTCCCACCGGCCAAAAGGGACATCCACAAAATGTGTAAAAACCAGAAAGGCAAGACAGGCCCTGGAGAACAGGGAGCCTTGTTATGCTGATGGGCGGGATGTAAATTGCCAACTGCCTCTCTGGAGGAGTGCATTGTGTTCCCTAAAACAAGTAAACAACAGAGCTACAGAGCCAAGGGCACTTCGAGTCTAGGGAATATACCTTGGGAAAACTGAAAATCAATAAGACAGAGCCACCCCAAAATTTAGGGCTGCACTGATTACAAGGACCTCAACTTGGGTACACCTTAAATATCCCAGGAAATATAAAAATGGTTCAAAAAATTGTGGTACTTACGTACGATGGAATATCCCTCAGCCATGAAATCAATGTCATAAGACCAGTAGCAGCAAAATGGGTGGATTCATGTACGATGATTCTAAGTGAAATAAGTCACACAGAAAAAGAAACTTATCATAAGATATCACTTATGAAGATCCTGTAAACATGGCTACACTTGAACTGAGTTAGGAAAGAGAACAGTGTCTCACATTTAGAAAACACTCTTATGCCTGCTTAAGGGGGAAGGAGAGTTGGGGTGATGCATAAACCCAGAGTTTGATATAAGCACAGGTACCGTTCCAAAAACCAACTATGGAATAGACAAGACCTACACCTTCCTCAGTGAAAGGGACTCAAAACCCCATATTTCCTGCAGAGGAATATATCTGACTAGTAAGAATCTTAAAACCTATGTATTGATATGTCTCTGTAAGGGAATCAAGTGTTTCTAGACTAGCATAAACATGGCAGCGAGAATCAGCTCAAACCCACTATAAAAATGAATTGCAAAAACAAAACAAAAAAACTGGGAAATTCTTTACAATTCCTTCAGGGTCTCTGATGAACCCTGGAATGACACTATCTACAACGACAGCTGGATGTGGCATAAGGCTGGACACTTGGGACTGAGAGGATTGGTGAGATTTGGTGAGCAAATGCAGACCCTTTAAAGCAATAATGCATGGCACCCATTCCATGGGTCCCAACTCTCCAGGCTGAATGGAATATTACTACATTTATAACATGTATTGGAAACCTAGAGAACGGACACAATGTGAATACGAAAGGTTTCTAAAACTCAACGAATAGTCCCTCTCCTGGTGCTCCGGTTTGACTTTCCATCTGCTTTACTATCAACCTCCCAACTTGGAGAGACAGCCCCTTTAACCTCCTGGTTCGCACAGGTTGCCAATTTGGCAGAGGATGAAAGGGAAGAGGGAGATCCAATGAGAGAGTAGCTGTTAGGCATTTGGACAGGCACATATCACTGTAATTTCCCGGCAGGATGAAGAATTAACCAAAGTCTCAGCCACCCACCGGGAACCAGTATAGGACCTGAACCAGAATTTTGGACTTGCGGTCAGCTCACCAAAAACGAGTTGAAAAATGGAGCTCAGGGGCACAGCAATTCACAAACTGGCCGAGTAATAAAGGACAACTATCGTCCAAAAATCTGTTGAGGGAAGGCAACGAGGCGGACTTGAAAGCGAGGCAGAATAGCATGAAACAGATTTCAAGAGGTACGTTGGAATCGCCTTTAAAGCACAGGAAGAGGGGCACAACTTCGACAATGATGCACTTGGCCAAAAAGGGCGTATGCGTTTTCACCTGAATATATTCAGGAGAAAACGCATACGCCCTTTTTGGCCAAGCAAGCAAGCGGGCAATGCAAATCTGCACTACAAAGAAGTATCACTTCCCACCGGTCAAAAGGGACATCCACAAAATGTGTAAAAACCAGAAAGGCAAGACAGGCCCTGGAGAACAGGGAGCCTTGTTATGCTGATGGGCGGGATGTAAATTGCCAACTGCCTCTCTGGAGGAGTGCATCGTGTTCCCTAAAACAAGTAAAGAACAGAGCTACAGAGCCAAGGGCACTTCCAGTGTATGGAATATTCCTTGGGAAAACTAAAAATCAATAAGACAGAGCCACCCCAAAATTTAGGGCTGCACTGCTTACAAGGACCTCAACTTGGGTACACCTTACATATCCCAGGAAATATAAAAATGGTTCAAAAAATTGTGGTACTTACGTACGATGGAATATCCCTCAGCCATGAAATCAATGTCATAAGACCAGTAGCAGCAAAATGGGTAGATTCAGGTATGATGATTCTAAGTGAAATAAGTCACAGAGAAAAAGAAACTTACCATAAGATATCACTTATGAAGATCCTGTAAACATGGCTACACTTGAACTGAGTTAGGAAAGAGAACAGTGTCTCACATTTAGAAAACACTCTTATGCCTGCTTAAGGGGGAAGGAGAGGTGGGGTGATGCATAAAACCAGAGTTTGATATAAGCACAGGTACCGTTCCAAAAACCAACTATGGAATAGACAAGACCTACACCTTCCTCAGTGAAACGGACTCAAAACCCCATATTTCCCGCAGAGGAATATATCTGACTAGTAAGAATCTTAAAACCTATGTATTGATATGTCTCCGTAAGGGAATCAAGTGTGTCTAGACTGGCATAAACATTGCAGCGAGAATCAGCTCAAACCCACTATAAAAAGGAATTTCAAAAACAAAACAAAAAAACTGGGAAATTCTTTACAATTCCTTCAGGGTCTCTGATGAAACCTGGAATGACCCTATCTACAACGACAGCTGGATGTGGCAAAAGGCTGGAAACTTGGGACTGAGAGGATTGGTGAGATTGGGTGAGCAAATGCAGAGCCTTTAAAGCAATAATGCATGGCACCCTTTCCATGGGTCCCAACTCTCCAGGTTGAAGGGAATATTACTACAGTTATAACATGTACCGGAAACCTAGAGAACGGACACACTGTGAATACGAAAGGTTTCTAAAACTCAACGAATAGTCCCTCTCCTGGTGCTCCGGTTTGACTTTCCATCTGCTTTACTATCAACCTCCCAACTTGGAGAGACAGCCCCTTTAACCTCCTGGTTCACACAGGTTTCCAATTTGGCAGAGGATGAAAGGGAAGATTTAGAACCAATGAGAGAGTAGCTGTTAGGCATTTGGACGGGCACATATCACTGTAATTTCCCGGCAGGAAGAAGAATTAACCAAAGTCTCAGCCACCCACTGGGAACCAATATAGGTCCTGAACCAAAATTTTGGACTTGCGGTCAGCTCACCAAAAACGAGTTGAAAAATGGAGCTCAGGGGCACAGCAATTCACAAACTGGCCGAGTAATAAAGGACAACTATCGTCCAAAAATCTGTTGAGGGAAGGCAACGAGGCGGACTTGAAAGCGAGGCAGAATAGCATGAAACAGATTTCAAGAGGTACGTTGGAATCGCCTTTAAAGCACAGGAAGAGGGGCACAACTTCGGCAATGATGCACTTGGCCAAAAAGGGCGTATGCGTTTTCTCCTGAATATATTCAGGAGAAAACGCATACGCCCTTTTTGGCCAAGCAAGCAAGCGGGCAATGCAAATCTGCACTACAAAGAAGTATCACTTCCCACCGGTCAAAAGGGACATCCACAAAATGTGTAAAAACCAGAAAGGCAAGACAGGCCCTGGAGAACAGGGAGCATTGTTATGCTGATGTGTGGGATGTAAATTGCCAACTGCCTCTCTGGAGGAGTGCATTGTGTTCCCTAAAACAAGTAAACAACAGAGCTACAGAGCCAAGGGCACTTCCAGTCTATGGAATATTCCTTGGGAAAACTAAAAATCAATAAGACAGAGCCACCCCAAAATTTAGGGCTGCACTGCTTACAAGGACCTCAACTTGGGTACACCTTAAATATCCCAGGAAATATAAAAATGGTTCAAAATATTGTTGTACTTACGTACGATGGAATATCCCTCAGCC
This sequence comes from Hyperoodon ampullatus, assembly GCF_949752795.1. Taxonomy (NCBI): domain Eukaryota; kingdom Metazoa; phylum Chordata; class Mammalia; order Artiodactyla; family Ziphiidae; genus Hyperoodon; species Hyperoodon ampullatus. The sequence continues at coordinate 357,408 of NW_027640938.1, read as the reverse complement.
ATGAAATCAATGTCATAAGACCAGTAGCAGCAAAATGGGTAGATTCAGGTATGATGATTCTAAGTGAAATAAGTCACAGAGAAAAAGAAACTTATCATAAGATATCACTTATGAAGATCCTGTAAACATGGCTACACTTGAACTGAGTTAGGAAAGAGAACAGTGTCTCACATTTAGAAAACACTCTTATGCCTGCTTAACGGGGAAGGAGAGGTGGGGTGATGCATAAAACCAGAGTTTGATATAAGCACAGGTACCGTTCCAAAAACCAACTATGGAATAGACAAGACCTACACCTTCCTCAGTGAAACGGACTCAAAACCCCATATTTCCCACAGAGGAATATATCTGACTAGTAAGAATCTTAAAACCTATGTATTGATATGTCTCCGTAAGGGAATCAAGTGTGTCTAGACTGGCATAAACATGGCAGCGAGAATCAGCTCAAACCCACTATAAAAAGGAATTTCAAAAACAAAACAAAAAAACTGGGAAATTCTTTACAATTCCTTCAGGGTCTCTGATGAAACCTGGAATGACCCTATCTACAATGACAGCTGGATGTGGCAAAAGGCTGGAAACTTGGGACTGAGAGGATTGGTGAGATTGGGTGAGCAAATGCAGAGCCTTTAAAGCAATAATGCATGGCACCCTTTCCATGGGTCCCAACTCTCCAGGTTGAAGGGAATATTACTACAGTTATAACATGTACGGGAAACCTAGAGAACGGACACACTGTGAATACGAAAGGTTTCTAAAACTCAACGAATAGTCCCTCTCCTGGTGCTCCGGTTTGACTTTCCATCTGCTTTACTATCAACCTCCCAACTTGGAGAGACAGCCCCTTTAACCTCCTGGTTCGCACAGGTTTCCAATTTGGCAGAGGATGAAAGGGAAGATTTAGAACCAATGAGAGAGTAGCTGTTAGGCATTTGGACAGGCACATATCACTGTAATTTCCCGGCAGGAAGAAGAATTAACCAAAGTCTCAGCCACCCACCGGGAAACAATATAGGTCCTGAACCAAAATTTTGGACATGCGGTCAGCTCACCAAAAACGAGTTGAAAAATGGAGCTCAGGGGCACAGCAATTCACAAACTGGCCGAGTAATAAAGGACAACTATCGTCCAAAAATCTGTTGAGGGAAGGCAACGAGGCGGACTTGAAAGCGAGGCAGAATAGCAGGAAACAGATTTCAAGAGGTACGTTGGAATCGCCTTTAAAGCACAGGAAGAGGGGCACAACTTCGACAATGATGCACTTGGCCAAAAAGGGCGTATGCGTTTTCTCCTGAATATATTCAGGAGGAAACGCATACGCCCTTTTTGGCCAAGCAAGCAAGCGGGCAATGCAAATCTGCACTACAAAGAAGTATCACTTCCCACCGGTCAAAAGGGACATCCACAAAATGTGTAAAAACCAGAAAGGCAAGACAGGCCCTGGAGAACAGGGAGCCTTGTTATGCTGATGGGCGGGATGTAAATTGCCAACTGCCTCTCTGGAGGAGTGCATTGAGTTCCCTAAAAGAAGAAAACAACAGAGCTACAGAGCCAAGGGCACTTCTAGTCTAGGGAATATTCCTTGGGAAAACTGAAAATCAATAAGACAGAGCCACCCCAAAATTTAAGGCTGCACTGCTTACAAGGACCTCAACTTGGGTACACCTTACATATCCCAGGAAATATAAAAATGGTTCAAAAAATTGTGGTACTTACGTACGATGGAATATCCCTCAGCCATGAAATCAATGTCATAAGACCAGTAGCAGCAAAATGGGTAGATTCAGGTATGATGATTCTAAGTGAAATAAGTCACAGAGAAAAAGAAACTTACCATAAGATATCACTTATGAAGATCCTGTAAACATGGCTACACTTGAACTGAGTTAGGAAAGAGAACAGTGTCTCACATTTAGAAAACACTCTTATGCCTGCTTAAGGGGGAAGGAGAGGTGGGGTGATGCATAAAACCAGAGTTTGATATAAGCACAGGTACCGTTCCAAAAACCAACTATGGAATAGACAAGACCTACACCTTCCTCAGTGAAAGGGACTCAAAACCCCATATTTCCTGCAGAGGAACATATCTGACTAGTAAGAATCTTAAAACCTATGTATTGATATGTCTCTGTAAGGGAATCAAGTGTGTCTAGACTGGCATAAACATGGCAGCGAGAATCAGCTCCAACCCACTATAAAAAGGAATTTCAAAAACAAAACAAAAAAACTGGGAAATTCTTTACAATTCCTTCAGGGTCTCTGATGAAACCTGGAATGACCCTATCTACAACGACAGCTGGATGTGGCAAAAGGCTGGAAACTTGGGACTGAGAGGATTGGTGAGATTGGGTGAGCAAATGCAGACCCTTTAAAGCAATAATGCATGGCACCCATTCCATGGGTCCCAACTCTCCAGGTTTAAGGGAATATTACTACAGTTATAACATGTACCGGAAACCTAGAGAACGGACACACTGTGAATACGAAAGGTTTCTAAACCTCAACGAATAGTCCCTCTCCTGGTGCTCCAGTTTGACTTTCCATCTGCTTTACTATCAACCTCCCAACTTGGAGAGTCAGCCCCTTTAACCTCCTGGTTCGCACAGGTTTCCAATTTGGCAGAGGATGAAAGGGAAGAGGGAGAACCAATGAGAGAGTAGCTGTTAGGCATTTGGACGGGCACATATCACTGTAATTTCCCGGCAGGAAGAAGAATTAACCAAAGTCTCAGCCACCCACCGGGAAACAATATAGGTCCTGAACCAAAATTTTGGACATGCGGTCAGCTCACCAAAAACGAGTTGAAAAATGGAGCTCAGGGGCACAGCAATTCACAAACTGGCCGAGTAATAAAGGACAACTATCGTCCAAAAATCTGTTGAGGGAAGGCAACGAGGCGGACTTGAAAGCGAGGCAGAATAGCAGGAAACAGATTTCAAGAGGTACGTTGGAATCGCCTTTAAAGCACAGGAAGAGGGGCACAACTTCGACAATGATGCACTTGGCCAAAAAGGGCGTATGCGTTTTCTCCTGAATATATTCAGGAGAAAACGCAAACGCCCTTTTTGGCCAAGCAAGCAAGCGGGCAATGCAAATCTGCACTACAAAGTGATACAAAGAAGTATCACTTCCCACCGGTCAAAAGGGACATCCACAAAATGTGTAAAAACCAGAAAGGCAAGACAGGCCCTGGAGAACAGGGAGCCTTGTTATGCTGATGGGCGCGATGTAAATTTCCAACTGCCTCTCTGGAGGAGTGCATTGTGTTCCCTAAAACAAGTAAACAACAGAGCTACAGAGCCAAGGGCCCTTCCAGTCTAGGGAATATACCTTGGGAAAACTGAAAATCAATAAGACAGACCCACCCCAAAATTTAGGGCTGCACTGATTACAAGGACCTCAACTTGGGTACACCTTAAATATCCCAGGAAATATAAAAATGGTTCAAAAAATTGTGGTACTTACGTACGATGGAATATCCCTCAGCCATGAAATCAATGTCATAAGACCAGTAGCAGCAAAATGGGTGGATTCAGGTACGATGATTCTAAGTGAAATAAGTCACACAGAAAAAGAAACTTATCATAAGATATCACTTATGAAGATCCTGTAAACATGGCTACACTTGAACTGAGTTAGGAAAGAGAACAGTGTCTCACATTTAGAAAACACTCTTATGCCTGCTTAAGTGGGAAGGAGAGTTGGGGTGATGCATAAACCCAGAGTTTGATATAAGCACAGGTACCGTTCCAAAAACCAACTATGGAATAGACAAGACCTACACCTTCCTCAGTGAAAGGGACTCAAAACCCCATATTTCCTGCAGAGGAATATATCTGACTAGTAAGAATCTTAAAACCTATGTATTGATATGTCTCTGTAAGGGAATCAAGTGTTTCTAGACTAGCATAAACATGGCAGCGAGAATCAGCTCAAACCCACTATAAAAATGAATTTCAAAAACAAAACAAAAAAACTGGGAAATTCTTTACAATTCCTTCAGGGTCTCTGATGAACCCTGGAATGACACTATCTACAACGACAGCTGGATGTGGCATAAGGCTGGACACTTGGGACTGAGAGGATTGGTGAGATTTGGTGAGCAAATGCAGACCCTTTAAAGCAATAATGCATGGCACCCATTCCATGGGTCCCAACTCTCCAGGTTGAATGGAATATTACTACATTTATAACATGTATTGGAAACCTAGAGAACGGACACAATGTGAATACGAAAGGTTTCTAAAACTCAACGAATAGTCCCTCTCCTGGTGCTCCGGTTTGACTTTCCATCTGCTTTACTATCAACCTCCCAACTTGGAGAGACAGCCCCTTCAACTTCCTGGTTCGCACAGGTTGCCAATTTGGCAGAGGATGAAAGGGAAGAGGGAGAACCAATGAGAGAGTAGCTTTTAGGCATTTGGACGGGCACATATCACTGTAATTTCCCGGCAGGAAGAAGAATTAACCAAAGTCTCAGCCACCCACCGGGAACCAGTATAGGTCCTGAACCAAAATGTTGGACTTGCGGTCAGCTCACCAAAAACGAGTTGAAAAATGGAGCTCAGGGGCACAGCAATTCACAAACTGGCCGAGTAATAAAGGACAACTATCGTCCAAAAATCTGTTGAGGGAAGGCAACGAGGCAGACTTGAAAGTGAGGCAGAATAGCAGGAAACAGATTTCAAGAGGTACGTTGGAATCGCCTTTAAAGCACAGGTAGAGGGGCACAACTTCGACAATGATGCACTTGGCCAAATAGGGCGGATGCGTTTTCTCCTGAATATATTCAGGAGAAAACGCATACGCCCTTTTTGGCCAAGCAAGCAAGCGGGCAATGCAAATCTGCACTACAAAGAAGTATCACTTCCCACCGGTCAAAAGGGACATCCACAAAATGTGTAAAAACCAGAAAGGCAAGACAGGCCCTGGAGAACAGGGAGCCTTGTTATGCTGATGGGCGGGATGTAAATTGCCAACTGCCTCTCTGGAGGAGTGCATTGTGTTCCCTAAAACAAGTAAAGAACAGAGCTACAGAGCCAAGGGCACTTCCAGTCTAGGGAATATACCTTGGGAAAACTGAAAATCAATAAGACAGAGCCACCCCAAAATATAGGGCAGCACTGCTTACAAGAACCTCAACTTGGGTACACCTTAAATATCCCAGGAAATATAAAAATGGTGCAAAAAATTGGGGTACTTACATACGATGGAATATCCCTCAGCCATGAAATCAATGTCATAAGACCAGTAGCAGCAAAATGGGTGGATTCAGGTACGATGATTCTAAGTGAAATAAGTAACACAGAAAAAGAAACTTATCATAAGATATCACTTATGAAGATCCTCTAAACATGGCTACACTTGAACTGAGTTAGGAAAGAGAACAGTGTCTCACATTTAGAAAACACTCTTATGCCTGCTTAAGGGGGAAGGAGAGGTGGGGTGATGTATAAAACCAGAGTTTGATATAAGCACAGGTACTGTTCCAAAAACCAACTATGGAATAGACAAGACCTACACCTTCCTCAGTGAAAGGGACTCAAAACCCCATATTTCCCGCAGAGGAATATATCTGACTAGTAAGAATCTTAAAACCTATGGATTGATATGTCTCCATAAGGGCATCAAGTGTGTCTAGACTAGCATAAACATGGCAGCGAGAATCAGCTCAAACCCACTATAAAAAGGAATTTCAAAAACAAAACAAAAAAACTGGGAAATTCTTTACAATTCCTTCAGGGAATCTGATGAAACCTGGAATGACCCTATTTACAACGACAGCTGGATGTGGCATAAGGCTGGAAACTTGGGACTGAGAGGATTGGTGAGATTGGGTGAGCAAATGCAGACCCTTTAAAGCAATAATGCATGGCACCCATTCCATGGGTCCCAACTCTCCAGGTTGAAGGGAATATTACTACAGTTATAACATGTACCGGAAACCTAGAGAATGGACACACTGTGAATACGAAAGGTTTCTAAAACTCAACGAATAGTCCCTCTCCTGGTGCTCCGGTTTGACTTTCCATCTGCTTTACTATCAACCTCCCAACTTGGAGAGACAGCCCCTTTAACCTCCTGGTTCGCACAGGTTGCCAATTTGGCAGAGGATGAAAGGGAAGAGGGAGATCCAATGAGAGAGTAGCTGTTAGGCATTTGGACGGGAACATATCACTGTAATTTCCCAGCAGGAAAAATAATTAACCAAAGTCTCAGCCACCCACCGGGAACCAGTATAGGTCCTGAGCCAAAATTTTGGACTTGCGGTCAGCTCACCAAAAACGAGTTGAAAAATGGAGCTCAGGGGCACAGCAATTCACAAACTGGCCGAGTAATAAAGGACAACTATCGTCCAAAAATCTGTTGAGGGAAGGCAAGGAGGCGGACTTGAAAGCGAGGCAGAATAGCAGGAAACAGATTTCAAGAGGTACGTTGGAATCGCCTTTAAAGCACAGGAAGAGGGGCACAACTTCGACAATGATGCACTTGGCCAAAAAGGGCGTATGCGTTTTCACCTGAATATATTCAGGAGAAAACGCATACGCCCTTTTTGGCCAAGCAAGGAAGCGGGCAATGCAAATCTGCACTACAAAGAAGTATCACTTCCCACCGGTCAAAAGGGACATCCACAAAATGTGTAAAAACCAGAAAGGCAAGACAGGCCCTGGAGAACAGGGAGCCTTGTTATGCTGATGGGCGGGATGTAAATTTCCAACTGCCTCTCTGGAGGAGTGCATTGTGTTCCCTAAAACAAGTAAACAACAGAGCTACAGAGCCAAGGGCCCTTCCAGTCTAGGGAATATACCTTGGGAAAACTGAAAATCAATAAGACAGACCCACCCCAAAATTTAGGGCTGCACTGATTACAAGGACCTCAACTTGGGTACACCTTAAATATCCCAGGAAATATAAAAATGGTTCAAAAAATTGTGGTACTTACGTACGATGGAATATCCCTCAGCCATGAAATCAATGTCATAAGACCAGTAGCAGCAAAATGGGTGGATTCAGGTACGATGATTCTAAGTGAAATAAGTCACACAGAAAAAGAAACTTATCATAAGATATCACTTATGAAGATCCTGTAAACATGGCTACACTTGAACTGAGTTAGGAAAGAGAACAGTGTCTCACATTTAGAAAACACTCTTATGCCTGCTTAAGTGGGAAGGAGAGTTGGGGTGATGCATAAACCCAGAGTTTGATATAAGCACAGGTACCGTTCCAAAAACCAACTATGGAATAGACAAGACCTACACCTTCCTCAGTGAAAGGGACTCAAAACCCCATATTTCCTGCAGAGGAATATATCTGACTAGTAAGAATCTTAAAACCTATGTATTGATATGTCTCTGTAAGGGAATCAAGTGTTTCTAGACTAGCATAAACATGGCAGCGAGAATCAGCTCAAACCCACTATAAAAATGAATTTCAAAAACAAAAGAAAAAAACTGGGAAATTCTTTACAATTCCTTCAGGGTCTCTGATGAACCCTGGAATGACACTATCTACAACGACAGCTGGATGTGGCATAAGGCTGGACACTTGGGACTGAGAGGATTGGTGAGATTTGGTGAGCAAATGCAGACCCTTTAAAGCAATAATGCATGGCACCCATTCCATGGGTCCCAACTCTCCAGGTTGAATGGAATATTACTACATTTATAACATGTATTGGAAACCTAGAGAACGGACACAATGTGAATACGAAAGGTTTCTAAAACTCAACGAATAGTCCCTCTCCTGGTGCTCCGGTTTGACTTTCCATCTGCTTTACTATCAACCTCCCAACTTGGAGAGACAGCCCCTTCAACTTCCTGGTTCGCACAGGTTGCCAATTTGGCAGAGGATGAAAGGGAAGAGGGAGAACCAATGAGAGAGTAGCTTTTAGGCATTTGGACGGGCACATATCACTGTAATTTCCCGGCAGGAAGAAGAATTAACCAAAGTCTCAGCCACCCACCGGGAACCAGTATAGGTCCTGAACCAAAATGTTGGACTTGCGGTCAGCTCACCAAAAACGAGTTGAAAAATGGAGCTCAGGGGCACAGCAATTCACAAACTGGCCGAGTAATAAAGGACAACTATCGTCCAAAAATCTGTTGAGGGAAGGCAACGAGGCAGACTTGAAAGTGAGGCAGAATAGCAGGAAACAGATTTCAAGAGGTACGTTGGAATCGTCTTTAAAGCACAGGTAGAGGGGCACAACTTCGACAATGATGCACTTGGCCAAATAGGGCGGATGCGTTTTCTCCTGAATATATTCAGGAGAAAACGCATACGCCCTTTTTGGCCAAGCAAGCAAGCGGGCAATGCAAATCTGCACTACAAAGAAGTATCACTTCCCACCGGTCAAAAGGGACATCCACAAAATGTGTAAAAACCAGAAAGGCAAGACAGGCCCTGGAGAACAGGGAGCCTTGTTATGCTGATGGGCGGGATGTAAATTGCCAACTGCCTCTCTGGAGGAGTGCATTGTGTTCCCTAAAACAAGTAAAGAACAGAGCTACAGAGCCAAGGGCACTTCCAGTCTAGGGAATATACCTTGGGAAAACTGAAAATCAATAAGACAGAGCCACCCCAAAATATAGGGCAGCACTGCTTACAAGAACCTCAACTTGGGTACACCTTAAATATCCCAGGAAATATAAAAATGGTGCAAAAAATTGGGGTACTTACATACGATGGAATATCCCTCAGCCATGAAATCAATGTCATAAGACCAGTAGCAGCAAAATGGGTGGATTCAGGTACGATGATTCTAAGTGAAATAAGTAACACAGAAAAAGAAACTTATCATAAGATATCACTTATGAAGATCCTCTAAACATGGCTACACTTGAACTGAGTTAGGAAAGAGAACAGTGTCTCACATTTAGAAAACACTCTTATGCCTGCTTAAGGGGGAAGGAGAGGTGGGGTGATGTATAAAACCAGAGTTTGATATAAGCACAGGTACTGTTCCAAAAACCAACTATGGAATAGACAAGACCTACACCTTCCTCAGTGAAAGGGACTCAAAACCCCATATTTCCCGCAGAGGAATATATCTGACTAGTAAGAATCTTAAAACCTATGGATTGATATGTCTCCATAAGGGCATCAAGTGTGTCTAGACTAGCATAAACATGGCAGCGAGAATCAGCTCAAACCCACTATAAAAAGGAATTTCAAAAACAAAACAAAAAAACTGGGAAATTCTTTACAATTCCTTCAGGGAATCTGATGAAACCTGGAATGACCCTATTTACAACGACAGCTGGATGTGGCATAAGGCTGGAAACTTGGGACTGAGAGGATTGGTGAGATTGGGTGAGCAAATGCAGACCCTTTAAAGCAATAATGCATGGCACCCATTCCATGGGTCCCAACTCTCCAGGTTGAAGGGAATATTACTACAGTTATAACATGTACCGGAAACCTAGAGAATGGACACACTGTGAATACGAAAGGTTTCTAAAACTCAACGAATAGTCCCTCTCCTGGTGCTCCGGTTTGACTTTCCATCTGCTTTACTATCAACCTCCCAACTTGGAGAGACAGCCCCTTTAACCTCCTGGTTCGCACAGGTTGCCAATTTGGCAGAGGATGAAAGGGAAGAGGGAGATCCAATGAGAGAGTAGCTGTTAGGCATTTGGACGGGAACATATCACTGTAATTTCCCAGCAGGAAAAATAATTAACCAAAGTCTCAGCCACCCACCGGGAACCAGTATAGGTCCTGAGCCAAAATTTTGGACTTGCGGTCAGCTCACCAAAAACGAGTTGAAAAATGGAGCTCAGGGGCACAGCAATTCACAAACTGGCCGAGTAATAAAGGACAACTATCGTCCAAAAATCTGTTGAGGGAAGGCAAGGAGGCGGACTTGAAAGCGAGGCAGAATAGCAGGAAACAGATTTCAAGAGGTACGTTGGAATCGCCTTTAAAGCACAGGAAGAGGGGCACAACTTCGACAATGATGCACTTGGCCAAAAAGGGCGTATGCGTTTTCACCTGAATATATTCAGGAGAAAACGCATACGCCCTTTTTGGCCAAGCAAGGAAGCGGGCAATGCAAATCTGCACTACAAAGAAGTATCACTTCCCACCGGTCAAAAGGGACATCCACAAAATGTGTAAAAACCAGAAAGGCAAGACAGGCCCTGGAGAACAGGGAGCATTGTTATGCTGATGGGCGGGATGTAAATTGCCAACTGCCTCTCTGGAGGAGTGCATTGTGTTCCCTAAAACAAGTAAACAACAGAGCTACAGAGCCAAGGGCACTTCCAGTCTAGGGAATATTCCTTGGGAAAACTAAAAATCAATAAGACAGAGCCACCCCAAAATTTAGGGCTGCACTGCTTACAAGGACCTCAACTTGGGTACACCTTAAATATCCCAGGAAATATAAAAATGGTTCAAAAAATTGTTGTACTTACGTACGATGGAATATCCCTCAGCCATGAAATCAATGTCATAAGACCAGTAGCAGCAAAATGGGTAGATTCAGGTATGATGATTCTAAGTGAAATAAGTCACAGAGAAAAAGAAACTTACCATAAGATATCACTTATGAAGATCCTGTAAACATGGCTACACTTGAACTGAGTTAGGAAAGAGAACAGTGTCTCACATTTAGAAAACACTCTTATGCCTGCTTAAGGGGGAAGGAGAGGTGGGGTGATGCATAAAACCAGAGTTTGATATAAGCACAGGTACCGTTCCAAAAACCAACTATGGAATAGACAAGACCTACACCTTCCTCAGTGAAAGGGACTCAAAACCCCATATTTCCCGCAGAGGAATATATCTGACTATTAAGAATCTTAAAACCTATGTATTGATATGTCTCCGTAAGGGAATCAAGTGTGTCTAGACTGGCATAAACATGGCAGCGAGAATCAGCTCAAACCCACTATAAAAAGGAATTTCAAAAACAAAACAAAAAAACTGGGAAATTCTTTACAATTCCTTCAGGGTCTCTGATGAAACCTGGAATGACCCTATTTACAACGACAGCTGGATGTGGCAAAAGGCTGGAAACTTGGGACTGAGAGGATTGGTGAGATTGGGTGAGCAAATGCAGAGCCTTTAAAGCAATAATGCATGGCACCCTTTCCATGGGTCCCAGCTCTCCAGGTTGAAGGGAATATTACTACAGTTATAACATGTACCGGAAACCTAGAGAACGGAGACACTGTGAATACGAAAGGTTTCTAAACCTCAATGAATAGTCCCTCTCCTGGTGCTCCGGTTTGACTTTCCATCTGCTTTACTATCAACCTCCCCACTTGGAGAGACAGCCCCTTTTACCTCCTGGTTCACACAGGTTTCCAATATGGCTGAGGATGAAAGGGAATACGGAGAACCAAGGAGAGAGTAGCTGTTAGGTATTTGGTCGGGCACATATCACTCTAACTTCCCGGCAGGAAGAACAATTAACCAAAGTCTCAGCCACCCACCGGGAACCAGTATAGGTCCTGAACCAAAATTTTGGACTTGCAGTCAGCTCACCAAAAACGAGTTGAAACACGGAGCTCAGGGGCACAGCAATTCACAAACTGGCCGAGTAATAAAGGACAACTATCGTCCAAAAATCTGTTGAGGGAAGGCAACGAGGTGGACTTGAAAGCGAGGCAGAATAGCAGGAAACAGATTTCAAGAGGTACATTGGAATCGCCTTTAAAGCACAGGAAGAGGGGCACAACTTCGACAATGATGCACTTGGCCAAAAAGGTCGTATGCGTTTTCTCCTGAATATATTCAGGAGAAAACGCATACACCCTTTTTGGCCAAGCAAGCAAGCGGGCAATGCAAATCTGCACTACAAAGAAGTATCACTTCCCACCGGTCAAAAGGGACATCCACAAAATGTGTAAAAACCAGAAAGGCAAGACAGGCCCTGGAGAACAGGGAGCCTTGTTATGCTGATGGGCGGGATGTAAATTGCCAACTGCCTCTCTGGAGGAGTGCATTGTTTTCCCTAAAACAAGTAAACAACAGAGCTACAGAGCCAAGGGCACTTCGAGTCTAGGGAATATACCTTGGGAAAACTGAAAATCAATAAGACAGAGCCACCCCAAAATTTAGGGCTGCACTGCTTACAAGGACCTCAACTTGGGTACACCTTAAATATCCCAGGAAATATAAAAATCGTTCAAAAAATTGTGGTACTTACGTACGATGGAATATCCCTCAGCCATGAAATCAATGTCATAAGACCAGTAGCAGCAAAATGGGTGGATTCAGGTACGATGATTCTAAGTGAAATAAGTCACACAGAAAAAGAAACTTATCATAAGATATCACTTATGAAGATCCTGTAAACATGGCTACACTTGAACTGAGTTAGGAAAGAGAAGAATGTCTCACATTTAGAAAACACTCTTATGCCTGCTTTAGGGGGAAGGAGAGGTGGGGTGATGCATAAAACCAGAGTTTGATATAAGCACAGGTACCGTTCCAAAAACCAACTATGGAATAGACAAGACCTACACCTTCCTCAATGAAAGGGACTCAAAACCCCATATTTCCCGCAGAGGAATATATCTGACTAGTAAGAATCTTAAAACCTATGTATTGATATGTCTCCGTAAGGGAATCAAGTGTGTCTAGACTGGCATAAACATGGCAGCGAGAATCAGTTCAAACCCACTATAAAAAGGAATTTCAAGAACAAAACAAAAAAACTGGGAAATTCTTTACAATTCCTTCAGGGTCTCTGATGAAACCTGGAATGACCCTATCTACAACGACAGCTGCATGTGGCAAAAGGCTGGAAACTTGGGACTGAGAGGATTGGTGAGATTGGGTGAGCAAATGCAGACCCTTTAAAGCAATAATGCATGGCAACCATTCCATGGGTCCCAACTCTCCAGGTTTAAGGGAATATTACTACAGTTATAACATGTACCGGAAACCTAGAGAACGGACACACTGTGAATACGAAAGGTTTCTAAATCTCAACGAATAGTCCCTCTCCTGGTGCTCCGGTTTGACTTTCCATCTGCTTTACTATCAACCTCCCAACTTGGAGAGTCAGCCCATTTAACCTCCTGGTTCGCACAGGTTTCCAATTTGGCAGAGGATGAAAGGGAAGAGGGAGAACCAATGAGAGAGTAGCTGTTAGGCATTTGGACGGGAACATATCACTGTAATTTCCCGGCAGGAAGAAGAATTAACCAAAGTCTCAGCCACCCACCGGGAACCAATATAGGTCCTGAACCAAAATTTTGGACTTGCGGTCAGCTCACCAAAAACGAGTTGAAAAATGGAGCTCAGGGGCACTGCAATTCACAAACTGGCCGAGTAATAAAGGACAACTATCGTCCAAAAATCTGTTGAGGGAAGGCAACGAGGTGGACTTGAAAGCGAGGCAGAATAGCAGGAAACAGATTTCAAGAGGTACGTTGGAATCGCCTTTAAAGCACAGCAAGAGGGGCACAACTTCGACAATGATGCACTTGGCCAAAAAGGGCGTATGCGTTTTCACCTGAATATATTCAGGAGAAAACGCATACACCCTTTTTGGCCAAGCAAGCAAGCGGGAAAGGCAAATCTGCACTACAAAGAAGTATCACTTCCCACCGGTCAAAAGGGACATCCACAAAATGTGTAAAAACCAGAAAGGCAAGACAGGACCTGGAGAACAGGGAGCCTTGTTATGCTGATGGGCGGGATGTAAATTGCCAACTGCCTCTCTGGAGGAGTGCATTGTCTTCCCTAAAACAAGTAAACAACAGAGCTACAGAGCCAAGGGCACTACCAGTCTAGGGAATATACATTGGGAAAACTGAAAATCAATAAGACAGAGCCACCCCAAAATTTAGGTCTGCACTGCATACAAGGACCTCAACTTGGGTACACCTTAAATATCCCAGGAAATATAAAAATGGTTCAAAAAATTGTGGTACTTACTTACAATGGAATATCCCTCAGCCATGAAATCAATGTCATAAGACCAGTAGCAGCAAAATGGGTGGATTCAGGTACGATGATTCTAAGTGAAATAAGTCACACAGAAAAAGAAACTTATCATAAGATATCACTTATGAAGATCCTGTAAACATGGCTACACTTGAACTGAGTTAGGAAAGAGAAGAATGTCTCACATTTAGAAAACACTCTTATGCCTGCTTAAGGGGGAAGGAGAGGTGGGGTGATGCATAAAACCAGAGTTTGATATAAGCACAGGTACCGTTCCAAAAACCAACTATGGAATAGACAAGACCTACACCTTCCTCAGTGAAAGGGACTCAAAACCCCATATTTCCCGCAGAGGAATATATCTGACTAGTAAGAATCTTAAAACCTATGTATTGATATGTCTCCGTAAGGGAATCAAGTGTGTCTAGACTGGCATAAACATGGCAGCGAGAATCAGCTCAAACCCACTATAAAAAGGAATTTCAAGAACAAAACAAAAAAACTGGGAAATTCTTTACAATTCCTTCAGGGTCTCTGATGAACCCTGGAATGACCCTATCTACAATGACAGCTGGATGTGGCAAAAGGCTGGAAACTTGGGACTGAGACGATTGGTGAGATTTGGTGAGCAAATGCAGACCCTTTAAAGCAATAATGCATGGCACCCATTCCATGGGTCCCAACTCTCCAGGTTGAAGGGAATATTACTACAGTTATAACATGTACCGGAAACCTAGAGAACGGACACACTGTGAATACGAAAGGTTTCTAAACCTCAACGAATAGTCCCTCTCCTGGTGCTCCGGTTTGACATTCCATCTGCTTTACTATCAACCTCCCAACTTGGAGAGACAGCCCATTTAACCTCCTGGTTCGCACAGGTTTCCAATTTGGCAGAGGATGAAAGGGAAGAGGGAGAACCAATGAGAGAGTAGCTGTTAGGCATTTGGACGGGAACATATCACTGTAATTTCCCGGCAGGAAGAAGAATTAACCAAAGTCTCAGCCACCCACCGGGAACCAATATAGGTCCTGAACCAAAATTTTGGACTTGCGGTCAGCTCACCAAAAACGAGTTGAAAAATGGAGCTCAGGGGCACAGCAATTCACAATCTGGCCGAGTAATAAAGGACAACTATCGTCCAAATATCTGTTGAGGGAAGGCAATGAGGCGGACTTGAAAGCGAGGCAGAATAGCAGGAAACAGATTTCAAGAGGTACGTTGGAATCGCCTTTAAAGCACAGGAAGAGGGGCACAACTTCGACAATGATGCACTTGGCCAAAAAGGGCGTATGCGTTTTCTCCTGAATATATTCAGGAGAAAACGCATACACCCTTTTTGGCCAAGCAAGCAAGCGGGAAATGCAAATCTGCACTACAAAGAAGTATCACTTCCCACCGGTCAAAAGGGACATCCACAAAATGTGTAAAAACCAGAAAGGCAAGACAGGACCTGGAGAACAGGGAGCCTTGTTATGCTGATGGGCGGGATGTAAATTGCCAACTGCCTCTCTGGAGGAGTGCATTGTCTTCCTTAAAACAAGTAAACAACAGAGCTACAGAGCCAAGGGCACTACCAGTCTAGGGAATATACATTGGGAAAACTGAAAATCAATAAGACAGAGCCACCCCAAAATTTAGGTCTGCACTGCATACAAGGACCTCAACTTGGGTACACCTTAAATATCCCAGGAAATATAAAAATGGTTCAAAAAATTGTGGTACTTACTTACAATGGAATATCCCTCAGCCATGAAATCAATGTCATAAGACCAGTAGCAGCAAAATGGGTGGATTCAGGTACGATGATTCTAAGTGAAATAAGTCACACAGAAAAAGAAACTTATCATAAGATATCACTTATGAAGATCCTGTAAACATGGCTACACTTGAACTGAGTTAGGAAAGAGAAGAATGTCTCACATTTAGAAAACACTCTTATGCCTGCTTAAGGGGGAAGGAGAGGTGGGGTGATGCATAAAACCAGAGTTTGATATAAGCACAGGTACCGTTCCAAAAACCAACTATGGAATAGACAAGACCTACACCTTCCTCAGTGAAAGGGACTCAAAACCCCATATTTCCCGCAGAGGAATATATCTGACTAGTAAGAATCTTAAAACCTATGTATTGATATGTCTCCGTAAGGGAATCAAGTGTGTCTAGACTGGCATAAACATGGCAGCGAGAATCAGCTCAAACCCACTATAAAAAGGAATTTCAAGAACAAAACAAAAAAACTGGGAAATTCTTTACAATTCCTTCAGGGTCTCTGATGAACCCTGGAATGACCCTATCTACAATGACAGCTGGATGTGGCAAAAGGCTGGAAACTTGGGACTGAGACGATTGGTGAGATTTGGTGAGCAAATGCAGACCCTTTAAAGCAATAATGCATGGCACCCATTCCATGGGTCCCAACTCTCCAGGTTGAAGGGAATATTACTACAGTTATAACATGTACCGGAAACCTAGAGAACGGACACACTGTGAATACGAAAGGTTTCTAAACCTCAACGAATAGTCCCTCTCCTGGTGCTCCGGTTTGACATTCCATCTGCTTTACTATCAACCTCCCAACTTGGAGAGACAGCCCATTTAACCTCCTGGTTCGCACAGGTTTCCAATTTGGCAGAGGATGAAAGGGAAGAGGGAGAACCAATGAGAGAGTAGCTGTTAGGCATTTGGACGGGAATATATCACTGTAATTTCCCGGCAGGAAGAAGAATTAACCAAAGTCTCAGCCACCCACCGGGAACCAATATAGGTCCTGAACCAAAATTTTGGACTTGCGGTCAGCTCACCAAAAACGAGTTGAAAAATGGAGCTCAGGGGCACAGCAATTCACAATCTGGCCGAGTAATAAAGGACAACTATCGTCCAAATATCTGTTGAGGGAAGGCAATGAGGCGGACTTGAAAGCGAGGCAGAATAGCAGGAAACAGATTTCAAGAGGTACGTTGGAATCGCCTTTAAAGCACAGGAAGAGGGGCACAACTTCGACAATGATGCACTTGGCCAAAAAGGGCGTATGCGTTTTCTCCTGAATATATTCAGGAGAAAACGCATACGCCCTTTTTGGCCAAGCAAGCAAGCGGGCAATGCAAATCTGCACTACAAAGAAGTATCACTTCCCACCGGTCAAAAGGGACATCCACAAAATGTGTAAAAACCAGAAAGGCAAGACAGGCCCTGGAGAACAGGGAGCCTTGTTATGCTGATGAGCGGGATGTAAATTGCCAACTGCCTCTCTGGAGGAGTGCATTGTGTTCCCTAAAACAAGTAAACAACAGAGCTACAGAGCCAAGGGCACTTCCAGTCTAGGGAATATTCCTTGGGAAAACTGAAAATCAATAAGACAGAGCCACCCCAAAATTTAGGGCTGCACTGCTTACAAGGACCTCAACTTGGGTACACCTTAAATATCCCAGGAAATATAAAAATGGTTCAAAAAATTGTGGTACTTACGTATGATGAAATATCCCTCAGCCATGAAATCAGTGTCATAAGACCAGTAGCAGCAAAATGGGTGGATTCAGGTACGATGATTCTAAGTGAAATAAGTCACACAGAAAAAGAAACTTATCATAAGATATCACTTATGAAGATCCTGTAAACATGGCTACACTTGAACTGAGTTAGGAAAGAGAAGAATGTCTCACATTTAGAAAACACTCTTATGCCTGCTTTAGGGGGAAGGAGAGGTGGGGTGATGCATAAAACCAGAGTTTGATATAAGCACAGGTACCGTTCCAAAAACCAACTATGGAATAGACAAGACTTACACCTTCCTCAGTGAAAGGGACTCAAAACCCCATATTTCACGCAGAGGAATATATCTGACTACTAAGAATCTTAAAACCTATGTATTGATATGTCTCCGTAAGGGAATCAAGTGTGTCTAGACAGGCATAAACATGGCAGCGAGAATCAGCTCAAACCCACTATAAAAAGGAATTTCAAAAACAAAACAAAAAAACTGGGAAATTCTTTACAATTCCTTCAGGGTCTCTGATGAAACCTGGAATGACCCTATCTATAACGACAGCTAGATGTGGCAAAAGGCTGGAAACTTGGGACTGAGAGGATTGGTGAGATTGGGTGAGCAGATGCAGACCCTTTAAAGCAATAATGCATGGCACCCATTCCATGGGTCCCAACTCTCCAGGTTGAAGGGAATATTACTACAGTTATAACATGTACCGGAAACCTAGAGAACGGACACACTGTGAATACGAAAGGTTTTTAAAACTCAACGAATAGTCCCTCTCCTGGTGCTCCGGTTTGACTCTGCATCTGCTTTACTATCAACCTCCCAACTTGGAGAGACAGCTCGTTTAACCTCCTGGTTCACACAGGTTGCCAATTTGGCTGAGGATGAAAGGGAAGAGGGAGAACCAATGAGAGAGTAGCTGTTAGGCATTTGGACGGGCACATATCACTGTAATTTCCCAGCAGGAAGAAGAATTAACCAAAGTCTCAGCCACCCACCGGGAACCAGTATAGGTCCTGAACCAAAATTTTGGACTTGCGGTCAGCTCACCAAAAACGAGTTGAAAAATGGAGCTCAGGGGCACAGCAATTCACAAACTGGCCGAGTAATAAAGGACAACTATCGTCCAAAAATCTGTTGAGGGAAGGCAACGAGGCGGACTTGAAAGCGAGGCAGAATAGCAGGAAACAGATTTCAAGAGGTACGTTGGAATCGCCTTTAAAGCACAGGAAGAGGGGCACAACTTCGACAATGATGCACTTGGCCAAAAAGGGCGTATGCGTTTTCTCCTGAATATATTCAGGAGAAAACGCATACAACATTTTTGGCCAAGCAAGCAAGCGGGCAATGCAAATCTGCACTACAAAGAAGTATCACTTCCCACCGGTCAAAAGGGACATCCACAAAATGTGTAAAAACCAGAAAGGCAAGACAGGCCCTGGAGAACAGGGAGCCTTGTTATTCTGATGGGCGGGATGTAAATTGCCAACTGCCTCTCTGGAGGAGTGCATTGTGTTCCCTAAAACAAGTAAACAACAGAGCTACAGAGCCAAGGGCACTTCCAGTCTAGGGAATATTCCTTGGGAAAACTGAATATCAATAAGACAGAGCCACCGCAAAATTTAGGGCAGCACTGCTTACAAGGACCTCAACTTGGGTACACCTTAAAAATCCCAGGAAATATAAAATTGGTTCAAAAAATTGTGGTACTTACGTACGATGGAATATCCCTCAGGCATGAAATCAATGTCATAAGACCAGTAGCAGCAAAATGGGTGGATTCAGGTACGATGATTCTAAGTGAAATAAGACACACAGGAAAAGAAACTTAGCATAAGATATCACTTATGAAGATCCTGTAAACATGGCTACACTTGAACTGAGTTAGGAAAGAGAAGAATGTCTCACATTTAGAAAACACTCTTATGCCTGCTTAAGGAGGAAGGAGAGGTGGGGTGATGCATAAAACCAGAGTTTGATATAAGCACAGGTACCGTTCCAAAAACCAACTATGGAATAGACAAGACCTACACCTTCCTCAGTGAAAGGGATTCAAAACCCCATAGTTCCCGCAGAGGAATATATCTGACTAGTAAGAATCTTAAAACCTATGTATTGATATGTCTCCGTAAGGGAATCAAGTGTGTCTAGACTGGCATAAACATGGCAGCGAGAATCAGCTCAAAACCACTATAAAAAGGAATTTCATAAACAAAACAAAAAAACTGGGAAATTCTTTACAATTCCTTCAGGGTCTCTGATGAAACATGGAATGACAATATCTACAAAGACAGCTGGATGTGGCATAAGGCTGGACACTTGGGACTGAGAGGATTGGTGAGATTGGGTGAGCAAATGCAGACCGTTTAAAGCAATAATGCATGGCACCCATTCCATGGGTCCGAACTCTCCAGGTTGAAGGGAATATTACTACAGTTATAACAGGTACGAGAAACCTAGAGAACGGACACACTGTGAATATGAAAGGTTTCTAAAACTCAACGAATAGTCCCTCTCCTGGTGCTCCGGTTTGACTTTCCATCTGCTTTACTATCAATCTCCCAACTTGGAGAGACAGCCCCTTCAACCTCCTGGTTCACACAGGGTTCCAATTTGGCAGAGGATGAAAGGGAAGAGGGAGAACCAATGAGAGAGTAGCTGTTAGGTATTTGGTCGGGCATATATCACTCTAACTTCCCGGCAGGAAGAAGAATTAACCAAAGTCTCAGCCCCCCACCAGGAACCAGTATAGGTCCTGATCCAAAATTTTGGACTTGCGGTCAGCTCAACAAAAACGAGTTGAAACATGGAGCTCAGGGGCACAGCAATTCACAAACTGGCCGAGTAATAAAGGACAACTATTGTCCAAAAATCTGTTGAGGGAAGGCAACGAGGTGGACTTGAAAGCGAGGAAGAATTGCAGGAAACAGATTTCAAGAGGTACGTTGGAATCACCTTTAAAGCACAGGAAGAGGGGCACAACTTTGAAAATGATGCACTTGGCCAAAAAGGGCGTATGCGTTTTCTCCTGAATATATTCAGGAGAAAACGCATACGCCCTTTTTGGCCAAGCAAGCAAGCGGGCAATGCAAATCTGCACTACAAAGAAGTATCACTTCCCACCGGTCAAAAGGGACATCCACAAAATGTGTAAAAACCAGAAAGGCAAGACAGGCCCTGGAGAACAGGGAGCCTTGTTATGCTGATGGGCGGGATGTAAATTGCCAACTGCCTCTCTGGAGGAGTGCATTGTGTTCCCTAAAACAAGTAAACAACAGAGCTACAGAGCCAAGGGCACTTCCAGTCTAGGGAATATACCTTGGGAAAACTGAAAATCAATAAGACAGAGCCACCCCAAAATTTAGGGCTGCACTGCTTACAAGGACCTCAACTTGGGTACACCTTAAATATCCCAGGAAATATAAAATTGGTTAAAAAATTGTGGTACTTACGTACGATGGAATATCCCTCAGCCATGAAATCAATGTCATAAGACCAGTAGCAGCAAAATGGGTGGATTCATGTACGATGATTCTAAGTGAAATAAGTCACACAGAAAAAGAAACTTATCATAAGATATCACTTAAGAAGATCCTGTAAACATGGCTACACTTGAACTGAGTTAGGAAAGAGAAGAATGTCTCACATTCAGAAAACACTCTTATGCATGCTTAAGGGGGAAGGAGAGGTGGGGTGATGCATAAAACCAGAGTTTGATATAAGCACAGGTACCGTTCCAAAAACCAACTATGGAATAGACAAGACCTACACCTTCCTCAGTGAAAGGGACTCAAAACCCCATATTTCCCGCAGAGGAATATATCTGACTAGTAAGAATCTTAAAACCTATGTATTGATATGTCTCCGTAAGGGAATCAAGTGTGTCTAGACTGGCATAAACATGGCAGGGAGAATCAGCTCAAACCCACTATAAAAAGGAATTTCAAAAGCAAAACAAAAAACCTGGGAAATTCTTTACAATTCCTTCAGGGTCTCTGATGAAACCTGGAATGACCCTATCTACAATGACAACTGGATGTGGCATAAGGCTGGACACTTCGGACTGAGAGGATTGGTGAGATTGGGTGAGCAAATGCAGACCCTTTAAAGCAATAATGCATGGCACCCATTCCATGGGTCCCAACTCTCCAGGTTGAGGGGAATATTACTACAGTTATAACATGTACGAGAAACCTAGAGAACGGACACACTGTGAATATGAAAGGTTTCTAAAACTCAACGAATAGTCCCTCTCCTGGTGCTCCGGTTTGACTTTCCATCTGCTTTACAATCAACCTCCCAACTTGGAGAGACAGCCCCTTCAACTTCCTCGTTCACACAGGTTTCCAATTTGGCAGAGGATGAAAGGGAAGAGGGAGAACCAATGAGAGAGTAGCTGTTATGCATTTGAATGGGCACATATCACACTAACTTCTCGGCAGGAAGAAGAATTAACCAAAGTCTCAGCCCCTCACCGGGAACCAGTATACGTCCGGAACCAAAATTTTGGACTTGCGGTCAGCTCACCAAAAACGAGTTGAAAAATGGAGCTCAGGGGCACAGCAATTCACAAACTGGCCGAGTAATAAAGGACAACTATCGTCCAAAAATCTGTTGAGGGAAGGCAACGAGGCGCACTTGAAAGCGAGGCAGAATAGCATGAAACAGATTTCAAGAGGTACGTTGGAATCGCCTTTAAAGCACAGGAAGAGGGGCACAACTTCGAAAATGATGCACTTGGCCAAAAACGGCGTATGCGTTTTCACCTGAATATATTCAGGAGAAAACGCATACACCATTTTTGGCCAAGCAAGCAAGCGGGAAATGCAAATCCGCACTACAAAGAAGTATCACTTCCCACCGGCCAAAAGGGACATCCACAAAATGTGTAAAAACCAGAAAGGCAAGACAGGCCCTGGAGAACAGGGAGCCTTGTTATGCTGATGGGCGGGATGTAAATTGCCAACTGCCTCTCTGGAGGAGTGCATTGTGTTCCCTAAAACAAGTAAACAACAGAGCTACAGAGCCAAGGGCACTTCGAGTCTAGGGAATATACCTTGGGAAAACTGAAAATCAATAAGACAGAGCCACCCCAAAATTTAGGGCTGCACTGATTACAAGGACCTCAACTTGGGTACACCTTAAATATCCCAGGAAATATAAAAATGGTTCAAAAAATTGTGGTACTTACGTACGATGGAATATCCCTCAGCCATGAAATCAATGTCATAAGACCAGTAGCAGCAAAATGGGTGGATTCATGTACGATGATTCTAAGTGAAATAAGTCACACAGAAAAAGAAACTTATCATAAGATATCACTTATGAAGATCCTGTAAACATGGCTACACTTGAACTGAGTTAGGAAAGAGAACAGTGTCTCACATTTAGAAAACACTCTTATGCCTGCTTAAGGGGGAAGGAGAGGTGGGGTGATGCATAAAACCAGAGTTTGATATAAGCACAGGTACCGTTCCAAAAACCAACTATGGAATAGACAAGACCTACACCTTCCTCAGTGAAACGGACTCAAAACCCCATATTTCCCGCAGAGGAATATATCTGACTAGTAAGAATCTTAAAACCTATGTATTGATATGTCTCCGTAAGGGAATCAAGTGTGTCTAGACTGGCATAAACATTGCAGCGAGAATCAGCTCAAACCCACTATAAAAAGGAATTTCAAAAACAAAACAAAAAAACTGGGAAATTCTTTACAATTCCTTCAGGGTCTCTGATGAAACCTGGAATGACCCTATCTACAACGACAGCTGGATGTGGCAAAAGGCTGGAAACTTGGGACTGAGAGGATTGGTGAGATTGGGTGAGCAAATGCAGAGCCTTTAAAGCAATAATGCATGGCACCCTTTCCATGGGTCCCAACTCTCCAGGTTGAAGGGAATATTACTACAGTTATAACATGTACCGGAAACCTAGAGAACGGACACACTGTGAATACGAAAGGTTTCTAAAACTCAACGAATAGTCCCTCTCCTGGTGTTCCGGTTTGACTTTCCATCTGCTTTACTATCAACCTCCCAACTTAGAGAGACAGCCCCTTTAACCTCCTGGTTCACACAGGTTTCCAATTTGGCAGAGGATGAAAGGGAAAATTTAGAACCAATGAGAGAGTAGCTGTTAGGCATTTGGACGGGCACATATCACTGTAATTTCCCGGCAGGAAGAAGAATTAACCAAAGTCTCAGCCACCCACTGGGAACCAATATAGGTCCTGAACCAAAATTTTGGACTTGCGGTCAGCTCACCAAAAACGAGTTGAAAAATGGAGCTCAGGGGCACAGCAATTCACAAACTGGCCGAGTAATAAAGGACAACTATCGTCCAAAAATCTGTTGAGGGAAGGCAACGAGGCGGACTTGAAAGCGAGGCAGAATAGCATGAAACAGATTTCAAGAGGTACGTTGGAATCGCCTTTAAAGCACAGGAAGAGGGGCACAACTTCGACAATGATGCACTTGGCCAAAAAGGGCGTATGCGTTTTCTCCTGAATATATTCAGGAGAAAACGCATACGCCCTTTTTGGCCAAGCAAGCAAGCGGGAAATGCAAATCTGCACTACAAAGAAGTATCACTTCCCACCGGTCAAAAGGGACATCCACAAAATGTGTAAAAACCAGAAAGGCAAGACAGGCCCTGGAGAACAGGGAGCATTGTTATGCTGATGTGTGGGATGTAAATTGCCAACTGCCTCTCTGGAGGAGTGCATTGTGTTCCCTAAAACAAGTAAACAACAGAGCTACAGAGCCAAGGGCACTTCCAGTCTATGGAATATTCCTTGGGAAAACTAAAAATCAATAAGACAGAGCCACCCCAAAATTTAGGGCTGCACTGCTTACAAGGACCTCAACTTGGGTACACCTTAAATATCCCAGGAAATATAAAAATGGTTCAAAATATTGTTGTACTTACGTACGATGGAATATCCCTCAGCCATGAAATCAATGTCATAAGACCAGTAGCAGCAAAATGGGTAGATTCAGGTATGATGATTCTAAGTGAAATAAGTCACAGAGAAAAAGAAACTTATCATAAGATATCACTTATGAAGATCCTGTAAACATGGCTACACTTGAACTGAGTTAGGAAAGAGAACAGTGTCTCACATTTAGAAAACACTCTTATGCCTGCTTAACGGGGAAGGAGAGGTGGGGTGATGCATAAAACCAGAGTTTGATATAAGCACAGGTACCGTTCCAAAAACCAACTATGGAATAGACAAGACCTACACCTTCCTCAGTGAAACGGACTCAAAACCCCATATTTCCCGCAGAGGAATATATCTGACTAGTAAGAATCTTAAAACCTATGTATTGATATGTCTCCGTAAGGGAATCAAGTGTGTCTAGACTGGCATAAACATGGCAGCGAGAATCAGCTCAAACCCACTATAAAAAGGAATTTCAAAAACAAAACAAAAAAACTGGGAAATTCTTTACAATTCCTTCAGGGTCTCTGATGAAACCTGGAATGACCCTATCTACAACGACAGCTGGATGTGGCAAAAGGCTGGAAACTTGGGACTGAGAGGATTGGTGAGATTGGGTGAGCAAATGCAGAGCCTTTAAAGCAATAATGCATGTCACCCTTTCCATGGGTCCCAACTCTCCAGGTTGAAGGGAATATTACTACAGTTATAACATGTACCGGAAACCTAGAGAACGGACACACTGTGAATACGAAAGGTTTCTAAAACTCAACGAATAGTCCCTCTCCTGGTGTTCCGGTTTGACTTTCCATCTGCTTTACTATCAACCTCCCAACTTGGAGAGACAGCCCCTTTAACCTCCTGGTTCACACAGGTTTCCAATTTGGCAGAGGATGAAAGGGAAAATTTAGAACCAATGAGAGAGTAGCTGTTAGGCATTTGGACGGGCACATATCACTGTAATTTCCCGGCAGGAAGAAGAATTAACCAAAGTCTCAGCCACCCACTGGGAACCAATATAGGTCCTGAACCAAAATTTTGGACTTGCGGTCAGCTCACCAAAAACGAGTTGAAAAATGGAGCTCAGGGGCACAGCAATTCACAAACTGGCCGAGTAATAAAGGACAACTATCGTCCAAAAATCTGTTGAGGGAAGGCAACGAGGCGGACTTGAAAGCGAGGCAGAATAGCATGAAACAGATTTCAAGAGGTACGTTGGAATCGCCTTTAAAGCACAGGAAGAGGGGCACAACTTCGACAATGATGCACTTGGCCAAAAAGGGCGTATGCGTTTTCTCCTGAATATATTCAGGAGAAAACGCATACGCCCTTTTTGGCCAAGCAAGCAAGCGGGCAATGCAAATCTGCACTACAAAGAAGTATCACTTCCCACCGGTCAAAAGGGACATCCACAAAATGTGTAAAAACCAGAAAGGCAAGACAGGCCCTGGAGAACAGGGAGCATTGTTATGCTGATGTGTGGGATGTAAATTGCCAACTGCCTCTCTGGAGGAGTGCATTGTGTTCCCTAAAACAAGTAAACAACAGAGCTACAGAGCCAAGGGCACTTCCAGTCTATGGAATATTCCTTGGGAAAACTAAAAATCAATAAGACAGAGCCACCCCAAAATTTAGGGCTGCACTGCTTACAAGGACCTCAACTTGGGTACACCTTAAATATCCCAGGAAATATAAAAATGGTTCAAAATATTGTTGTACTTACGTACGATGGAATATCCCTCAGCCATGAAATCAATGTCATAAGACCAGTAGCAGCAAAATGGGTAGATTCAGGTATGATGATTCTAAGTGAAATAAGTCACAGAGAAAAAGAAACTTATCATAAGATATCACTTATGAAGATCCTGTAAACATGGCTACACTTGAACTGAGTTAGGAAAGAGAACAGTGTCTCACATTTAGAAAACACTCTTATGCCTGCTTAACGGGGAAGGAGAGGTGGGGTGATGCATAAAACCAGAGTTTGATATAAGCACAGGTACCGTTCCAAAAACCAACTATGGAATAGACAAGACCTACACCTTCCTCAGTGAAACGGACTCAAAACCCCATATTTCCCACAGAGGAATATATCTGACTAGTAAGAATATTAAAACCTATGTATTGATATGTCTCCGTAAGGGAATCAAGTGTGTCTAGACTGGCATAAACATGGCAGCGAGAATCAGCTCAAACCCACTATAAAAAGGAATTTCAAAAACAAAACAAAAAAACTGGGAAATTCTTTACAATTCCTTCAGGGTCTCTGATGAAACCTGGAATGACCCTATCTACAATGACAGCTGGATGTGGCAAAAGGCTGGAAACTTGGGACTGAGAGGATTGGTGAGATTGGGTGAGCAAATGCAGAGCCTTTAAAGCAATAATGCATGGCACCCTTTCCATGGGTCCCAACTCTCCAGGTTGAAGGGAATATTACTACAGTTATAACATGTACGGGAAACCTAGAGAACGGACACACTGTGAATACGAAAGGTTTCTAAAACTCAACGAATAGTCCCTCTCCTGGTGCTCCGGTTTGACTTTCCATCTGCTTTACTATCAACCTCCCAACTTGGAGAGACAGCCCCTTTAACCTCCTGGTTCGCACAGGTTTCCAATTTGGCAGAGGATGAAAGGGAAGATTTAGAACCAATGAGAGAGTAGCTGTTAGGCATTTGGACGGGCACATATCACTGTAATTTCCCGGCAGGAAGAAGAATTAACCAAAGTCTCAGCCACCCACCGGGAACCAGTATAGGTCCTGAACCAAAATTTTGGACTTGCGGTCAGCTCACCAAAAACGAGTTGAAACATGGAGCTCAGGGGCAGAGCAATTCACAAACTGGCCGAGTAATAAAGGACAACTATCGTCCAAAAATCTGTTGAGGGAAGGCAACGAGGGGGACTTGAAAGCGAGGCAGAATAGCAGGAAACAGATTTCAAGAGGTACGTTGGAATCGCCTTTAAAGCACAGGAAGAGGGGCACAACTTCGACAATGATGCACTTGGCCAAAAAGGGCGTATGCGTTTTCTCCTGAATATATTCAGGAGAAAACGCATACACCCTTTTTGGCCAAGCAAGCAAGCGGGAAATGCAAATCTGCACTACAAAGAAGTATCACTACCCACCGGTCAAAAGGGACATCCACAAAATGTGTAAAAAGCAGAAAGGCAAGACAGGCCCTGGAGAACAGGGAGCCTTGTTATGCTGATGGGTGGGATGTAAATTGCCAACTGCCTCTCTGGAGGAGTGCATTGTGTTCCCTAAAACAAGTAAACAACAGAGCTACAGAGCCAAGGGCACTTCGAGTCTAGGGAATATACCTTGGGAAAACTGAAAATCAATAAGACAGAGCCACCCCAAAATTTAGGGCTGCACTGCTTACAAGGACCTCAACTTGGGTACACCTTAAATATCCCAGGAAATATAAAAATGGTTCAAAAAATTGTGGTACTTACGTACTATGGAATATCCCTCCGCCATGAAATCAATGTCATAAGACCAGTAGCAGCAAAATGGGTGGATTCAGGTACGATGATTCTAAGTGAAATAAGTCACACAGAAAAAGAAACTTATCATAAGATATCACTTATGAAGATCCTGTAAACATGGCTACACTTGAACTGAGTTAGAAAAGAGAAGAATGTCTCACATTTAGAAAACACTCTTATGCCTGCTTAAGGGGGAAGGAGAGGTGGGGTGATGCATAAAACCAGAGTTTGATATAAGCACAGGTACCGTTCCAAAAACCAACTATGGAATAGACAAGACCTACACCTTCCTCAGTGAAAGGGACTCAATACTCCATATTTCCCGCAGAGGAATATATCTGACTAGTAAGAATCTTAAAACATATGTATTGATATGTCTCCGTAAGGGAATCAAGTGTGTCTAGACTGGCATAAACATGGCAGCGAGAATCAGCTCAAACCCACTATAAAAAGGAATTTCAAAAACAAAACAAAAAAACTGGGAAATTCTTTACAATTCCTTCAGGGAATCTGATGAAACCTGGAATGACCCTATCTACAACGACAGCTGGATGTGGCAAAAGGCTGGAAACTTGGGACTGAGAGGATTGGTGAGATTGGGTGAGCAAATGCAGGCCCTTTAAAGCAATAATGCATGGCACCCATTCCATGGGTCCCAACTCTCCAGGTTTAAGGTAATATTACTACAGTTATAACATGTACCGGAAACCTAGAGAACGGACACACTGTGAATACGAAAGGTTTTTAAACCTCAACGAATAGTCCCTCTCCTGGTGCTCCGGTTTGACTTTCCATCTGCTTTACTATCAACCTCCCAACTTGGAGAGTCAGCCCCTTTAACCTCCTGGTTCGCACAGGTTTCCAATTTGGCAGAGGATGAAAGGGAAGAGGGAGAACCAATGAGAGAGTAGCTGTTAGGCATTTGGACGGGCACATATCACTGTAATTTCCCGGCAGGAAGAAGAATTAACCAAAGTCTCAGCCACCCACCGGGAAACAATATAGGTCCTGAACCGAAATTTTGGACATGCGGTCAGCTCACCAAAAACGAGTTGAAAAATGGAGCTCAGGGGCACAGCAATTCACAAACTGGCCGAGTAATAAAGGACAACTATCGTCCAAAAATCTGTTGAGGGAAGGCAACGAGGCGGACTTGAAAGCGAGGCAGAATAGCAGGAAACAGATTTCAAGAGGTACGTTGGAATCGCCTTTAAAGCACAGGAAGAGGGGCACAACTTCGACAATGATGCACTTGGCCAAAAAGGGCGTATGCGTTTTCTCTGAATATATTCAGGAGAAAACGCATACGCCCTTTTTGGCCAAGCAAGCAAGCGGGCAATGCAAATCTGCACTACAAAGTAGTATCACTTACCACCGGTCAAAAGGGACATCCACAAAATGTGTAAAAACCAGAAAGGCAAGACAAGCCCTGGAGAACAGGGAGCCTTGTTATGCTGATGTGTGGGATGTAAATTGCCAACTGCCTCTCTGGAGGAGTGCATTGTGTTCCCTAAAACAAGTAAACAACAGAGCTACAGAGCCAAGGGCACTTCCAGTCTAGGGAATATACCATGGGAAAACTGAAAATCAATAAGACAGAGCCAACCCAAAATTTAGGGCTGCACTGCTTACAAGGACCTCTACTTGGGTACACCTTAAATATCCCAGGAAATATAAAAATGGTTCAAAAAATTGTGGTACTTACGTACAATGGAATATCCCTCAGCCATGAAATCAATGTCATAAGACCAGTAGCAGCAAAATGGGTGGATTCAGGTACGATGATTCTAAGTGAAATAAGTCACACAGAAAAAGAAACTTATCATAAGATATCACTTATGAAGATCCTGTAAACATGGCTACACTTGAACTGAGTTAGGAAAGAGAAGAATGTCTCACATTTAGAAAACACTCTTATGCCTGCTTAAGGGGGAAGGAGAGGTGGGGTGATGCATAAAACCAGAGTTTGATATAAGCACAGGTACCGTTCCAAAAACCAACTATGGAATAGACAAGACCTACACCTTCCTCAATGAAAGGGACTCAAAACTCCATATTTCCCGCAGAGGAATATATCTGATTAGTAAGAATCTTAAAACCTATGTATTGATATGTCTCTGTAAGGGAATCAAGTGTGTCTAGACTGGCATAAACATGGCAGCGAGAATCAGCTCAAACCCACTATAAAAAGGAATTTCAAGAACAAAACAAAAAAACTGGGAAATTCTTTACAATTCCTTCAGGGTCTCTGATGAAACCTGGAATGACCCTATCTACAACGACAGCTGGATGTGGCAAAAGGCTGGAAACTTGGGACTGAGAGGATTGGTGAGATTGGGTGAGCAAATGCAGACCCTTTAAAGCAATAATGCATGGCACCCATTCCATGGGTCCCAACTCTCCAGGTTGAAGGGAATATTACTACAGTTATAACATGTACCGGAAACCTAGAGAACGGACACACTGTGAATACGAAAGGTTTCTAAACCTCAACGAATAGTCCCTCTCCTGGTGCTCCGGTTTGACTTTCCATCTGCTTTACTATCAACCTCCCAACTTGGAGAGTCAGCCCCTTTAACCTCCTGGTTCGCCCAGGTTTCCAATTTGGCAGAGGATGAAAGGGAAGAGGGAGAACCAATGAGAGAGTAGCTGTTAGGCATTTGGACGGGCACATATCACTGTAATTTCCCGGCAGGAAGAAGAATTAACCAAAGTCTCAGCAACCCACCGGGAAACAATATAGGTCCTGAACCAAAATTTTGGACATGCGGTCAGCTCACCAAAAACGAGTTGAAAAATGGAGCTCAGGGGCACAGCAATTCACAAACTGGCCGAGTAATAAAGGACAACTATCGTCCAAAAATCTGTTGAGGGAAGGCAACGAGGCGGACTTGAAAGCGAGGCAGAATAGCAGGAAACAGATTTCAAGAGGTACGTTGGAATCGCCTTTAAAGCACAGGAAGAGGGGCACAACTTCGACAATGATGCACTTGGCCAAAAAGGGCGTATGCGTTTTCTCCTGAATATATTCAGGAGAAAACGCATACGCCCTTTTTGGCCAAGCAAGCAAGCGGGCAATGCAAATCTGCACTACAGAGAAGTATCACTTCCCACCGGTCAAAAGGGACATCCACAAAATGTGTAAAAACCAGAAAGGCAAGACAGGCCCTGGAGAACAGGGAGCCTTGTTATGCTGATGGGCGGGATGTAAATTGCCAACTGCCTCTCTGGAGGAGTGCATTGTGTTCCCTAAAACAAGTAAACAACAGAGCTACAGAGCCAAGGGCACTTCCAGTCTAGGGAAAATACCTTGGGAAAACTGAAAATCAATAAGTCAGAGCCACCCCAAAATTTAGGACTGCACTGCTTACAAGGACCTCAACTTGGGTACACCTTAAATATCCCAGGAAATATAAAAATGGTTCAAAAAATTGTGGTACTTACGTACAATGGAATATCCCTCAGCCATGAAATCAATGTCATAAGACCAGTAGCAGCAAAATGGGTGGATTCAGGTACGATGATTCTAAGTGAAATAAGTTACACAGAAAAAGAAACTTATCATAAGATATCACTTATGAAGATCCTGTAAACATGGCTACACTTGAACTGAGTTAGGAAAGAGAAGAATGTCTCACATTTAGAAAACACTCTTATGCCTGCTTAACGGGGAAGGAGAGGTGGGGTGATGCATAAAACCAGAGTTTGATATAAGCACAGGTACCGTTCCAAAAACCAACTATGGAATAGACAAGACCTACACCTTCCTCAGTGAAAGGGACTCAAAACCCCATATTTCCCACAGAGGAATATATCTGACTAGTAAGAATCTTAAAACCTATGTATTGATATGTCTCCGTAAGGGAATCAAGTGTGTCTAGACTGGCATAAACATGGCAGCGAGAATCAGCTCAAACCCACTATAAAAAGGAATTTCAAGAACAAAACAAAAAAACTGGGAAATTCTTTACAATTCCTTCAGGGTCTCTGATGAAACCTGGAATGACCCTATCCACAACGACAGCTGGATGTGGCAAAAGGCTGGAAACTTGGGACTGAGAGGATTGGTGACATTGGGTGAGCAAATGCAGACCCTTTAAAGCAATAATGCATGGCAACCATTCCATGGGTCCCAACTCTCCAGGTTGAAGGGAATATTACTACAGTTATAACATGTACCGGAAACCTAGAGAACGGACACACTGTGAATACGAAAGGTTTCTAAACCTCAACGAATAGTCTCTGTCCTGGTGCTCCTGTTTGACTTTCCCTCTGCTTTACTATCAACCTCCCAACTTGGAGAGTCAGCCCCTTTAACCTCCTGGTTCGCACAGGTTTCCAATTTGGCAGAGGATGAAAGGGAAGAGGGAGAACCAATGAGAGAGTAGCTGTTAGGCATTTGGACGGGCACATATCACTGTAATTTCCCGGCAGGAAGAAGAATTAACCAAAGTCTCAGCCACCCACCGGGAACCAATATAGGTCCTGAACCAAAATTTTGGACTTGCGGTCAGCTCACCAAAAACGAGTTGAAAAATGGAGCTCAGGGGCACTGCAATTCACAAACTGGCCGAGTAATAAAGGACAACTATCGTCCAAAAATCTGTTGAGGGAAGGCAACGAGGAGGACTTGAAAGCGAGGCAGAATAGCAGGAAACAGATTTCAAGAGGTACGTTGGAATCGCCTTTAAAGCACAGGAAGAGGGGCACAACTTCGACAATGATGCACTTGGCCAAAAAGGGCGTATGCGTTTTCTCCTGAATATATTCAGGGGAAAACGCATACGCCCTTTTTGGCCAAGCAAGCAAGCGGGCAATGCAAATCTGCACTACAAAGAAGTATCACTTCCCACCGGTCAAAAGGGACATCCACAATATGTGTAAAAACCAGAAAGGCAAGACAGGCCCTGGAGAACAGGGAGCCTTGTTATGCTGATGTGTGGGATGTAAATTGCCAACTGCCTCTCTGGAGGAGTGCATTGTGTTCCCTAAAACAAGTAAACAACAGAGCTACAGAGCCAAGGGCACTTCCAGTGTAGGGAAAATACCTTGGGAAAACTGAAAATCAATAAGACAGAGCCACCCCAAAATTTAGGGCTGCACTGCTTACAAGGACCTCAACTTGGGTACACCTTAAATATCCCAGGAAATATAAAAATGGTTCAAAAAATTGTGGTACTTACGTACAATGGAATATCCCTCAGCCATGAAATCAATGTCATAAGACCAGTAGCAGCAAAATGGGTGGATTCAGGTACGATGATTCTAAGTGAAATAAGACACACAGAAAAAGAAACTTATCAGAACATATCACTTATGAAGATCCTGTAAACATGGCTACACTTGAACTGAGTTAGGAAAGAGAAGAATGTCTCACATTTAGAAAACACTGTTATGCCTGCTTAAGGGGGAAGGAGAGGTGGGGTGATGCATAAAACCAGAGTTTGATATAAGCACAGGTACCGTTCCAAAAACCAACTATGGAATAGACAAGACCTACACCTTCCTAAGTGAAAGGGACTCAAAACGCCATATTTCCCGCAGAGGAATATATCTGACTAGTAAGAATCTTAAAACCTATGTATTGATATGTCTCCGTAAGGGAATCAAGTGTGTCTAGACTGGCATAAACATGGCAGCGAGAATCAGCTCAAACCCACTATAAAAAGGAATTTCAAAAACAAAACAAGAAAACTGGGAAATTCTTTACAATTCCTTCAGGGTCTCTGATGAAACCTGGAATGACCCTATCTACAACGACAGCTGGATGTGGCAAAAGGCTGGAATCTTGGGACTGAGACGATTGGTGAGATTGGGTGAACAAATGCAGACCCTTTAAAGCAATAATGCATGGCACCCATTCCATGGGTCCCAACTCTCCAGGTTGAAGGGAATATTACTACAGTTATAACATGTACCGGAAACCTAGAGAACGGACACACTGTGAATACGACAGGTTTCTAAACCTCAACGAATAGTCCCTATCCTGGTGCTCCGGTTTGACTTTCCATCTGCTTTACTATCAACCTCCCAACTTGGAGAGACAGCCCCTTTAACCTCCTGGTTCGCACAGGATTCCAATTTGGCAGAGGATGAAAGGGAAGAGGGAGAACCAATGAGAGAGTAGCTGTTAGGCATTTGGACGGGCACATATCACTGTAATTTCCCGGTAGGAAGAAGAATTAACCAAAGTCTCAGCCACCCACCGGGAACCAATATAGGTCCTGAACCAAAATTTTGGACTTGCGGTCAGCTCACCAAAAACGAGTTGAAAAATGGAGCTCAGGGGCACAGAAATTCACAAACTGGCCGAGTAATAAAGGACAACTATCGTCCAAAAATCTGTTGAGGGAAGGCAATGAGGCGGACTTGAAAGCGAGGCATAATAGCAGGAAACAGATTTCAAGAGGTACGTTGGAATCGCCTTTAAAGCACAGGAAGAGGGGCACAACTTCGACAATGATGCACTTGGCCAAAAAGGGCGTATGCGTTTTCTCCTGAATATATTCAGGAGAAAACGCAAACGCCCTTTTTGGCCAAGCAAGCAAGCGGGCAATGCAAATCTGCACTACAAAGTGATACAAAGAAGTATCACTTCCCACCGGTCAAAAGGGACATCCACAAAATGTGTAAAAACCAGAAAGGCAAGACAGGCCCTGGAGAACAGGGAGCCTTGTTATGCTGATGTGTGGGATGTAAATTGCCAACTGCCTCTCTGGAGGAGTGCATTGTGTTCCCTAAAACAAGTAAACAACAGAACTAAAGAGCCAAGGGCACTTCCAGTCTAGGGAATATACCTTGGGAAAACTGAAAATCAATAAGACAGAGCCACCCCAAAATTTAGGGCTGCACTGCTTACAAGGACCTCAACTTGGGTACACCTTAAATATCCCAGGAAATATAAAAATGGTTCAAAAAATTGTGGTACTTTTGTACGATGGAATATCCCTCAGCTATGAAATCAATGTCATAAGACCAGTAGCAGCAAAATGGGTGGATTCAGGTACGATGATTCTAAGTGAAATAAGTCACACAGAAAAAGAAACTTATCATAAGATATCACTTATGAAGATCCTGTAAACATGGCTACACTTGAACTGAGTTAGGAAAGAGAAGAATGTCTCACATTTAGAAAACACTCTTATGCCTGCTTTAGGGGGAAGGAGAGGTGGGGTGATGCATAAAACCAGAGTTTGATATAAGCACAGGTACCGTTCCAAAAACCAACTATGGAATAGACAAGACCTACACCTTCCTCAGTGAAAGGGACTCAAAACCCCATATTTCCCGCAGAGGAATATATCTGACTAGTAAGAATCTTAAAACCTATGTATTGATATGTCTCCATAAGGGAATCAAGTGTGTCTAGACTGGCATAAACATGGCAGCGAGAATCAGCTCAAACCCACTATAAAAAGGAATTTCAAAAACAAAACAAAAAAACTGGGAAATTCTTTACAATTCCTTTAGGGTCTCTGATGAAACCTGGAATGACCCTATCTACAATGACAGCTGGAGGTGGCATAACGAGGGACACTTGGGACTGAGACGATTGGTGAGATTGGGTGAGCAAATGCAGACCCTTTAAAGCAATAATGCATGGCACCCATTCCATGGGTCCCAACTCTCCAGGTTGTAGGGAATATTACTACAGTTATAACATGTACGAGAAACCTAGAGAACGGACACACTGTGAATATGAAAGGTTTCTAAAACTCAACGAATAGTCCCTCTCCTGGTGCTCCGGTTTGACTTTCCATCTGCTTTACTATCAAACTCCCAAATTGGAGAGACAGCCCCTTCAACCTCCTGGTTCACACAGGTTTCCAATTTGGCAGAGGATGAAAGGGAAGAGGGAGAACCAATGAGAGAGTAGCTGTTAGGTATTTGGTCGGGCACATATCACTCTAACTTCCCGGCAGGAAGAAGAATTAACCAAAGTATCAGCCACCCACCGGGAACCAGTAGAGGTCCTGAACCAAAATTTTGGACTTGCGGTCAGCTCACCTAAAACGAGTTGAAACATGGAGCTCAGAGGCACAGCAATTCACAAACTGGCCGAGTAATAAAGGACAACTATCGTCCAAAAATCTGTTGAGGGAAGGCAACGAGGTGGACTTGAAAGCGAGGAAGAATTGCAGGAAACAGATTTCAAGAGGTACGTTGAATCGCCTTTAAAGCACAGGAAGAGGGGCACAACTTCGACAATGATGCACTTGGCCAAAAAGGGCGTATGCGTTTTCTCCTGAATATATTCAGGAGAAAACGCATACGCCCTTTTTGGCCAAGCAAGCAAGCGGGCAATGCAAATCTGCACTACAAAGAAGTATCACTTCCCACTGGTCAAAAGGGACTTCCACAAAATGTGTAAAAACCAGAAAGGCAAGACAGGCCCTGGAGAACAGGGAGCCTTGTTATGCTGATGGGCGGGATGTAAATTGCCAACTGCCTCTCTGGAGGAGTGCATTGTGTTCCCTAAAACAAGTAAACAACAGAGCTACAGAGCCAAGGGCACTTCGAGTCTAGGGAATATACCTTGGGAAAACTGAAAATCAATAAGACAGAGCCACCCAAAAATTTAGGGCTGCACTGCTTACAAGGACCTCAACTTGGGTACAGCTTAAATATCCCAGGAAATATAAAAATGGTTCAAAAAATTGTGGTACTTACGTACTATGGAATATCCCTCCGCCATGAAATCAATGTCATAAGACCAGTAGCAGCAAAATCGGTGGATTCAGGTACGATGATTCTACGTGAAATAAGTCACACAGAAAAAGAAACTTATCATAAGATATCACTTATGAAGGTCCTGTAAACATGGCTACACTTGAACTGAGTTAGGAAAGAGAAGAATGTCTCACATTTAGAAAACACTCTTATGCCTGCTTAAGGGGGAAGGAGAGGTGGGGTGATGCATAAAACCAGAGTTTGATATAAGCACAGGTACCGTTCCAAAAACCAACTATGGAATAGACAAGACCTACACCTTCCTCAGTGAAAGGGACTCAAAACCCCATATTTCCCGCAGAGGAATATATCTGACTAGTAAGAATCTTAAAACATATGTATTGATATGTCTCCGTAAGGGAATCAAGTGTGTCTAGACTGGCATAAACATGGCAGCGAGAATCAGCTCAAACCCACTATAAAAAGGAATTTCAAAAACAAAACAGAAAAACTGGGAAATTCTTTACAATTCCTTCAGGGTCTCTGATAAAACCTGGAATGACCCTATCTACAAGGACAGCTGTATGTGGCATAAGGCTGGACACTTGGGACTAAGAGTATTGGTGAGATTGGGTGAGCAAATGCAGACCCTTTAAAGCAATAATGCATGGCACCCATTCCATGGGTCCCAACTCTCCAGGTTGAAGGGAATATTACTATAGTTATAACATGTACCGGAATCCTAGAGAACGGACACACTGTGAATACGAAAGGTTTCTAAAACTCAACGAATAGTCCCTCTCCTGGTGCTCCGGTTTGACTTTCCATCTGCTTTACTATCAACCTCCCAACTTGGAGAGACAGCACCTTTAACCTCCTGGTTCACACAGGTTTCCAATTTGGCAGAGGATGAAAGAGAAGAGGGAGAACCAATGAGAGAGTAGCTGTTAGGCTTATGGACGGGCACATATCACTGTAATTTCCTAGCAGGAAGAAGAATTAACCAAAGTCTCAGCCACCCACTGGGAACCAGTATAGGTCCTGAACCAAAATTTTCTACTTGCGGTCAGCTAACCAAAAACGAGTTGAAACATGGAGCTCATGGGCACAGCAATTCACAAACTGGCCGAGTAATAAAGAACAACTATCGTCCAAAAATCTGTTGAGGGAAGGCAACGAGGCAGACTTGAAAGCGAGGCAGAATAGCAGGAAACAGATTTCAAGAGGTACGTTGGAATCGCCTTTAAAGCACAGGAAGAGGGGCACAACGTCGACAATGATGCACTTGGCCAAAAAGGGCGTATGCGTTTTCTCCTGAATATATTCAGGAGAAAACGCATACGCCCTTTTTGGCCAAGCAAGCAAGCGGGCAATGCAAATCTGCACTACAATGAAGTATCACTTCCCACCGGTCAAAAGGGACATCCACAAAATGTGTAAAAACCAGAAAGGCAAGACAGGCCCTGGAGAACAGGGAGCCTTGTTATGCTGATGGGCGGGATGTAAATTGCCAACTGCCTCTCTGGAGGAGTGCATTGTGTTCCCTAAAACAAGTAAACAACAGAGCTACAGAGCCAAGGGCACTTCCAGTCTAGGGAATATTCCTTGGGAAAACTGAAAATCAATAAGACAGAGCCACCCCAAAATTTAAGGCAGCACTGTTTACAAGGACCTCAACTTGGGTACACCTTAAATATCCCAGGAAATATAAAAATGGTTCAAAAAATTGTGGTACTTACGTACAATGGAATATCCCTCAGCCATGAAATCAATGTCATAAGACCAGTAGCAGCAAAATGGGTGGATTCAGGTACGATGATTCTAAGTGAAATAAGTCACACAGAAAAAGAAACTTATCATAAGATATCACTTATGAAGATCCTGTAAACATGGCTACACTTGAACTGAGTTAGGAAAGAGAAGAATGTCTCACATTTAGAAAACACTCTTATTCCTGCTTAAGGGGGAAGGAGAGGTGGGGTGATGCATAAAACCAGAGTTTGATATAAGCACAGGTACCGTTCCAAAAACCAACTATGGAATAGACAAGACCTACACCTTCCTCAGTGAAAGGGACTCAAAACCCCATATTTCCCGCAGAGGAATATATCTGACTAGTAAGAATCTTAAAACCTATGTATTGATATGTCTCCGTAAGGGAATCAAGTGTGTCTAGACTGGCATAAACATGGCAGCGAGAATCAGCTCAAACCCACTATAAAAAGGAATTTCAAGAACAAAACAAAAACCTGGGAAATTCTTTACAATTCCTTCAGGGTCTCTGATGAAACCTGGAATGACCCTATCTACAACGACAGCTGGATGTGGCAAAAGGCTGGAAACTTGGGACTGAGACGATTGGTGACATTGGGTGAGCAAATGCAGACCCTTTAAAGCAATAATGCATGGCACCCATTCCATGGGTCCCAACTCTCCAGGTTGAAGGGAATATTACTACAGTTATAACATGTACGAGAAACCTAGAGAACGGACACACTGTGAATATGAAAGGTTTCTAAAACTCAACGAATAGTCCCTCTCCTGGTGCTCCGGTTTGACTTTCCACCTGCTTTACTATCAAACTCCCAACTTGGAGAGACAGCCCCTTCAACCTCCTGGTTCACACAGGTTTCCAATTTGGCAGAGGATGAAAGGGAAGAGGGAGAACCAATGAGAGAGTAGCTGTTAGGTATTTGGTCGGGCACATATCACTCTAACTTCCCGGCAGGAAGAAGAATTAACCAAAGTCTCGGCCCCCCACCGGGAACCAGTATAGGTCCTGAACCAAAATTTTGGACTTGCGGTCAGCTCACCAAAAACGAGTTGAAAAATGGAGCTCAGGGGCACAGCAATTCACAAACTGGCTGAGTAATAAAGGACAACTATCGTCCAAAAATCTGTTGAGGGAAGGCAACGAGGCGGACCTGAAAGCGAGGCAGAATAGCAGGAAACAGATTTCAAGAGGTACGTTGGAATCGCCTTTAAAGCACAGGAAGAGGGGCACAACTTCGACAATGATGCACTTGGCCAAAAAGGGCGTATGCGTTTTCTCCTGAATATATTCAGGAGAAAACGCATACGCCCTTTTTGGCCAAGCAAGCAAGCGGGCAATGCAAATCTGCACTACAGAGAAGTATCACTTCCCACCGGTCAAAAGGGACATCCACAAAATGTGTAAAAACCAGAAAGGCAAGACAGGCCCTGGAGAACAGGGAGCCTTGTTATGCTGATGGGCGGGATGTAAATTGCCAACTGCCTCTCTGGAGGAGTGCATTGTGTTCCCTAAAACAAGTAAACAACAGAGCTACAGAGCCAATGGCACTTCCAGTCTAGGGAATATTCCTTGGGAAAACTGAAAATCAATAAGACAGAGCCACCCCAAAATTTAGGGCTGCACTGCTTACAAGGACCTCAACTTGGGTACACCTTAAATATCCCAGGAAATATAAAAATGGTTCAAAAAATTGTGGTACTTACGTACGATGGAATATCCCTCAGCCATGAAATCAGTGTCATAAGACCAGTAACAGCAAAATGGTTGGATTCAGGTACGATGATTCTAAGTGAAATAAGTCACACAGAAAAAGAAACTTATCATAAGATATCACTTATGAAGATCCTGTAAACATGGCTACACTTGAACTGAGTTAGGAAAGAGAAGAATGTCGCACATTTAGAAAACACTCTTATGCCTGCTTTAGGGGGAAGGAGAGGTGGGGTGATGCATAAAACCAGAGTTTGATATAAGCACAGGTACCGTTCCAAAAACCAACTATGGAATAGACAAGACCTACACCTTCCTCAGTGAAAGGGACTCAAAACCCCATATTTCCCGCAGAGGAATATATCTGACTAGTAAGAATCTTAAAACCTATGTATTGATATGTCTCCTTAAGGGAATCAAGTGTGTCTAGACTGGCATAAATATGGCAGCGAGAATCAGCTCAAACCCACTATAAAAAGGAATTTCAAAAACAAAACAAAAAAACTGGGAAATTCTTTACAATTCCTTCAGGGTCTCTGATGAAACCTGGAATGACCCTATCTACAACGACAGCTGGATGTGGCAAAAGGCTGGAAACTTGGGACTGAGAGGATTGGTGAGATTGGGTGAGCAGATGCAGACCCTTTAAAGCAATAATGCATGGCACCCATTCCATGGGTCCCAACTCTCCAGGTTGAAGGGAATATTACTACAGTTATAACATGTACCGGAATCCTAGAGAACGGACACACTGTGAATACGAAAGGTTTCTAAAACTCAACGAATAGTCCCTCTCCTGGTGCTCCGGTTTGACACTCCATCTGCTTTACTATCAACCTCCCAACTTGGAGAGACAGCCCCTTTAACCTCCTGGTTCACACGTTGCCAATTTGGCAGAGGATGAAAGGGAAGAGGGAGAACCAATGAGAGAGTAGCTGTTAGGCATTTGGACGGGCACATATCACTGTAATTTCCCAGTAGGAAGAAGAATTAACTAATGTCTCAGCCACCCACTGGGAACCAGTATAGGTCCTGAACCAAAATTTTGGACTTGCGGTCAGCTCACCAAAAACGAGTTGAAAAATGGAGCTCAGGGGCACAGCAATTCACAAACTGGCCGAGTAATAAAGGACAACTATCGTCCAAAAATCTGTTGAGGGAAGGCAACGAGGCGGACTTGAAAGCGAGGCAGAATAGCAGGAAACAGATTTCAAGAGGTACGTTGGAATCACCTTTAAAGCACAGGAAGAGGGGCACAACTTCGACAATGATGCACTTGGCCAAAAAGGGCGTATGCGTTTTCTCCTGAATATATTCAGGAGAAAACGCATACAACATTTTTGGCCAAGCAAGCAAGCGGGCAATGCAAATCTGCACTACAAAGAAGTATCACTTCCCACCGGTCAAAAGGGACATCCACAAAATGTGTAAAAACCAGAAAGGCAAGACAGGCCCTGGAGAACAGGGAGCATTGTTATGCTGAAGGGCGGGATGTAAATTGCCAACTGCCTCTCTGGAGGAGTGCATTGTGTTCCCTAAAACAGGTAAACAACAGAGCTACAGAGCCAAGGGCACTTCCAGTCTAGGGAATATTCCTTGGGAAAACTGAATATCAATAAGACAGAGCCACCCCAAAATTTAGGGCAGCACTGCTTACAAGGACCTCAACTTGGGTACAACTTAAATATCCCAGGAAATATAAAAATGGTTCAAAAAATTGTGGTACTTACGTACAATGGAATATCCCTCAGCCATGAAATCAATGTCATAAGACCAGTA
This sequence comes from Hyperoodon ampullatus, assembly GCF_949752795.1. Taxonomy (NCBI): domain Eukaryota; kingdom Metazoa; phylum Chordata; class Mammalia; order Artiodactyla; family Ziphiidae; genus Hyperoodon; species Hyperoodon ampullatus. The sequence continues at coordinate 315,632 of NW_027640938.1, read as the reverse complement.
GCAGCAAAATGGGTGGATTCAGGTACGATGATTCTAAGTGAAATAAGACACACAGAAAAAGAAACTTATCATAAGATATCACTTATGAAGATCCTGTAAACATGGCTACACTTGAACTGAGTTAGGAAAGAGAAGAATGTCTCACATTTAGAAAACACTCTTATTCCTGCTTAAGGGGGAAGGAGAGGTGGGGTGATGCATAAAACCAGAGTTTGATATAAGCACAGGTACCGTTCCAAAAACCAACTATGGAATAGACAAGACCTACACCTTCCTCAGTGAAAGGGACTCAAAACCCCATATTTCCCGCAGAGGAATATATCTGACTAGTAAGAATCTTAAAACCTATGTATTGATATGTCTCCGTAAGGGAATCAAGTGTGTCTAGACTGGCATAAACATGGCAGCGAGAATCAGCTCAAACCCACTATAAAAAGGAATTTCAAGAACAAAACAAAAACCTGGGAAATTCTTTACAATTCCTTCAGGGTCTCTGATGAAACCTGGAATGACCCTATCTACAACGACAGCTGGATGTGGCAAAAGGCTGGAAACTTGGGACTGAGACGATTGGTGACATTGGGTGAGCAAATGCAGACCCTTTAAAGCAATAATGCATGGCACCCATTCCATGGGTCCCAACTCTCCAGGTTGAAGGGAATATTACTACAGTTATAACATGTACGAGAAACCTAGAGAACGGACACACTGTGAATATGAAAGGTTTCTAAAACTCAACGAATAGTCCCTCTCCTGGTGCTCCGGTTTGACTTTCCACCTGCTTTACTATCAAACTCCCAACTTGGAGAGACAGCCCCTTCAACCTCCTGGTTCACACAGGTTTCCAATTTGGCAGAGGATGAAAGGGAAGAGGGAGAACCAATGAGAGAGTAGCTGTTAGGTATTTGGTCGGGCACATATCACTCTAACTTCCCGGCAGGAAGAAGAATTAACCAAAGTCTCGGCCCCCCACCGGGAACCAGTATAGGTCCTGAACCAAAATTTTGGACTTGCGGTCAGCTCACCAAAAACGAGTTGAAAAATGGAGCTCAGGGGCACAGCAATTCACAAACTGGCTGAGTAATAAAGGACAACTATCGTCCAAAAATCTGTTGAGGGAAGGCAACGAGGCGGACCTGAAAGCGAGGCAGAATAGCAGGAAACAGATTTCAAGAGGTACGTTGGAATCGCCTTTAAAGCACAGGAAGAGGGGCACAACTTCGACAATGATGCACTTGGCCAAAAAGGGCGTATGCGTTTTCTCCTGAATATATTCAGGAGAAAACGCATACGCCCTTTTTGGCCAAGCAAGCAAGCGGGCAATGCAAATCTGCACTACAGAGAAGTATCACTTCCCACCGGTCAAAAGGGACATCCACAAAATGTGTAAAAACCAGAAAGGCAAGACAGGCCCTGGAGAACAGGGAGCCTTGTTATGCTGATGGGCGGGATGTAAATTGCCAACTGCCTCTCTGGAGGAGTGCATTGTGTTCCCTAAAACAAGTAAACAACAGAGCTACAGAGCCAATGGCACTTCCAGTCTAGGGAATATTCCTTGGGAAAACTGAAAATCAATAAGACAGAGCCACCCCAAAATTTAGGGCTGCACTGCTTACAAGGACCTCAACTTGGGTACACCTTAAATATCCCAGGAAATATAAAAATGGTTCAAAAAATTGTGGTACTTACGTACGATGGAATATCCCTCAGCCATGAAATCAGTGTCATAAGACCAGTAACAGCAAAATGGTTGGATTCAGGTACGATGATTCTAAGTGAAATAAGTCACACAGAAAAAGAAACTTATCATAAGATATCACTTATGAAGATCCTGTAAACATGGCTACACTTGAACTGAGTTAGGAAAGAGAAGAATGTCGCACATTTAGAAAACACTCTTATGCCTGCTTTAGGGGGAAGGAGAGGTGGGGTGATGCATAAAACCAGAGTTTGATATAAGCACAGGTACCGTTCCAAAAACCAACTATGGAATAGACAAGACCTACACCTTCCTCAGTGAAAGGGACTCAAAACCCCATATTTCCCGCAGAGGAATATATCTGACTAGTAAGAATCTTAAAACCTATGTATTGATATGTCTCCTTAAGGGAATCAAGTGTGTCTAGACTGGCATAAATATGGCAGCGAGAATCAGCTCAAACCCACTATAAAAAGGAATTTCAAAAACAAAACAAAAAAACTGGGAAATTCTTTACAATTCCTTCAGGGTCTCTGATGAAACCTGGAATGACCCTATCTACAACGACAGCTGGATGTGGCAAAAGGCTGGAAACTTGGGACTGAGAGGATTGGTGAGATTGGGTGAGCAGATGCAGACCCTTTAAAGCAATAATGCATGGCACCCATTCCATGGGTCCCAACTCTCCAGGTTGAAGGGAATATTACTACAGTTATAACATGTACCGGAATCCTAGAGAACGGACACACTGTGAATACGAAAGGTTTCTAAAACTCAACGAATAGTCCCTCTCCTGGTGCTCCGGTTTGACACTCCATCTGCTTTACTATCAACCTCCCAACTTGGAGAGACAGCCCCTTTAACCTCCTGGTTCACACGTTGCCAATTTGGCAGAGGATGAAAGGGAAGAGGGAGAACCAATGAGAGAGTAGCTGTTAGGCATTTGGACGGGCACATATCACTGTAATTTCCCAGTAGGAAGAAGAATTAACTAATGTCTCAGCCACCCACTGGGAACCAGTATAGGTCCTGAACCAAAATTTTGGACTTGCGGTCAGCTCACCAAAAACGAGTTGAAAAATGGAGCTCAGGGGCACAGCAATTCACAAACTGGCCGAGTAATAAAGGACAACTATCGTCCAAAAATCTGTTGAGGGAAGGCAACGAGGCGGACTTGAAAGCGAGGCAGAATAGCAGGAAACAGATTTCAAGAGGTACGTTGGAATCACCTTTAAAGCACAGGAAGAGGGGCACAACTTCGACAATGATGCACTTGGCCAAAAAGGGCGTATGCGTTTTCTCCTGAATATATTCAGGAGAAAACGCATACAACATTTTTGGCCAAGCAAGCAAGCGGGCAATGCAAATCTGCACTACAAAGAAGTATCACTTCCCACCGGTCAAAAGGGACATCCACAAAATGTGTAAAAACCAGAAAGGCAAGACAGGCCCTGGAGAACAGGGAGCATTGTTATGCTGAAGGGCGGGATGTAAATTGCCAACTGCCTCTCTGGAGGAGTGCATTGTGTTCCCTAAAACAGGTAAACAACAGAGCTACAGAGCCAAGGGCACTTCCAGTCTAGGGAATATTCCTTGGGAAAACTGAATATCAATAAGACAGAGCCACCCCAAAATTTAGGGCAGCACTGCTTACAAGGACCTCAACTTGGGTACAACTTAAATATCCCAGGAAATATAAAAATGGTTCAAAAAATTGTGGTACTTACGTACAATGGAATATCCCTCAGCCATGAAATCAATGTCATAAGACCAGTAGCAGCAAAATGGGTGGATTCAGGTATGATGATTCTAAGTGAAATAAGACACACAGAAAAAGAAACTTATCATAAGATATCACTTATGAAGATCCTGTAGACATGGCTACACTTGAACTGAGTTAGGAAAGAGAAGAATGTCTCACATTTAGAAAACACTCTTATGCCTGCTTAAGGGGGAAGGAGAGGTGGGGTGATGCATAAAACCAGAGTTTGATATAAGCACAGGTACCGTTCCAAAAACCAACTATGGAATAGACAAGACCTACACCTTCCTCAGTGAAAGGGACTCAAAACCCCATATTTCCCGCAGAGGAATATATCTGACTAGTAAGAATCTTAAAACCTATGGATTGATATGTCTCCGTAAGGGAATCAAGTGTGTCTAGACTGGCATAAACATGGCAGCGAGAATCAGCTCAAACCCACTATAAAAAGGAATTTCAAGAACAAAACAAAAAAACTGGGAAATTCTTTACAATTCCTTCAGGGTCTCTGATGAAACCTGGAATGACCCTATCTACAACGACAGCTGGATGTGACATAAGGCTGGACACTTGGGACTGAGAGGATTGGTGAGATTGTGTGAGCAAATGCAGACCCTTTAAATCAGTAATGCATGGCACCCATTCCATGGGTCCCAACTCTCCAGGTTGAAGGGAATATTACTACAGTTATAACATGTACGGGAAACCTAGAGAATGGACACACTGTGAATACGAAAGGTTTCTAAAACTCAACGAATAGTCCCTCTACTGGTGCTCCGGTTTGACTTTCCATCTGCTTTACTATCAACCTCCCAACTTGGAGAGACAGCCCCTTTAACCTCCTGGTTCGCACAGGTTGCCAATTTGGCAGAGAATGAAAGGGAAGAGGGAGAACCAATGAGAGAGTAGCTGTTACGCATTTGGACGGGCACATATCACTGTAATTTCCCGGCAGGAAGAAGAATTAACCAAAGTCTCAGCCACCCACCGGGAACCAGTAAAGGTCCTGAACCAAAATTTTGGACTTGCGGTCAGCTTACAAAAAACGAGTTGAAAAATGGAGCTCAGGGGCACAGCAATTCACAAACTGGCCGAGTAATAAAGGACAACTACCGTCCAAAAATCTGTTGAGGGAAGGCAACGAGGCGGACTTGAAAGCGAGGCAGAATAGCAGGAAACAGATTTCAAGAGGTACGTTGGAATCGCCTTTAAAGCACAGGAAGAGGGGCACAACTTCGAAAATGATGCACTTGGCCAAAAAGGGCGTATGCGTTTTCTCCTGAATATATTCAGGAGAAAACGCATACGCCCTTTTTGGCCAAGCAAGCAAGCGGGCAATGCAAATCTGCACTACAAAGAAGTATCACTTCCCACTGGTCAAAAGGGATATCCACAAAATGTGTAAAAACCAGAAAGGCAAGACAGGCCCTGGAGAACAGGGAGCCTTGTTATGCTGATGGGCGGGATGTAAATTGCCAACTGCCTCTCTGGAGGAGTGCATTGTGTTCCCTAAAACAAGTAAAGAACAGAGCTACAGAGCCAAGGGCACTTCCAGTCTAGGGAATATTCCTTGGGAAAACTGAAAATCAATAAGACAGAGCCACCCCAAAATTTAGGGCTGCACTGCTTACAAGGACCTCAACTTGGGTACACCTTAAATATCCCAGGAAATATAAAAATGGTTCAAAAAATTGTGGTACTTACGTACGATGGAATATCCCTCAGCCATGAAATCAATGTCATAAGACCAGTAGCAGCAAAATGGGTGGATTCAGGTACGATGATTCTAAGTGAAATAAGTCACACAGAAAAAGAAACGTATCATAAGATGTCACTTACGAATATCCTGTAAACATGGCTACAATTGAACTGAGTTAGGAGAGAGAACAGTGTCTCACAATTAGAAAACACTCTTATGCCTGCTTAAGGGGGAAGGAGAGGTGGGGTGATGCATAAAACCAGAGTTTGATATAAGCACAGGTACCGTTCCAAAAACCAACTATGGAATAGACAAGACCTACACCTTCCTCAGTGAAAGGGACTCAAAACCCCATATTTCCCACAGAGGAATATATCTGACTAGTAAGAATCTAAAAACCTATGGATTGATATGTCTCCATAGGGAATCAAGTGTGTCTAGACTGGCATAAACATGGCAGCGAGAATCACCTCTAACCCACTATAAAAAGTAATTTCAAAAACAAAACAAAAAAACTGGGAAATTCTTTACAATTCCTTTAGGGTCTCTGATGAAACCTGGAATGACCCTATTTACAACGACAGCTGGATGTGGCATAAGGCTGGACACTTGGGACTGAGAGGATTGGTGAGATTGGATGAGTAAATGCAGACCCTTTAAAGCAATAATGCATGGCACCCATTCCATGGGTCCCAACTCTCCAGGTTGAAGGGAATATTACTACAGTTATAACATGTACCGGAAACCTAGAGAACGGACACACTGTGAATACGAAAGGTTTCTAAAACTAAACGAATAGTCCCTCTCCTGGTGCTCCAGTTTGACTTTCCATCTGCTTTACTAACAACCTCCCAACTTGGAGAGACTGCCCCTTTAACCTCCTGGTTCGCACAGGTTGCCAATTTGGCAGAGGATGAAAGGGAAGAGGGAGAACCAATGAGAGAGTAGCTGTTAGGCATTTGGACGGGCACATATCACTGTAATTTCCCGGCAGGAAGAAGAATTAACCAAAGTCTCAGCCACCCACCGGGAACCAGTATAGGTCCTGAACCAAAATTTTGGACTTAGGGTCAGCTCATCAAAAACGAGTTGAAAAATGGAGCTCAGGGGCACAGCAATTCACAAACTGGCCGAGTAATAAAGGACAACTATCGTCCAAAAATCTGTTGAGGGAAGGCAACGAGGCGGACTTGAAAGCCAGGCAGAATAGCAGGAAACAGATTTGAAGAGGTACGTTGGAATCGCCTTTAAAGCACAGGAAGAGGGGCACAACTTTGACAATGATGCACTTGGCCAAAAAGGGCGTATGCGTTTTCTCCTGAATATACTCAGGAGAAAACGCATACGCCCTTTTTGGCCAAGCAAGCAAGCGGGAAATGCAAATCTGCACTACAAAGAAGTATCACTTCCCACCGGTCAAAAGGGACATCCACAAAATGTGTAAAAACCAGAAAGGCAAGACAGGCCCTGGAGAACAGGGAGCCTTGTTATGCTGATGTGTGGGATGTAAATTGCCAACTGCCTCTCTGGAGGAGTGCATTGTGTTCCCTAAAACAAGTAAACAACAGAGCTACAGAGCCAAGGGCACTTCCAGTCTAGGGAAAATACCTTGGGAAAACTGAAAATCAATAAGACAAAGCCACCCCAAAATTTAGGGCTGCACTGCTTACAAGGACCTCAACTTGGGTACACCTTAAATATCCCAGGAAATATAAAAATGGTTCAAAAAATTGTGGTACTTACGTACAATGGAATATCCCTCAGCCATGAAATCAATGTCATAAGACCAGTAGCAGCAAAATGGGTGGATTCAGGTACGATGATTCTAAGTGAAATAAGACACACAGAAAAAGAAACTTATCATAAGATATCACTTATGAAGATCCTGTAAACATGGCTACACTAGAACTGAGTTAGGAAAGAGAAGAATGTCTCACATTTAGAAAACACTCTTATGCCTGCTTAAGGGGGAAGGAGAGGTGGGGTGATGCATAAAACCAGAGTTTGATATAAGCACAGGTACCGTTCCAAAAACCAACTATGGAATAGACAAGACCTACACCTTCCTCAGTGAAAGGGACTCAAAACCCCATATTTCCCGCAGAGGAATATATCTGACTAGTAAGAATCTTAAAACCTATGTATTGATATGTCTCCGTAAGGGAATCAAGTGTGTCTAGACTGGCATAAACATGGCAGCGAGAATCAGCTCAAACCCACTATAAAAAGGAATTTCAAAAACAAAACAAAAAAACTGGGAAATTCTTTACAATTCCTTCAGGGTCTCTGATGAACCCTGGAATGACCCTATCTACAACGACAGCTGGATGTGGCAAAAGGCTGGAAACTTGGGACTGAGAGGATTGGTGAGATTGGGTGAGCAAATGCAGACCCTTTAAAGCAATAATGCATGGCACCCATTCCATGGGTCCCAACTCTCCAGGTTGAAGGGAATATTACTACAGTTATAACATGTACCGGAAACCTAGAGAACGGACACACTGTGAATATGAAAGGTTTCTAAACCTCACGAATAGTCCCTCTCCTGGTGCTCCGGTTTGACTTTCCATCTGCTTTACTATCAACCTCCCATCTTGGAGAGTCAGCCCCTTTAACCTCCTGGTTCGCCCAGTTTTCCAATTTGGCAGAGGATGAAAGGGAAGAGGGAGAACCAATGAGAGAGTAGCTGTTAGGCATTTGGACGGGCACACATCACTGTAATTTCCCGGCAGGAAGAAGAATTAACCAAAGTCTCAGCAACCCACCGGGAAACAATATAGGTCCTGAACCAAAATTTTGGACATGCGGTCAGCTCACCAAAAACGAGTTGAAAAATGGAGCTCAGGGGCACAGCAATTCACAAACTGGCCGAGTAATAAAGGACAACTATCGTCCAAAAATCTGTTGAGGGAAGGCAACGAGGCGGACTTGAAAGCGAGGCAGAATAGCAGGAAACAGATTTCAAGAGGTACGTTGGAATCGCCTTTAAAGCACAGGAAGAGGGGCACAACTTCGACAATGATGCACTTGGCCAAAAAGGGCGTATGCGTTTTCTCCTGAATATATTCAGGAGAAAACGCATACGCCCTTTTTGGCCAAGCAAGCAAGCGGGCAATGCAAATCTGCACTACAAAGAAGTATCACTTCCCACTGGTCAAAAGGGACATCCACAAAATGTGTAAAAACCAGAAAGGCAAGACAGGCCCTGGAGAACAGGGAGCCTTGTTATGCTGATGTGTGGGATGTAAATTGCCAACTGCCTCTCTGGAGGAGTGCATTGTGTTCCCTAAAACAAGTAAACAACAGAGCTACAGAGCCAAGGGCACTTCCAGTCTAGGGAAAATACCTTGGGAAAACTGAAAATCAATAAGTCAGAGCCACCCCAAAATTTAGGACTGCACTGCTTACAAGGACCTCAACTTGGGTACACCTTAAATATCCCAGGAAATATAAAAATGGTTCAAAAAATTGTGGTACTTACATACAATGGAATATCCCTCAGCCATGAAATCAATGTCATAAGACCAGTAGCAGCAAAATGGGTGGATTCAGGTACGATGATTCTAAGTGAAATAAGTCACACAGAAAAAGAAACTTATCATAAGATATCACTTATGAAGATCCTGTAAACATGGCTACACTTGAACTGAGTTAGGAAAGAGAAGAATGTCTCACATTTACAAAACACTCTTATGCCTGCTTAACGGGGAAGGAGAGGTGGGGTGATGCATAAAACCAGAGTTTGATATAAGCACAGGTACCGTTCCAAAAACCAACTATGGAATAGACAAGACCTACACCTTCCTCAGTGAAAGGGACTCAAAACCCCATATTTCCCACAGAGGAATATATCTGACTAGTAAGAATCTTAAAACCTATGTATTGATATGTCTCCGTAAGGGAATCAACTGTGTCTAGACTGGCATAAACATGGCAGCGAGAATCAGCTCAAACCCACTATAAAAAGGAATTTCAAGAACAAAACAAAAAAACTGGGAAATTCTTTACAATTCCTTCAGGGTCTCTGATGAAACCTGGAATGACCCTATCCACAACGACAGCTGGATGTGGCAAAAGGCTGGAAACTTGGGACTGAGAGGATTGGTGAGATTGGGTGAGCAAATGCAGACCCTTTAAAGCAATAATGCATGGCAACCATTCCATGGGTCCCAACTCTCCAGGTTGAAGGGAATATTACTACAGTTATAACATGTACCGGAAACCTAGAGAACGGACACACTGTGAATACGAAAGGTTTCTAAACCTCAACGAATAGTCTCTCTCCTGGTGCTCCTGTTTGACTTTCCCTCTGCTTTACTATCAACCTCCCAACTTGGAGAGTCAGCCCCTTTAACCTCCTGGTTCGCACAGGTTTCCAATTTGGCAGAGGATGAAAGGGAAGAGGGAGAACCAATGAGAGAGTAGCTGTTAGGCATTTGGACGGGCACATATCACTGTAATTTCCCGGCAGGAAGAAGAATTAACCAAAGTCTCAGCCACCCACCGGGAACCAATATAGGTCCTGAACCAAAATTTTGGACTTGCGGTCAGCTCACCAAAAACGAGTTGAAAAATGGAGCTCAGGGGCACTGCAATTCACAAACTGGCCGAGTAATAAAGGACAACTATCGTCCAAAAATCTGTTGAGGGAAGGCAACGAGGCGGACTTGAAAGCGAGGCAGAATAGCAGGAAACAGATTTCAAGAGGTACGTTGGAATCGCCTTTAAAGCACAGGAAGAGGGGCACAACTTCGACAATGATGCACTTGGCCAAAAAGGGCGTATGCGTTTTCTCCTGAATATATTCAGGGGAAAACGCATACGCCCTTTTTGGCCAAGCAAGCAAGCGGGCAATGCAAATCTGCACTACAAAGAAGTATCACTTCCCACCGGTCAAAAGGGACATCCACAAAATGTGTAAAAACCAGAAAGGCAAGACAGGCCCTGGAGAACAGGGAGCCTTGTTATGCTGATGTGTGGGATGTAAATTGCCAACTGCCTCTCTGGAGGAGTGCATTGTGTTCCCTAAAACAAGTAAACAACAGAGCTACAGAGCCAAGGGCACTTCCAGTCTAGGGAAAATACCTTGGGAAAACTGAAAATCAATAAGACAGAGCCACCCCAAAATTTAGGGCTGCACTGCTTACAAGGACCTCAACTTGGGTACACCTTAAATATCCCAGGAAATATAAAAATGGTTCAAAAAATTGTGGTACTTACGTACAATGGAATATCCCTCAGCCATGAAATCAATGTCATAAGACCAGTAGCAGCAAAATGGGTGGATTCAGGTACGATGATTCTAAGTGAAATAAGTCACACAGAAAAAGAAACTTATCATAAGATATCACTTATGAAGATCCTGTAAACATGGCTACACTTGAACTGAGTTAGGAAAGAGAAGAATGTCTCACATTTAGAAAACACTCTTATGCCTGCTTAAGGGGGAAGGAGAGGTGGGGTGATGCATAAAACCAGAGTTTGATATAAGCACAGGTACCGTTCCAAAAACCAACTATGGAATAGACAAGACCTACACCTTCCTCAATGAAAGGGACTCAAAACTCCATATTTCCCGCAGAGGAATATATCTGACTAGTAAGAATCTTAAAACCTATGTATTGATATGTCTCCGTAAGGGAATCAAGTGTGTCTAGACTGGCATAAACATGGCAGCGAGAATCAGCTCAAACCCACTATAAAAAGGAATTTCAAGAACAAAACAAAAAAACTGGGAAATTCTTTACAATTCCTTCAGGGTCTCTGATGAAACCTGGAATGACCCTATCTACAACGACAGCTGGATGTGGCAAAAGGCTGGAAACTTGGGACTGAGAGGATTGGTGAGATTGGGTGAGCAAATGCAGACCCTTTAAAGCAATAATGCATGGCACCCATTCCATGGGTCCCAACTCTCCAGGTTGAAGGGAATATTACTACAGTTATAACATGTACCGGAAACCTAGAGAACGGACACACTGTGAATACGAAAGGTTTCTAAACCTCACGAATAGTCCCTCTCCGGGTGCTCCGGTTTGACTTTCCATCTGCTTTACTATCAACCTCCCATCTTGGAGAGTCAGCCCCTTTAACCTCCTGGTTCGCCCAGGTTTCCAATTTGGCAGAGGATGAAAGGGAAGAGGGAGAACCAATGAGAGAGTAGCTGTTAGGCATTTGGACGGGCACACATCACTGTAATTTCCCGGCAGGAAGAAGAATTAACCAAAGTCTCAGCAACCCACCGGGAAACAATATAGGTCCTGAACCAAAATTTTGGACATGCGGTCAGCTCACCAAAAACGAGTTGAAAAATGGAGCTCAGGGGCACAGCAATTCACAAACTGGCCGAGTAATAAAGGACAACTATCGTCCAAAAATCTGTTGAGGGAAGGCAACGAGGCGGACGTGAAAGCGAGGCAGAATAGCAGGAAACAGATTTCAAGAGGTACGTTGGAATCGCCTTTAAAGCACAGGAAGAGGGGCACAACTTCGACAATGATGCACTTGGCCAAAAAGGGCGTATGCGTTTTCTCCTGAATATATTCAGGAGAAAACGCATACGCCCTTTTTGGCCAAGCAAGCAAGCGGGCAATGCAAATCTGCACTACAAAGAAGTATCACTTCCCACCGGTCAAAAGGGACATCCACAAAATGTGTAAAAACCAGAAAGGCAAGACAGGCCCTGGAGAACAGGGAGCCTTGTTATGCTGATGTGTGGGATGTAAATTGCCAACTGCCTCTCTGGAGGAGTGCATTGTGTTCCCTAAAACAAGTAAACAACAGAGCTACAGAGCCAAGGGCACTTCCAGTCTAGGGAAAATACCTTGGGAAAACTGAAAATCAATAAGTCAGAGCCACCCCAAAATTTAGGACTGCACTGCTTACAAGGACCTCAACTTGGGTACACCTTAAATATCCCAGGAAATATAAAAATGGTTCAAAAAATTGTGGTACTTACGTACAATGGAATATCCCTCAGCCATGAAATCAATGTCATAAGACCAGTAGCAGCAAAATGGGTGGATTCAGGTACGATGATTCTAAGTGAAATAAGTCACACAGAAAAAGAAACTTATCATAAGATATCACTTATGAAGATCCTGTAAACATGGCTACACTTGAACTGAGTTAGGAAAGAGAAGAATGTCTCACATTTAGAAAACACTCTTATGCCTGGTTAACGGGGAAGGAGAGGTGGGGTGATGCATAAAACCAGAGTTTGATATAAGCACAGGTACCGTTCCAAAAACCAACTATGGAATAGACAAGACCTACACCTTCCTCAGTGAAAGGGACTCAAAACCCCATATTTCCCACAGAGGAATATATCTGACTAGTAAGAATCTTAAAACCTATGTATTGATATGTCTCCGTAAGGGAATCAAGTGTGTCTAGACTGGCATAAACATGGCAGCGAGAATCAGCTCAAACCCACTATAAAAAGGAATTTCAAGAACAAAACAAAAAAACTGGGAAATTCTTTACAATTCCTTCAGGGTCTCTGATGAAACCTGGAATGACCCTATCCACAACGACAGCTGGATGTGGCAAAAGGCTGGAAACTTGGGACTGAGAGGATTGGTGAGATTGGGTGAGCAAATGCAGACCCTTTAAAGCAATAATGCATGGCAACCATTCCATGGGTCCCAACTCTCCAGGTTGAAGGGAATATTACTACAGTTATAACATGTACCGGAAACCTAGAGAACGGACACACTGTGAATACGAAAGGTTTCTAAACCTCAACGAATAGTCTCTCTCCTGGTGCTCCTGTTTGACTTTCCCTCTGCTTTACTATCAACCTCCCAACTTGGAGAGTCAGCCCCTTTAACCTCCTGGTTCGCACAGGTTTCCAATTTGGCAGAGGATGAAAGGGAAGAGGGAGAACCAATGAGAGAGTAGCTGTTAGGCATTTGGACGGGCACATATCACTGTAATTTCCCGGCAGGAAGAAGAATTAACCAAAGTCTCAGCCACCCACCGGGAACCAATATAGGTCCTGAACCAAAATTTTGGACTTGCGGTCAGCTCACCAAAAACGAGTTGAAAAATGGAGCTCAGGGGCACTGCAATTCACAAACTGGCTGAGTAATAAAGGACAACTATCGTCCAAAAATCTGTTGAGGGAAGGCAACGAGGCGGACTTGAAAGCGAGGCAGAATAGCAGGAAACAGATTTCAAGAGGTACGTTGGAATCGCCTTTAAAGCACAGGAAGAGGGGCACAACTTCGACAATGATGCACTTGGCCAAAAAGGGCGTATGCGTTTTCTCCTGAATATATTCAGGGGAAAACGCATATGCCATTTTTGGCCAAGCAAGCAAGCGGGCAATGCAAATCTGCACTACAAAGAAGTATCACTTCCCACCGGTCAAAAGGGACATCCACAAAATGTGTAAAAACCAGAAAGGCAAGACAGGCCCTGGAGAACAGGGAGCCTTGTTATGCTGATGTGTGGGATGTAAATTGCCAACTGCCTCTCTGGAGGAGTGCATTGTGTTCCCTAAAACAAGTAAACAACAGAGCTACAGAGCCAAGGGCACTTCCAGTCTAGGGAAAATACCTTGGGAAAACTGAAAATCAATAAGACAGAGCCACCCCAAAATTTAGGGCTGCACTGCTTACAAGGACCTCAACTTGGGTACACCTTAAATATCCCAGGAAATATAAAAATGGTTCAAAAAATTGTGGTAGTTACGTACAATGGAATATCCCTCAGCCATGAAATCAATGTCATAAGACCAGTAGCAGCAAAATGGGTGGATTCAGGTACGATGATTCTAAGTGAAATAAGACACACAGAAAAAGAAACTTATCATAAGATATCACTTATGAAGATCCTGTAAACATGGCTACACTTGAACTGAGTTAGGAAAGAGAAGAATGTCTCACATTTAGAAAACACTCTTATGCCTGCTTAAGGGGGAAGGAGAGGTGGGGTGATGCATAAAACCAGAGTTTGATATAAGCACAGGTACCGTTCCAAAAACCAACTATGGAATAGAGAAGACCTACACCTTCCTAAGTGAAAGGGACTCAAAACCCCATATTTCCCGCAGAGGAATATATCTGACTAGTAAGAATCTTAAAACCTATGTATTGATATGTCTCCGTAAGGGAATCAAGTGTGTCTAGACTGGCATAAACATGGCAGCGAGAATCAGCTGAAACTCACTATAAAAAGGAATTTCAAAAACAAAACAAGAAAACTGGGAAATTCTTTACAATTCCTTCAGGGTCTCTGATGAACCCTGGAATGACCCTATCTACAACGACAGCTGGATGTGGCAAAAGGCTGGAAACTTGGGACTGAGACGATTGGTGAGATTGGGTGAACAAATGCAGACCCTTTAAAGCAATAATGCATGGCACCCATTCCATGGGTCCCAACTCTCCAGGTTGAAGGGAATATTACTACAGTTATAACATGTACGGGAAACCTAGAGAACGGACACACTGTGAATACGAAAGGTTTCTAAAACTCAACGAATAGTCCCTATCCTGGTGCTCCGGTTTGACTTTCCATCTGCTTTACTATCAACCTCCCAACTTGGAGAGACAGCCCCTTTAACCTCCTGGTTCGCACAGGATTCCAATTTGGCAGAGGATGAAAGGGAAGAGGGAGAACCAATGAGAGAGTAGCTGTTAGGCATTTGGACGGGCACATATCACTGTAATTTCCCGGTAGGAAGAAGAATTAACCAAAGTCTCAGCCACCCACCGGGAACCAATATAGGTCCTGAACCAAAATTTTGGACTTGCGGTCAGCTCACCAAAAACGAGTTGAAAAATGGAGCTCAGGGGCACAGAAATTCACAAACTGGCCGAGTAATAAAGGACAACTATCGTCCAAAAATCTGTTGAGGGAAGGCAATGAGGCGGACTTGAAAGCGAGGCATAATAGCAGGAAACAGATTTCAAGAGGTACGTTGGAATCGCCTTTAAAGCACAGGAAGAGGGGCACAACTTCGACAATGATGCACTTGGCCAAAAAGGGCGTATGCGTTTTCTCCTGAATATATTCAG
Source organism: Hyperoodon ampullatus (assembly GCF_949752795.1). Lineage (NCBI taxonomy): Eukaryota > Metazoa > Chordata > Mammalia > Artiodactyla > Ziphiidae > Hyperoodon > Hyperoodon ampullatus. The sequence continues at coordinate 300,447 of NW_027640938.1, read as the reverse complement.
GAGAAAACGCAAACGCCCTTTTTGGCCAAGCAAGCAAGCGGGCAATGCAAATCTGCACTACAAAGTGATACAAAGAAGTATCACTTCCCACCGGTCAAAAGGGACATCCACAAAATGTGTAAAAACCAGAAAGGCAAGACAGGCCCTGGAGAACAGGGAGCCTTGTTATGCTGATGTGTGGGATGTAAATTGCCAACTGCCTCTCTGGAGGAGTGCATTGTGTTCCCTAAAACAAGTAAACAACAGAACTAAAGAGCCAAGGGCACTTCCAGTCTAGGGAATATACCTTGGGAAAACTGAAAATCAATAAGACAGAGCCACCCCAAAATTTAGGGCTGCACTGCTTACAAGGACCTCAACTTGGGTACACCTTAAATATCCCAGGAAATATAAAAATGGTTCAAAAAATTGTGGTACTTTTGTACGATGGAATATCCCTCAGCTATGAAATCAATGTCATAAGACCAGTAGCAGCAAAATGGGTGGATTCAGGTACGATGATTCTAAGTGAAATAAGTCACACAGAAAAAGAAACTTATCATAAGATATCACTTATGAAGATCCTGTAAACATGGCTACACTTGAACTGAGTTAGGAAAGAGAAGAATGTCTCACATTTAGAAAACACTCTTATGCCTGCTTTAGGGGGAAGGAGAGGTGGGGTGATGCATAAAACCAGAGTTTGATATAAGCACAGGTACCGTTCCAAAAACCAACTATGGAATAGACAAGACCTACACCTTCCTCAGTGAAAGGGACTCAAAACCCCATATTTCCCGCAGAGGAATATATCTGACTAGTAAGAATCTTAAAACCTATGTATTGATATGTCTCCATAAGGGAATCAAGTGTGTCTAGACTGGCATAAACATGGCAGCGAGAATCAGCTCAAAACCACTATAAAAAGGAATTTCAAAAACAAAACAAAAAAACTGGGAAATTCTTTACAATTCCTTTAGGGTCTCTGATGAAACCTGGAATGACCCTATCTACAATGACAGCTGGAGGTGGCATAACGAGGGACACTTGGGACTGAGACGATTGGTGAGATTGGGTGAGCAAATGCAGACCCTTTAAAGCAATAATGCATGGCACCCATTCCATGGGTCCCAACTCTCCAGGTTGTAGGGAATATTACTACAGTTATAACATGTACGAGAAACCTAGAGAACGGACACACTGTGAATATGAAAGGTTTCTAAAACTCAACGAATAGTCCCTCTCCTGGTGCTCCGGTTTGACTTTCCATCTGCTTTACTATCAAACTCCCAAATTGGAGAGACAGCCCCTTCAACCTCCTGGTTCACACAGGTTTCCAATTTGGCAGAGGATGAAAGGGAAGAGGGAGAACCAATGAGAGAGTAGCTGTTAGGTATTTGGTCGGGCACATATCACTCTAACTTCCCGGCAGGAAGAAGAATTAACCAAAGTATCAGCCACCCACCGGGAACCAGTAGAGGTCCTGAACCAAAATTTTGGACTTGCGGTCAGCTCACCTAAAACGAGTTGAAACATGGAGCTCAGAGGCACAGCAATTCACAAACTGGCCGAGTAATAAAGGACAACTATCGTCCAAAAATCTGTTGAGGGAAGGCAACGAGGTGGACTTGAAAGCGAGGAAGAATTGCAGGAAACAGATTTCAAGAGGTACGTTGAATCGCCTTTAAAGCACAGGAAGAGGGGCACAACTTCGACAATGATGCACTTGGCCAAAAAGGGCGTATGCGTTTTCTCCTGAATATATTCAGGAGAAAACGCATACGCCCTTTTTGGCCAAGCAAGCAAGCGGGCAATGCAAATCTGCACTACAAAGAAGTATCACTTCCCACTGGTCAAAAGGGACTTCCACAAAATGTGTAAAAACCAGAAAGGCAAGACAGGCCCTGGAGAACAGGGAGCCTTGTTATGCTGATGGGCGGGATGTAAATTGCCAACTGCCTCTCTGGAGGAGTGCATTGTGTTCCCTAAAACAAGTAAACAACAGAGCTACAGAGCCAAGGGCACTTCGAGTCTAGGGAATATACCTTGGGAAAACTGAAAATCAATAAGACAGAGCCACCCCAAAATTTAGGGCTGCACTGCTTACAAGGACCTCAACTTGGGTACAGCTTAAATATCCCAGGAAATATAAAAATGGTTCAAAAAATTGTGGTACTTACGTACTATGGAATATCCCTCCGCCATGAAATCAATGTCATAAGACCAGTAGCAGCAAAATCGGTGGATTCAGGTACGATGATTCTACATGAAATAAGTCACACAGAAAAAGAAACTTATCATAAGATATCACTTATGAAGGTCCTGTAAACATGGCTACACTTGAACTGAGTTAGGAAAGAGAAGAATGTCTCACATTTAGAAAACACTCTTATGCCTGCTTAAGGGGGAAGGAGAGGTGGGGTGATGCATAAAACCAGAGTTTGATATAAGCACAGGTACCGTTCCAAAAACCAACTATGGAATAGACAAGACCTACACCTTCCTCAGTGAAAGGGACTCAAAACCCCATATTTCCCGCAGAGGAATATATCTGACTAGTAAGAATCTTAAAACATATGTATTGATATGTCTCCGTAAGGGAATCAAGTGTGTCTAGACTGGCATAAACATGGCAGCGAGAATCAGCTCAAACCCACTATAAAAAGGAATTTCAAAAACAAAACAGAAAAACTGGGAAATTCTTTACAATTCCTTCAGGGTCTCTGATAAAACCTGGAATGACCTTATCTACAACGACAGCTGGATGTGGCAAAAGGCTGGAAACTTGGGACTGAGACGATTGGTGAGATTGGGTGAGCAAATGCAGACCCTTTAAAGCAATAATGCATGGCACCCATTCCATGGGTCCCAACTCTCCAGGTTGAAGGGAATATTACTACAGTTATAACATGTACGAGAAACCTAGAGAACGGACACACTGTGAATATAAAAGGTTTCTAAAACTCAACGAATAGTCCCTCTCCTGGTGCTCTGGTTTGACTTTCCACCTGCTTTACTATCAAACTCCCAACTTGGAGAGACAGCCCCTTCAACCTCCTGGTTCACACAGGTTTCCAATTTGGCAGAGGATGAAAGGGAAGAGGGAGAACCAATGAGAGAGTAGCTGTTAGGCATTTGAACGGGCACATATCACTATAACTTCCCGGCAGGAAGAAGAATTAACCAAAGTCTCGGCCCCCCACCGGGAACCAGTATAGGTCCTGAACCAAAATTTTGGACTTGCGGTCAGCTCACCAAAAACGAGTTGAAAAATGGAGCTCAGGGGCACAGCAATTCACAAACTGGCCGAGTAATAAAGGACAACTATCGTCCAAAAATCTGTTGAGGGAAGGCAACGAGGCGGACCTGAAAGCGAGGCAGAATAGCAGGAAACAGATTTCAAGAGGTACGTTGGAATCGCCTTTAAAGCACAGGAAGAGGGGCACAACTTCGACAATGATGCACTTGGCCAAAAAGGGCGTATGCGTTTTCTCCTGAATATATTCAGGAGAAAACGCATACGCCCTTTTTGGCCAAGCAAGCAAGCGGGCAATGCAAATCTGCACTACAGAGAAGTATCACTTCCCACCGGTCAAAAGGGACATCCACAAAATGTGTAAAAACCAGAAAGGCAAGACAGGCCCTGGAGAACAGGGAGCCTTGTTATGCTGATGGGCGGGATGTAAATTGCCAACTGCCTCTCTGGAGGAGTGCATTGTGTTCCCTAAAACAAGTAAACAACAGAGCTACAGAGCCAATGGCACTTCCAGTCTAGGGAATATTCCTTGGGAAAACTGAAAATCAATAAGACAGAGCCACCCCAAAATTTAGGGCTGCACTGCTTACAAGGACCTCAACTTGGGTACACCTTAAATATCCCAGGAAATATAAAAATGGTTCAAAAAATTGTGGTACTTACGTACGATGGAATATCCCTCAGCCATGAAATCAGTGTCATAAGACCAGTAACAGCAAAATGGTTGGATTCAGGTACGATGATTCTAAGTGAAATAAGTCACACAGAAAAAGAAACTTATCATAAGATATCACTTATGAAGATCCTGTAAACATGGCTACACTTGAACTGAGTTAGGAAAGAGAAGAATGTCTCACATTTAGAAAACACTCTTATGCCTGCTTTAGGGGGAAGGAGAGGTGGGGTGATGCATAAAACCAGAGTTTGATATAAGCACAGGTACCGTTCCAAAAACCAACTATGGAATAGACAAGACCTACACCTTCCTCAGTGAAAGGGACTCAAAACCCCATATTTCCCGCAGAGGAATATATCTGACTAGTAAGAATCTTAAAACCTATGTATTGATATGTCTCCTTAAGGGAATCAAGTGTGTCTAGACTGGCATAAATATGGCAGCGAGAATCAGCTCAAACCCACTATAAAAAGGAATTTCAAAAACAAAACAAAAAAACTGGGAAATTCTTTACAATTCCTTCAGGGTCTCTGATGAAACCTGGAATGACCCTATCTACAACGACAGCTGGATGTGGCAAAAGGCTGGAAACTTGGGACTGAGAGGATTGGTGAGATTGGGTGAGCAGATGCAGACCCTTTAAAGCAATAATGCATGGCACCCATTCCATGGGTCCCAACTCTCCAGGTTGAAGGGAATATTACTACAGTTATAACATGTACCGGAATCCTAGAGAACGGACACACTGTGAATACGAAAGGTTTCTAAAACTCAACGAATAGTCCCTCTCCTGGTGCTCCGGTTTGACTCTCCATCTGCTTTACTATCAACCTCCCAACTTGGAGAGACAGCCCCTTTAACCTCCTGGTTCACACAGGTTGCCAATTTGGCAGAGAATGAAAGGGAAGAGGGAGAACCAATGAGAGAGTAGCTGTTACGCATTTGGACGGGCACATATCACTGTAATTTCCCGGCAGGAAGAAGAATTAACCAAAGTCTCAGCCACCCACCGGGAACCAGTAAAGGTCCTGAACCAAAATTTTGGACTTGCGGTCAGCTCACAAAAAACGAGTTGAAAAATGGAGCTCAGGGGCACAGCAATTCACAAACTGGCCGAGTAATAAAGGACAACTACCGTCCAAAAATCTGTTGAGGGAAGGCAACGAGGCGGACTTGAAAGCGAGGCAGAATAGCAGGAAACAGATTTCAAGAGGTACGTTGGAATCGCCTTTAAAGCACAGGAAGAGGGGCACAACTTCGACAATGATGCACTTGGCCAAAAACGGCGTATGCGTTTTCTCCTGAATATATTCAGGAGAAAACGCATACGCCCTTTTTGGCCAAGCAAGCAAGCGGGCAATGCAAATCTGCACTACAAAGAAGTATCACTTCCCACTGGTCAAAAGGGATATCCACAAAATGTGTAAAAACCAGAAAGGCAAGACAGGCCCTGGAGAACAGGGAGCCTTGTTATGCTGATGGGCGGGATGTAAATTGCCAACTGCCTCTCTGGAGGAGTGCATTGTGTTCCCTAAAACAAGTAAAGAACAGAGCTACAGAGCCAAGGGCACTTCCAGTCTAGGGAATATTCCTTGGGAAAACTGAAAATCAATAAGACAGAGCCACCCCAAAATTTAGGGCTGCACTGCTTACAAGGACCTCAACTTGGGTACACCTTAAATATCCCAGGAAATATAAAAATGGTTCAAAAAATTGTGGTACTTACGTACGATGGAATATCCCTCAGCCATGAAATCAATGTCATAAGACCAGTAGCAGCAAAATGGGTGGATTCAGGTACGATGATTCTAAGTGAAATAAGTCACACAGAAAAAGAAACGTATCATAAGATGTCACTTACGAATATCCTGTAAACATGGCTACAATTGAACTGAGTTAGGAGAGAGAACAGTGTCTCACAATTAGAAAACACTCTTATGCCTGCTTAAGGGGGAAGGAGAGGTGGGGTGATGCATAAAACCAGAGTTTGATATAAGCACAGGTACCGTTCCAAAAACCAACTATGGAATAGACAAGACCTACACCTTCCTCAGTGAAAGGGACTCAAAACCCCATATTTCCCACAGAGGAATATATCTGACTAGTAAGAATCTAAAAACCTATGGATTGATATGTCTCCATAGGGAATCAAGTGTGTCTAGACTGGCATAAACATGGCAGCGAGAATCACCTCTAACCCACTATAAAAAGGAATTTCAAAAACAAAACAAAAAAACTGGGAAATTCTTTACAATTCCTTTAGGGTCTCTGATGAAACCTGGAATGACCCTATTTACAACGACAGCTGGATGTGGCATAAGGCTGGACACTTGGGACTGAGAGGATTGGTGAGATTGGATGAGTAAATGCAGACCCTTTAAAGCAATAATGCATGGCACCCATTCCATGGGTCCCAACTCTCCAGGTTGAAGGGAATATTACTACAGTTATAACATGTACCGGAAACCTAGAGAACGGACACACTGTGAATACGAAAGGTTTCTAAAACTCAACGAATAGTCCCTCTCCTGGTGCTCCAGTTTGACTTTCCATCTGCTTTACTAACAACCTCCCAACTTGGAGAGACTGCCCCTTTAACCTCCTGGTTCGCACAGGTTGCCAATTTGGCAGAGGATGAAAGGGAAGAGGGAGAACCAATGAGAGAGTAGCTGTTAGGCATTTGGACGGGCACATATCACTGTAATTTCCCGGCAGGAAGAAGAATTAACCAAAGTCTCAGCCACCCACCGGGAACCAGTATAGGTCCTGAACCAAAATTTTGGACTTAGGGTCAGCTCATCAAAAACGAGTTGAAAAATGGAGCTCAGGGGCACAGCAATTCACAAACTGGCCGAGTAATAAAGGACAACTATCGTCCAAAAATCTGTTGAGGGAAGGCAACGAGGCGGACTTGAAAGCCAGGCAGAATAGCAGGAAACAGATTTGAAGAGGTACGTTGGAATCGCCTTTAAAGCACAGGAAGAGGGGCACAACTTTGACAATGATGCACTTGGCCAAAAAGGGCGTATGCGTTTTCTCCTGAATATACTCAGGAGAAAACGCATACGCCCTTTTTGGCCAAGCAAGCAAGCGGGAAATGCAAATCTGCACTACAAAGAAGTATCACTTCCCACCGGTCAAAAGGGACATCCACAAAATGTGTAAAAACCAGAAAGGCAAGACAGGCCCTGGAGAACAGGGAGCCTTGTTATGCTGATGTGTGGGATGTAAATTGCCAACTGCCTCTCTGGAGGAGTGCATTGTGTTCCCTAAAACAAGTAAACAACAGAGCTACAGAGCCAAGGGCACTTCCAGTCTAGGGAAAATACCTTGGGAAAACTGAAAATCAATAAGACAAAGCCACCCCAAAATTTAGGGCTGCACTGCTTACAAGGACCTCAACTTGGGTACACCTTAAATATCCCAGGAAATATAAAAATGGTTCAAAAAATTGTGGTACTTACGTACAATGGAATATCCCTCAGCCATGAAATCAATGTCATAAGACCAGTAGCAGCAAAATTGGTGGATTCAGGTACGATGATTCTAAGTGAAATAAGACACACAGAAAAAGAAACTTATCATAAGATATCACTTATGAAGATCCTGTAAACATGGCTACACTTGAACTGAGTTAGGAAATAGAAGAATGTCTCACATTTAGAAAACACTCTTATGCCTGCTTAAGGGGGAAGGAGAGGTGGGGTGATGCATAAAACCAGAGTTTGATATAAGCCCAGGTACCGTTCCAAAAACCAAATATGGAATAGACAAGACCTACACCTTCCTCAGTGAAAGGGACTCAAAACCCCATATTTCCCGCAGAGGAATATATCTGACTAGTAAGAATCTTAAAACCTATGTATTGATATGTCTCCGTAAGGGAATCAAGTGTGTCTAGACTGGCATAAACATGGCAGCGAGAATCAGCTCAAACCCCCTATAAAAAGGAATTTCAAGAACAAAACAAAAAAACTGGGAAATTCTTTACAATTCCATCAGGGTCTCTGATGAAACCTGGAATGACCCTATCTACAACGACAGCTGGATGTGGCAAAAGGCTGGAGACTTGGGACTGAGAGGATTGGTGAGATTGGGTGAGCAAATGCAGACCCTTTAAAGCAATAATGCATGGCAACCATTCCATGGGTCCCAACTCTCCAGGTTGAAGGGAATATTACTACAGTTATAACATGTACCGGAAACCTAGAGAACGGACACACTGTGAATACGAAAGGTTTCTAAACCTCAACGAATAGTCCCTCTCCTGGTGCTCCGGTTTGACTTTCCATCTGCTTTACTATCAACCTCCCAACTTGGAGAGTCAGCCCCTTTAACCTCCTGGTTCGCACAGGTTTCCAATTTGGCAGAGGATGAAAGGGAAGAGGGAGAACCAATGAGAGAGTAGCTGTTAGGCATTTGGACGGGCACATATCACTGTAATTTCCCGGCAGGAAGAAGAATTAACCAAAGTCTCAGCCACCCACCGGGAACCAATATAGGTCCTGAACCAAAATTTTGGACTTGCGGTCAGCTCACCAAAAACTAGTTGAAAAATGGAGCTCAGGGGCACTGCAATTCACAAACTGGCCGAGTAATAAAGGACAACTATCGTCCAAAAATCTGTTGAGGGAAGGCAACGAGGCGGACTTGAAAGCGAGGCAGAATAGCAGGAAACAGATTTCAAGAGGTACGTTGGAATCGCCTTTAAAGCACAGGAAGAGGGGCACAACTTCGACAATGATGCACTTGGCCAAAAAGGGTGTATGCGTTTTCTCCTGAATATATTCAGGAGAAAACGCATACGCCCTTTTTGGCCAAGCAAGCAAGCGGGCAATGCCAATCTGCACTACGAAGAAGTATCACTTCCCACCGGTCAAAAGGGACATCCACAAAATGTGTAAAAACCAGAAAGGCAAGACAGGCCCTGGAGAACAGGGAGCCTTGTTATGCTGATGTGTGGGATGTAAATTGCCAACTGCCTCTCTGGAGGAGTGCATTGTGTTCCCTAAAACAAGTAAACAACAGAGCTACAGAGCCAAGGGCACTTCCAGTCTAGGGAAAATACCTTGGGAAAACTGAAAATCAATAAGACAAAGCCACCCCAAAATTTAGGGCTGCACTGCTTACAAGGACCTCAACTTGGGTACACCTTAAATATCCCAGGAAATATAAAAATGGTTCAAAAAATTGTGGTACTTACGTACGATGGAATATCCCTCAGCCATGAAATCAATGTCATAAGACCAGTAGCAGCAAAATGGGTGGATTCAGGTACGATGATTCTAAGTGAAATAAGACACACAGAAAAAGAAACTTATCATAAGATATCACTTATTAAGATCCTGTAAACATGGCTACACTAGAACTGAGTTAGGAAAGAGAAGAATGTCTCACATTTAGAAAACACTCTTATGCCTGCTTAAGGGGGAAGGAGAGGTGGGGTGATGCATAAAACCAGAGTTTGATATAAGCACAGGTACCGTTCCAAAAACCAACTATGGAATAGACAAGACCTACACCTTCCTCAGTGAAAGGGACTCAAAACCCCATATTTCCCGCAGAGGAATATATCTGACTAGTAAGAATCTTAAAACCTATGTATTGATATGTCTCCGTAAGGGAATCAAGTGTGTCTAGACTGGCATAAACATGGCAGCGAGAATCAGCTCAAACCCACTATAAAAAGGAATTTCAAAAACAAAACAAAAAAACTGGGAAATTCTTTACAATTCCTTCAGGGTCTCTGATGAACCCTGGAATGACCCTATCTACAACGACAGCTGGATGTGGCAAAAGGCTGGAAACTTGGAACTCAGACGATTGGTGAGATTGGGTGAACAAATGCAGACCCTTTAAAGCAATAATGCATGGCACCCATTCCATGGGTCCCAACTCTCCAGGTTGAAGGGAATATTACTACAGTTATAACATGTACCGGAAACCTAGAGAACGGACACACTGTGAATACGAAAGGTTTCTAAAACTCCACGAATAGTCCCTATCCTGGTGCTCCAGTTTGACTTTTCATCTGCTTTACTATCAACCTCCCAACTTGGAGAGACAGCCCCTTTAACCTCCTGGTTCGCACAGGTTTCCAATTTGGCAGAGGATGAAAGGGAAGAGGGAGAACCAATGAGAGAGTAGCTGTTAGGCATTTGGACGGGCACATATCACTGTAATTTCCTGGCAGGAAGAAGAATTAACCAAAGTCTCAGCCACCCACCGGGAAACAATATAGGTCCTGAACCAAAATTTTGGACATGCGGTCAGCTCACCAAAAACGAGTTGAAAAATGGAGCTCAGGGTCACAGCAATTCACAAACTGGCCGAGTAATAAAGGACAACTATCGTCCAAAAATCTGTTGAGGGAAGGCAACGAGGCGGACTTGAAAGCGAGGCAGAATAGCAGGAAACAGATTTCAAGAGGTACGTTGGAATCGCCTTTAAAGCACAGGAAGAGGGGCACAACTTCGACAATGATGCACTTGGCCAAAAAGGGCGTATGCGTTTTCTCCTGAATATATTCAGGAGAAAACGCAAACGCCCTTTTTGGCCAAGCAAGCAAGCGGGCAATGCAAATCTGCACTACAAAGTGATACAAAGAAGTATCACTTCCCACTGGTCAAAAGGGACATCCACAAAATGTGTAAAAACCAGAAAGGCAAGACAGGCCCTGGAGAACAGGGAGCCTTGTTATGCTGATGGGCGGGATGTAAATTGCCAACTGCATCTCTGGAGGAGTGCATTGTGTTCCCTAAAACAAGTAAACAACAGAGCTACAGAGCCAAGGGCACTTCCAGTCTAGGGAATATACCTTGGGAAAACTGAAAATCAATAAGACAGAGCCACCCCAAAATTTAGGGCTGCACTTCTTACAAGGACCTCAACTTGGGTACACCTTAAATATCCCAGGAAATATAAAAATGGTTCAAAAAATTGTGGTACTTACGTACGATGGAATATCCCTCAGCCATGAAATCAATGTCATAAGACCAGTAGCAGCAAAATGGGTGGATTCAGGTACGATGATTCTAAGTGAAATAAGTCACACAGAAAAAGAAACTTATCATAAGATATCACTTAAGAAGATCCTGTAAACATGGCTACACTTGAACTGAGTTAGAAAGAGAAGAATGTCTCACATTCAGAAAACACTCTTATGCATGCTTAAGGGGGAAGGAGAGGTGGGGTGATGCATAAAACCAGAGTTTGATATAAGCGCATGTACCGTTCCAAAAACCAACTATGGAATAGACAAGACCTACACCTTCCTCAGTGAAAGGGACTCAAAACCCCATATTTCCCGCAGAGGAATATATCTGACTAGTAAGAATCTTAAAACCTATGTATTGATATGTCTCCGTAAGAGAATCAAGTGTGTCTAGACTGGCATAAACATGGCAGGGAGAATCAGCTCAATCCCACTATAAAAAGGAATTTCAAAAGCAAAACAATAAACCTGGGAAATTCTTTACAATTCCTTCAGGGTCTCTGATGAAACCTGGAATGACCCTATCTACAATGACAGCTGGATGTGGCATAAGGCTGGACACTTCGGACTGAGAGGATTGGTGAGATTGGGTGAGCAAATGCAGACCCTTTAAAGCAATAATGCATGGCACCCATTCCATGGGTCCCAACTCTCCAGGTTGAAGGGAATATTACTACAGTTATAACATGTACGAGAAACCTAGAGAACGGACACACTGTGAATATGAAAGGTTTCTAAAACTCAACGAATAGTCCCTCTCCTGGTGCTCCGGTTTGACATTCCATCTGCTTTACTATCAACCTCCCAACTTGGAGAGACAGCCCCTTCAACTTCCTCGTTCACACAGGTTTCCAATTTGGCAGAGGATGAAAGGGAAGAGGGAGAACCAATGAGAGAGTAGCTGTTATGCATTTGAACGGGCACATATCACTCTAACTTCCCGGCAGGAAGAAGAATTAACCAAAGTCTCAGCCCCTCACCGGGAACCAGTATACGTCCGGAACCAAAATTTTCGACTTGCGGTCAGCTCACCAAAAACGAGTTGAAAAATGGAGCTCAGGGGCACAGCAATTCACAAACTGGCCGAGTAATAAAGGACAACTATCGTCCAAAAATCTGTTGAGGGAAGGCAACGAGGCGGACTTGAAAGCGAGGCAGAATAGCATGAAACAGATTTCAAGAGGTACGTTGGAATCGCCTTTAAAGCACAGGAAGAGGGGCACAACTTCGACAATGATGCACTTGGCCAAAAAGGGCGTATGCGTTTTCTCCTGAATATATTCAGGAGAAAACGCATACACCATTTTTGGCCAAGCAAGCAAGCGGGAAATGCAAATCTGCACTACAAAGAAGTATCACTTCCCACTGGCCAAAAGGGACATCCACAAAATGTGTAAAAACCAGAAAGGCAAGACAGGCCCTGGAGAACAGGGAGCCTTGTTATGCTGATGTGTGGGATGTAAATTTCCAACTGCCTCTCTGGAGGAGTGCATTGTGTTCCCTAAAACAAGTAAACAACAGAGCTACAGAGCCAAGGGCACTTCCAGTCTATGGAATATACCTTGGGAAAACTGAAAATCAATAAGACAGACCCACCCCAAAATTTAGGGCTGCACTGATTACAAGGACCTCAACTTGGGTACACCTTAAATATCCTAGGAAATATAAAAATGGTTCAAAAAATTGTGGTACTTACGTACGATGGAATATCCCTCAGCCATGAAATCAATGTCATAAGACCAGTAGCAGCAAAATGGGTGGATTCAGGTACGATGATTCTAAGTGAAATAAGTCACACAGAAAAAGAAACTTATCATAAGATATCACTTATGAAGATCCTGTAAACATGGCTACACTTGAACTGAGTTAGGAAAGAGAACAGTGTCTCACATTTAGAAAACACTCTTATGCCTGCTTAAGTGGGAAGGAGAGTTGGGGTGATGCATAAACCCAGAGTTTGATATAAGCACAGGTACCGTTCCAAAAACCAACTATGGAATAGACAAGACCTACACCTTCCTCAGTGAAAGGGACTCAAAACCCCATATTTCCTGCAGAGGAATATATCTGACTAGTAAGAATCTTAAAACCTATGTATTGATATGTCTCTGTAAGGGAATCAAGTGTTTCTAGACTAGCATAAACATGGCAGCGAGAATCAGCTCAAACCCACTATAAAAATGAATTTCAAAAACAAAACAAAAAAACTGGGAAATTCTTTACAATTCCTTCAGGGTCTCTGATGAACCCTGGAATGACACTATCTACAACGACAGCTGGATGTGGCATAAGGCTGGACACTTGGGACTGAGAGGATTGGTGAGATTTGGTGAGCAAATGCAGACCCTTTAAAGCAATAATGCATGGCACCCATTCCATGGGTCCCAACTCTCCAGGTTGAATGGAATATTACTACATTTATAACATGTATTGGAAACCTAGAGAACGGACACAATGTGAATACGAAAGGTTTCTAAAACTCAACGAATAGTCCCTCTCCTGGTGCTCCGGTTTGACTTTCCTTCTGCTTTACTATCAACCTCCCAACTTGGAGAGACAGCCCCTTTAACTTCCTGGTTCGCACAGGTTGCCAATTTGGCAGAGGATGAAAGGGAAGAGGGAGAACCAATGAGAGAGTAGCTGTTAGGCATTTGGACGGGCACATATCACTGTAATTTCCCGGCAGGAAGAAGAATTAACCAAAGTCTCAGCCACCCACCGGGAACCAGTATAGGTCCTGAACCAAAATGTTGGACTTGCGGTCAGCTCACCAAAAACGAGTTGAAAAATGGAGCTCAGGGGCACAGCAATTCACAAACTGGCCGAGTAATAAAGGACAACTATCGTCCAAAAATCTGTTGAGGGAAGGCAACGAGGCAGACTTGAAAGTGAGGCAGAATAGCAGGAAACAGATTTCAAGAGGTACGTTGGAATCGCCTTTAAAGCACAGGTAGAGGGGCACAACTTCGACAATGATGCACTTGGCCAAATAGGGCGTATGCGTTTTCTCCTGAATATATTCAGGAGAAAACGCAAACGCCCTTTTTGGCCAAGCAAGCAAGCGGGCAATGCAAATCTGCACTACAAAGTGATACAAAGAAGTATCACTTCCCACTGGTCAAAAGGGACATCCACAAAATGTGTAAAAACCAGAAAGGCAAGACAGGCCCTGGAGAACAGGGAGCCTTGTTATGCTGATGGGCGGGATGTAAATTGCCAACTGCATCTCTGGAGGAGTGCATTGTGTTCCCTAAAACAAGTAAACAACAGAGCTACAGAGCCAAGGGCACTTCCAGTCTAGGGAATATACCTTGGGAAAACTGAAAATCAATAAGACAGAGCCACCCCAAAATTTAGGGCTGCACTTCTTACAAGGACCTCAACTTGGGTACACCTTAAATATCCCAGGAAATATAAAAATGGTTCAAAAAATTGTGGTACTTACGTACGATGGAATATCCCTCAGCCATGAAATCAATGTCATAAGACCAGTAGCAGCAAAATGGGTGGATTCAGGTACGATGATTCTAAGTGAAATAAGTCACACAGAAAAAGAAACTTATCATAAGATATCACTTAAGAAGATCCTGTAAACATGGCTACACTTGAACTGAGTTAGAAAGAGAAGAATGTCTCACATTCAGAAAACACTCTTATGCATGCTTAAGGGGGAAGGAGAGGTGGGGTGATGCATAAAACCAGAGTTTGATATAAGCGCATGTACCGTTCCAAAAACCAACTATGGAATAGACAAGACCTACACCTTCCTCAGTGAAAGGGACTCAAAACCCCATATTTCCCGCAGAGGAATATATCTGACTAGTAAGAATCTTAAAACCTATGTATTGATATGTCTCCGTAAGAGAATCAAGTGTGTCTAGACTGGCATAAACATGGCAGGGAGAATCAGCTCAATCCCACTATAAAAAGGAATTTCAAAAGCAAAACAATAAACCTGGGAAATTCTTTACAATTCCTTCAGGGTCTCTGATGAAACCTGGAATGACCCTATCTACAATGACAGCTGGATGTGGCATAAGGCTGGACACTTCGGACTGAGAGGATTGGTGAGATTGGGTGAGCAAATGCAGACCCTTTAAAGCAATAATGCATGGCACCCATTCCATGGGTCCCAACTCTCCAGGTTGAAGGGAATATTACTACAGTTATAACATGTACGAGAAACCTAGAGAACGGACACACTGTGAATATGAAAGGTTTCTAAAACTCAACGAATAGTCCCTCTCCTGGTGCTCCGGTTTGACATTCCATCTGCTTTACTATCAACCTCCCAACTTGGAGAGACAGCCCCTTCAACTTCCTCGTTCACACAGGTTTCCAATTTGGCAGAGGATGAAAGGGAAGAGGGAGAACCAATGAGAGAGTAGCTGTTATGCATTTGAACGGGCACATATCACTCTAACTTCCCGGCAGGAAGAAGAATTAACCAAAGTCTCAGCCCCTCACCGGGAACCAGTATACGTCCGGAACCAAAATTTTCGACTTGCGGTCAGCTCACCAAAAACGAGTTGAAAAATGGAGCTCAGGGGCACAGCAATTCACAAACTGGCCGAGTAATAAAGGACAACTATCGTCCAAAAATCTGTTGAGGGAAGGCAACGAGGCGGACTTGAAAGCGAGGCAGAATAGCATGAAACAGATTTCAAGAGGTACGTTGGAATCGCCTTTAAAGCACAGGAAGAGGGGCACAACTTCGACAATGATGCACTTGGCCAAAAAGGGCGTATGCGTTTTCTCCTGAATATATTCAGGAGAAAACGCATACACCATTTTTGGCCAAGCAAGCAAGCGGGAAATGCAAATCTGCACTACAAAGAAGTATCACTTCCCACTGGCCAAAAGGGACATCCACAAAATGTGTAAAAACCAGAAAGGCAAGACAGGCCCTGGAGAACAGGGAGCCTTGTTATGCTGATGTGTGGGATGTAAATTTCCAACTGCCTCTCTGGAGGAGTGCATTGTGTTCCCTAAAACAAGTAAACAACAGAGCTACAGAGCCAAGGGCACTTCCAGTCTATGGAATATACCTTGGGAAAACTGAAAATCAATAAGACAGACCCACCCCAAAATTTAGGGCTGCACTGATTACAAGGACCTCAACTTGGGTACACCTTAAATATCCTAGGAAATATAAAAATGGTTCAAAAAATTGTGGTACTTACGTACGATGGAATATCCCTCAGCCATGAAATCAATGTCATAAGACCAGTAGCAGCAAAATGGGTGGATTCAGGTACGATGATTCTAAGTGAAATAAGTCACACAGAAAAAGAAACTTATCATAAGATATCACTTATGAAGATCCTGTAAACATGGCTACACTTGAACTGAGTTAGGAAAGAGAACAGTGTCTCACATTTAGAAAACACTCTTATGCCTGCTTAAGTGGGAAGGAGAGTTGGGGTGATGCATAAACCCAGAGTTTGATATAAGCACAGGTACCGTTCCAAAAACCAACTATGGAATAGACAAGACCTACACCTTCCTCAGTGAAAGGGACTCAAAACCCCATATTTCCTGCAGAGGAATATATCTGACTAGTAAGAATCTTAAAACCTATGTATTGATATGTCTCTGTAAGGGAATCAAGTGTTTCTAGACTAGCATAAACATGGCAGCGAGAATCAGCTCAAACCCACTATAAAAATGAATTTCAAAAACAAAACAAAAAAACTGGGAAATTCTTTACAATTCCTTCAGGGTCTCTGATGAACCCTGGAATGACACTATCTACAACGACAGCTGGATGTGGCATAAGGCTGGACACTTGGGACTGAGAGGATTGGTGAGATTTGGTGAGCAAATGCAGACCCTTTAAAGCAATAATGCATGGCACCCATTCCATGGGTCCCAACTCTCCAGGTTGAATGGAATATTACTACATTTATAACATGTATTGGAAACCTAGAGAACGGACACAATGTGAATACGAAAGGTTTCTAAAACTCAACGAATAGTCCCTCTCCTGGTGCTCCGGTTTGACTTTCCTTCTGCTTTACTATCAACCTCCCAACTTGGAGAGACAGCCCCTTTAACTTCCTGGTTCGCACAGGTTGCCAATTTGGCAGAGGATGAAAGGGAAGAGGGAGAACCAATGAGAGAGTAGCTGTTAGGCATTTGGACGGGCACATATCACTGTAATTTCCCGGCAGGAAGAAGAATTAACCAAAGTCTCAGCCACCCACCGGGAACCAGTATAGGTCCTGAACCAAAATGTTGGACTTGCGGTCAGCTCACCAAAAACGAGTTGAAAAATGGAGCTCAGGGGCACAGCAATTCACAAACTGGCCGAGTAATAAAGGACAACTATCGTCCAAAAATCTGTTGAGGGAAGGCAACGAGGCAGACTTGAAAGTGAGGCAGAATAGCAGGAAACAGATTTCAAGAGGTACGTTGGAATCGCCTTTAAAGCACAGGTAGAGGGGCACAACTTCGACAATGATGCACTTGGCCAAATAGGGCGTATGCGTTTTCTCCTGAATATATTCAGGAGAAAACGCATACGCCCTTTTAGGCCAAGCAAGCAAGCGGGCAATGCAAATCTGCACTACAAAGAAGTATCACTTCCCACCGGTCAAAAGGGACATCCACAAAATGTGTAAAAACCAGAAAGGCAAGACAGGCCCTGGAGAACAGGGAGACTTCTTATGCTGATGGGCGGGATGTAAATTGCCAACTGCCTCTCTGGAGGAGTGCATTGTGTTCCCTAAAACAAGTAAAGAACAGAGCTACAGAGCCAAGGGCACTTCCAGTCTAGGGAATATACCTTGGGAAAACTGAAAATCAATATGACAGAGCCACCCCAAAATTTAGGGCTGCACTGCTTACAAGAACCTCAACTTGGGTACACCTTAAATATCCCAGGAAATATAAAAATGGTTCAAAAAATTGTGGTACTTACGTACGATGGAATATCCCTCAGCCATGAAATCAATGTCATAAGACCAGTAGCAGCAAAATGGGTGGATTCAGGTACGATGATTCTAAGTGAAATAAGTCACACAGAAAAAGAAACTTATCATAAGATATCACTTATGAAGATCCTCTAAACATGGCTACACTTGAACTGAGTTAGGAAAGAGAACAGTGTCTCACATTTAGAAAACACTCTTATGCCTGCTTAAGGGTGAAGGAGAGGTGGGGTGATGTATAAAACCAGAGTTTGATATAAGCACAGGTACTGTTCCAAAAACCAACTATGGAATAGACAAGACCTACACCTTCCTCAGTGAAAGGGACTCAAAACCCCATATTTCCCGCAGAGGAATATATCTGACTAGTAAGAATCTTAAAACCTATGGATTGATATGTCTCCATAAGGGCATCAAGTGTGTCTAGACTAGCATAAACATGGCAGCGAGAATCAGCTCAAACCCACTATAAAAAGGAATTTCAAAAACAAAACAAAAAAACTGGGAAATTCTTTACAATTCCTTCAGGGAATCTGATGAAACCTGGAATGACCCTATTTACAACGACAGCTGGATGTGGCAAAAGGCTGGAAACTTGGGACTGAGAGGATTGGTGAGATTGGGTGAGCAAATGCAGACCCTTTAAAGCAATAATGCATGGCACCCATTCCATGGGTCCCAACTCTCCAGGTTGAAGGGAATATTACTACAGTTATAACATGTACCGGAAAAATAGAGAATGGAGACACTGTGAATACGAAAGGTTTCTAAAACTCAACGAATAGTCCCTCTCCTGGTGCTCCAGTTTGACTTTCCATCTGCTTTACTATCAACCTCCCAACTTGGAGAGACAGCCCCTTTAACCTCCTGGTTCGCACAGGTTGCCAATTTGGCAGAGGATGAAAGGGAAGAGGGAGAACCAATGAGAGAGTAGCTGTTAGGCATTTGGACAGGCACATATCACTGTAATTTCTCGGCAGGAAGAAGAATTAAACAAAGTCTCAGCCACCCTCCGGGAACCAGTATAGGTCCTGAGCCAAAATTTTGGACTTGCGGTCAGCTCACCAAAAACGAGTTGAAAAATGGAGCTCAGGGGCACAGCAATTCACAAACTGGCCGAGTAATAAAGGACAACTATCGTCCAAAAATCTGTTGAGGGAAGGCAACGAGGCGGACTTGAAAGCGAGGCAGAATAGCAGGAAACAGATTTCAAGAGGTACGTTGGAATCGCCTTTAAAGCACAGGAAGAGGGGCACAACTTCGACAATGATGCACTTGGCCAAAAAGGGCGTATGCGTTTTCACCTGAATATATTCAGGAGAAAACGCATACGCCCTTTTTGGCCAAGCAAGCAAGCGCGCAATGCAAATCTGCACTACAAAGAAGTATCACTTCCCACCGGTCAAAAGGGACATCCACAAAATGTGTAAAAACCAGAAAGGCAAGACAGGCCCTGGAGAACAGGGAGCCTTGTTATGCTGATGGGCGGGATGTAAATTGCCAACTGCCTCTCTGGAGGAGTGCATTGTGTTCCCTAAAACAAGTAAACAACAGAGCTACAGAGCCAAGGGCACTTCCAGTCTATGGAATATTCCTTGGGAAAACTAAAAATCAATAAGACAGAGCCACCCCAAAATTTAGGGCTGCACTGCTTACAAGGACCTCAACTTGGGTACACCTTAAATATCCCAGGAAATATAAAAATGGTTCAAAAAATTGTTGTACTTACGTACGATGGAATATCCCTCAGCCATGAAATCAATGTCATAAGACCAGTAGCAGCAAAATGGGTAGATTCAGGTATGATGATTCTAAGTGAAATAAGTCACAGAGAAAAAGAAACTTACCATAAGATATCATTTATGAAGATCCTGTAAACATGGCTACACTTGAACTGAGTTAGGAAAGAGAACAGTGTCTCACATTTAGAAAACACTCTTATGCCTGCTTAAGGGGGAAGGAGAGGTGGGGTGATGCATAAAACCAGAGTTTGATATAAGCACAGGTACCGTTCCAAAAACCAACTATGGAATAGACAAGACCTACACCTTCCTCAGTGAAAGGGACTCAAAACCCCATATTTCCCGCAGAGGAATATATCTGACTAGTAAGAATCTTAAAACCTATGTATTGATATGTCTCCGTAAGGGAATCAAGAGTGTCTAGACTGGCATAAACATGGCAGCGAGAATCAGCTCAAACCCACTATAAAAAGGAATTTCAAAAACAAAACAAAAAAACTGGGAAATTCTTTACAATTCCTTCAGGGTCTCTGATGAAACCTGGAATGACCCTATTTACAACGACAGCTGGATGTGGCAAAAGGCTGGAAACTTGGGACTGAGAGGATTGGTGAGATTGGGTGAGCAAATGCAGAGCCTTTAAAGCAATAATGCATGGCACCCTTTCCATGGGTCCCAACTCTCCAGGTTGAAGGGAATATTACTACAGTTATAACATGTACCGGAAACCTATAGAACGGAGACACTGTGAATACGAAAGGTTTCTAAACCTCAATGAATAGTCCCTCTCCTGGTGCTCCGGTTTGACTTTCCATCTGCTTTACTATCAACCTCCCCACTTGGAGAGACAGCCCCTTTTACCTCCTGGTTCACACAGGTTTCCAATATGGCAGAGGATGAAAGGGAATACGGAGAACCAAGGAGAGAGTAGCTGTTAGGTATTTGGTCGGGCACATATCACTCTAACTTCCCGGCAGGAAGAACAATTAAGCAAAGTCTCAGCCACCCACCGGGAACCAGTATAGGTCCTGAACCAAAATTTTGGACTTGCAGTCAGCTCACCAAAAACGAGTTGAAACATGGAGCTCAGGGGCACAGCAATTCACAAACTGGCCGAGTAATAAAGGACAACTATCGTCCAAAAATCTGTTGAGGGAAGGCAACGAGGTGGACTTGAAAGCGAGGCAGAATAGCAGGAAACAGATTTCAAGAGGTACGTTGGAATCGCCTTTAAAGCACAGGAAGAGGGGCACAACTTCGACAATGATGCACTTGGCCAAAAAGGGCGTATGCGTTTTCTCCTGAATATATTCAGGAGAAAACGCATACGCCCTTTTTGGCCAAGCAAGCAAGCGGGCAATGCAAATCTGCACTACAAAGAAGTATCACTTCCCACCGGTCAAAAGGGACATCCACAAAATGTGTAAAAACCAGAACGGCAAGACAGGCCCTGGAGAACAGGGAGCCTTGTTATGCTGATGGGCGGGATGTAAATTGCCAACTGCCTCTCTGGAGGAGTGCATTGTTTTCCCTAAAACAAGTAAACAACAGAGCTACAGAGCCAAGGGCACTTCGAGTCTAGGGAATATACCTTGTGAAAACTGAAAATCAATAAGACAGAGCCACCCCAAAATTTAGGGCTGCACTGCTTACAAGGACCTCAACTTGGGTACACCTTAAATATCCCAGGAAATATAAAAATGGTTCAAAAAATTGTGGTACTTACGTACGATGGAATATCCCTCAGCCATGAAATCAATGTCATAAGACCAGTAGCAGCAAAATGGGTGGATTCAGGTACGATGATTCTAAGTCAAATAAGTCACACAGAAAAAGAAACTTATCATAAGATATCACTTATGAAGATCCTGTAAACATGGCTACACTTGAACTAAGTTAGGAAAGAGAAGAATGTCTCACATTTAGAAAACACTCTTATGCCTGCTTTAGGGGGAAGGAGAGGTGGGGTGATGCATAAAACCAGAGTTTGATATAAGCACAGGTACCGTTCCAAGAACCAACTATGGAATAGACAAGACCTACACCTTCCTGAGTGAAAGGGACTCAAAACACCATATTTCCCGCAGAGGAATATATCTGACTAGTAAGAATCTTTTTTTTTTTTTTTTTTTTTTTTTTTTTTTTTTTTTTTTTTTTTTTTTTTTTTTTTTTTGTGGTATGCGGGCCTCTCACTGTTGTGGCCTCTCCCGTTGCGGAGCACAGGCTCCGGATGCGCAGGCTCAGCAGCCATGGCTCACGGGCCCAGCCGCTCCGCGGCATATGGGATCCTCCCAGACCGGGGCACGAACCCGTATCCCCTGCATCGGCAGGCGGACTCTCAACCACTGCGCCACCAGGGAGGCCCAGAATCTTAAAACCTATGTACTGATATGTCTCCGTAAGGGAATCAAGTGTGTCTAGACTGGCATAAACATGGCATCGAGAATCAGCTCAAACCAACTATAAAAAGGAATTTCAAAAACAAAACAATAAAACTGGGAAATTCTTTACAATTCCTTCAGGGTCTCTGATGAAACATGGAATGACCCTATCTACAACGACAGCTGGATGTGGCATAAGGCTGGACACTTGGGACTGAGAGGATTGGTGAGATTGGGTGAGCAAATGCAGACCCTTTATAGCAATAATGCATGGCACCCATTCAATGGGTCTCAACTCTCCAGGTTGAAGGGAATATTACTACAGCTATAACATGTACGGGAAACCTAGAGAACCGAAACACTGTGAATATGGAAGGTTTCTAAAACTCAAGAAATAGTCCCTCTCCTGGTGCTCCGGTTTGACTTTCCATCTGCTTTACTATCAATCTCCCAACTTGGAGAGACAGCCCCTTCAACCTCCTGGTTCACACAGGTTTCCAATATGGCAGAGGATGAAAGGGAAGACGGAGAACCAAGGAGAGAGTAGCTGTTAGGTATTTGGTCGGGCACATATCACTCTAACTTCCCGGCAGGAAGAAGAATTAACCAAAGTCTCAGCCCCCCACCGGGAACCAGTATAGGTCCTGAACCAAAATTTTGGACTTGCAGTCAGCTCACCAAAAACGAGTTGAAACATGGAGCTCAGGGGCACAGCAATTCACAAACTGGCCGAGTAATAAAGGACAACTATCGTCCAAAAATCTGTTGAGGGAAGGCAACGAGGCGGACTTGAAAGCGAGGCAGAATAGCAGGAAACAGATTTCAAGAGGTACGTTGGAATCGCCTTTAAAGCACAGGAAGAGGGGCACAACTTCGACAATGATGCACTTGGCCAAAAAGGGCATATGCGTTTTCTCCTGAATATATTCAGGAGAAAACGCATACGCCCTTTTTGCCCAAGCAAGCAAGCGGGCAATGCAAATCTGCACTACAAAGAAGTATCACTTCCCACCGGTCAAAAGGGACATCCACAAAATGTGTAAAAACCAGAAAGGCAAGACAGGCCCTGGAGAACAGGGAGCCTTGTTATGCTGATGTGTGGGATGTAAATTGCCAACCGCCTCTCTGGAGGAGTGCATTGTGTTCCCTAAAACAAGTAAACAACAGAGCTATAGAGCCAAGGGCACTTCCAGTCTAGGGAATATTCCTTGGGAAAACTGAAAATCAATAAGACAGAGCCACCCCAAAATTTAGGACTGCACTGCTTACAAGGATCTTAACTTGGGTACACCTTAAATATCCCAGGAAATATAAAAATGGTTCAAAAAATTGTGGTACTTACGTACGATGGAATATCCCTCAGCCATGAAATCAATGTCATAAGACCAGTAGCAGCAAAATGGGTGGATTCAGGTACGATGATGCTAAGTGAAATAAGTCACACAGAAAAAGAAATTTATCATAAGATATCACTTATGAAGATCCTGTAAACATGGCTACACTTGAACTGAGTTAGGAAAGAGAACAGTGTCTCACAATTAGAAAACACTCTTATGCCTGCTTAAGGGGGAAGGAGAGGTGGGGTGATGCATAAAACCAGAGTTTGATATAAGCTCAGGTACGGTTCCAAAAACCAACTATGGAATAGACAAGACCTACACCTTCCTCAGTGAAAGGGACTCAAAACCCCATATTTCCCGCAGAGGAATATATCTGACTAGTAAGAATCTTAAAACCTATGGATTGTTATGTCTCCGTAGGGAATCAAGTGTGTCTAGACTGGCATAAACATGACAGCGAGAATCAGCTCAAACCCACTATAAAAAGGAATTTCAAAAACAAAACAAAAAAACTGGGAAATTCTTTACAATTCCTTCAGGGTCTCTGATGAAACCTGGAATGACCCTATCTACAAGGACAGCTGGATGTGGCATAAGGCTGGAAACTTGGGACTGAGAGGATTGGTGAGATTGGGTGAGCAAATGCAGACCCTTTAAAGCAATAATGCATGGCACCCATTCCATGGGTCCCAACTCTCCAGGTTGAAGGGAATATTACTACAGTTATAACATGTACCGGAATCCTAGAGAACGGACACACTGTGAATACGAAAGGTTTCTAAAACTCAACGAATAGTCCCTATCCTGGTGCTCCGGTTTGACTTTCCATCTGCTTTACTATCAACCTCCCAACTTGGAGAGACAGCCCCTTTAACCTCCTGGTTCATACAGGTTGCCAATTTGGCAGAGGATGAAAGAGAAGAGGGAGAACCAATGAGAGAGTAGCTGTTAGGCATTTGGACGGGCACATATCACTGTAATTTCCCAGCAGGAAAAAGAATTAACCAAAGTCTCAGCCACCCAACGGGAACCAGTATAGGTCCTGAACCAAAATTTTCTACTTGCGGTCAGCTCACCAAAAACGAGTTGAAACATGGAGCTCAGGGGCACAGCAATTCACAAACTGGCCGAGTAATAAAGGACAACTATCGTCCAAAAATCTGTTGAGGGAAGGCAACGAGGTGGACTTGAAAGCGAGGCAGAATAGCAGGAAACAGATTTCAAGAGGTACGTTGGAATCGCCTTTAAAGCACAGGAAGAGGGGCACAACTTCGACAATGATGCACTTGGCCAAAAAGGGCGTATGTGTTTCTCCTGAATATATTCAGGAGAAAACGCATACGCCCTTTTTGGCCAAGCAAGCAAGCGGGAAATGCAAATCTGCACTACAAAGAAGTATCACTTCCCACCAGTCAAAAGGGACATCCACAAAATGTGTAAAAACCAGAAAGGCAAGACAGGCCCTGGAGAACAGGGAGCCTTGTTATGCTGATGGGCGGGATGTAAATTGCCAACTGCCTCTCTGGAGGAGTGCATTGAGTTCCCTAAAAGAAGAATACAACAGAGCTACAGAGCCAAGGGCACTTCTAGTCTAGGGAATATTCCTTGGGAAAACTGAAAATCAATAAGACAGAGCCACCCCAAAATTTAAGGCTGCACTGCTTACAAGGACCTCAACTTGGGTACACCTTAAATATCCCAGGAAATATAAAAATGGTTCAAAAAATTGTGGTACTTACGTACAATGGAATATCCCTCAGCCATGAAATCAATGTCATAAGACCAGTAGCAGCAAAATGGGTGGATTCAGGTACGATGATTCTAAGTGAAATAAGACACACAGAAAAAGAAACTTAGCATAAGATATCACTTATGAAGATCCTGTAAACATGGCTACACTTGAACTGAGTTAGGAAAGAGAACAGTGTCTCACATTTAGAAAACACTCTTATGCCTGCTTAAGGGGGAAGGAGAGGTGGGGTGATGCATTAAACCAAGGTTTCATATAAGCACAGGTACCGTTCCAAAAACCAACTATGGAATAGACAAGACTTACACCTTCCTCAGTGAAAGGGACTCAAAACCCCATATTTCCCGCAGAGGAATATATCTGACTAGTAAGAATCTTAAAACCTATTTATTGATATGTCTCCGTAAGGGAATCAAGTGTGTCTAGACTGGCATAAACATGGCAGCGAGAATCATCTCCAACCCACTATAAAAAGGAATTTCAAAAACAAAACAAAAAAACTGGGAAATTCTTTACAATTCCTTCAGGGTCTCTGATGAAACCTGGAATGACCCTATCTACAACGACAGCTGGATGTGGCAAAAGGCTGGAAACTTGGGACTGAGAGGATTGGTGAGATTGGGTGAGCAAATGCAGACCCTTTAAAGCAATAATGCATGGCACCCATTCCATGGGTCCCAACTCTCCAGGTTGAAGGGAATATTACTACAGTTATAACATGTACCGGAAACCTAGAGAACGGACACACTGTGAATACGAAAGGTTTCTAAACCTCAACGAATAGTCCCTCTCCTGGTGCTCCGGTTTGACTTTCCATCTGCTTTACTATCAACCTCCCAACTTGGAGAGTCAGCCCCTTTAAACTCCTGGTTCTCACAGGTTTCCAATTTGGCAGAGGATGAAAGGGAAGAGGGAGAACCAATGAGAGAGTAGCTGTTAGGCATTTGGACGGGCACATATCACTGTAATTTCCCGGCAGGAAGAAGAATTAACCAAAGACTCAGCCACCCACCGGGAAACAATATAGGTCCTGAACCAAAATTTTGGACATGCGGTCAGCTCACCAAAAACGAGTTGAAAAATGGAGCTCAGGGGCACAGCAATTCACAAACTGGCCGAGTAATAAAGGACAACTATCGTCCAAAAATCTGTTGAGGGAAGGCAACGAGGCGGACTTGAAAGCGAGGCAGAATAGCAGGAAACAGATTTCAAGAGGTACGTTGGAATCGCCTTTAAAGCACAGGAAGAGGGGCACAACTTCGACAATGATGCACTTGGCCAAAAAGGGCGTATGCGTTTTCTCCTGAATATATTCAGGAGAAAACGCATACACCCTTTTTGGCCAAGCAAGCAAGCGGGAAATGCAAATCTGCACTACAAAGAAGTATCACTTCCCACCGGTCAAAAGGGACATCCACAAAATGTGTAAAAACCAGAAAGGCAAGACAGGACCTGGAGAACAGGGAGCCTTGTTATGCTGATGGGCGGGATGTAAATTTCCAACTGCCTCTCTGGAGGAGTGCATTGTGTTCCCTAAAACAAGTAAACAACAGAGCTACAGAGCCAAGGGCACTTCCAGTCTAGGGAAAATACCTTGGGAAAACTGAAAATCAATAAGACAGAGCCACCCCAAAATTTAGGTCTGCACTGCTTACAAGGACCTCAACTTGGGTACACCTTAAATATCCCAGGAAATATAAAAATGGTTCAAAAAATTGTGGTACTTACGTACAATGGAATATCCCTCAGCCATGAAATCAATGTCATAAGACCAGTAGCAGCAAAATGGGTGGATTCAGGTACGATGATTCTAAGTGAAATAAGTCACACAGAAAAAGAAACTTATCATAAGATATCACTTATGAAGATCCTGTAAACATGGCTACACTTGAACTGAGTTAGGAAAGAGAAGAATGTCTCACATTTAGAAAACACTCTTATGCCTGCTTAAGGGGGAAGGAGAGGTGGGGTGATGCATAAAACCAGAGTTTGATATAAGCACAGGTACCGTTCCAAAAACCAACTATGGAATAGACAAGACCTACACCTTCCTCAATGAAAGGGACTCAAAACCCCATATTTCCCGCAGAGGAATATATCTGACTAGTAAGAATCTTAAAACCTATGTATTGATATGTCTCCGTAAGGGAATCAAGTGTGTCTAGACTGCCATAAACATGGCAGCGAGAATCAGTTCAAACCCACTATAAAAAGGAATTTCAAGAACAAAACAAAAAAACTGGGAAATTCTTTACAATTCCTTCAGGGTCTCTGATGAAACCTGGAATGACCCTATCTACAACGACAGCTGGATGTGGCAAAAGGCTGGAAACTTGGGACTGAGAGGATTGGTGAGATTGGGTGAGCAAATGCAGACCCTTTAAAGCAATAATGCATGGCAACCATTCCATGGGTCCCAACTCTCCAGGTTTAAGGGAATATTACTACAGTTATAACATGTACCGGAAACCTAGAGAACGGACACACTGTGAATACGAAAGGTTTCTAAAACTCAACGAATAGTCCCTCTCCTGGTGCTCCGGTTTGACTTTCCATCTGCTTTACTATCAACCTCCCAACTTGGAGAGTCAGCCCATTTAACCTCCTGGTTCGCACAGGTTTCCAATTTGGCAGAGGATGAAAGGGAAGATTTAGAACCAATGAGAGAGTAGCTGTTAGGCATTTGGACGGGCACATATCACTGTAATTTCCCGGCAGAAAGAAGAATTAACCAAAGTCTCAGCAACCCACCGGGAACAAATATAGGTCCTGAACCAAAATTTTGGACTTGCGGTCAGCTCACCAAAAACAAGTTGAAAAATGGGGTTCAGGGGCACAGCAATTCACAAACTGGCCAAGTAATAAAGGACAACTATCGTCCAAAAATCTGTTGAGGGAAGGCAACGAGGCGGACTTGAAAGCGAGGCAGAATAGCAGGAAATAGATTTCAAGAGGTACGTTGGAATCGCCTTTAAAGCACAGGAAGAGGGGCACAAATTCGACAATGATGCACTTGGCCAAAAAGGGCGTATGTGTTTCTCCTGAATATATGCAGGAGAAAACGCATACACCCTTTTTGGCCAAGCAAGCAAGCGGGCAATGCAAATCTGCACTACAAAGAAGTATCACTTCCCACCGGTCAAAAGGGACATCCACAAAATGTGTAAAAACCAGAAAGGCAAGACAGGCCCTGGAGAACAGGGAGCCTTGTTATGCTGATGGGCGGGATGTAAATTGCCAACTGCCTCTCTGGAGGAGTGCATTGTGTTCCCTAAAACAAGTAAAGAACAGAGCTACAGAGCCAAGGGCACTTCCAGTCTAGGGAATATACCTTGGGTAAACTGAAAATCAATAAGACAGAGCCACCCCAAAATTTAGGGCTGCACTGCTTACAAGGACCTCAACTTGGGTACACCTTAAATATCCCAGGAAATATAAAAATGGTTCAAAAAACTGTGGTACTTACGTACGATGGAATATCCCTCTGCCATGAAATCAATGTCATAAGACCAGTAGCAGCAAAATGGGTGGATTCAAGTACGATGATTCTAAGTGAAATAAGTCACACAGAAAAAGAAACTTATCACAAGATAACACTTATGAAGATCCTGTAAACATGGCTACACTTGAACTGAGTTAGGAAAGAGAAGAATGTCTCACATTTAGAAAACACTCTTATGCCTGCTTTATGGGGAAGGAGAGGTGGGGTGATGCATAAAACCAGAGTTTGATATAAGCACAGGTACCATTCCAAAAACCAACTATGGAATAGACAAGACCTACACCTTCCTCAGTGAAAGGGACTCAAAACCCCATAGTTCCCGCAGAGGAATATATCTGACTAGTAAGAATCTTAAAACCTATGTATTGATATGTCTCCATAAGGGAATCAAGTGTGTCTAGACTGGTATAAACATGGCAGCGAGAATCAGCTCAAAACCACTATAAAAAGGAATTTCATAAACAAAACAAAAAAACTGGGAAATTCTTTACAATTCCTTCAGGGTCTCTGATGAAACATGGAATGACAATATCTACAAAGACAGCTGGATGTGGCATTAGGCTGGACACTTGGGACTTAGAGGATTGGTGAGATTGGGTGAGCAAATGCAGTCCCTTTAAAGCAATAATGCATGGCACCCATTCCATGGGTCCCAACTCTCCAGGTTGAAGGGAATATTACTACAGTTATAACATGTACGAGAAACCTAGAGAACGGACACACTGTGAATATGAAAGGTTTCTAAAACTCAACGAATAGTCCCTCTCCTGGTGCTCCTGTTTCACTTTCCATCTGCTTTACTATCAATCTCCCAACTTGGAGAGACAGCCCCTTCAACCTCCTGGTTCACACAGGTTTCCAATTTGGCAGAGGATGAAAGGGAAGAGGGAGAACCAATGAGAGAGTAGCTGTTAGGTATTTGGTCGGGCACATATCACTCTAACTTCCCGGCAGGAAGAAGAATTAACCAAAGTCTCAGCCACCCACCGGGAACCAGTATAGGTCCTGAACCAAAATGTTGGACTTGCGGTCAGCTCACCAAAAACGAGTTGAAAAATGGAGCTCAGGGGCACAGCAATTCACAAACTGGCCGAGTAATAAAGGACAACTATCGTCCAAAAATCTGTTGGGGAAGGCAACGAGGTGGACTTGAAAGCGAGGCAGAATAGCAGGAAGCAGATTTCAAGAGGTACGTTGGAATCGCCTTTAAAGCACAGGAAGAGGGGCACAACTTCGACAATGATGCACTTGGCCAAAAAGGGCGTATGCGTTTTCTCCTGAATATATTCAGGAGAAAACGCATACGCCCTTTTTGGCCAAGCAAGCAAGCGGGAAATGCAAATCTGCACTACAAAGAAGTATCACTTCCCACCGGTCAAAAGGGACATCCACAAAATGTGTAAAAACCAGAAAGGCAAGACAGGACCTGGAGAACAGGGAGCCTTGTTATGCTGATGGGCGGGATGTAAATTGCCAACTGCCTCTCTGGAGGAGTGCATTGTCTTCCCTAAAACAAGTAAACAACAGAACTACAGAGCCAAGGGCACTACCAGTCTAGGGAATATACATTGGGAAAACTGAAAATCAATAAGACAGAGCCACCCCAAAATTTAGGGCTGCACTGCATACAAGGACCTCAACTTGGGTACACCTTAAATATCCCAGGAAATATAAAAATGGTTCAAAAAATTGTGGTACTTACTTACAATGGAATATCCCTCAGCCATGAAATCAATGTCATAAGACCAGTAGCAGCAAAATGGGTGGATTCAGGTACGATGATTCTAAGTGAAATAAGTCACACAGAAAAAGAAACTTATCATAAGATATCACTTATGAAGATCCTGTAAACATGGCTACACTTGAACTGAGTTAGGAAAGAGAAGAATGTCTCACATTTAGAAAACACTCTTATGCCTGCTTAAGGGGGAAGGAGAGGTGGGGTGATGCATAAAACCAGAGTTTGATATAAGCACAGGTACCGTTCCAAAAACCAACTATGGAATAGACAAGACCTACACCTTCCTCAGTGAAAGGGACTCAAAACCCCATATTTCCCGCAGAGGAATATATCTGACTAGTAAGAATCTTAAAACCTATGTATTGATATGTCTCCGTAAGGGAATCAAGTGTGTCTAGACTGCCATAAACATGGCAGCGAGAATCAGCTCAAACCCACTATAAAAAGGAATTTCAAGAACAAAACAAAAAAACTGGGAAATTCTTTACAATTCCTTCAGGGTCTCTGATGAACCCTGGAATGACCCTATCTACAATGACAGCTGGATGTGTCAAAAGGCTGGAAACTTGGGACTGAGACGATTAGTGAGATTTGGTGAGCAAATGCAGACCCTTTAAAGCAATAATGCATGGCACCCATTCCATGGGTCCCAACTCTCCAGGTTGAAGGGAATATTACTACAGTTATAACATGTACCGGAAACCTAGAGAACGGACACACTGTGAATACGAAAGGTTTCTAAACCTCAACGAATAGTCCCTCTCCTGGTGCTCCGGTTTGACATTCCATCTGCTTTACTATCAACCTCCCAACTTGGAGAGACAGCCCATTTAACCTCCTGGTTCGCACAGGTTTCCAATTTGGCAGAGGATGAAAGGGTAGAGGGAGAACCAATGAGAGAGTAGCTGTTAGGCATTTGGACGGGAACATATCACTGTAATTTCCCGGCAGGAAGAAGAATTAACCAAAGTCTCAGCCACCCACCGGGAACCAATATAGGTCCTGAACCAAAATTTTGGACTTGCGGTCAGCTCACCAAAAACGAGTTGAAAAATGGAGCTCAGGGGCACAGCAATTCACAATCTGGCCGAGTAATAAAGGACAACTATCGTCCAAATATCTGTTGAGGGAAGGCAACGAGGCGGACTTGAAAGCGAGGCAGAATAGCAGGAAACAGATTTCAAGAGGTACGTTGGAATCGCCTTTAAAGCACAGGAAGAGGGGCACAACTTCGACAATGATGCACTTGGCCAAAAAGGGCGTATGCGTTTTCTCCTGAATATATTCAGGAGAAAACGCATACGCCCTTTTTGGCCAAGCAAGCAAGCGGGCAATGCAAATCTGCACTACAAAGAAGTATCACTTCCCAGCGGTCAAAAGGGACATCCACAAAATGTGTAAAAGCCAGAAAGGCAAGACAGGCCCTGGAGAACAGGGAGCCTTGTTATGCTGATGAGCGGGATGTAAATTGCCAAAGGCCTCTCTGGAGGAGTGCATTGTGTTCCCTAAAACAAGTAAACAACAGAGCTACAGAGCCAAGGGCATTTCCAGTCTAGGGAATATTCCTTGGGAAAACTGAAAATCAATAAGACAGAGCCACCCCAAAATTTAGGGCTGCACTGCTTACAAGGACCTCAACTTGGGTACACCTTAAATATCCCAGGAAATATAAAAATGGTTCAAAAAATTGTGGTACTTACGTACGATGGAATATCCCTCAGCCATGAAATCAGTGTCATAAGACCAGTAGCAGCAAAATGGGTGGATTCAGGTACGATGATTCTAAGTGAAATAAGTCACACAGAAAAAGAAACTTATCATAAGATATCACTTATGAAGATCCTGTAAACATGGCTACACTTGAACTGAGTTAGGAAAGAGAAGAATGTCTCACATTTAGAAAACACTCTTATGCCTGCTTTAGGGGGAAGGAGAGGTGGGGTGATGCATAAAACCAGAGTTTTATATAAGCACAGGTACCGTTCCAAAAACCAACTATGGAATAGACAAGACTTACACCTTCCTCAGTGAAAGGGACTCAAAACCCCATATTTCCCGCAGAGGAATATATCTGACTAGTAAGAATCTTAAAACCTATGTATTGATATGTCTCCGTAAGGGAATCAAGTGTGTCTAGACTGGCATAAACATGGCAGTGAGAATCAGCTCAAACCCACTATAAAAAGGAATTTCAAGAACAAAACAAAAAAACTGGGAAATTCTTTACAATTCCTTCAGGGTCTCTGATGAAACCTGGAATGACCCTATCTACAACGACAGCTGGATGTGGCAAAAGGCTGGAAACTTGGGACTGAGAGGATTGGTGAGATTGGGTGAGCAGATGCAGACCCTTTAAAGCAATAATGCATGGCACCCATTCCATGGGTCCCAACTCTCCAGGTTGAAGGGAATATTACTACAGTTATAACATGTACCGGAAACCTAGAGAACGGACACACTGTGAATACGAAAGGTTTTTAAAACTCAACGAATAGTCCCTCTCCTGGTGCTCCGGTTTGACTCTGCATCTGCTTTACTATCAACCTCCCAACTTGGAGAGACAGCCCCTTTAACCTCCTGGTTCACACAGGTTGCCAATTTGGCTGAGGATGAAAGGGAAGAGGGAGAACCAATGAGAGAGTAGCTGTTAGGCATTTGGACGGGCACATATCACTGTAATTTCCCAGCAGGAAGAAGAATTAACCAAAGTCTCAGCCACCCACCGGGAACCAGTATAGGTCCTGAACCAAAATTTTGGACTTGCGGTCAGCTCACCAAAAACGAGTTGAAAAATGGAGCTCAGGGGCACAGCAATTCACAAACTGGCCGAGTAATAAAGGACAACTATCGTCCAAAAATCTGTTGAGGGAAGGCAACGAGGCGGACTTGAAAGCGAGGCAGAATAGCAGGAAACAGATTTCAAGAGGTACGTTGGAATCGCCTTTAAAGCACAGGAAGAGGGGCACAACTTCGACAATGATGCACTTGGCCAAAAAGGGCGTATGCGTTTTCTCCTGAATATATTCAGGAGAAAACGCATACAACATTTTTGGCCAAGCAAGCAAGCGGGCAATGCAAATCTGCACTACAAAGAAGTATCACTTCCCACCGGTCAAAAGGGACATCCACAAAATGTGTAAAAACCAGAAAGGCAAGACAGGCCCTGGAGAACAGGGAGCCTTGTTATTCTGATGGGCGGGATGTAAATTGCCAACTGCCTCTCTGGAGGAGTGCATTGTGTTCCCTAAAACAAGTAAACAACAGAGCTACAGAGCCAAGGGCACTTCCAGTCTAGGGAATATTCCTTGGGAAAACTGAATATCAATAAGACAGAGCCACCGCAAAATTTAGGGCAGCACTGCTTACAAGGACCTCAACTTGGGTACACCTTAAAAATCCCAGGAAATATAAAATTGGTTCAAAAAATTGTGGTACTTACGTACGATGGAATATCCCTCAGCCATGAAATCAATGTCATAAGACCAGTAGCAGCAAAATGGGTGGATTCAGGTACGATGATTCTAAGTGAAATAAGACACACAGAAAAAGAAACTTAGCATAAGATATCACTTATGAAGATCCTGTAAACATGGCTACACTTGAACTGAGTTAGGAAAGAGAAGAATGTCTCACATTTAGAAAACACTCTTATGCCTGCTTAAGGAGGAAGGAGAGGTGGGGTGATGCATAAAACCAGAGTTTGATATAAGCACAGGTACCGTTCCAAAAACCAACTATGGAATAGACAAGACCTACACCTTCCTCAGTGAAAGGGACTCAAAACCACATATTTCCCGCAGAGGAATATATCTGACTAGTAAGAATCTTAAAACCTATGTATTGATATGTCTCCGTAAGGGAATCAAGTGTGTCTAGACTGGCATAAACATGGCAGCGAGAATCAGCTCAAACCCACTATAAAAAGGAATTTCAAAAACAAAACAAAAAAACTGGGAAATTCTTTACAATTCCTTCAGGGTCTCTGATGAACCCTGGAATGACCCTATCTACAACGACAGCTGGATGTGGCAAAATGCTGGAAACTTGGGACTGAGACGATTGGTGAGATTGGGTGAGCAAATGCAGACCCTTTAAAGCAATAATGCGTGGCACCCATTCCATGGGTCCCAACTCTCCAGGTTGAAGGGAATATTACTACAGTTATAACATGTACCGGAAACCTAGAGAACGGACACATTGTGAATACGAAAGGTTTCTAAAACTCAACGAATAGTCCCTCTCCTGGTGCTCCAGTTTGACTTTCCATCTGCTTTACTATCAACCTCCCAACTTGGAGAGACAGCCCCTTTAACCTCCTGGTTCACACAGGTTTCCAATTTGTCAGAGAATGAAAGGGAAGAGGGAGAACCAATGAGAGAGTAGCTGTTAGGCATTTGGACGGGCACATATCACTGTAATTTCCCGACAGAAAGAAGAATTAACCAAAGTCTCAGCCAATCACCGGGAACCAATATAGGTCCTGAACCAAAATTTTGGACTTGCAGTCAGCTCACCAAAAACGAGTTGAAAAATGGGGTTCAGGGGCACAGCAATTCACAAACTGGCCGAGTAATAAAGGACAACTATCGTCCAAAAATCTGTTGAGGGAAGGCAACGAGGCGGACTTGGAAGCGAGGCAGAATAGCAGGAAACAGATTTCAAGAGGTACGTTGGAATCGCCTTTAAAGCACAGGAAGAGGGGCACAACTTCGACAATGATGCACTTGGCCAAAAAGGGCGTATGTGTTTCTCCTGAATATATTCAGGAGAAAACGCATACGCCCTTTTTGGCCAAGCAAGCAAGCGGGCAATGCAAATCTGCACTACAAATAAGGATCACTTCCCACCGGTCAAAAGGGACATCCACAAAATGTGTAAAAACCAGAAAGGCAAGACAGGCCCTGGAGAACAGGGAGCCTTGTTATGCTGATGTGTGGGATGTAAATTGCCAACTGCCTCTCTGGAGGAGTGCATTGTGTTCCCTAAAACAAGTAAACAACAGAGCTACAGAGCCAAGGGCACTTCCAGTCTAGGGAATATACCTTGGGAAAACTGAAAATCAATAAGACAGAGCCACCCCAAAATTTAGGGCTGCACTGCTTACAAGGACCTCAACTTGGGTACACCTTAAATATCCCAGGAAATATAAAAATGGTTCAAAAAATTGTGGTACTTACGTACGATGGAATATCCCTCAGCCATGAAATCAATGTCATAAGACCAGTAGCAGCAAAATGGGTGGATTCAGGTACGATGATTCTAAGTGAAATAAGTCACACAGAAAAAGAAACTTATCACAAGATATCACTTATGAAGATCCTGTAAACATGGCTACACTTGAACTGAGTTAGGAAAGAGAAGAATGTCTCACATTTAGAAAACACTCTTATGCCTGCTTTAGGGGGAAGGAGAGGTGGGGTGATGCATAAAACCAGAGTTTGATATAAGCACAGGTACCGTTCCAAAAACCAACTATGGAATAGACAAGACCTACACCTTCCTCAGTGAAAGGGACTCAAAACCCCATATTTCCCGCAGAGGAATATATCTGACTAGTAAGAATCTTAAAACCTATGTATTGATATGTCTCCGTAAGGGAATCAAGTGTGTCTAGACTGCCATAAACATGGCAGCGAGAATCAGCTCAAACCCACTATAAAAAGGAATTTCAAGAACAAAACAAAAAAACTGGGAAATTCTTTACAATTCCTTCAGGGTCTCTGATGAACCCTGGAATGACCCTATCTACAATGACAGCTGGATGTGTCAAAAGGCTGGAAACTTGGGACTGAGACGATTAGTGAGATTTGGTGAGCAAATGCAGACCCTTTAAAGCAATAATGCATGGCACCCATTCCATGGGTCCCAACTCTCCAGGTTGAAGGGAATATTACTACAGTTATAACATGTACCGGAAACCTAGAGAACGGACACACTGTGAATACGAAAGGTTTCTAAACCTCAACGAATAGTCCCTCTCCTGGTGCTCCGGTTTGACATTCCATCTGCTTTACTATCAACCTCCCAACTTGGAGAGACAGCCCCTTTAACCTCCTGGTTCGCACAGGTTTCCAATTTGGCAGAGGATGAAAGGGTAGAGGGAGAACCAATGAGAGAGTAGCTGTTAGGCATTTGGACGGGAACATATCACTGTAATTTCCCGGCAGGAAGAAGAATTAACCAAAGTCTCAGCCACCCACCGGGAACCAATATAGGTCCTGAACCAAAATTTTGGACTTGCGGTCAGCTCACCAAAAACGAGTTGAAAAATGGAGCTCAGGGGCACAGCAATTCACAATCTGGCCGAGTAATAAAGGACAACTATCGTCCAAATATCTGTTGAGGGAAGGCAACGAGGCGGACTTGAAAGCGAGGCAGAATAGCAGGAAACAGATTTCAAGAGGTACGTTGGAATCGCCTTTAAAGCACAGGAAGAGGGGCACAACTTCGACAATGATGCACTTGGCCAAAAAGGGCGTATGCGTTTTCTCCTGAATATATTCAGGAGAAAACGCATACACCCTTTTTGGCCAAGCAAGCAAGCGGGCAATGCAAATCTGCACTACAAAGAAGTATCACTTCCCACCGGTCAAAAGGGACATCCACAAAATGTGTAAAAGCCAGAAAGGCAAGACTGGCCCTGGAGAACAGGGAGCCTTGTTATG
This sequence comes from Hyperoodon ampullatus, assembly GCF_949752795.1. NCBI lineage: Eukaryota > Metazoa > Chordata > Mammalia > Artiodactyla > Ziphiidae > Hyperoodon > Hyperoodon ampullatus. Next base: position 263,489 of record NW_027640938.1, on the reverse strand, counting down.
CTGATGAGCGGGATGTAAATTGCCAACGGCCTCTCTGGAGGAGTGCATTGTGTTCCCTAAAACAAGTAAACAACAGAGCTACAGAGCCAAGGGCATTTCCAGTCTAGGGAATATTCCTTGGGAAAACTGAAAATCAATAAGACAGAGCCACCCCAAAATTTAGGGCAGCACTGCTTACAAGGACCTCAACTTGGGTACACCTTAAATATCCCAGGAAATATAAAAATGGTTCAAAAAATTGTGGTACTTACGTACGATGGAATATCCCTCAGCCATGAAATCAGTGTCATAAGACCAGTAGCAGCAAAATGGGTGGATTCAGGTACGATGATTCTAAGTGAAATAAGTCACACAGAAAAAGAAACTTATCATAAGATATCACTTATGAAGATCCTGTAAACATGGCTACACTTGAACTGAGTTAGGAAAGAGAAGAATGTCTCACATTTAGAAAACACTCTTATGCCTGCTTTAGGGGGAAGGAGAGGTGGGGTGATGCATAAAACCAGAGTTTTATATAAGCACAGGTACCGTTCCAAAAACCAACTATGGAATAGACAAGACTTACACCTTCCTCAGTGAAAGGGACTCAAAACCCCATATTTCCCGCAGAGGAATATATCTGACTAGTAAGAATCTTAAAACCTATGTATTGATATGTCTCCGTAAGGGAATCAAGTGTGTCTAGACTGGCATAAACATGGCAGCGAGAATCAGCTCAAACCCACTATAAAAAGGAATTTCAAGAACAAAACAAAAAAACTGGGAAATTCTTTACAATTCCTTCAGGGTCTCTGATGAAACCTGGAATGACCCTATCTACAACGACAGCTGGATGTGGCAAAAGGCTGGAAACTTGGGACTGAGAAGATTGGTGAGATTGGGTGAGCAGATGCAGACCCTTTAAAGCAATAATGCATGGCACCCATTCCATGGGTCCCAACTCTCCAGGTTAAAGGGAATATTACTACAGTTATAACATGTACCGGAAACCTAGAGAACGGACACACTGTGAATACGAAAGGTTTTTAAAACTCAACGAATAGTCCCTCTCCTGGTGCTCCGGTTTGACTCTGCATCTGCTTTACTATCAACCTCCCAACTTGGAGAGACAGCCCCTTTAACCTCCTGGTTCACACAGGTTGCCAATTTGGCTGAGGATGAAAGGGAAGAGGGAGAACCAATGAGAGAGTAGCTGTTAGGCATTTGGACGGGCACATATCACTGTAATTTCCCAGCAGGAAGAAGAATTAACCAAAGTCTCAGCCACCCACCGGGAACCAGTATAGGTCCTGAACCAAAATTTTGGACTTGCGGTCAGCTCACCAAAAACGAGTTGAAAAATGGAGCTCAGGGGCACAGCAATTCACAAACTGGCCGAGTAATAAAGGACAACTATCGTCCAAAAATCTGTTGAGGGAAGGCAACGAGGCGGACTTGAAAGCGAGGCAGAATAGCAGGAAACAGATTTCAAGAGGTACGTTGGAATCGCCTTTAAAGCACAGGAAGAGGGGCACAACTTCGACAATGATGCACTTGGCCAAAAAGGGCGTATGCGTTTTCTCCTGAATATATTCAGGAGAAAACGCATACAACATTTTTGGCCAAGCAAGCAAGCGGGCAATGCAAATCTGCACTACAAAGAAGTATCACTTCCCACCGGTCAAAAGGGACATCCACAAAATGTGTAAAAACCAGAAAGGCAAGACAGGCCCTGGAGAACAGGGAGCCTTGTTATTCTGATGGGCGGGATGTAAATTGCCAACTGCCTCTCTGGAGGAGTGCATTGTGTTCCCTAAAACAAGTAAACAACAGAGCTACAGAGCCAAGGGCACTTCCAGTCTAGGGAATATTCCTTGGGAAAACTGAATATCAATAAGACAGAGCCACTGCAAAATTTAGGGCAGCACTGCTTACAAGGACCTCAACTTGGGTACACCTTAAAAATCCCAGGAAATATAAAATTGGTTCAAAAAATTGTGGTACTTACGTACGATGGAATATCCCTCAGCCATGAAATCAATGTCATAAGACCAGTAGCAGCAAAATGGGTGGATTCAGGTACGATGATTCTAAGTGAAATAAGACACACAGGAAAAGAAACTTAGCATAAGATATCACTTATGAAGATCCTGTAAACATGGCTACACTTGAACTGAGTTAGGAAAGAGAAGAATGTCTCACATTTAGAAAACACTCTTATGCCTGCTTAAGGAGGAAGGAGAGGTGGGGTGATGCATAAAACCAGAGTTTGATATAAGCACAGGTACCGTTCCAAAAACCAACTATGGAATAGACAAGACCTACACCTTCCTCAGTGAAAGGGACTCAAAACCACATATTTCCCGCAGAGGAATATATCTGACTAGTAAGAATCTTAAAACCTATGTATTGATATGTCTCCGTAAGGGAATCAAGTGTGTCTAGACTGGCATAAACATGGCAGCGAGAATCAGCTCAAACCCACTATAAAAAGGAATTTCAAAAACAAAACAAAAAAACTGGGAAATTCTTTACAATTCCTTCAGGGTCTCTGATGAACCCTGGAATGACCCTATCTACAACGACAGCTGGATGTGGCAAAAGGCTGGAAACTTGGGACTGAGACGATTGGTGAGATTGGGTGAGCAAATGCAGACCCTTTAAAGCAATAATGCGTGGCACCCATTCCATGGGTCCCAACTCTCCAGGTTGAAGGGAATATTACTACAGTTATAACATGTACCGGAAACCTAGAGAACGGACACATTGTGAATACGAAAGGTTTCTAAAACTCAACGAATAGTCCCTCTCCTGGTGCTCCAGTTTGACTTTCCATCTGCTTTACTATCAACCTCCCAACTTGGAGAGACAGCCCCTTTAACCTCCTGGTTCACACAGGTTTCCAATTTGTCAGAGAATGAAAGGGAAGAGGGAGAACCAATGAGAGAGTAGCTGTTAGGCATTTGGACGGGCACATATCACTGTAATTTCCCGACAGAAAGAAGAATTAACCAAAGTCTCAGCCAATCACCGGGATCCAATATAGGTCCTGAACCAAAATTTTGGACTTGCAGTCAGCTCACCAAAAACGAGTTGAAAAATGGAGTTCAGGGGCACAGCAATTCACAAACTGGCCGAGTAATAAAGGACAACTATCGTCCAAAAATCTGTTGAGGGAAGGCAACGAGGCGGACTTGGAAGCGAGGCAGAATAGCAGGAAACAGATTTCAAGAGGTACGTTGGAATCGCCTTTAAAGCACAGGAAGAGGGGCACAACTTCGACAATGATGCACTTGGCCAAAAAGGGCGTATGTGTTTCTCCTGAATATATTCAGGAGAAAACGCATACGCCCTTTTTGGCCAAGCAAGCAAGCGGGCAATGCAAATCTGCACTACAAATAAGTATCACTTCCCACCGGTCAAAAGGGACATCCACAAAATGTGTAAAAACCAGAAAGGCAAGACAGGCCCTGGAGAACAGGGAGCCTTGTTATGCTGATGTGTGCGATGTAAATTGCCAACTGCCTCTCTGGAGGAGTGCATTGTGTTCCCTAAAACAAGTAAACAACAGAGCTACAGAGCCAAGGGCACTTCCAGTCTAGGGAATATACCTTGGGAAAACTGAAAATCAATAAGACAGAGCCACCCCAAAATTTAGGGCTGCACTGCTTACAAGGACCTCAACTTGGGTACACCTTAAATATCCCAGGAAATATAAAAATGGTTCAAAAAATTGTGGTACTTACGTACGATGGAATATCACTCAGCCATGAAATCAATGTCATAAGACCAGTAGCAGCAAAATGGGTGGATTCAGGTACGATGATTCTAAGTGAAATAAGTCACACAGAAAAAGAAACTTATCACAAGATATCACTTATGAAGATCCTGTAAACATGGCTACACTTGATCTGAGTTAGGAAAGAGAAGAATGTCTCACATTTAGAAAACACTCTTATGCCTGCTTTAGGGGGAAGGAGAGGTGGGGTGATGCATAAAACCAGAGTTTGATATAAGCACAGATACCGTTCCAAAAACCAACTATGGAATAGACAAGACATACACCTTCCTCAGTGAAAGGGATTCAAAACCCCATAGTTCCCGCAGAGGAATATATCTGACTAGTAAGAATCTTAAAACCTATGTATTGATATGTCTCCGTAAGGGAATCAAGTGTGTCTAGACTGGCATAAACATGGCAGCGAGAATCAGCTCAAAACCACTATAAAAAGGAATTTCATAAACAAAACAAAAAACTGGGAAATTCTTTACAATTCCTTCAGGGTCTCTGATGAAACATGGAATGACAATATCTACAAAGACACCTGGATGTGGCATAAGGCTGGACACTTGGGACTGAGAGGATTGGTGAGATTGGGTGAGCAAATGCAGACCGTTTAAAGCAATAATGCATGGCACCCATTCCATGGGTCCCAACTCTCCAGGTTGAAGGGAATATTACTACAGTTATAACAGGTACGAGAAACCTAGAGAACGGACACACTGTGAATATGAAAGGTTTCTAAAACTCAACGAATAGTCCCTCTCCTGGTGCTCCGGTTTGACTTTCCATCTGCTTTACTATCAATCTCCCAACTTGGAGAGACAGCCCCTTCAACCTCCTGGTTCACACAGGGTTCCAATTTGGCAGAGGATGAAAGGGAAGAGGGAGAACCAATGAGAGAGTAGCTGTTAGGTATTTGGTCGGGCATATATCACTCTAACTTCCCGGCAGGAAGAAGAATTAACCAAAGTCTCAGCCCCCCACCAGGAACCAGTATAGGTCCTGATCCAAAATTTTGGAGTTGCGGTCAGCTCACCAAAAACGAGTTGAATAATGGAGCTCAGGGGCACAGCAATTCACAAACTGGCCGAGTAATAAAGGACAACTATCGTCCAAAAATCTGTTGAGGGAAGGCAACGAGGTGGACTTGAAAGCGAGGAAGAATTGCAGGAAACAGATTTCAAGAGGTACGTTGGAATCGCCTTTAAAGCACAGGAAGAGGGGCACAACTTCGACAATGATGCACTTGGCCAAAAAGGGCGTATGCGTTTTCTCCTGAATATATTCAGGAGAAAACGCATACGCCCTTTTTGGCCAAGCAAGCAAGCGGGCAATGCAAATCTGCACTACAAAGAAGTATCACTTCCCACCGGTCAAAAGGGACATCCACAAAATGTGTAAAAACCAGAAAGGCAAGACAGGCCCTGGAGAACAGGGAGCCTTGTTATGCTGATGGGCGGGATGTAAATTGCCAACTGCCTCTCTGGAGGAGTACATTGTGTTCCCTAAAACAAGTAAACAACAGAGCTACAGAGCCAAGGGCACTTCCAGTCTAGGGAATATTCCTTGGGAAAACTGAAAATCAATAAGACAGAGCCACCCCACAATTTAGGGCTGCACTGCTTACAAGGACCTCAAGTTGGGTACACCTTAAATATCCCAGGAAATATAAAAATGGTTCAAAAAATTGTGGTACTTACTTACGATGGAATATCCCTCAGCCATGAAATCAATGTCATAAGACCAGTAGCAGCAAAATGGGTGGATTCAGGTACGATGATTCTAAGTGAAATAAGTCACACAGAAAAAGAAACTTATCATAAGATATCACATATGAAGATCCTGTAAACATGGCTACACTTGAACTGAGTTAGGAAAGAGAAGAATGTCTCACATTTAGAAAACACTCTTATGCCTGCTTAAGGGGGAAGGAGAGGTGAGGTGATGCATAAAACCAGAGTTTGATATAAGAACAGGTACCGTTCCAAAAACCAACTATGGAATAGACAAGACCTACACCTTCCTCAGTGAAAGGGACTCAAAACCCCATATTTCCCGCAGAGGAATATATCTGACTAGTAAGAATCTTAAAACCTATGTATTGATATGTCTCCGTAAGGGAATCAAGTGTGTCTAGACTGGCATAAACATGGCAGCGAGAATCAGCTCAAACCCACTATAAAAAGGAATTTCAAAAACAAAACAAAAAAACTGGGAAATTCTTTACAATTCCTTCAGGGTCTCTGATGAAACCTGGAATGACCCTATCTACAAGGACACCTGGATGTGGCATAAGGCTGGACACTTGGGACTGCGAGGATTGGTGAGATTGGGTGAGCAAATGCAGACCCTTTAAAGCAATAATGCATGGCACCCATTCCATGGGTCCCAACTCTCCAGGTTGAAGGGAATATTACTACAGTTATAACATGTACCGGAATCCTAGAGAACGGACACACTGTGAATACGAAAGGTTTCTAAAACTCAACGAATACTCCCTCTCCTGGTGCTCCGGTTTGACTTTCCATCTGCTTTACTATCAACCTCCCAACTTGGAGAGACAGCCCCTTTAACCTCCTGGTTCACACAGGTTGCCAATTTGGAAGACGATGAAAGGGAAGAGGGAGAACCAATGAGAGAGTAGCTGTTAGGCATTTGGACGGGCACATATCACTGTAATTTCCCGGCAGGAAGAAGAATTAACCAAAGTCTCAGCCACCCACTTGGAACCAGTATAGGTCCTGAACAAAAATTTTCTACTTGCGGTCAGCTAACCAAAAACGAGTTGAAAAATGGAGCTCAGGGGCACAGCAATTCACAAACTGGCCGAGTAATAAAGGACAACTATCGTCCAAAAATCTGTTGAGGGAAGGCAATGAGGCGGACTTGAAAGCGAGGCAGAATAGCAGGAAACAGATTTCAAGAGGTACATTGGAATCGCCTTTAAAGCACAGGAAGAGGGGCACAACTTCGACAATGATGCACTGGGCCAAAAAGGGCGTATGCGTTTTCTCCTGAATATATTCAGGAGAAAACGCATACGCCCTTTTTGGCCAAGCAAGCAAGCGGGCAATGCAAATCTGCACTACAAAGAAGTAACACTTCCCACCGGTCAAAAGGGACATCCACAAAATGTGTAAAAACCAGAAAGGCAAGACAGGCCCTGGAGAACAGGGAGCCTTGTTATGCTGATGGGCGGGATGTAAATTGCCAACTGCCTCTCTGGAAGAGTGCATTGTGTTCCCTAAATCAAGTAAACAACAGAGCTACAGAGCCAAGGGCACTTCCATTCTAGGGAATATACCTTGGGAAAACTGAAAATCAATAAGACAGAGCCACCCCAAAATTTAGGGCTGCACTGCTTACAAGGACCTCAACTTGGGTACACCTTAAATATCCAAGGAAATATAAAAATGGTTCAAAAAATTGTGGTACTTACGTACGATGGAATATCCCTCAGCCATGAAATCAATATCATAAGAGCAGTAGCAGCAAAATGGGTAGATTCAGGTACGATGATTCTAAGTGAAATAAGTCACAGAGAAAGAAACTTACCATAAGATATCACTTATGAAGATCCTGTAAACATGGCTACACTTGAACTGAGTTAGGAAAGAGAACAGTGTCTCACATTTAGAAAACACTCTTATGCCTGCTTAAGGGGGAAGGAGAGGTGGGGTGATGCATAAACCCAGAGTTTGATATAAGCACAGGTACCGTTCCAAAAACCAACTATGGAATAGACAAGACCTACACCTTCCTCAGTGAAAGGGACTCAAAACCCCATATTTCCCGCAGAGGAATATATCTGACTAGTAAGAATCTTAAAACCTATGTATTGATATGTCTCCGTAAGGGAATCAAGTGTGTCTAGACTGGCATAAACATGGCAGCGAGAATCAGCTCAAACCCACTATAAAAAGGAATTTCAAAAACAAAACAAAAAAACTGGGAAATTCTTTACAATTCCTTCAGGGTCTCTGATGAAACCTGGAATGACCCTATCTACAACGACAGCTGGATGTGGCAAAAGGCTGGAAACTTGGGACTGAGAGGATTGGTGAGATTGGGTGAGCAGATGCAGACCCTTTAAAGCAATAATGCATGGCACCCATTCCATGGGTCCCAACTCTCCAGGTTGAAGGGAATATTACTACAGTTATAACATGTACCGGAATCCTAGAGAACGGACACACAGTGAATACGAAAGGTTTCTAAAACTCAACGAATAGTCCCTCTCCTGGTGCTCCGGTTTGACTCTCCATCTGCTTTACTATCAACCTCCCAACTTGGAGAGACAGCCCCTTTAACCTCCTGGTTCACACAGGTTGCCAATTTGGCAGAGGATGAAAGGGAAGAGGGAGAACCAATGAGAGAGTAGCTGTTAGGCATTTGAACGGGCACATATCACTGTAATTTCCCAGAAGGAAGAAGAATTAACCAAAGTCTCAGCCACCCACCGGGAACCAGTATAGGTCCTGAACCAAAATTTTGGACTTGCGGTCAGCTCACCAAAAACGAGTTGAAAAATGGAGCTCAGGGGCACAGCAATTCACAAACTGGCCGAGTAATAAAGGACAACTATCGTCCAAAAATCTGTTGAGGGAAGGCAACGAGGCGGACTTGAAAGCGAGGCAGAATAGCAGGAAACAGATTTCAAGAGGTACGTTGGAATCACCTTTAAAGCACAGGAAGAGGGGCACAACTTCGACAATGATGCACTTGGCCAAAAAGGGTGTATGCGTTTTCTCCTGAATATATTCAGGAGAAAACGCACATAACATTTTTGACCAAGCAAGCAAGCGGGCAATGCAAATCTGCACTACAAAGAAGTATCACTTCCCACCGGTCAAAAGGGACATCCACAAAATGTGTAAAAACCAGAATGGCAAGACAGGCCCTGGAGAACAGGGAGCCTTGTTATGCTGATGGGCGGGATGTAAATTGCCAACTGCCTCTCTGGAGGAGTGCATTGTGTTCCCTAAAACAAGTAAACAACAGAGCTACAGAGCCAAGGGCACTTCCAGTCTAGGGAATATTTCTTTGGAAAACTGAATATCAATAAGACAGAGCCACCCCAAAATTTAGGGCAGCACTGCTTACAAGGACCTCAACTTGGGTACACCTTAAATATCCCAGGAAATATAAAAATTTTTCAAAAAATTGTGGTACTTATGTACAATGGAATATCCCTCAGCCATGAAATCAATGTCATAAGACCAGTAGCAGCAAAATGGGTGGATTCAGGTACGATGATTCTAAGTGAAATAAGACACACAGAAAAAGAAACTTATCATAAGATATCACTTATGAAGATCCTGTAAACATGGCTACACTTGAACTGAGTTAGGAAAGAGAAGAATGTCTCACATTTAGAAAACACTCTTATGCCTGCTTAAGGGGGAAGGAGAGGTGGGGTGATGCATAAAACTAGAGTTTGATATAAGCACAGGTACCGTTCCAAAAACCAACTATGGAATAGACAAGACCTACACCTTCCTCAGTGAAAGGGACTCAAAACCCCATATTTCCCGCAGAGGAATATATCTGACTAGTAAGAATCTTAAAACCTATGTATTGATATGTCTCCGTAAGGGAATCAAGTGTGTCTAGACTGGCATAAACATGGCAGTGAGAATCAGCTCAAACCCACTATAAAAAGGAATTTCAAAAACAAAACAAAAAAACTGGGAAATTCTTTACAATTCCTTCAGGGTCTCTGATGAACCCTGGAATGACCCTATCTACAACGACAGCTGGATATGGCAAAAGGCTGGAAACTTGGGACTGAGACGATTGGTGAGATTGGGTGAGCAAATGCAGACCCTTTAAAGCAATAATGCATGGCACCCATTCCATGGGTCCCAACTGTCCAGGTTGAAGGGAATATTACTACAGTTATAACATGTACCGGAAACCTAGAGAACGGACACACTGTGAATACGAAAGGTTTCTAAAACTCAACAAACAGTCCCTCTCCTGGTGCTCCAGTTTGACTTTCCATCTGCTTTACTATCAACCTCCCAACTTGGAGAGACAGCCCCTTTAACCTCCTGGTTCGCACAGGTTTCCAATTTGGCAGAGGATGAAAGGGAAGAGGGAGAACCAATGAGAGAGTAGCTGTTAGGCATTTGGACGGGCACATATCACTGTAATTTCCCGGCAGAAAGAAGAATTAACCAAAGTCTCAGCCACCCACCGGGAACTAATATAGGTCCTGAACCAAAATTTTGGACTTGCGGTCAGCTCACCTAAAACGAGTTGAAAAATGGAGTTCAGGGGCACAGCAGTTCACAAACTGGCCGAGTAATAAAGGACAACTATCGTCCAAAAATCTGTTGAGGGAAGGCAACGAGGCGGACTTGAAAGCGAGGCAGAATAGCAGGAAACAGATTTCAAGAGGTACGTTGGAATCGCCTTTAAAGCACAGGAAGAGGGGCACAAATTCGACAATGATGCACTTGGCCAAAAAGGGCGTATGTGTTTCTCCTGAATATATTCAGGAGAAAACGCATACGCCCTTTTTGGCCAAGCAAGCAAGCGGGCAATGCAAATCTGCACTACAAAGAAGTATCACTTCCCACCGGTCAAAAGGGACATCCACAAAATGTGTAAAAACCAGAAAGGCAAGACAGGCCCTGGAGAACAGGGAGCCTTGTTATGCTGATGGGCGGGATGTAAATTGCCAACTGCCTCTCTGGAGGAGTGCACTGTGTTCCCTAAAACAAGTAAAGAACTGAGCTACAGAGCCAAGGGCACTTCCAGCCTAGGGAATATACTTTGGGAAAACTGAAAATCAATAAGACAGAGCCACCCCAAAATTTAGGGCTGCACTGCTTACAAGGACCTCAACTTGGGTACACCTTAAATATCCCAGGAAATATAAAAATGGTTCAAAAAATTGTGGTACTTACGTACGATGGAATATCCCTCAGCCATGAAATCAATGTCATAAGACCAGTAGCAGCAAAATGGGTGGATTCATGTACGATGATTCTAAGTGAAATAAGTCACACAGAAAAAGAAACATATCACAAGATATCACTTATGAAGATCCTGTAAACATGGCTACACTTGAACTGAGTTAGGAAAGAGAAGAATGTCTCACATTTAGAAAACACTCTTATGCCTGCTTTAGGGGGAAGGAGAGGTGGGGTGATGCATAAAACCAGAGTTTGATATAAGCACAGGTACCGTTCCAAAAACCAACTATGGAATAGACAAGACCTACACCTTCCTCAGTGAAAGGGACTCAAAACCCCATAGTTCCCGCAGAGGAATATATCTGACTAGTAAGAATCTTAAAACCTATGTATTGATATATCTCCGCAAGGGAATCAAGTGTGTCTAGACTGGCATAAACATGGCAGCGAGAATCAGCTCAAAACCACTATAAAAAGGAATTTCATAAACAAAACAAAAAAACTGGGAAATTCTTTACAATTCCTTCAGGGTCTCTGATGAAACATGGAATGACAATATCTACAAAGACAGCTGGATGTGGCATAAGGCTGGACACTTGGGACTAAGAGGATTGGTGAGATTGGGTGAGCAAATGCAGACCCTTTAAAGCAATAATGCATGGCACCCATTCCATGGGTCCCAACTCTCCAGGTTGAAGGGAATATTACTACAGTTATAACATGTACGAGAAACCTAGAGAACGGACACACTGTGAATATGAAAGGTTTCTAAAACTCAACGAATAGTCCCTCTCCTGGTGCTCCGGTTTGACTTTCCATCTGCTTTACTATCAATCCCCCAACTTGGAGAGACAGCCCCTTCAACCTCCTGGTTCACACAGGTTTCCAATTTGGCAGAGGATGAAAGGGAAGAGGGAGAACCAATGAGAGAGTGGCTGTTAGGTGTTTGGTCGGGCACATATCACTCTAACTTCCCGGCAGGAAGAAGAATTAACCAAAGTCTCAGCCCCCCACCAGGAACCAGTATAGGTCCTGAACCAAAATTTTGGACTTGCGGTCAGCTCACCAAAAACGAGTTGAAAAATGGAGCTCAGGGGCACAGCAATTCACAAACTGGCCGAGTAATAAAGGACAACTATCGTCCAAAAATCTGTTGAGGGAAGGCAACGAGGCGGACTTGAAAGCGAGGCAGAATAGCAGGAAACAGATTTCAAGAGGTACGTTGGAATCGCCTTTAAAGCACAGGAAGAGGGGCACAACTTCGACAATGATGCACTTGGCCAAAAAGGGAGTATGCGTTTTCTCCTGAATATATTCAGGAGAAAACGCATACGCCCTTTTTGGCCAAGCAAGCAAGCGGGCAATGCAAATCTGCACTACAAAGAAGTATCACTTCCCACCGGTCAAAAGGGACATCCACAAAATGTGTAAAAACCAGAAAGGCAAGACAGGCCCTGGAGAACAGGGAGCATTGTTATGCTGATGGGCGGTATGTAAATTACCAACTGCCTCTCTGGAAGAGTGCATTGTGTTCCCTAAATCAAGTAAACAACAGAGCTACAGAGCCAAGGGCACTTCCATTCTAGGGAATATACCTTGGGAAAACTGAAAATCAATAAGACAGAGCCACCCCAAAATTTAGGGCTGCACTGCTTACAAGGACCTCAACTTGGGTACAGCTTAAATATCCAAGGAAATATAAAAATGGTTCAAAAAATTGTGGTACTTACGTACGATGGAATATCCCTCAGCCATGAAATCAATATCATAAGAGCAGTAGCAGCAAAATGGGTAGATTCAGGTACGATGATTCTAAGTGAAATAAGTCACAGAGAAAGAAACTTACCATAAGATATCACTTATGAAGATCCTGTAAACATGGCTACACTTGAACTGAGTTAGGAAAGAGAACAGTGTCTCACATTTAGAAAACACTCTTATGCCTGCTTAAGGGGGAAGGAGAGGTGGGGTGATGCATAAACCCAGAGTTTGATATAAGCACAGGTACCGTTCCAAAAACCAACTATGGAATAGACAAGACCTACACCTTCCTCAGTGAAAGGGACTCAAAACCCCATATTTCCCGCAGAGGAATATATCTGACTAGTAAGAATCTTAAAACCTATGTATTGATATGTCTCCGTAAGGGAATCAAGTGTGTCTAGACTGGCATAAACATGGCAGCGAGAATCAGCTCAAACCCACTATAAAAAGGAATTTCAAAAACAAAACAAAAAAACTGGGAAATTCTTTACAATTCCTTCAGGGTCTCTGATGAAACCTGGAATGACCCTATCTACAACGACAGCTGGATGTGGCAAAAGGCTGGAAACTTGGGACTGAGAGGATTGGTGAGATTGGGTGAGCAGATGCAGACCCTTTAAAGCAATAATGCATGGCACCCATTCCATGGGTCCCAACTCTCCAGGTTGAAGGGAATATTACTACAGTTATAACATGTACCGGAATCCTAGAGAACGGACACACAGTGAATACGAAAGGTTTCTAAAACTCAACGAATAGTCCCTCTCCTGGTGCTCCGGTTTGACTCTCCATCTGCTTTACTATCAACCTCCCAACTTGGAGAGACAGCCCCTTTAACCTCCTGGTTCACACAGGTTGCCAATTTGGCAGAGGATGAAAGGGAAGAGGGAGAACCAATGAGAGAGTAGCTGTTAGGCATTTGAACGGGCACATATCACTGTAATTTCCCGGAAGGAAGAAGAATTAACCAAAGTCTCAGCCACCCACCGGGAACCAGTATAGGTCCTGAACCAAAATTTTGGACTTGCGGTCAGCTCACCAAAAACGAGTTGAAAAATGGAGCTCAGGGGCACAGCAATTCACAAACTGGCCGAGTAATAAAGGACAACTATCGTCCAAAAATCTGTTGAGGGAAGGCAACGAGGCGGACTTGAAAGCGAGGCAGAATAGCAGGAAACAGATTTCAAGAGGTACGTTGGAATCACCTTTAAAGCACAGGAAGAGGGGCACAACTTCGACAATGATGCACTTGGCCAAAAAGGGTGTATGCGTTTTCTCCTGAATATATTCAGGAGAAAACGCACATAACATTTTTGGCCAAGCAAGCAAGCGGGCAATGCAAATCTGCACTACAAAGAAGTATCACTTCCCACCGGTCAAAAGGGACATCCACAAAATGTGTAAAAACCAGAATGGCAAGACAGGCCCTGGAGAACAGGGAGCCTTGTTATGCTGATGGGCGGGATGTAAATTGCCAACTGCCTCTCTGGAGGAGTGCATTGTGTTCCCTAAAACAAGTAAACAACAGAGCTACAGAGCCAAGGGCACTTCCAGTCTAGGGAATATTTCTTTGGAAAACTGAATATCAATAAGACAGAGCCACCCCAAAATTTAGGGCAGCACTGCTTACAAGGACCTCAACTTGGGTACACCTTAAATATCCCAGGAAATATAAAAATTTTTCAAAAAATTGTGGTACTTATGTACAATGGAATATCCCTCAGCCATGAAATCAATGTCATAAGACCAGTAGCAGCAAAATGGGTGGATTCAGGTACGATGATTCTAAGTGAAATAAGACACACAGAAAAAGAAACTTATCATAAGATATCACTTATGAAGATCCTGTAAACATGGCTACACTTGAACTGAGTTAGGAAAGAGAAGAATGTCTCACATTTAGAAAACACTCTTATGCCTGCTTAAGGGGGAAGGAGAGGTGGGGTGATGCATAAAACCAGAGTTTGATATAAGCACAGGTACCGTTCCAAAAACCAACTATGGAATAGACAAGACCTACACCTTCCTCAGTGAAAGGGACTCAAAACCCCATATTTCCCGCAGAGGAATATATCTGACTAGTAAGAATCTTAAAACCTATGTATTGATATGTCTCCGTAAGGGAATCAAGTGTGTCTAGACTGGCATAAACATGGCAGTGAGAATCAGCTCAAACCCACTATAAAAAGGAATTTCAAAAACAAAACAAAAAAACTGGGAAATTCTTTACAATTCCTTCAGGGTCTCTGATGAACCCTGGAATGACCCTATCTACAACGACAGCTGGATGTGGCAAAAGGCTGGAAACTTGGGACTGAGACGATTGGTGAGATTGGGTGAGCAAATGCAGACCCTTTAAAGCAATAATGCATGGCACCCATTCCATGGGTCCCAACTGTCCAGGTTGAAGGGAATATTACTACAGTTATAACATGTACCGGAAACCTAGAGAACGGACACACTGTGAATACGAAACGTTTCTAAAACTCAACGAATAGTCCCTCTCCTGGGGCTCGAGTTTGACTTTCCATCTGCTTTACTATCAACCTCCCAACTTGGAGAGACAGCCCCTTTAACCTCCTGGTTCGCACAGGTTTCCAATTTGGCAGAGGATGAAAGGGAAGAGGGAGAACCAATGAGAGAGTAGCTGTTAGGCATTTGGACGGGCACATATCACTGTAATTTCCCGGCAGAAAGAAGAATTAACCAAAGTCTCACCCACCCACCGGGAACCAATATAGGTCCTGAACCAAAATTTTGGACTTGCGGTCAGCTCACCAAAAACGAGTTGAAAAATGGAGTTCAGGGGCACAGCAATTCACAAACTGGCCGAGTAATAAAGGACAACTATCGTCCAAAAATCTGTTGAGGGAAGGCAACGAGGCGGACTTGAAAGCGAGGCAGAATAGCAGGAAACAGATTTCAAGAGGTACGTTGGAATCGCCTTTAAAGCACAGGAAGAGGGGCACAAATTCGACAATGATGCACTTGGCCAAAAAGGGCGTATGTGTTTCTCCTGAATATATTCAGGAGAAAACGCATACGCCCTTTTTGGCCAAGCAAGCAAGCGGGAAATGCAAATCTGCACTACAAAGAAGTATCACTTCCCACCGGTCAAAAGGGACATCCACAAAATGTGTAAAAACCAGAAAGGCAAGACAGGCCCTGGAGAACAGGGAGCCTTGTTATGCTGATGTGTGGGATGTAAATTGCCAACTGCCTCTCTGGAGGAGTGCATTGTGTTCCCTAAAACAAGTAAACAACAGAGCTACAGAGCCAAGGGCACTTCCAGTCTAGGGAATATACCTTGGGTAAACTGAAAATCAATAAGACAGAGCCACCCCAAAATTTAGGGCTGCACTGCTTACAAGGACCTCAACTTGGGTACACCTTAAATATCCCAGGAAATATAAAAATGGTTCAAAAAATTGTGGTACTTACGTACGATGGAATATCCCTCAGCCATGAAATCAATGTCATAAGACCAGTAGCAGCAAAATGGGTGGATTCAAGTACGATGATTCTAAGTGAAATAAGTCACACAGAAAAAGAAACTTATCACAAGATAACACTTATGAAGATCCTGTAAACATGGCTACACTTGAACTGAGTTAGGAAAGAGAAGAATGTCTCACATTTAGAAAACACTCTTATGCCTGCTTTAGGGGGAAGGAGAGGTGGGTTGATGCATAAAATCAGAGTTTGATATAAGCACAGGTACCGTTCCAAAAACCAACTATGGAATATACAAGACCTACACCTTCCTCAGTGAAAGGGACTCAAAACCCCATAGTTCCCGCAGAGGAATATATCTGACTAGTAAGAATCTTAAAACCTATGTATTGATATGTCTCCGTAAGGGAATCAAGTGTGTCTAGACTGGCATAAACATGGCAGTGAGAATCAGCTCAAAACCACTATAAAAAGGAATTTCATAAACAAAACAAAAAAACTGGGAAATTCTTTACAATTCCTTCAGGGTCTCTGATGAAACATGGAATGACAATATCTACAAAGACAGCTGGATGTGGCATAAGGCTGGACACTTGGGACTGAGAGGATTGTTGAGTTTGGGTGAGCAAATGCAGACCCTTTAAAGCAATAATGCATGGCACCCATTCCATGGGTCCCAACTCTCCAGGTTGAAGGGAATATTACTACAGTTATAACATGTACGAGAAACCTAGAGAACGGACACACTGTGAATATGAAAGGTTTCTAAAACTCAACGAATAGTCCCTCTCCTGGTGCTCCGGTTTGACTTTCCATCTGCTTTACTATCAATCTCCCAACTTGGAGAGACAGCCCCTTCAACCTCCTGGTTCACACAGGTTTCCAATTTGGCAGAGGATGAAAGGGAAGAGGGAGAACCAATGAGAGAGTAGCTGTTAGGTATTTGGTCGGGCACATATCACTCTAACTTCCCGGCAGGAAGAAGAATTAACCAAAGTCTCAGCCCCCCACCGGGAACCAGCTTAGTTCCTGAACCAAAATGTTGGACTTGTGGTCAGCTCACCAAAAACGAGTTGAAAAATGGAGCTCAGGGGCACAGCAATTCACAAACTGGCCGAGTAATAAAGGACAACTATCGTCCAAAAATCTGTTGAGGGAAGGCAACGAGGCGGATTTGAAAGCGAGGCAGAATAGCAGGAAACAGATTTCAAGAAGTACGTTGGAATCGCCTTTAAAGCACAGGAAGAGGGGCACAACTTCGACAATGATGCACTTGGCCAAAAAGGGCGTATGCGTTTTCTCCTGAAAATATTCAGGAGAAAACGCATACACCATTTTTGGCCAAGCAAGAAAGCGGGAAATGCAAATCTGCACTACAAAGAAGTATCACTTCCCACCGGTCAAAAGGGACAACCACAAAATGTGTAAAAACCAGAAAGGCAAGACAGGCCCTGGAGAACAGGGAGCCTTGTTATGCTGATGGGCGGGATGTAAATTGCCAACTGCCTCTCTGGAGGAGTGCATTGTGTTCCCTAAAACAAGTAAACAACAGAGCTACAGAGCCAAGGGCACTTCCAGTCAAGGGAATATTCCTTGGGAAAACTGAAAATCAATAAGACAGAGCCACCCCAAAATTTAAGGCAGCACTGCTTACAAGGACCTCAACTTGGGTACACCTTAAATATCCCAGGAAATATAAAAATGGTTCAAAAAATTGTGGTACTTACGTACGATGGAATATCCCTCAGCCATGAAATCAATGTCATAAGACCAGTAGCAGCAAAATGGGTGGATTCAGGTACGATGATTCTAAGTGAAATAAGTCACAGAGAAAAAGAAACTTATCATAAGATATCACTTATGAAGATCCTGTAAACATGGCTACACTAGAACTGAGTTAGGAAAGAGAAGAATGTCTCACATTTAGAAAACACTCTTATGCCTGCTTAAGGGGGAAGGAGAGGTGGGGTGATGCATAAAACCAGAGTTTGATATAAGCACAGGTACCGTTCCAAAAACCAACTATGGAATAGACAAGACCTACACCTTCCTCAGTGAAAAGGACTCAAAACCCCATATTTCCCGCAGAGGAATATATCTGACTAGTAAGAATCTTAAAACCTATGTATTGATATGTCTCCGTAAGGGAATCAAGTGTGTCTAGACTGGCATAAACATGGCAGCGAGAATCAGCTCAAACCCACTATAAAAAGGAATTTCAAGAACAAAACAAAAAAACTGGGAAATTCTTTACAATTCCTTCAGGGTCTCTGATGAACCCTGGAATGACCCTATCTACAACGACAGCTGGATGTGGCAAAAGGCTGGAAACTTGGGACTGAGAGGATTGGTGAGATTGGGTGAGCAAATGCAGACCCTTTAAAGCAATAATGCATGGCACCCATTCCATGGGTCCCAACTCTCCAGGTTGAAGGGAATATTACTACAGTTATAACATGTACCGGAAACCTAGAGAACGGACACACTGTGAATACGAAAGGTTTCTAAAACTCAACGAATAGTCCCTCTCCTGGTGCTCCGGTTTCACTTTCCATCTGCTTTACTATCAACCTCCCAACTTGGAGAGACAGCCCATTTAACCTCCTGGTTCGCACAGGTTTCCAATTTGGCAGAGGATGAAAGGGAAGAGGGAGAACCAATGAGAGAGTAGCTGTTAGGCATTTGGACGGGCACATATCACTGTAATTTCCCGGCAGAAAGAAGAATTAACCAAAGTCTCAGCCACCCACCGGGAACTAATATAGGTCCTGAACCAAAATTTTGGACTTGCGGTCAGCTCACCTAAAACGAGTTGAAAAATGGAGTTCAGGGGCACAGCAATTCACAAACTGGCCGAGTAATAAAGGACAACTATCGTCCAAAAATCTGTTGAGGGAAGGCAACGAGGCGGACTTGAAAGCGAGGCAGAATAGCAGGAAACAGATTTCAAGAGGTACGTTGGAATCGCCTTTAAAGCACAGGAAGAGGGGCACAAATTCGACAATGATGCACTTGGCCAAAAAGGGCGTATGTGTTTCTCCTGAATATATTCAGGAGAAAACGCATACGCCCTTTTTGGCCAAGCAAGCAAGCGGGCAATGCAAATCTGCACTACAAAGAAGTATCACTTCCCACCGGTCAAAAGGGACATCCACAAAATGTGTAAAAACCAGAAAGGCAAGACAGGCCCTGGAGAACAGGGAGCCTTGTTATGCTGATGAGCGGGATGTAAATTGCCAACTGCCTCTCTGGAGGAGTGCACTGTGTTCCCTAAAACAAGTAAAGAACTGAGCTACAGAGCCAAGGGCACTTCCAGCCTAGGGAATATACCTTGGGAAAACTGAAAATCAATAAGACAGAGCCACCCCAAAATTTAGGGCTGCACTGCTTACAAGGACCTCAACTTGGGTACACCTTAAATATCCCAGGAAATATAAAAATGGTTCAAAAAATTGTGGTACTTACGTACGATGGAATATCCCTCAGCCATGAAATCAATGTCATAAGACCAGTAGCAGCAAAATGGGTGGATTCAGGTACGATGATTCTAAGTGAAATAAGTCACACAGAAAAAGAATCATATCACAAGATATCACTTATGAAGATCCTGTAAACATGGCTACACTTGAACTGAGTTAGGAAAGAGAAGAATGTCTCACATTTAGAAAACACTCTTATGCCTGCTTTAGGGGGAAGGAGAGGTGGGGTGATGCATAAAACCAGAGTTTGATATAAGCACAGGTACCGTTCCAAAAACCAACTATGGAATAGACAAGACCTACACCTTCCTCAGTGAAAGGGACTCAAAACCCCATAGTTCCCGCAGAGGAATATATCTGACTAGTAAGAATCTTAAAACCTATGTATTGATATATCTCCGCAAGGGAATCAAGTGTGTCTAGACTGGCATAAACATGGCAGCGAGAATCAGCTCAAAACCACTATAAAAAGGAATTTCATAAACAAAACAAAAAAACTGGGAAATTCTTTACAATTCCTTCAGGGTCTCTGATGAAACATGGAATGACAATATCTACAAAGACAGCTGGATGTGGCATAAGGCTGGACACTTGGGACTAAGAGGATTGGTGAGATTGGGTGAGCAAATGCAGACCCTTTAAAGCAATAATGCATGGCACCCATTCCATGGGTCCCAACTCTCCAGGTTGAAGGGAATATTACTACAGTTATAACATGTACGAGAAACCTAGAGAACGGACACACTGTGAATATGAAAGGTTTCTAAAACTCAACGAATAGTCCCTCTCCTGGTGCTCCGGTTTGACTTTCCATCTGCTTTACTATCAATCTCCCAACTTGGAGAGACAGCCCCTTCAACCTCCTGGTTCACACAGGTTTCCAATTTGGCAGAGGATGAAAGGGAAGAGGGAGAACCAATGAGAGAGTAGCTGTTAGGTATTTGGTCGGGCACATATCACTCTAACTTCCCGGCAGGAAGAAGAATTAACCAAAGTCTCAGCCCCCCACCAGGAACCAGTATAGGTCCTGAACCAAAATTTTGGACTTGCGGTCAGCTCACCAAAAACGAGTTGAAAAATGGAGCTCAGGGGCACAGCAATTCACAAACTGGCCGAGTAATAAAGGACAACTATCGTCCAAAAATCTGTTGAGGGAAGGCAACGAGGCGGACTTGAAAGCGAGGCAGAATAGCAGGAAACAGATTTCAAGAGGTACGTTGGAATCGCCTTTAAAGCACAGGAAGAGGGGCACAACTTCGACAATGATGCACTTGGCCAAAAAGGGAGTATGCGTTTTCTCCTGAATATATTCAGGAGAAAACGCATACGCCCTTTTTGGCCAAGCAAGCAAGCGGGCAATGCAAATCTGCACTACAAAGAAGTAACACTTCCCACCGGTCAAAAGGGACATCCACAAAATGTGTAAAAACCAGAAAGGCAAGACAGGCCCTGGAGAACAGGGAGCCTTGTTATGCTGATGGGCGGGATGTAAATTACCAACTGCCTCTCTGGAGGAGTGCATTGTGTTCCCTAAAACAAGTAAACAACAGAGCTACAGAGCCAAGGGCACTTCCATTCTAGGGAATATACCTTGGGAAAACTGAAAATCAATAAGACAGAGCCACCCCAAAATTTAGGGCTGCACTGCTTACAAGGACCTCAACTTGGGTACACCTTAAATATCCAAGGAAATATAAAAATGGTTCAAAAAATTGTGGTACTTACGTACGATGGAATATCCCTCAGCCATGAAATCAATATCATAAGAGCAGTAGCAGCAAAATGGGTAGATTCAGGTACGATGATTCTAAGTGAAATAAGTCACAGAGAAAGAAACTTACCATAAGATATCACTTATGAAGATCCTGTAAACATGGCTACACTTGAACTGAGTTAGGAAAGAGAACAGTGTCTCACATTTAGAAAACACTCTTATGCCTGCTTAAGGGGGAAGGAGAGGTGGGGTGATGCATAAACCCAGAGTTTGATATAAGCACAGGTACCGTTCCAAAAACCAACTATGGAATAGACAAGACCTACACCTTCCTCAGTGAAAGGGACTCAAAACCCCATATTTCCCGCAGAGGAATATATCTGACTAGTAAGAATCTTAAAACCTATGTATTGATATGTCTCCGTAAGGGAATCAAGTGTGTCTAGACTGGCATAAACATGGCAGCGAGAATCAGCTCAAACCCACTATAAAAAGGAATTTCAAAAACAAAACAAAAAAACTGGGAAATTCTTTACAATTCCTTCAGGGTCTCTGATGAAACCTGGAATGACCCTATCTACAACGACAGCTGGATGTGGCAAAAGGCTGGAAACTTGGGACTGAGAGGATTGGTGAGATTGGGTGAGCAGATGCAGACCCTTTAAAGCAATAATGCATGGCACCCATTCCATGGGTCCCAACTCTCCAGGTTGAAGGGAATATTACTACAGTTATAACATGTACCGGAATCCTAGAGAACGGACACACAGTGAATACGAAAGGTTTCTAAAACTCAACGAATAGTCCCTCTCCTGGTGCTCCGGTTTGACTCTCCATCTGCTTTACTATCAGCCTCCCAACTTGGAGAGACAGCCCCTTTAACCTCCTGGTTCACACAGGTTGCCAATTTGGCAGAGGATGAAAGGGAAGAGGGAGAACCAATGAGAGAGTAGCTGTTAGGCATTTGAACGGGCACATATCACTGTAATTTCCCGGAAGGAAGAAGAATTAACCAAAGTCTCAGCCACCCACCGGGAACCAGTATAGGTCCTGAACCAAAATTTTGGACTTGCGGTCAGCTCACCAAAAACGAGTTGAAAAATGGAGCTCAGGGGCACAGCAATTCACAAACTGGCCGAGTAATAAAGGACAACTATCGTCCAAAAATCTGTTGAGGGAAGGCAACGAGGCGGACTTGAAAGCGAGGCAGAATAGCAGGAAACAGATTTCAAGAGGTACGTTGGAATCGCCTTTAAAGCACAGGAAGAGGGGCACAACTTCGACAATGATGCACTTGGCCAAAAAGGGAGTATGCGTTTTCTCCTGAATATATTCAGGAGAAAACGCATACGCCCTTTTTGGCCAAGCAAGCAAGCGGGCAATGCAAATCTGCACTACAAAGAAGTAACACTTCCCACCGGTCAAAAGGGACATCCACAAAATGTGTAAAAACCAGAAAGGCAAGACAGGCCCTGGAGAACAGGGAGCCTTGTTATGCTGATGGGCGGGATGTAAATTACCAACTGCCTCTCTGGAGGAGTGCATTGTGTTCCCTAAAACAAGTAAACAACAGAGCTACAGAGCCAAGGGCACTTCCATTCTAGGGAATATACCTTGGGAAAACTGAAAATCAATAAGACAGAGCCACCCCAAAATTTAGGGCTGCACTGCTTACAAGGACCTCAACTTGGGTACACCTTAAATATCCAAGGAAATATAAAAATGGTTCAAAAAATTGTGGTACTTACGTACGATGGAATATCCCTCAGCCATGAAATCAATATCATAAGAGCAGTAGCAGCAAAATGGGTAGATTCAGGTACGATGATTCTAAGTGAAATAAGTCACAGAGAAAGAAACTTACCATAAGATATCACTTATGAAGATCCTGTAAACATGGCTACACTTGAACTGAGTTAGGAAAGAGAACAGTGTCTCACATTTAGAAAACACTCTTATGCCTGCTTAAGGGGGAAGGAGAGGTGGGGTGATGCATAAACCCAGAGTTTGATATAAGCACAGGTACCGTTCCAAAAACCAACTATGGAATAGACAAGACCTACACCTTCCTCAGTGAAAGGGACTCAAAACCCCATATTTCCCGCAGAGGAATATATCTGACTAGTAAGAATCTTAAAACCTATGTATTGATATGTCTCCGTAAGGGAATCAAGTGTGTCTAGACTGGCATAAACATGGCAGCGAGAATCAGCTCAAACCCACTATAAAAAGGAATTTCAAAAACAAAACAAAAAAACTGGGAAATTCTTTACAATTCCTTCAGGGTCTCTGATGAAACCTGGAATGACCCTATCTACAACGACAGCTGGATGTGGCAAAAGGCTGGAAACTTGGGACTGAGAGGATTGGTGAGATTGGGTGAGCAGATGCAGACCCTTTAAAGCAATAATGCATGGCACCCATTCCATGGGTCCCAACTCTCCAGGTTGAAGGGAATATTACTACAGTTATAACATGTACCGGAATCCTAGAGAACGGACACACAGTGAATACGAAAGGTTTCTAAAACTCAACGAATAGTCCCTCTCCTGGTGCTCCGGTTTGACTCTCCATCTGCTTTACTATCAACCTCCCAACTTGGAGAGACAGCCCCTTTAACCTCCTGGTTCACACAGGTTGCCAATTTGGCAGAGGATGAAAGGGAAGAGGGAGAACCAATGAGAGAGTAGCTGTTAGGCATTTGAACGGGCACATATCACTGTAATTTCCCGGAAGGAAGAAGAATTAACCAAAGTCTCAGCCACCCACCGGGAACCAGTATAGGTCCTGAACCAAAATTTTGGACTTGCGGTCAGCTCACCAAAAACGAGTTGAAAAATGGAGCTCAGGGGCACAGCAATTCACAAACTGGCCGAGTAATAAAGGACAACTATCGTCCAAAAATCTGTTGAGGGAAGGCAACGAGGCGGACTTGAAAGCGAGGCAGAATAGCAGGAAACAGATTTCAAGAGGTACGTTGGAATCACCTTTAAAGCACAGGAAGAGGGGCACAACTTCGACAATGATGCACTTGGCCAAAAAGGGTGTATGCGTTTTCTCCTGAATATATTCAGGAGAAAACGCACATAACATTTTTGGCCAAGCAAGCAAGCGGGCAATGCAAATCTGCACTACAAAGAAGTATCACTTCCCACCGGTCAAAAGGGACATCCACAAAATGTGTAAAAACCAGAAAGGCAAGACAGGCCCTGGAGAACAGGGAGCCTTGTTATGCTGATGGGCGGGATGTAAATTGCCAACTGCCTCTCTGGAGGAGTGCATTGTGTTCCCTAAAACAAGTAAACAACAGAGCTACAGAGCCAAGGGCACTTCCAGTCTAGGGAATATTTCTTTGGAAAACTGAATATCAATAAGACAGAGCCACCCCAAAATTTAGGGCAGCACTGCTTACAAGGACCTCAACTTGGGTACACCTTAAATATCCCAGGAAATATAAAAATGGTTCAAAAAATTGTGGTACTTACTTACGATGGAATATCCCTCAGCCATGAAATCAATGTCATAAGACCAGTAGCAGCAAAATGGGTGGATTCAGGTACGATGATTCTAAGTGAAATAAGTCACACAGAAAAAGAAACTTATCATAAGATATCACATATGAAGATCCTGTAAACATGGCTACACTTGAACTGAGTTAGGAAAGAGAAGAATGTCTCACATTTAGAAAACACTCTTATGCCTGCTTAAGGGGGAAGGAGAGGTGAGGTGATGCATAAAACCAGAGTTTGATATAAGAACAGGTACCGTTCCAAAAACCAACTATGGAATAGACAAGACCTACACCTTCCTCAGTGAAAGGGACTCAAAACCCCATATTTCCCGCAGAGGAATATATCTGACTAGTAAGAATCTTAAAACCTATGTATTGATATGTCTCCGTAAGGGAATCAAGTGTGTCTAGACTGGCATAAACATGGCAGCGAGAATCAGCTCAAACCCACTATAAAAAGGAATTTCAAAAACAAAACAAAAAAACTGGGAAATTCTTTACAATTCCTTCAGGGTCTCTGATGAAACCTGGAATGACCCTATCTACAAGGACACCTGGATGTGGCATAAGGCTGGACACTTGGGACTGCGAGGATTGGTGAGATTGGGTGAGCAAATGCAGACCCTTTAAAGCAATAATGCATGGCACCCATTCCATGGGTCCCAACTCTCCAGGTTGAAGGGAATATTAATACAGTTATAACATATACCGGAATCCTAGAGAACAGACACACTGTGAATACGAAAGGTTTCTAAAACTCAACGAATACTCCCTCTGCTGGTGCTCCGGTTTGACTTTCCATCTGCTTTACTATCAACCTCCCAACTTGGAGAGACAGCCCCTTTAACCTCCTGGTTCACACAGGTTGCCAATTTGGAAGACGATGAAAGGGAAGAGGGAGAACCAATGAGAGAGTAGCTGTTAGGCATTTGGACGGGCACATATCACTGTAATTTCCCGGCAGGAAGAAGAATTAACCAAAGTCTCAGCCACCCACTTGGAACCAGTATAGGTCCTGAACAAAAATTTTCTACTTGCGGTCAGCTAACCAAAAACGAGTTGAAAAATGGAGCTCAGGGGCACAGCAATTCACAAACTGGCCGAGTAATAAAGGACAACTATCGTCCAAAAATCTGTTGAGGGAAGGCAATGAGGCGGACTTGAAAGCGAGGCAGAATAGCAGGAAACAGATTTCAAGAGGTACATTGGAATCGCCTTTAAAGCACAGGAAGAGGGGCACAACTTCGACAATGATGCACTGGGCCAAAAAGGGCGTATGCGTTTTCTCCTGAATATATTCAGGAGAAAACGCATACGCCCTTTTTGGCCAAGCAAGCAAGCGGGCAATGCAAATCTGCACTACAAAGAAGTAACACTTCCCACCGGTCAAAAGGGACATCCACAAAATGTGTAAAAACCAGAAAGGCAAGACAGGCCCTGGAGAACAGGGAGCCTTGTTATGCTGATGGGCGGGATGTAAATTGCCAACTGCCTCTCTGGAAGAGTGCATTGTGTTCCCTAAATCAAGTAAACAACAGAGCTACAGAGCCAAGGGCACTTCCATTCTAGGGAATATACCTTGGGAAAACTGAAAATCAATAAGACAGAGCCACCCCAAAATTTAGGGCTGCACTGCTTACAAGGACCTCAACTTGGGTACACCTTAAATATCCAAGGAAATATAAAAATGGTTCAAAAAATTGTGGTACTTACGTACGATGGAATATCCCTCAGCCATGAAATCAATATCATAAGAGCAGTAGCAGCAAAATGGGTAGATTCAGGTACGATGATTCTAAGTGAAATAAGTCACAGAGAAAGAAACTTACCATAAGATATCACTTATGAAGATCCTGTAAACATGGCTACACTTGAACTGAGTTAGGAAAGAGAACAGTGTCTCACATTTAGAAAACACTCTTATGCCTGCTTAAGGGGGAAGGAGAGGTGGGGTGATGCATAAACCCAGAGTTTGATATAAGCACAGGTACCGTTCCAAAAACCAACTATGGAATAGACAAGACCTACACCTTCCTCAGTGAAAGGGACTCAAAACCCCATATTTCCCGCAGAGGAATATATCTGACTAGTAAGAATCTTAAAACCTATGTATTGATATGTCTCCGTAAGGGAATCAAGTGTGTCTAGACTGGCATAAACATGGCAGCGAGAATCAGCTCAAACCCACTATAAAAAGGAATTTCAAAAACAAAACAAAAAAACTGGGAAATTCTTTACAATTCCTTCAGGGTCTCTGATGAAACCTGGAATGACCCTATCTACAACGACAGCTGGATGTGGCAAAAGGCTGGAAACTTGGGACTGAGAGGATTGGTGAGATTGGGTGAGCAGATGCAGACCCTTTAAAGCAATAATGCATGGCACCCATTCCATGGGTCCCAACTCTCCAGGTTGAAGGGAATATTACTACAGTTATAACATGTACCGGAATCCTAGAGAACGGACACACAGTGAATACGAAAGGTTTCTAAAACTCAACGAATAGTCCCTCTCCTGGTGCTCCGGTTTGACTCTCCATCTGCTTTACTATCAACCTCCCAACTTGGAGAGACAGCCCCTTTAACCTCCTGGTTCACACAGGTTGCCAATTTGGCAGAGGATGAAAGGGAAGAGGGAGAACCAATGAGAGAGTAGCTGTTAGGCATTTGAACGGGCACATATCACTGTAATTTCCCAGAAGGAAGAAGAATTAACCAAAGTCTCAGCCACCCACCGGGAACCAGTATAGGTCCTGAACCAAAATTTTGGACTTGCGGTCAGCTCACCAAAAACGAGTTGAAAAATGGAGCTCAGGGGCACAGCAATTCACAAACTGGCCGAGTAATAAAGGACAACTATCGTCCAAAAATCTGTTGAGGGAAGGCAACGAGGCGGACTTGAAAGCGAGGCAGAATAGCAGGAAACAGATTTCAAGAGGTACGTTGGAATCACCTTTAAAGCACAGGAAGAGGGGCACAACTTCGACAATGATGCACTTGGCCAAAAAGGGTGTATGCGTTTTCTCCTGAATATATTCAGGAGAAAACGCACATAACATTTTTGACCAAGCAAGCAAGCGGGCAATGCAAATCTGCACTACAAAGAAGTATCACTTCCCACCGGTCAAAAGGGACATCCACAAAATGTGTAAAAACCAGAATGGCAAGACAGGCCCTGGAGAACAGGGAGCCTTGTTATGCTGATGGGCGGGATGTAAATTGCCAACTGCCTCTCTGGAGGAGTGCATTGTGTTCCCTAAAACAAGTAAACAACAGAGCTACAGAGCCAAGGGCACTTCCAGTCTAGGGAATATTTCTTTGGAAAACTGAATATCAATAAGACAGAGCCACCCCAAAATTTAGGGCAGCACTGCTTACAAGGACCTCAACTTGGGTACACCTTAAATATCCCAGGAAATATAAAATTTTTTCAAAAAATTGTGGTACTTATGTACAATGGAATATCCCTCAGCCATGAAATCAATGTCATAAGACCAGTAGCAGCAAAATGGGTGGATTCAGGTACGATGATTCTAAGTGAAATAAGACACACAGAAAAAGAAACTTATCATAAGATATCACTTATGAAGATCCTGTAAACATGGCTACACTTGAACTGAGTTAGGAAAGAGAAGAATGTCTCACATTTAGAAAACACTCTTATGCCTGCTTAAGGGGGAAGGAGAGGTGGGGTGATGCATAAAACCAGAGTTTGATATAAGCACAGGTACCGTTCCAAAAACCAACTATGGAATAGACAAGACCTACACCTTCCTCAGTGAAAGGGACTCAAAACCCCATATTTCCCGCAGAGGAATATATCTGACTAGTAAGAATCTTAAAACCTATGTATTGATATGTCTCCGTAAGGGAATCAAGTGTGTCTAGACTGGCATAAACATGGCAGTGAGAATCAGCTCAAACCCACTATAAAAAGGAATTTCAAAAACAAAACAAAAAAACTGGGAAATTCTTTACAATTCCTTCAGGGTCTCTGATGAACCCTGGAATGACCCTATCTACAACGACAGCTGGATATGGCAAAAGGCTGGAAACTTGGGACTGAGACGATTGGTGAGATTGGGTGAGCAAATGCAGACCCTTTAAAGCAATAATGCATGGCACCCATTCCATGGGTCCCAACTGTCCAGGTTGAAGGGAATATTACTACAGTTATAACATGTACCGGAAACCTAGAGAACGGACACACTGTGAATACGAAAGGTTTCTAAAACTCAACAAACAGTCCCTCTCCTGGTGCTCCAGTTTGACTTTCCATCTGCTTTACTATCAACCTCCCAACTTGGAGAGACAGCCCCTTTAACCTCCTGGTTCGCACAGGTTTCCAATTTGGCAGAGGATGAAAGGGAAGAGGGAGAACCAATGAGAGAGTAGCTGTTAGGCATTTGGACGGGCACATATCACTGTAATTTCCCGGCAGAAAGAAGAATTAACCAAAGTCTCAGCCACCCACCGGGAACTAATATAGGTCCTGAACCAAAATTTTGGACTTGCGGTCAGCTCACCTAAAACGAGTTGAAAAATGGAGTTCAGGGGCACAGCAGTTCACAAACTGGCCGAGTAATAAAGGACAACTATCGTCCAAAAATCTGTTGAGGGAAGGCAACGAGGCGGACTTGAAAGCGAGGCAGAATAGCAGGAAACAGATTTCAAGAGGTACGTTGGAATCGCCTTTAAAGCACAGGAAGAGGGGCACAAATTCGACAATGATGCACTTGGCCAAAAAGGGCGTATGTGTTTCTCCTGAATATATTCAGGAGAAAACGCATACGCCCTTTTTGGCCAAGCAAGCAAGCGGGCAATGCAAATCTGCACTACAAAGAAGTATCACTTCCCACCGGTCAAAAGGGACATCCACAAAATGTGTAAAAACCAGAAAGGCAAGACAGGCCCTGGAGAACAGGGAGCCTTGTTATGCTGATGGGCGGGATGTAAATTGCCAACTGCCTCTCTGGAGGAGTGCACTGTGTTCCCTAAAACAAGTAAAGAACTGAGCTACAGAGCCAAGGGCACTTCCAGCCTAGGGAATATACCTTGGGAAAACTGAAAATCAATAAGACAGAGCCACCCCAAAATTTAGGGCTGCACTGCTTACAAGGACCTCAACTTGGGTACACCTTAAATATCCCAGGAAATATAAAAATGGTTCAAAAAATTGTGGTACTTACGTACGATGGAATATCCCTCAGCCATGAAATCAATGTCATAAGACCAGTAGCAGCAAAATGGGTGGATTCAGGTACGATGATTCTAAGTGAAATAAGTCACACAGAAAAAGAAACATATCACAAGATATCACTTATGAAGATCCTGTAAACATGGCTACACTTGAACTGAGTTAGGAAAGAGAAGAATGTCTCACATTTAGAAAACACTCTTATGCCTGCTTTAGGGGGAAGGAGAGGTGGGGTGATGCATAAAACCAGAGTTTGATATAAGCACAGGTACCGTTCCAAAAACCAACTATGGAATAGACAAGACCTACACCTTCCTCAGTGAAAGGGACTCAAAACCCCATAGTTCCCGCAGAGGAATATATCTGACTAGTAAGAATCTTAAAACCTATGTATTGATATATCTCCGCAAGGGAATCAAGTGTGTCTAGACTGGCATAAACATGGCAGCGAGAATCAGCTCAAAACCACTATAAAAAGGAATTTCATAAACAAAACAAAAAAACTGGGAAATTCTTTACAATTCCTTCAGGGTATCTGATGAAACATGGAATGACAATATCTACAAAGACAGCTGGATGTGGCATAAGGCTGGACACTTGGGACTAAGAGGATTGGTGAGATTGGGTGAGCAAATGCAGACCCTTTAAAGCAATAATGCATGGCACCCATTCCATGGGTCCCAACTCTCCAGGTTGAAGGGAATATTACTACAGTTATAACATGTACGAGAAACCTAGAGAACGGACACACTGTGAATATGAAAGGTTTCTAAAACTCAACGAATAGTCCCTCTCCTGGTGCTCCGGTTTGACTTTCCATCTGCTTTACTATCAATCCCCCAACTTGGAGAGACAGCCCCTTCAACCTCCTGGTTCACACAGGTTTCCAATTTGGCAGAGGATGAAAGGGAAGAGGGAGAACCAATGAGAGAGTGGCTGTTAGGTGTTTGGTCGGGCACATATCACTCTAACTTCCCGGCAGGAAGAAGAATTAACCAAAGTCTCAGCCCCCCACCAGGAACCAGTATAGGTCCTGAACCAAAATTTTGGACTTGCGGTCAGCTCAACAAAAACGAGTTGAAAAATGGAGCTCAGGGGCACAGCAATTCACAAACTGGCCGAGTAATAAAGGACAACTATCGTCCAAAAATCTGTTGAGGGAAGGCAACGAGGCGGACTTGAAAGCGAGGCAGAATAGCAGGAAACAGATTTCAAGAGGTACGTTGGAATCACCTTTAAAGCACAGGAAGAGGGGCACAACTTCGACAATGATGCACTTGGCCAAAAAGGGAGTATGCGTTTTCTCCTGAATATATTCAGGAGAAAACGCATACGCCCTTTTTGGCCAAGCAAGCAAGCGGGCAATGCAAATCTGCACTACAAAGAAGTATCACTTCCCACCGGTCAAAAGGGACATCCACAAAATGTGTAAAAACCAGAAAGGCAAGACAGGCCCTGGAGAACAGGGAGCATTGTTATGCTGATGGGCGGTATGTAAATTACCAACTGCCTCTCTGGAAGAGTGCATTGTGTTCCCTAAATCAAGTAAACAACAGAGCTACAGAGCCAAGGGCACTTCCATTCTAGGGAATATACCTTGGGAAAACTGAAAATCAATAAGACAGAGCCACCCCAAAATTTAGGGCTGCACTGCTTACAAGGACCTCAACTTGGGTACAGCTTAAATATCCAAGGAAATATAAAAATGGTTCAAAAAATTGTGGTACTTACGTACGATGGAATATCCCTCAGCCATGAAATCAATATCATAAGAGCAGTAGCAGCAAAATGGGTAGATTCAGGTACGATGATTCTAAGTGAAATAAGTCACAGAGAAAGAAACTTACCATAAGATATCACTTATGAAGATCCTGTAAACATGGCTACACTTGAACTGAGTTAGGAAAGAGAACAGTGTCTCACATTTAGAAAACACTCTTATGCCTGCTTAAGGGGGAAGGAGAGGTGGGGTGATGCATAAACCCAGAGTTTGATATAAGCACAGGTACCGTTCCAAAAACCAACTATGGAATAGACAAGACCTACACCTTCCTCAGTGAAAGGGACTCAAAACCCCATATTTCCCGCAGAGGAATATATCTGACTAGTAAGAATCTTAAAACCTATGTATTGATATGTCTCCGTAAGGGAATCAAGTGTGTCTAGACTGGCATAAACATGGCAGCGAGAATCAGCTCAAACCCACTATAAAAAGGAATTTCAAAAACAAAACAAAAAAACTGGGAAATTCTTTACAATTCCTTCAGGGTCTCTGATGAAACCTGGAATGACCCTATCTACAACGACAGCTGGATGTGGCAAAAGGCTGGAAACTTGGGACTGAGAGGATTGGTGAGATTGGGTGAGCAGATGCAGACCCTTTAAAGCAATAATGCATGGCACCCATTCCATGGGTCCCAACTCTCCAGGTTGAAGGGAATATTACTACAGTTATAACATGTACCGGAATCCTAGAGAACGGACACACAGTGAATACGAAAGGTTTCTAAAACTCAACGAATAGTCCCTCTCCTGGTGCTCCGGTTTGACTCTCCATCTGCTTTACTATCAACCTCCCAACTTGGAGAGACAGCCCCTTTAACCTCCTGGTTCACACAGGTTGCCAATTTGGCAGAGGATGAAAGGGAAGAGGGAGAACCAATGAGAGAGTAGCTGTTAGGCATTTGAACGGGCACATATCACTGTAATTTCCCGGCAGGAAGAAGAATTAACCAAAGTCTCAGCCACCCACCGGGAACCAGTATAGGTCCTGAACCAAAATTTTGGACTTGCGGTCAGCTCACCAAAAACGAGTTGAAAAATGGAGCTCAGGGGCACAGCAATTCACAAACTGGCCGAGTAATAAAGGACAACTATCGTCCAAAAATCTGTTGAGGGAAGGCAACGAGGCGGACTTGAAAGCGAGGCAGAATAGCAGGAAACAGATTTCAAGAGGTACGTTGGAATCACCTTTAAAGCACAGGAAGAGGGGCACAACTTCGACAATGATGCACTTGGCCAAAAAGGGTGTATGTGTTTTCTCCTGAATATATTCAGGAGAAAACGCACATAACATTTTTGGCCAAGCAAGCAAGCGGGCAATGCAAATCTGCACTACAAAGAAGTATCACTTCCCACCGGTCAAAAGGGACATCCACAAAATGTGTAAAAACCAGAATGGCAAGACAGGCCCTGGAGAACAGGGAGCCTTGTTATGCTGATGGGCGGGATGTAAATTGCCAACTGCCTCTCTGGAGGAGTGCATTGTGTTCCCTAAAACAAGTAAACAACAGAGCTACAGAGCCAAGGGCACTTCCAGTCTAGGGAATATTTCTTTGGAAAACTGAATATCAATAAGACAGAGCCACCCCAAAATTTAGGGCAGCACTGCTTACAAGGACCTCAACTTGGGTACACCTTAAATATCCCAGGAAATATAAAAATTTTTCAAAAAATTGTGGTACTTATGTACAATGGAATATCCCTCAGCCATGAAATCAATGTCATAAGACCAGTAGCAGCAAAATGGGTGGATTCAGGTACGATGATTCTAAGTGAAATAAGACACACAGAAAAAGAAACTTATCATAAGATATCACTTATGAAGATCCTGTAAACATGGCTACACTTGAACTGAGTTAGGAAAGAGAAGAATGTCTCACATTTAGAAAACACTCTTATGCCTGCTTAAGGGGGAAGGAGAGGTGGGGTGATGCATAAAACCAGAGTTTGATATAAGCACAGGTACCGTTCCAAAAACCAACTATGGAATAGACAAGACCTACACCTTCCTCAGTGAAAGGGACTCAAAACCCCATATTTCCCGCAGAGGAATATATCTGACTAGTAAGAATCTTAAAACCTATGTATTGATATGTCTCCGTAAGGGAATCAAGTGTGTCTAGACTGGCATAAACATGGCAGTGAGAATCAGCTCAAACCCACTATAAAAAGGAATTTCAAAAACAAAACAAAAAAACTGGGAAATTCTTTACAATTCCTTCAGGGTCTCTGATGAACCCTGGAATGACCCTATCTACAACGACAGCTGGATGTGGCAAAAGGCTGGAAACTTGGGACTGAGACGATTGGTGAGATTGGGTGAGCAAATGCAGACCCTTTAAAGCAATAATGCATGGCACCCATTCCATGGGTCCCAACTGTCCAGGTTGAAGGGAATATTACTACAGTTATAACATGTACCGGAAACCTAGAGAACGGACACACTGTGAATACGAAACGTTTCTAAAACTCAACGAATAGTCCCTCTCCTGGGGCTCGAGTTTGACTTTCCATCTGCTTTACTATCAACCTCCCAACTTGGAGAGACAGCCCCTTTAACCTCCTGGTTCGCACAGGTTTCCAATTTGGCAGAGGATGAAAGGGAAGAGGGAGAACCAATGAGAGAGTAGCTGTTAGGCATTTGGACGGGCACATATCACTGTAATTTCCCGGCAGAAAGAAGAATTAACCAAAGTCTCAGCCACCCACCGGGAACCAATATAGGTCCTGAACCAAAATTTTGGACTTGCGGTCAGCTCACCAAAAACGAGTTGAAAAATGGAGTTCAGGGGCACAGCAATTCACAAACTGGCCGAGTAATAAAGGACAACTATCGTCCAAAAATCTGTTGAGGGAAGGCAACGAGGCGGACTTGAAAGCGAGGCAGAATAGCAGGAAACAGATTTCAAGAGGTACGTTGGAATCGCCTTTAAAGCACAGGAAGAGGGGCACAAATTCGACAATGATGCACTTGGCCAAAAAGGGCGTATGTGTTTCTCCTGAATATATTCAGGAGAAAACGCATACGCCCTTTTTGGCCAAGCAAGCAAGCGGGAAATGCAAATCTGCACTACAAAGAAGTATCACTTCCCACCGGTCAAAAGGGACATCCACAAAATGTGTAAAAACCAGAAAGGCAAGACAGGCCCTGGAGAACAGGGAGCCTTGTTATGCTGATGTGTGGGATGTAAATTGCCAACTGCCTCTCTGGAGGAGTGCATTGTGTTCCCTAAAACAAGTAAACAACAGAGCTACAGAGCCAAGGGCACTTCCAGTCTAGGGAATATACCTTGGGTAAACTGAAAATCAATAAGACAGAGCCACCCCAAAATTTAGGGCTGCACTGCTTACAAGGACCTCAACTTGGGTACACCTTAAATATCCCAGGAAATATAAAAATGGTTCAAAAAATTGTGGTACTTACGTACGATGGAATATCCCTCAGCCATGAAATCAATGTCATAAGACCAGTAGCAGCAAAATGGGTGGATTCAAGTACGATGATTCTAAGTGAAATAAGTCACACAGAAAAAGAAACTTATCACAAGATAACACTTATGAAGATCCTGTAAACATGGCTACACTTGAACTGAGTTAGGAAAGAGAAGAATGTCTCACATTTAGAAAACACTCTTATGCCTGCTTTAGGGGGAAGGAGAGGTGGGTTGATGCATAAAATCAGAGTTTGATATAAGCACAGGTACCGTTCCAAAAACCAACTATGGAATATACAAGACCTACACCTTCCTCAGTGAAAGGGACTCAAAACCCCATAGTTCCCGCAGAGGAATATATCTGACTAGTAAGAATCTTAAAACCTATGTATTGATATGTCTCCGTAAGGGAATCAAGTGTGTCTAGACTGGCATAAACATGGCAGTGAGAATCAGCTCAAAACCACTATAAAAAGGAATTTCATAAACAAAACAAAAAAACTGGGAAATTCTTTACAATTCCTTCAGGGTCTCTGATGAAACATGGAATGACAATATCTACAAAGACAGCTGGATGTGGCATAAGGCTGGACACTTGGGACTGAGAGGATTGTTGAGTTTGGGTGAGCAAATGCAGACCCTTTAAAGCAATAATGCATGGCACCCATTCCATGGGTCCCAACTCTCCAGGTTGAAGGGAATATTACTACAGTTATAACATGTACGAGAAACCTAGAGAACGGACACACTGTGAATATGAAAGGTTTCTAAAACTCAACGAATAGTCCCTCTCCTGGTGCTCCGGTTTGACTTTCCATCTGCTTTACTATCAATCTCCCAACTTGGAGAGACAGCCCCTTCAACCTCCTGGTTCACACAGGTTTCCAATTTGGCAGAGGATGAAAGGGAAGAGGGAGAACCAATGAGAGAGTAGCTGTTAGGTATTTGGTCGGGCACATATCACTCTAACTTCCCGGCAGGAAGAAGAATTAACCAAAGTCTCAGCCCCCCACCGGGAACCAGCTTAGTTCCTGAACCAAAATGTTGGACTTGTGGTCAGCTCACCAAAAACGAGTTGAAAAATGGAGCTCAGGGGCACAGCAATTCACAAACTGGCCGAGTAATAAAGGACAACTATCGTCCAAAAATCTGTTGAGGGAAGGCAACGAGGCGGATTTGAAAGCGAGGCAGAATAGCAGGAAACAGATTTCAAGAAGTACGTTGGAATCGCCTTTAAAGCACAGGAAGAGGGGCACAACTTCGACAATGATGCACTTGGCCAAAAAGGGCGTATGCGTTTTCTCCTGAAAATATTCAGGAGAAAACGCATACACCATTTTTGGCCAAGCAAGAAAGCGGGAAATGCAAATCTGCACTACAAAGAAGTATCACTTCCCACCGGTCAAAAGGGACAACCACAAAATGTGTAAAAACCAGAAAGGCAAGACAGGCCCTGGAGAACAGGGAGCCTTGTTATGCTGATGGGCGGGATGTAAATTGCCAACTGCCTCTCTGGAGGAGTGCATTGTGTTCCCTAAAACAAGTAAACAACAGAGCTACAGAGCCAAGGGCACTTCCAGTCAAGGGAATATTCCTTGGGAAAACTGAAAATCAATAAGACAGAGCCACCCCAAAATTTAAGGCAGCACTGCTTACAAGGACCTCAACTTGGGTACACCTTAAATATCCCAGGAAATATAAAAATGGTTCAAAAAATTGTGGTACTTACGTACGATGGAATATCCCTCAGCCATGAAATCAATGTCATAAGACCAGTAGCAGCAAAATGGGTGGATTCAGGTACGATGATTCTAAGTGAAATAAGTCACAGAGAAAAAGAAACTTATCATAAGATATCACTTATGAAGATCCTGTAAACATGGCTACACTTGAACTGAGTTAGGAAAGAGAAGAATGTCTCACATTTAGAAAACACTCTTATGCCTGCTTAAGGGGGAAGGAGAGGTGGGGTGATGCATAAAACCAGAGTTTGATATAAGCACAGGTACCGTTCCAAAAACCAACTATGGAATAGACAAGACCTACACCTTCCTCAGTGAAAAGGACTCAAAACCCCATATTTCCCGCAGAGGAATATATCTGACTAGTAAGAATCTTAAAACCTATGTATTGATATGTCTCCGTAAGGGAATCAAGTGTGTCTAGACTGGCATAAACATGGCAGCGAGAATCAGCTCAAACCCACTATAAAAAGGAATTTCAAGAACAAAACAAAAAAACTGGGAAATTCTTTACAATTCCTTCAGGGTCTCTGATGAACCCTGGAATGACCCTATCTACAACGACAGCTGGATGTGGCAAAAGGCTGGAAACTTGGGACTGAGACGATTGGTGAGATTGGGTGAGCAAATGCAGACCCTTTAAAGCAATAATGCATGGCACCCATTCCATGGGTCCCAACTCTCCAGGTTGAAGGGAATATTACTACAGTTATAACATGTACCGGAAACATAGAGAACGGACACACTGTGAATACGAAAGGTTTCTAAAACTCAACGAATAGTCCCTCTCCTGGTGCTCCGGTTTCACTTTCCATCTGCTTTACTATCAACCTCCCAACTTGGAGAGACAGCCCATTTAACCTCCTGGTTCGCACAGGTTTCCAATTTGGCAGAGGATGAAAGGGAAGAGGGAGAACCAATGAGAGAGTAGCTGTTAGGCATTTGGACGGGCACATATCACTGTAATTTCCCGGCAGGAAGAAGAATTAACCAAACTCTCAGCCACCCACCGGGAACCAATATAGGTCCTGAACCAAAATTTTGGACTTGCGGTCAGCTCACCAAAAACGAGTTGAAAAATGGAGCTCAGGGGCACAGCAATTCACAAACTGGCCGAGTAATAAAGGACAACTATCGTCCAAATATCTGTTGAGGGAAGGCAACGAGGCGGACTTGAAAGCGAGGCAGAATAGCAGGAAACAGATTTCAAGAGGTACATTGGAATCGCCTTTAAAGCACAGGAAAAGGGGCACAACTTCGACAATGATGCACTTGGCCAAAAAGAGCGTATGCGTTTTCTCCTGAATATATTCAGGAGAAAACGCATACGCCCTTTTTGGCCAAGCAAGCAAGCGGGCAATGCAAATCTGCACTACAAAGAAGTATCACTTCCCACCGGTCAAAAGGGACATCCACAAAATGTGTAAAAACCAGAAAGGCAAGACAGGCCCTGGAGAACAGGGAGCCTTGTTATGCTGATGAGCGGGATGTAAATTGCCAACTGCCTCTCTGGAGGAGTGCATTGTGTTCCCTAAAACAAGTAAACAACAGAGCTACAGAGCCAAGGGCACTTCCAGTCTAGGGAATATACCTTGGGAAAACTGAAAATCAATAAGACAGAGCCACCCGAAAATTTAGGGCTGCACTGCTTACAAGGACCTCAACTTGGGTACACCTTAAATATCCCAGGAAATATAAAAATGGTTCAAAAAATTGTGGTACTTACGTACGATGGAATATCCCTCAGCCATGAAATCAATGTCATAAGACCAGTAGCAGCAAAATGGGTGGATTCAGGTACGATGATTCTAAGTGAAATAAGTCACACAGAAAAAGAAACTTATCATAAGATATCACTTATGAAGATCCTGTAAACATGGCTACACTTGAACTGAGTTAGGAAAGAGAAGAATGCCTCACATTTAGAAAACACTCTTATGCCTGCTTTAGGGGGAAGGAGAGGTGGGGTGATGCATAAAACCAGAGTTTGATATAAGCACAGGTACCGTTCCAAAAACCAACTATGGAATAGACAAGACCTACACCTTCCTCAGTGAAAGGGACTCAAAACCCCATATTTCCCGCAGAGGAATATATCTGACTAGTAAGAATCTTAAAACCTATGTATTGATATGTCTCCGTAAGGGAATCAAGTGTGTCTAGACTGGCATAAACATGGCAGCGAGAATCAGCTCAAACCCACTATAAAAAGGAATTTCAAAAACAAAACAAAAAAACTGGGAAATTCTTTACAATTCCTTCAGGGTCTCTGATGAAACCTGGAATGACCCTATCTACAATGACAGCTGAATGTGGCAAAAGGCTGGAAACTTGGGACTGAAAGGATTGGTGAGATTGGGTGAGCAGATGCAGACCCTTTAAAGCAATAATGCATGGCACCCATTCCATGGGTCCCAACTCTCCAGGTTGAAGGGAATATTACTACAGTTATAACATGTACCGGAAACCTAGAGAACGGACACACTGTGAATACGAAAGGTTTCTAAAACTCAACGAATAGTCCCTCTCCTGGTGCCCCGGTTTGACTCTGCATCTGCTTTACTATCAACCTCCCAACTTGGAGAGACAGCCCCTTTAACCTCCTGGTTCGCACAGGTTTCCAATTTGGCAGAGGATGAAAGGGAAGAGGGAGAACCAATGAGAGAGTAGCTGTTAGGCATTTGGACGGGCACATATCACTGTAATTTCCCGGCAGAAAGAAGAATTAACCAAAGTCTCAGCCACCCACCGGGAACTAATATAGGTCCTGAACCAAAATTTTGGACTTGCGGTCAGCTCACCTAAAACGAGTTGAAAAATGGAGTTCAGGGGCACAGCAATTCACAAACTGGCCGAGTAATAAAGGACAAGTATCGTCCAAAAATCTGTTGAGGGAAGGCAACGAGGCGGACTTGAAAGCGAGGCAGAATAGCAGGAAACAGATTTCAAGAGGTACGTTGGAATCGCCTTTAAAGCACAGGAAGAGGGGCACAAATTCGACAATGATGCACTTGGCCAAAAAGGGCGTATGTGTTTCTCCTGAATATATTCAGGAGAAAACGCATACGCCCTTTTTGGCCAAGCAAGCAAGCGGGCAATGCAAATCTGCACTACAAAGAAGTATCACTTCCCACCGGTCAAAAGGGACATCCACAAAATGTGTAAAAACCAGAAAGGCAAGACAGGCCCTGGAGAACAGGGAGCCTTGTTATGCTGATGAGCGGGATGTAAATTGCCAACTGCCTCTCTGGAGGAGTGCACTGTGTTCCCTAAAACAAGTAAAGAACTGAGCTACAGAGCCAAGGGCACTTCCAGTCTAGGGAATATACCTTGGGAAAACTGAAAATCAATAAGACAGAGCCACCCCAAAATTTAGGGCTGCACTGCTTACAAGGACCTCAACTTGGGTACACCTTAAATATCCCAGGAAATATAAAAATGGTTCAAAAAATTGTGGTACTTACGTACGATGGAATATCCCTCAGCCATGAAATCAATGTCATAAGACCAGTAGCAGCAAAATGGGTGGATTCAGGTACGATGATTCTAAGTGAAATAAGTCACACAGAAAAAGAAACATATCACAAGATATCACTTATGAAGATCCTGTAAACATGGCTACACTTGAACTGAGTTAGGAAAGAGAAGAATGTCTCACATTTAGAAAACACTCTTATGCCTGCTTTAGGGGGAAGGAGAGGTGGGGTGATGCATAAAACCAGAGTTTGATATAAGCACAGGTACCGTTCCAAAAACCAACTATGGAATAGACAAGACCTACACCTTCCTCAGTGAAAGGGACTCAAAACCCCATAGTTCCCGCAGAGGAATATATCTGACTAGTAAGAATCTTAAAACCTATGTATTGATATATCTCCGCAAGGGAATCAAGTGTGTCTAGACTGGCATAAACATGGCAGCGAGAATCAGCTCAAAACCACTATAAAAAGGAATTTCATAAACAAAACAAAAAAACTGGGAAATTCTTTACAATTCCTTCAGGGTCTCTGATGAAACATGGAATGACAATATCTACAAAGACAGCTGGATGTGGCATAAGGCTGGACACTTGGGACTAAGAGGATTGGTGAGATTGGGTGAGCAAATGCAGACCCTTTAAAGCAATAATGCATGGCACCCATTCCATGGGTCCCAACTCTCCAGGTTGAAGGGAATATTACTACAGTTATAACATGTACGAGAAACCTAGAGAACGGACACACTGTGAATATGAAAGGTTTCTAAAACTCAACGAATAGTCCCTCTCCTGGTGCTCCGGTTTGACTTTCCATCTGCTTTACTATCAATCTCCCAACTTGGAGAGACAGCCCCTTCAACCTCCTGGTTCACACAGGTTTCCAATTTGGCAGAGGATGAAAGGGAAGAGGGAGAACCAATGAGAGAGTAGCTGTTAGGTATTTGGTCGGGCACATATCACTCTAACTTCCCGGCAGGAAGAAGAATTAACCAAAGTCTCAGCCCCCCACCAGGAACCAGTATAGGTCCTGAACCAAAATTTTGGACTTGCGGTCAGCTCACCAAAAACGAGTTGAAAAATGGAGCTCAGGGGCACAGCAATTCACAAACTGGCCGAGTAATAAAGGACAACTATCGTCCAAAAATCTGTTGAGGGAAGGCAACGAGGCGGACTTGAAAGCGAGGCAGAATAGCAGGAAACAGATTTCAAGAGGTACGTTGGAATCGCCTTTAAAGCACAGGAAGAGGGGCACAACTTCGACAATGATGCACTTGGCCAAAAAGGGAGTATGCGTTTTCTCCTGAATATATTCAGGAGAAAACGCATACGCCCTTTTTGGCCAAGCAAGCAAGCGGGCAATGCAAATCTGCACTACAAAGAAGTAACACTTCCCACCGGTCAAAAGGGACATCCACAAAATGTGTAAAAACCAGAAAGGCAAGACAGGCCCTGGAGAACAGGGAGCCTTGTTATGCTGATGGGCGGGATGTAAATTGCCAACTGCCTCTCTGGAGGAGTGCATTGTGTTCCCTAAAACAAGTAAACAACAGAGCTACAGAGCCAAGGGCACTTCCATTCTAGGGAATATACCTTGGGAAAACTGAAAATCAATAAGACAGAGCCACCCCAAAATTTAGGGCTGCACTGCTTACAAGGACCTCAACTTGGGTACACCTTAAATATCCAAGGAAATATAAAAATGGTTCAAAAAATTGTGGTACTTACGTACGATGGAATATCCCTCAGCCATGAAATCAATATCATAAGAGCAGTAGCAGCAAAATGGGTAGATTCAGGTACGATGATTCTAAGTGAAATAAGTCACAGAGAAAGAAACTTACCATAAGATATCACTTATGAAGATCCTGTAAACATGGCTACACTTGAACTGAGTTAGGAAAGAGAACAGTGTCTCACATTTAGAAAACACTCTTATGCCTGCTTAAGGGGGAAGGAGAGGTGGGGTGATGCATAAACCCAGAGTTTGATATAAGCACAGGTACCGTTCCAAAAACCAACTATGGAATAGACAAGACCTACACCTTCCTCAGTGAAAGGGACTCAAAACCCCATATTTCCCGCAGAGGAATATATCTGACTAGTAAGAATCTTAAAACCTATGTATTGATATGTCTCCGTAAGGGAATCAAGTGTGTCTAGACTGGCATAAACATGGCAGCGAGAATCAGCTCAAACCCACTATAAAAAGGAATTTCAAAAACAAAACAAAAAAACTGGGAAATTCTTTACAATTCCTTCAGGGTCTCTGATGAAACCTGGAATGACCCTATCTACAACGACAGCTGGATGTGGCAAAAGGCTGGAAACTTGGGACTGAGAGGATTGGTGAGATTGGGTGAGCAGATGCAGACCCTTTAAAGCAATAATGCATGGCACCCATTCCATGGGTCCCAACTCTCCAGGTTGAAGGGAATATTACTACAGTTATAACATGTACCGGAATCCTAGAGAACGGACACACAGTGAATACGAAAGGTTTCTAAAACTCAACGAATAGTCCCTCTCCTGGTGCTCCGGTTTGACTCTCCATCTGCTTTACTATCAACCTCCCAACTTGGAGAGACAGCCCCTTTAACCTCCTGGTTCACACAGGTTGCCAATTTGGCAGAGGATGAAAGGGAAGAGGGAGAACCAATGAGAGAGTAGCTGTTAGGCATTTGAACGGGCACATATCACTGTAATTTCCCGGAAGGAAGAAGAATTAACCAAAGTCTCAGCCACCCACCGGGAACCAGTATAGGTCCTGAACCAAAATTTTGGACTTGCGGTCAGCTCACCAAAAACGAGTTGAAAAATGGAGCTCAGGGGCACAGCAATTCACAAACTGGCCGAGTAATAAAGGACAACTATCGTCCAAAAATCTGTTGAGGGAAGGCAACGAGGCGGACTTGAAAGCGAGGCAGAATAGCAGGAAACAGATTTCAAGAGGTACGTTGGAATCACCTTTAAAGCACAGGAAGAGGGGCACAACTTCGACAATGATGCACTTGGCCAAAAAGGGTGTATGCGTTTTCTCCTGAATATATTCAGGAGAAAACGCACATAACATTTTTGGCCAAGCAAGCAAGCGGGCAATGCAAATCTGCACTACAAAGAAGTATCACTTCCCACCGGTCAAAAGGGACATCCACAAAATGTGTAAAAACCAGAAAGGCAAGACAGGCCCTGGAGAACAGGGAGCCTTGTTATGCTGATGGGCGGGATGTAAATTGCCAACTGCCTCTCTGGAGGAGTGCAT
Organism: Hyperoodon ampullatus; assembly: GCF_949752795.1. Classification (NCBI taxonomy): domain Eukaryota; kingdom Metazoa; phylum Chordata; class Mammalia; order Artiodactyla; family Ziphiidae; genus Hyperoodon; species Hyperoodon ampullatus. Next base: position 219,988 of record NW_027640938.1, on the reverse strand, counting down.
TGTGTTCCCTAAAACAAGTAAACAACAGAGCTACAGAGCCAAGGGCACTTCCAGTCTAGGGAATATTTCTTTGGAAAACTGAATATCAATAAGACAGAGCCACCCCAAAATTTAGGGCAGCACTGCTTACAAGGACCTCAACTTGGGTACACTTTAAATATCCCAGGAAATATAAAAATTTTTCAAAAAATTGTGGTACTTATGTACAATGGAATATCCCTCAGCCATGAAATCAATGTCATAAGACCAGTAGCAGCAAAATGGGTGGATTCAGGTACGATGATTCTAAGTGAAATAAGTCACACAGAAAAAGAAACTTATCATAAGATATCACTTATGAAGATCCTGTAAACATGGCTACACTTGAACTGAGTTAGGAAAGAGAAGAATGTCTCACATTTAGAAAACACTCTTATGCCTGCTTAAGGGGGAAGGAGAGGTGGGGTGATGCATAAAACCAGAGTTTGATATAAGCACAGGTACCGTTCCAAAAACCAACTATGGAATAGACAAGACCTACACCTTCCTCAGTGAAAGGGACTCAAAACCCCATATTTCCCGCAGAGGAATATATCTGACTAGTAAGAATCTTAAAACCTATGTATTGATATGTCTCCGTAAGGGAATCAAGTGTGTCTAGACTGGCATAAACATGGCAGCGAGAATCAGCTCAAACCCACTATAAAAAGGAATTTCAAAAACAAAACAAAAAAACTGGGAAATTCTTTACAATTCCTTCAGGGTCTCTGATGAACCCTGGAATGACCCTATCTACAACGACAGCTGGATGTGGCAAAAGGCTGGAAACTTGGGACTGAGACGATTGGTGAGATTGGGTGAGCAAATGCAGACCCTTTAAAGCAATTATGCATGGCACCCATTCCATGGGTCCCAACTGTCCAGGTTGAAGGGAATATTACTACAGTTATAACATGTACCGGAAACCTAGAGAACGGACACACTGTGAATACGAAACGTTTCTAAAACTCAACGAATAGTCCCTCTCCTGGGGCTCGAGTTTGACTTTCCATCTGCTTTACTATCAACCTTCCAACTTGGAGAGACAGCCCCTTTAACCTCCTGGTTCGCACAGGTTTCCAATTTGGCAGAGGATGAAAGGGAAGAGGGAGAACCAATGAGAGAGTAGCTGTTAGGCATTTGGACGGGCACATATCACTGTAATTTCCCGGCAGAAAGAAGAATTAACCAAAGTCTCAGCCACCCACCGGGAACCAATATAGGTCCTGAACCAAAATTTTGGACTTGCGGTCAGCTCACCAAAAACGAGTTGAAAAATGGAGTTCAGGGGCACAGCAATTCACAAACTGGCCGAGTAATAAAGGACAACTATCGTCCAAAAATCTGTTGAGGGAAGGCAACGAGGCGGACTTGAAAGCGAGGCAGAATAGCAGGAAACAGATTTCAAGAGGTACGTTGGAATCGCCTTTAAAGCACAGGAAGAGGGGCACAAATTCGACAATGATGCACTTGGCCAAAAAGGGCGTATGTGTTTCTCCTGAATATATTCAGGAGAAAACGCATACGCCCTTTTTGGCCAAGCAAGCAAGCGGGAAATGCAAATCTGCACTACAAAGAAGTATCACTTCCCACCGGTCAAAAGGGACATCCACAAAATGTGTAAAAACCAGAAAGGCAAGACAGGCCCTGGAGAACAGGGAGCCTTGTTATGCTGATGTGTGGGATGTAAATTGCCAACTGCCTCTCTGGAGGAGTGCATTGTGTTCCCTAAAACAAGTAAACAACAGAGCTACAGAGCCAAGGGCACTTCCAGTCTAGGGAATATACCTTGGGTAAACTGAAAATCAATAAGACAGAGCCACCCCAAAATTTAGGGCTGCACTGCTTACAAGGACCTCAACTTGGGTACACCTTAAATATCCCAGGAAATATAAAAATGGTTCAAAAAATTGTGGTACTTACGTACGATGGAATATCCCTCAGCCATGAAATCAATGTCATAAGACCAGTAGCAGCAAAATGGGTGGATTCAAGTACGATGATTCTAAGTGAAATAAGTCACACAGAAAAAGAAACTTATCACAAGATAACACTTATGAAGATCCTGTAAACATGGCTACACTTGAACTGAGTTAGGAAAGAGAACAGTGTCTCACATTTAGAAAACACTCTTATGCCTGCTTAAGGGGGAAGGAGAGGTGGGGTGATGCATAAACCCAGAGTTTGATATAAGCACAGGTACCGTTCCAAAAACCAACTATGGAATAGACAAGACCTACACCTTCCTCAGTGAAAGGGACTCAAAACCCCATATTTCCCGCAGAGGAATATATCTGACTAGTAAGAATCTTAAAACCTATGTATTGATATGTCTCCGTAAGGGAATCAAGTGTGTCTAGACTGGCATAAACATGGCAGCGAGAATCAGCTCAAACCCACTATAAAAAGGAATTTCAAAAACAAAACAAAAAAACTGGGAAATTCTTTACAATTCCTTCAGGGTCTCTGATGAAACCTGGAATGACCCTATCTACAACGACAGCTGGATGTGGCATAAGGCTGGACACCTGGGACTGAGAGGATTGGTGAGATTGGGTGAGCAGATGCAGACCCTTTAAAGCAATAATGCATGGCACCCATTCCATGGGTCCCAACTCTCCAGGTTGAAGGGAATATTACTACAGTTATAACATGTACCGGAATCCTAGAGAACGGACACACAGTGAATACGAAAGGTTTCTAAAACTCAACGAATAGTCCCTCTCCTGGTGCTCCGGTTTGACTCTCCATCTGCTTTACTATCAACCTCCCAACTTGGAGAGACAGCCCCTTTAACCTCCTGGTTCACACAGGTTGCCAATTTGGCAGAGGATGAAAGGGAAGAGGGAGAACCAATGAGAGAGTAGCTGTTAGGCATTTGAACGGGCACATATCACTGTAATTTCCCGGAAGGAAGAAGAATTAACCAAAGTCTCAGCCACCCACCGGGAACCAGTATAGGTCCTGAACCAAAATTTTGGACTTGCGGTCAGCTCACCAAAAACGAGTTGAAAAATGGAGCTCAGGGGCACAGCAATTCACAAACTGGCCGAGTAATAAAGGACAACTATCGTCCAAAAATCTGTTGAGGGAAGGCAACGAGGCGGACTTGAAAGCGAGGCAGAATAGCAGGAAACAGATTTCAACAGGTACGTTGGAATCACCTTTAAAGCACAGGAAGAGGGGCACAACTTCGACAATGATGCACTTGGCCAAAAAGGGTGTATGCGTTTTCTCCTGAATATATTCAGGAGAAAACGCACATAACATTTTTGGCCAAGCAAGCAAGCGGGCAATGCAAATCTGCACTACAAAGAAGTATCACTTCCCACCGGTCAAAAGGGACATCCACAAAATGTGTAAAAACCAGAAAGGCAAGACAGGCCCTGGAGAACAGGGAGCCTTGTTATGCTGATGGGCGGGATGTAAATTGCCAACTGCCTCTCTGGAGGAGTGCATTGTGTTCCCTAAAACAAGTAAACAACAGAGCTACAGAGCCAAGGGCACTTCCAGTCTAGGGAATATTTCTTTGGAAAACTGAATATCAATAAGACAGAGCCACCCCAAAATTTAGGGCAGCACTGCTTACAAGGACCTCAACTTGGGTACACTTTAAATATCCCAGGAAATATAAAAATTTTTCAAAAAATTGTGGTACTTATGTACAATGGAATATCCCTCAGCCATGAAATCAATGTCATAAGACCAGTAGCAGCAAAATGGGTGGATTCAGGTACGATGATTCTAAGTGAAATAAGTCACACAGAAAAAGAAACTTATCATAAGATATCACTTATGAAGATCCTGTAAACATGGCTACACTTGAACTGAGTTAGGAAAGAGAAGAATGTCTCACATTTAGAAAACACTCTTATGCCTGCTTAAGGGGGAAGGAGAGGTGGGGTGATGCATAAAACCAGAGTTTGATATAAGCACAGGTACCGTTCCAAAAACCAACTATGGAATAGACAAGACCTACACCTTCCTCAGTGAAAGGGACTCAAAACCCCATATTTCCCGCAGAGGAATATATCTGACTAGTAAGAATCTTAAAACCTATGTATTGATATGTCTCCGTAAGGGAATCAAGTGTGTCTAGACTGGCATAAACATGGCAGTGAGAATCAGCTCAAACCCACTATAAAAAGGAATTTCAAAAACAAAACAAAAAAACTGGGAAATTCTTTACAATTCCTTCAGGGTCTCTGATGAACCCTGGAATGACCCTATCTACAACGACAGCTGGATGTGGCAAAAGGCTGGAAACTTGGGACTGAGACGATTGGTGAGATTGGGTGAGCAAATGCAGACCCTTTAAAGCAATAATGCATGGCACCCATTCCATGGGTCCCAACTGTCCAGGTTGAAGGGAATATTACTACAGTTATAACATGTACCGGAAACCTAGAGAACGGACACACTGTGAATACGAAACGTTTCTAAAACTCAACGAATAGTCCCTCTCCTGGGGCTCGAGTTTGACTTTCCATCTGCTTTACTATCAACCTTCCAACTTGGAGAGACAGCCCCTTTAACCTCCTGGTTCGCACAGGTTTCCAATTTGGCAGAGGATGAAAGGGAAGAGGGAGAACCAATGAGAGAGTAGCTGTTAGGCATTTGGACGGGCACATATCACTGTAATTTCCCGGCAGAAAGAAGAATTAACCAAAGTCTCAGCCACCCACCGGGAACCAATATAGGTCCTGAACCAAAATTTTGGACTTGCGGTCAGCTCACCAAAAACGAGTTGAAAAATGGAGTTCAGGGGCACAGCAATTCACAAACTGGCCGAGTAATAAAGGACAACTATCGTCCAAAAATCTGTTGAGGGAAGGCAACGAGGCGGACTTGAAAGCGAGGCAGAATAGCAGGAAACAGATTTCAAGAGGTACGTTGGAATCGCCTTTAAAGCACAGGAAGAGGGGCACAAATTCGACAATGATGCACTTGGCCAAAAAGGGCGTATGTGTTTCTCCTGAATATATTCAGGAGAAAACGCATACGCCCTTTTTGGCCAAGCAAGCAAGCGGGAAATGCAAATCTGCACTACAAAGAAGTATCACTTCCCACCGGTCAAAAGGGACATCCACAAAATGTGTAAAAACCAGAAAGGCAAGACAGGCCCTGGAGAACAGGGAGCCTTGTTATGCTGATGTGTGGGATGTAAATTGCCAACTGCCTCTCTGGAGGAGTGCATTGTGTTCCCTAAAACAAGTAAACAACAGAGCTACAGAGCCAAGGGCACTTCCAGTCTAGGGAATATACCTTGGGTAAACTGAAAATCAATAAGACAGAGCCACCCCAAAATTTAGGGCTGCACTGCTTACAAGGACCTCAACTTGGGTACACCTTAAATATCCCAGGAAATATAAAAATGGTTCAAAAAATTGTGGTACTTACGTACGATGGAATATCCCTCAGCCATGAAATCAATGTCATAAGACCAGTAGCAGCAAAATGGGTGGATTCAAGTACGATGATTCTAAGTGAAATAAGTCACACAGAAAAAGAAACTTATCACAAGATAACACTTATGAAGATCCTGTAAACATGGCTACACTTGAACTGAGTTAGGAAAGAGAAGAATGTCTCACATTTAGAAAACACTCTTATGCCTGCTTTAGGGGGAAGGAGAGGTGGGTTGATGCATAAAATCAGAGTTTGATGTAAGCACAGGTACCGTTCCAAAAACCAACTATGGAATATACAAGACCTACACCTTCCTCAGTGAAAGGGACTCAAAACCCCATAGTTCCCGCAGAGGAATATATCTGACTAGTAAGAATCTTAAAACCTATGTATTGATATGTCTCCGTAAGGGAATCAAGTGTGTCTAGACTGGCATAAACATGGCAGTGAGAATCAGCTCAAAACCACTATAAAAAGGAATTTCATAAACAAAACAAAAAAACTGGGAAATTCTTTACAATTCCTTCAGGGTCTCTGATGAAACATGGAATGACAATATCTACAAAGACAGCTGGATGTGGCATAAGGCTGGACACTTGGGACTGAGAGGATTGTTGAGTTTGGGTGAGCAAATGCAGACCCTTTAAAGCAATAATGCATGGCACCCATTCCATGGGTCCCAACTCTCCAGGTTGAAGGGAATATTACTACAGTTATAACATGTACGAGAAACCTAGAGAACGGACACACTGTGAATATGAAAGGTTTCTAAAACTCAACGAATAGTCCCTCTCCTGGTGCTCCGGTTTGACTTTCCATCTGCTTTACTATCAATCTCCCAACTTGGAGAGACAGCCCCTTCAACCTCCTGGTTCACACAGGTTTCCAATTTGGCAGAGGATGAAAGGGAAGAGGGAGAACCAATGAGAGAGTAGCTGTTAGGTATTTGGTCGGGCACATATCACTCTAACTTCCCGGCAGGAAGAAGAATTAACCAAAGTCTCAGCCCCCCACCGGGAACCAGCTTAGTTCCTGAACCAAAATGTTGGACTTGTGGTCAGCTCACCAAAAACGAGTTGAAAAATGGAGCTCAGGGGCACAGCAATTCACAAACTGGCCGAGTAATAAAGGACAACTATCGTCCAAAAATCTGTTGAGGGAAGGCAACGAGGCGGACTTGAAAGCGAGGCAGAATAGCAGGAAACAGATTTCAAGAAGTACGTTGGAATCGCCTTTAAAGCACAGGAAGAGGGGCACAACTTCGACAATGATGCACTTGGCCAAAAAGGGCGTATGCGTTTTCTCCTGAAAATATTCAGGAGAAAACGCATACACCATTTTTGGCCAAGCAAGAAAGCGGGAAATGCAAATCTGCACTACAAAGAAGTATCACTTCCCACCGGTCAAAAGGGACAACCACAAAATGTGTAAAAACCAGAAAGGCAAGACAGGCCCTGGAGAACAGGGAGCCTTGTTATGCTGATGGGCGGGATGTAAATTGCCAACTGCCTCTCTGGAGGAGTGCATTGTGTTCCCTAAAACAAGTAAACAACAGAGCTACAGAGCCAAGGGCACTTCCAGTCAAGGGAATATTCCTTGGGAAAACTGAAAATCAATAAGACAGAGCCACCCCAAAATTTAAGGCAGCACTGCTTACAAGGACCTCAACTTGGGTACACCTTAAATATCCCAGGAAATATAAAAATGGTTCAAAAAATTGTGGTACTTACGTACGATGGAATATCCCTCAGCCATGAAATCAATGTCATAAGACCAGTAGCAGCAAAATGGGTAGATTCAGGTACGATGATTCTAAGTGAAATAAGTCACAGAGAAAGAAACTTATCATAAGATATCACTTATGAAGATCCTGTAAACATGGCTACACTTGAACTGAGTTAGGAAAGAGAACAGTGTCTCACATTTAGAAAACACTCTTATGCCTGCTTAAGGGGGAAGGAGAGGTGGGGTGATGCATAAAACCAGAGTTTGATATAAGCACAGGTACCGTTCCAAAAACCAACTATGGAATAGACAAGACCTACACCTTCCTCAGTGAAAGGGACTCAAAACCCCATATTTCCCGCAGAGGAATATATCTGACTAGTAAGAATCTTAAAACCTATGTATTGATATGTCTCCGTAAGGGAATCAAGTGTGTCTAGACTGGCATAAACATGGCAGCGAGAATCAGCTCAAACCCACTATAAAAAGGAATTTCAAAAACAAAACAAAAAAACTGGGAAATTCTTTACAATTCCTTCAGGGTCTCTGATGAAACCTGGAATGACCCTATCTACAACGACAGCTGGATGTGGCATAAGGCTGGACACTTGGGACTGAGACGATTGGTGAGATTTGGTGAGCAAATGCAGACCCTTTAAAGCAATAATGCATGACACCCATTCCATGGGTCCCAACTCTCCAGGTTGAAGGGAATATTACTACAGTTATAACATGTACCGGAAACCTAGAGAACGGACACACTGTGAATACGAAAGGTTTCTAAAACTCAACGAATAGTACCTCTCCTGGTGCTCCGGTTTGACTTTCCATCTGCTTTACTATCAACCTCCCAACTTGGACAGACTGCCCCTTTAACCTCCTGGTTCGAACAGGTTTCCAATTTGGCAGAGGATGAAAGGGAAGAGGGAGAACCAATGAGAGAGTAGCTGTTAGGCATTTGGACGGGCACATATCACTGTAATTTCCCGGCAGGAAGAAGAATTAACCAAAGTCTCAGCCACCCACCGGGAACCAGTATAGGTCCTGAACCAAAATTTTGGACTTGCGGTCAGCTCACCAAAAACGAGTTGAAAAATGGAGCTCAGGGGCACAGCAATTCACAAACTGGCCGAGTAATAAAGGACAACTATCGTCCAAAAATCTGTTGAGGGAAGGCAACGAGGCGGACTTGAAAGCGAGGCAGAATAGCAGGAAACAGATTTCAAGAGGTACGTTGGAATCGCCTTTAAAGCACAGGAAGAGGGGCACAACTTCGACAATGATGCACTTGGCCAAAAAGGGCGTATGCGTTTTCTCCTGAATATATTCAGGAGAAAACGCATACGCCCTTTTTGGCCAAGCAAGCAAGCGGGCAATGCAAATCTGCACTACAAAGAAGTATCACTTCCCACCGGTCAAAAGGGACATCCACAAAATGTGTAAAAACCAGAAAGGCAAGACAGGCCCTGGAGAACAGGGAGCCTTGTTATGCTGATGGGCGGGATGTAAATTGCCAACTGCCTCTCTGGAGGAGTGCATTGTGTTCCCTAAAACAAGTAAAGAACAGAGCTACAGAGCCAAGGGCACTTCCAGTCTAGGGAATATACCTTGGGAAAACTGAAAATCAATAAGACAGAGCCACCCCAAAATTTAGGGCTGCACTGCTTACAAGGACCTCTACTTGGGTACACCTTAAATATCCCAGGAAATATAAAAATGGTTCAAAAAATTGTGGTACTTACGTACGATGGAATATCCCTCAGCCATGAAATCAATGTCATAAGACCAGTAGCAGCAAAATGGGTGGATTCAGGTATGATGATTCTAAGTGAAATAAGTCGCACAGAAAAAGAAACTTATCATAAGATATCACTTATGAAGATCCTGTAAACATGGCTACACTTGAACTGAGTTAGGAAAGAGAAGAGTGTCTCACATTTAGAAAACACTCTTATGCCTGCTTAAGTGGGAAGGAGAGGTGGGGTGATGCATAAACCCAGAGTTTGATATAAGCACAGGTACCGTTCCAAAAACCAACTATGAAATAGACAAGACCTACACCTTCCTCAGTGAAAGGGACTCAAAACCCCATATTTCCCGCAGAGGAATATATCTGACTAGTAAGAATCTTAAAACCTATGTATTGATATGTCTCTGTAAGGGAATCAAGTGTGTCTAGACTGGCATAAACATGGCAGCGAGAATCAGCTCAAACCCACTATAAAAAGGAATTTCATAAACAAAACAAAAAAACTGGGAAATTCTTTACAATTCCTTCAGGGTCTCTGATGAACCCTGGAATGACCCTATCTACAACGACAGCTGGATGTGGCATAAGGCTGGACCCTTGAGACTGAGAGGATTGGTGAGATTTGGTGAGCAAATGCAGACCCTTTAAAGCAATAATGCATGGCACCCATTCCATGGGTCCCAACTCTCCAGGTTGAAGGGAATATTACTACAGTTATAACATGCACGAGAAACCTAGAGAATGGACACACTGTGAATATGAAAGGTTTCTAAAACTCAACGAATAGTCCCTCTCCTGGTGCTCCGGTTTGACTTTCCATCTGCTTTACTATCAATCTCCCAACTTGGAGAGACAGCCCCTTCAACCTCCTGGTTCACACAGGTTTCCAATTTGGCAGAGGATGAAAGGGAAGAGGGAGAACCAATGAGAGAGTAGCTGTTAGGTATTTTGTCGGGCACATATCACTCTAACTTCCCGGCAGGAAGAAGAATTAACCAAAGTCTCAGCCCCCCACCAGGAACCAGTATAGGTCCTGAACCAAAATTTTGGACTTGCGGTCAGCTCAACAAAAACGAGTTGAAAAATGGAGCTCAGGGGCACAGCAATTCACAAACTGGCCGAGTAATAAAGGACAACTATCGTCCAAAAATCTGTTGAGGGAAGGCAACGAGGCGGACTTGAAAGCGAGGCAGAATAGCAGGAAACAGATTTCAAGAGGTACGTTGGAATCGCCTTTAAAGCACAGGAAGAGGGGCACAACTTCGACAATGATGCACTTGGCCAAAAAGGGCGTATGCGTTTTCTCCTGAATATATTCAGGAGAAAACGCATACGCCCTTTTTGGCCAAGCAAGCAAGCGGGCAATGCAAATCTGCACTACAAAGAAGTATCACTTCCCACCGGTCAAAAGGGACATCCACATAATGTGTAAAAACCAGAAAGGCAAGACAGGCCCTGGAGAACACGGAGCCTTGTTATGCTGATGGGCGGGATGTAAATTGCCAACTGCCTCTCTGGAGGAGTGCATTGTGTTCCCTAAAACAAGTAAACAACAGAGCTACAGAGCCAAGGGCACTTCCAGTCTATGGAATATACCTTGGGAAAACTGAAAATCAATAAGACAGAGCCACCCCAAAATTTAGGGCGGCACTGCTTACAAGGACCTCAACTTGGGTACACCTTAAATATCCCAGGAAATATAAAAATGGTTCAAAAAATTGTGGTTCTTATGTACGATGGAATATCCCTCAGCCATGAAATCAATGTCATAAGACCAGTAGCAGCAAAATGGGTAGTTTCAGCTACGATGTTTCTAAGTGAAATAAGTAACAGAGAAAAAGAAACTTATCATAAGATATCACTTATGAAGATCCTGTAAACATGGCTACACTTGAACTGAGTTAGGAAAGAGAACAGTGTCTCACATTTAGAAAACACTCTTATGCCTGCTTAAGGGGGAAGGAGAGGTGGGGTGATGCATAAACCCAGAGTTTGATATAAGCACAGGTACCGTTCCAAAAACCAACTATGGAATAGACAAGACCTGCACCTTCCTCAGTGAAAGGGACTCAAAACCCCATATTTCCCGCAGAGGAATATATCTGACTAGTAAGAATCTTAAAACCTATGTATTGATATGTCTCCGTAAGGGAATCAAGTGTGTCTAGACTGGCATAAACATGGCAGCGAGAATCAGCTCAAACCCACTATAAAAAGGAATTTCAAAAACAAAACAAAAAAACTGGGAAATTCTTTACAATTCCTTCAGGGTCTCTGATGAAACCTGGAATGACCCTATCTACAACGACAGCTGGATGTGGCATAAGGCTGGACACCTGGGACTGAGACGATTGGTGAGATTTGGTGAGCAAAGGCAGACCCTTTAAAGCAATAATGCATGGCACCCATTCCATGGGTCCCAACTCTCCAGGTTGAAGGGAATATTACTACAGTTATAACATGTACCGGAAACCAAGAGAACGGACACACTGTGAATACGAAAGGTTTCTAAAACTCAACGAATAGTCCCTCTCCTGGTGCTCCGGTTTAACTTTCCATCTGCTTTACTATCAACCTCCCAACTTGGAGAGACAGCCCATTTAACCTCCTGGTTCGCACAGGTTGCCAATTTGGCAGAGGATGAAAAGGAAGAGGGAGAACCAATGAGAAATTAGCTGTTAGGCATTTGGACGGGCACATATCACTGTAATTTCCCGGCAGGAAGAATAATTAACCAAAGTCTCAGCCACCCACCGGGAACCAGTATAGGTCCTGAACCAAAATTTTGGACTTGCGGTCAGCTCACCAAAAACGAGTTGAAAAATGGAGCTCAGGGGCACAGCAATTCACAAACTGGCCGAGTAATAAAGGACAACTATCGTCCAAAAATCTGTTGAGGGAAGGCAACGAGGCAGACTTGAAAGCGAGGCAGAATAGCAGGAAACAGATTTCAAGATGTACGTTGGAATCGCCTTTAAAGCACAGGAAGAGGGGCACAACTTCGACAATGATGCACTTGGCCAAAAAGGGCGTATGCGTTTTCTCCTGAATATATTCAGGAGAAAACGCGTACGTCCTTTTTGGCCAAGCAAGCAAGCGGGCAATGCAAATCTGCACTACAAAGAAGTATCACTTCCCACCGGTCAAAAGGGACATGCACAAAATGTGTAAAAACCAGAAAGGCAAGACAGGCCCTGGAGAACAGGGAGCATTGTTATGCCGATGGGCGGGATGTAAATTGCCAACTGCCTCTCTGGAGGAGTGCATTGTGGTCCCTAAAACAAGTAAAGAACAGAGCTACAGAGCAAAGGGCACTTCCAGTCTAGGGAATATACCTTGGGAAAACTGAAAATCAATAAGACAGAGCCACCCCAAAATTTAGGGCTGCACTGCTTACAAGGACCTCAACTTGGGTACACCTTAAATATCCAAGGAAATATAAAAATGGTTCAAAAAATTGTGGTACTTACGTACGATGGAATATCCCTCAGCCATGAAATCAATATCATAAGAGCAGTAGCAGCAAAATGGGTAGATTCAGGTACGATGATTCTAAGTGAAATAAGTCACAGAGAAAGAAACTTACCATAAGATATCACTTATGAAGATCCTGTAAACATGGCTACACTTGAACTGAGTTAGGAAAGAGAACAGTGTCTCACATTTAGAAAACACTCTTATGCCTGCTTAAGGGGGAAGGAGAGGTGGGGTGATGCATAAACCCAGAGTTTGATATAAGCACAGGTACCGTTCCAAAAACCAACTATGGAATAGACAAGACCTACACCTTCCTCAGTGAAAGGGACTCAAAACCCCATATTTCCCGCAGAGGAATATATCTGACTAGTAAGAATCTTAAAACCTATGTATTGATATGTCTCCGTAAGGGAATCAAGTGTGTCTAGACTGGCATAAACATGGCAGCGAGAATCAGCTCAAACCCACTATAAAAAGGAATTTCAAAAACAAAACAAAAAAACTGGGAAATTCTTTACAATTCCTTCAGGGTCTCTGTTGAAACCTGGAATGACCCTATCTACAACGACAGCTGGATGTGGCATAAGGCTGGACACCTGGGACTGAGAGGATTGGTGAGATTGGGTGAGCAGATGCAGACCCTTTAAAGCAATAATGCATGGCACCCATTCCATGGGTCCCAACTCTCCAGGTTGAAGGGAATATTACTACAGTTATAACATGTACCGGAATCCTAGAGAACGGACACACAGTGAATACGAAAGGTTTCTAAAACTCAACGAATAGTCCCTCTCCTGGTGCTCCGGTTTGACTCTCCATCTGCTTTACTATCAACCTCCCAACTTGGAGAGACAGCCCCTTTAACCTCCTGGTTCACACAGGTTGCCAATTTGGCAGAGGATGAAAGGGAAGAGGGAGAACCAATGAGAGAGTAGCTGTTAGGCATTTGAACGGGCACATATCACTGTAATTTCCCGGAAGGAAGAAGAATTAACCAAAGTCTCAGCCACCCACCGGGAACCAGTATAGGTCCTGAACCAAAATTTTGGACTTGCGGTCAGCTCACCAAAAACGAGTTGAAAAATGGAGCTCAGGGGCACAGCAATTCACAAACTGGCCGAGTAATAAAGGACAACTATCGTCCAAAAATCTGTTGAGGGAAGGCAACGAGGCGGACTTGAAAGCGAGGCAGAATAGCAGGAAACAGATTTCAACAGGTACGTTGGAATCACCTTTAAAGCACAGGAAGAGGGGCACAACTTCGACAATGATGCACTTGGCCAAAAAGGGTGTATGCGTTTTCTCCTGAATATATTCAGGAGAAAACGCACATAACATTTTTGGCCAAGCAAGCAAGCGGGCAATGCAAATCTGCACTACAAAGAAGTATCACTTCCCACCGGTCAAAAGGGACATCCACAAAATGTGTAAAAACCAGAAAGGCAAGACAGGCCCTGGAGAACAGGGAGCCTTGTTATGCTGATGGGCGGGATGTAAATTGCCAACTGCCTCTCTGGAGGAGTGCATTGTGTTCCCTAAAACAAGTAAACAACAGAGCTACAGAGCCAAGGGCACTTCCAGTCTAGGGAATATTTCTTTGGAAAACTGAATATCAATAAGACAGAGCCACCCCAAAATTTAGGGCAGCACTGCTTACAAGGACCTCAACTTGGGTACACTTTAAATATCCCAGGAAATATAAAAATTTTTCAAAAAATTGTGGTACTTATGTACAATGGAATATCCCTCAGCCATGAAATCAATGTCATAAGACCAGTAGCAGCAAAATGGGTGGATTCAGGTACGATGATTCTAAGTGAAATAAGTCACACAGAAAAAGAAACTTATCATAAGATATCACTTATGAAGATCCTGTAAACATGGCTACACTTGAACTGAGTTAGGAAAGAGAAGAATGTCTCACATTTAGAAAACACTCTTATGCCTGCTTAAGGGGGAAGGAGAGGTGGGGTGATGCATAAAACCAGAGTTTGATATAAGCACAGGTACCGTTCCAAAAACCAACTATGGAATAGACAAGACCTACACCTTCCTCAGTGAAAGGGACTCAAAACCCCATATTTCCCGCAGAGGAATATATCTGACTAGTAAGAATCTTAAAACCTATGTATTGATATGTCTCCGTAAGGGAATCAAGTGTGTCTAGACTGGCATAAACATGGCAGTGAGAATCAGCTCAAACCCACTATAAAAAGGAATTTCAAAAACAAAACAAAAAAACTGGGAAATTCTTTACAATTCCTTCAGGGTCTCTGATGAACCCTGGAATGACCCTATCTACAACGACAGCTGGATGTGGCAAAAGGCTGGAAACTTGGGACTGAGACGATTGGTGAGATTGGGTGAGCAAATGCAGACCCTTTAAAGCAATAATGCATGGCACCCATTCCATGGGTCCCAACTGTCCAGGTTGAAGGGAATATTACTACAGTTATAACATGTACCGGAAACCTAGAGAACGGACACACTGTGAATACGAAACGTTTCTAAAACTCAACGAATAGTCCCTCTCCTGGGGCTCGAGTTTGACTTTCCATCTGCTTTACTATCAACCTTCCAACTTGGAGAGACAGCCCCTTTAACCTCCTGGTTCGCACAGGTTTCCAATTTGGCAGAGGATGAAAGGGAAGAGGGAGAACCAATGAGAGAGTAGCTGTTAGGCATTTGGACGGGCACATATCACTGTAATTTCCCGGCAGAAAGAAGAATTAACCAAAGTCTCAGCCACCCACCGGGAACCAATATAGGTCCTGAACCAAAATTTTGGACTTGCGGTCAGCTCACCAAAAACGAGTTGAAAAATGGAGTTCAGGGGCACAGCAATTCACAAACTGGCCGAGTAATAAAGGACAACTATCGTCCAAAAATCTGTTGAGGGAAGGCAACGAGGCGGACTTGAAAGCGAGGCAGAATAGCAGGAAACAGATTTCAAGAGGTACGTTGGAATCGCCTTTAAAGCACAGGAAGAGGGGCACAAATTCGACAATGATGCACTTGGCCAAAAAGGGCGTATGTGTTTCTCCTGAATATATTCAGGAGAAAACGCATACGCCCTTTTTGGCCAAGCAAGCAAGCGGGAAATGCAAATCTGCACTACAAAGAAGTATCACTTCCCACCGGTCAAAAGGGACATCCACAAAATGTGTAAAAACCAGAAAGGCAAGACAGGCCCTGGAGAACAGGGAGCCTTGTTATGCTGATGTGTGGGATGTAAATTGCCAACTGCCTCTCTGGAGGAGTGCATTGTGTTCCCTAAAACAAGTAAACAACAGAGCTACAGAGCCAAGGGCACTTCCAGTCTAGGGAATATACCTTGGGTAAACTGAAAATCAATAAGACAGAGCCACCCCAAAATTTAGGGCTGCACTGCTTACAAGGACCTCAACTTGGGTACACCTTAAATATCCCAGGAAATATAAAAATGGTTCAAAAAATTGTGGTACTTACGTACGATGGAATATCCCCTCAGCCATGAAATCAATGTCATAAGACCAGTAGCAGCAAAATGGGTGGATTCAAGTACGATGATTCTAAGTGAAATAAGTCACACAGAAAAAGAAACTTATCACAAGATAACACTTATGAAGATCCTGTAAACATGGCTACACTTGAACTGAGTTAGGAAAGAGAAGAATGTCTCACATTTAGAAAACACTCTTATGCCTGCTTTAGGGGAAGGAGAGGTGGGTTGATGCATAAAATCAGAGTTTGATGTAAGCACAGGTACCGTTCCAAAAACCAACTATGGAATATACAAGACCTACACCTTCCTCAGTGAAAGGGACTCAAAACCCCATAGTTCCCGCAGAGGAATATATCTGACTAGTAAGAATCTTAAAACCTATGTATTGATATGTCTCCGTAAGGGAATCAAGTGTGTCTAGACTGGCATAAACATGGCAGTGAGAATCAGCTCAAAACCACTATAAAAAGGAATTTCATAAACAAAACAAAAAAACTGGGAAATTCTTTACAATTCCTTCAGGGTCTCTGATGAAACATGGAATGACAATATCTACAAAGACAGCTGGATGTGGCATAAGGCTGGACACTTGGGACTGAGAGGATTGTTGAGTTTGGGTGAGCAAATGCAGACCCTTTAAAGCAATAATGCATGGCACCCATTCCATGGGTCCCAACTCTCCAGGTTGAAGGGAATATTACTACAGTTATAACATGTACGAGAAACCTAGAGAACGGACACACTGTGAATATGAAAGGTTTCTAAAACTCAACGAATAGTCCCTCTCCTGGTGCTCCGGTTTGACTTTCCATCTGCTTTACTATCAATCTCCCAACTTGGAGAGACAGCCCCTTCAACCTCCTGGTTCACACAGGTTTCCAATTTGGCAGAGGATGAAAGGGAAGAGGGAGAACCAATGAGAGAGTAGCTGTTAGGTATTTGGTCGGGCACATATCACTCTAACTTCCCGGCAGGAAGAAGAATTAACCAAAGTCTCAGCCCCCCACCGGGAACCAGCTTAGTTCCTGAACCAAAATGTTGGACTTGTGGTCAGCTCACCAAAAACGAGTTGAAAAATGGAGCTCAGGGGCACAGCAATTCACAAACTGGCCGAGTAATAAAGGACAACTATCGTCCAAAAATCTGTTGAGGGAAGGCAACGAGGCGGACTTGAAAGCGAGGCAGAATAGCAGGAAACAGATTTCAAGAAGTACGTTGGAATCGCCTTTAAAGCACAGGAAGAGGGGCACAACTTCGACAATGATGCACTTGGCCAAAAAGGGCGTATGCGTTTTCTCCTGAAAATATTCAGGAGAAAACGCATACACCATTTTTGGCCAAGCAAGAAAGCGGGAAATGCAAATCTGCACTACAAAGAAGTATCACTTCCCACCGGTCAAAAGGGACAACCACAAAATGTGTAAAAACCAGAAAGGCAAGACAGGCCCTGGAGAACAGGGAGCCTTGTTATGCTGATGGGCGGGATGTAAATTGCCAACTGCCTCTCTGGAGGAGTGCATTGTGTTCCCTAAAACAAGTAAACAACAGAGCTACAGAGCCAAGGGCACTTCCAGTCAAGGGAATATTCCTTGGGAAAACTGAAAATCAATAAGACAGAGCCACCCCAAAATTTAAGGCAGCACTGCTTACAAGGACCTCAACTTGGGTACACCTTAAATATCCCAGGAAATATAAAAATGGTTCAAAAAATTGTGGTACTTACGTACGATGGAATATCCCTCAGCCATGAAATCAATGTCATAAGACCAGTAGCAGCAAAATGGGTAGATTCAGGTACGATGATTCTAAGTGAAATAAGTCACAGAGAAAGAAACTTATCATAAGATATCACTTATGAAGATCCTGTAAACATGGCTACACTTGAACTGAGTTAGGAAAGAGAACAGTGTCTCACATTTAGAAAACACTCTTATGCCTGCTTAAGGGGGAAGGAGAGGTGGGGTGATGCATAAAACCAGAGTTTGATATAAGCACAGGTACCGTTCCAAAAACCAACTATGGAATAGACAAGACCTACACCTTCCTCAGTGAAAGGGACTCAAAACCCCATATTTCCCGCAGAGGAATATATCTGACTAGTAAGAATCTTAAAACCTATGTATAGATATGTCTCCGTAAGGGAATCAAGTGTGTCTAGACTGGCATAAACATGGCAGCGAGAATCAGCTCAAACCCACTATAAAAAGGAATTTCAAAAACAAAACAAAAAAACTGGGAAATTCTTTACAATTCCTTCAGGGTCTCTGATGAAACCTGGAATGACCCTATCTACAACGACAGCTGGATGTGGCATAAGGCTGGACACTTGGGACTGAGACGATTGGTGAGATTTGGTGAGCAAATGCAGACCCTTTAAAGCAATAATGCATGACACCCATTCCATGGGTCCCAACTCTCCAGGTTGAAGGGAATATTACTACAGTTATAACATGTACCGGAAACCTAGAGAACGGACACACTGTGAATACGAAAGGTTTCTAAAACTCAACGAATAGTACCTCTCCTGGTGCTCCGGTTTGACTTTCCATCTGCTTTACTATCAACCTCCCAACTTGGACAGACTGCCCCTTTAACCTCCTGGTTCGAACAGGTTTCCAATTTGGCAGAGGATGAAAGGGAAGAGGGAGAACCAATGAGAGAGTAGCTGTTAGGCATTTGGACGGGCACATATCACTGTAATTTCCCGGCAGGAAGAAGAATTAACCAAAGTCTCAGCCACCCACCGGGAACCAGTATAGGTCCTGAACCAAAATTTTGGACTTGCGGTCAGCTCACCAAAAACGAGTTGAAAAATGGAGCTCAGGGGCACAGCAATTCACAAACTGGCCGAGTAATAAAGGACAACTATCGTCCAAAAATCTGTTGAGGGAAGGCAACGAGGCGGACTTGAAAGCGAGGCAGAATAGCAGGAAACAGATTTCAAGAGGTACGTTGGAATCGCCTTTAAAGCACAGGAAGAGGGGCACAACTTCGACAATGATGCACTTGGCCAAAAAGGGCGTATGCGTTTTCTCCTGAATATATTCAGGAGAAAACGCATACGCCCTTTTTGGCCAAGCAAGCAAGCGGGCAATGCAAATCTGCACTACAAAGAAGTATCACTTCCCACCGGTCAAAAGGGACATCCACAAAATGTGTAAAAACCAGAAAGGCAAGACAGGCCCTGGAGAACAGGGAGCCTTGTTATGCTGATGGGCGGGATGTAAATTGCCAACTGCCTCTCTGGAGGAGTGCATTGTGTTCCCTAAAACAAGTAAAGAACAGAGCTACAGAGCCAAGGGCACTTCCAGTCTAGGGAATATACCTTGGGAAAACTGAAAATCAATAAGACAGAGCCACCCCAAAATTTAGGGCTGCACTGCTTACAAGGACCTCTACTTGGGTACACCTTAAATATCCCAGGAAATATAAAAATGGTTCAAAAAATTGTGGTACTTACGTACGATGGAATATCCCTCAGCCATGAAATCAATGTCATAAGACCAGTAGCAGCAAAATGGGTGGATTCAGGTATGATGATTCTAAGTGAAATAAGTCGCACAGAAAAAGAAACTTATCATAAGATATCACTTATGAAGATCCTGTAAACATGGCTACACTTGAACTGAGTTAGGAAAGAGAAGAGTGTCTCACATTTAGAAAACACTCTTATGCCTGCTTAAGGGGGAAGGAGAGGTGGGGTGATGCATAAACCCAGAGTTTGATATAAGCACAGGTACCGTTCCAAAAACCAACTATGAAATAGACAAGACCTACACCTTCCTCAGTGAAAGGGACTCAAAACCCCATATTTCCCGCAGAGGAATATATCTGACTAGTAAGAATCTTAAAACCTATGTATTGATATGTCTCTGTAAGGGAATCAAGTGTGTCTAGACTGGCATAAACATGGCAGCGAGAATCAGCTCAAACCCACTATAAAAAGGAATTTCATAAACAAAACAAAAAAACTGGGAAATTCTTTACAATTCCTTCAGGGTCTCTGATGAACCCTGGAATGACCCTATCTACAACGACAGCTGGATGTGGCATAAGGCTGGACCCTTGAGACTGAGAGGATTGGTGAGATTTGGTGAGCAAATGCAGACCCTTTAAAGCAATAATGCATGGCACCCATTCCATGGGTCCCAACTCTCCAGGTTGAAGGGAATATTACTACAGTTATAACATGCACGAGAAACCTAGAGAATGGACACACTGTGAATATGAAAGGTTTCTAAAACTCAACGAATAGTCCCTCTCCTGGTGCTCCGGTTTGACTTTCCATCTGCTTTACTATCAATCTCCCAACTTGGAGAGACAGCCCCTTCAACCTCCTGGTTCACACAGGTTTCCAATTTGGCAGAGGATGAAAGGGAAGAGGGAGAACCAATGAGAGAGTAGCTGTTAGGTATTTTGTCGGGCACATATCACTCTAACTTCCCGGCAGGAAGAAGAATTAACCAAAGTCTCAGCCCCCCACCAGGAACCAGTATAGGTCCTGAACCAAAATTTTGGACTTGCGGTCAGCTCAACAAAAACGAGTTGAAAAATGGAGCTCAGGGGCACAGCAATTCACAAACTGGCCGAGTAATAAAGGACAACTATCGTCCAAAAATCTGTTGAGGGAAGGCAACGAGGCGGACTTGAAAGCGAGGCAGAATAGCAGGAAACAGATTTCAAGAGGTACGTTGGAATCGCCTTTAAAGCACAGGAAGAGGGGCACAACTTCGACAATGATGCACTTGGCCAAAAAGGGCGTATGCGTTTTCTCCTGAATATATTCAGGAGAAAACGCATACGCCCTTTTTGGCCAAGCAAGCAAGCGGGCAATGCAAATCTGCACTACAAAGAAGTATCACTTCCCACCGGTCAAAAGGGACATCCACATAATGTGTAAAAACCAGAAAGGCAAGACAGGCCCTGGAGAACACGGAGCCTTGTTATGCTGATGGGCGGGATGTAAATTGCCAACTGCCTCTCTGGAGGAGTGCATTGTGTTCCCTAAAACAAGTAAACAACAGAGCTACAGAGCCAAGGGCACTTCCAGTCTACGGAATATACCTTGGGAAAACTGAAAATCAATAAGACAGAGCCACCCCAAAATTTAGGGCGGCACTGCTTACAAGGACCTCAACTTGGGTACACCTTAAATATCCCAGGAAATATAAAAATGGTTCAAAAAATTGTGGTTCTTATGTACGATGGAATATCCCTCAGCCATGAAATCAATGTCATAAGACCAGTAGCAGCAAAATGGGTAGTTTCAGCTACGATGTTTCTAAGTGAAATAAGTAACAGAGAAAAAGAAACTTATCATAAGATATCACTTATGAAGATCCTGTAAACATGGCTACACTTGAACTGAGTTAGGAAAGAGAACAGTGTCTCACATTTAGAAAACACTCTTATGCCTGCTTAAGGGGGAAGGAGAGGTGGGGTGATGCATAAACCCAGAGTTTGATATAAGCACAGGTACCGTTCCAAAAACCAACTATGGAATAGACAAGACCTGCACCTTCCTCAGTGAAAGGGACTCAAAACCCCATATTTCCCGCAGAGGAATATATCTGACTAGTAAGAATCTTAAAACCTATGTATTGATATGTCTCCGTAAGGGAATCAAGTGTGTCTAGACTGGCATAAACATGGCAGCGAGAATCAGCTCAAACCCACTATAAAAAGGAATTTCAAAAACAAAACAAAAAAACTGGGAAATTCTTTACAATTCCTTCAGGGTCTCTGATGAAACCTGGAATGACCCTATCTACAACGACAGCTGGATGTGGCATAAGGCTGGACACCTGGGACTGAGACGATTGGTGAGATTTGGTGAGCAAAGGAAGACCCTTTAAAGCAATAATGCATGGCACCCATTCCATGGGTCCCAACTCTCCAGGTTGAAGGGAATATTACTACAGTTATAACATGTACCGGAAACCAAGAGAACGGACACACTGTGAATACGAAAGGTTTCTAAAACTCAACGAATAGTCCCTCTCCTGGTGCTCCGGTTTAACTTTCCATCTGCTTTACTATCAACCTCCCAACTTGGAGAGACAGCCCATTTAACCTCCTGGTTCGCACAGGTTGCCAATTTGGCAGAGGATGAAAAGGAAGAGGGAGAACCAATGAGAAATTAGCTGTTAGGCATTTGGACGGGCACATATCACTGTAATTTCCCGGCAGGAAGAATAATTAACCAAAGTCTCAGCCACCCACCGGGAACCAGTATAGGTCCTGAACCAAAATTTTGGACTTGCGGTCAGCTCACCAAAAACGAGTTGAAAAATGGAGCTCAGGGGCACAGCAATTCACAAACTGGCCGAGTAATAAAGGACAACTATCGTCCAAAAATCTGTTGAGGGAAGGCAACGAGGCAGACTTGAAAGCGAGGCAGAATAGCAGGAAACAGATTTCAAGATGTACGTTGGAATCGCCTTTAAAGCACAGGAAGAGGGGCACAACTTCGACAATGATGCACTTGGCCAAAAAGGGCGTATGCGTTTTCTCCTGAATATATTCAGGAGAAAACGCGTACGTCCTTTTTGGCCAAGCAAGCAAGCGGGCAATGCAAATCTGCACTACAAAGAAGTATCACTTCCCACCGGTCAAAAGGGACATGCACAAAATGTGTAAAAACCAGAAAGGCAAGACAGGCCCTGGAGAACAGGGAGCCTTGTTATGCCGATGGGCGGGATGTAAATTGCCAACTGCCTCTCTGGAGGAGTGCATTGTGGTCCCTAAAACAAGTAAAGAACAGAGCTACAGAGCAAAGGGCACTTCCAGTCTAGGGAATATACCTTGGGAAAACTGAAAATCAATAAGACAGAGCCACCCCAAAATTTAGGGCTGCACTGCTTACAAGGACCTCACTTGTGTACACCTTAAATATCCCAGGAAATATAAAAATGGTTCAAAAAATTGTGGTACTTACGTACGATGGAATATCCCTCAGCCATGAAATCAATGTCATAAGACCAGTAGCAGCAAAATGGGTAGATTCAGGTACGATGATTCTAAGTGAAATAAGTCACAGAGAAAGAAACTTATCATAAGATATCACTTATGAAGATCCTGTAAACATGGCTACACTTGAACTGAGTTAGGAAAGAGAACAGTGTCTCACATTTAGAAAACACTCTTATGCCTGCTTAAGGGGGAAGGAGAGGTGGGTTGATGCATAAAACCAGAGTTTCATATAAGCACAGGTACCGTTCCAAAAACCAACTATGGAATAGACAAGACCTACACCTTCCTCAGTGAAAGGGACTCAAAACCCCATATTTCCCGCAGAGGAATATATCTGACTAGTAAGAATCTTAAAACCTATGTATTGATATGTCTCCGTAAGGGAATCAAGTGTGTCTAGACTGGCATAAACATGGCAGCGAGAATCAGCTCAAACCCACTATAAAAAGGAATTTCAAAAACAAAACAAAAAAACTGGGAAATTCTTTACAATTCCTTCAGGGTCTCTGATGAAACCTGGAATGACCCTATCTACAACGACAGCTGGATGTGGCATAAGGCTGGACACTTGGGACTGAGACGATTGGTGAGATTTGGTGAGCAAATGCAGACCCTTTAAAGCAATAATGCATGACACCCATTCCATGGGTCCCAACTCTCCAGGTTGAAGGGAATATTACTACAGTTATAACATGTACCGGAAACCTAGAGAACGGACACACTGTGAATACGAAAGGTTTCTAAAACTCAACGAATAGTACCTCTCCTGGTGCTCCGGTTTGACTTTCCATCTGCTTTACTATCAACCTCCCAACTTGGAGAGACTGCCCCTTTAACCTCCTGGTTCGAACAGGTTTCCAATTTGGCAGAGGATGAAAGGGAAGAGGGAGAACCAATGAGAGAGTAGCTGTTAGGCATTTGGACGGGCACATATCACACTAAGTTCCCGGCAGGAAGAAGAATTAAACAAAGTCTCAGCCCCCCACCGGGAACCAGTATAGGTCCTGAACCAAAATGTTGGACTTGCGGTCAGCTCACCAAAAACGAGGTGAAAAATGGAGCTCAGGGGCACAGCAATTCACAAACAGGCCGAGTAATAAAGGACAACTATCATCAAAAAACCTGTTGAGGGAAGACAACGAGGCGGACTTGAAAGCGAGGCAGAATAGCAGGAAACAGATTTCAAGAGGTACGTTGGAATCGCCTTTAAAGCACAGGAAGAGGGGCACAACTTCGACAAAGATGCACTTGGCCAAAAAGGGTGTATGCGTTTTCTCCTGAATATATTCAGGAGAAAACGCATACACCCATTTTGGCCAAGCAAGCAAGCGGGCAATGCAAGTCTGCACTACAAAGAAGTATCACTTCCCACCGGTCAAAAGGGACATCCACAAAATGTGTAAAAACCAGAAAGGCAAGACAGGCCCTGGAGAACAGGGAGCCTTGTTATGCTGATGGGCGGGATGTAAATTGCCAACTGCCTCTCTGGAGGAGTGCATTGTGTTCCCTAAAACAAGTAAAGAACTGAGCTACAGAGCCAAGGGCACTTCCAGTCTAGGGAATATACCTTGGGAAAACTGAAAATCAATAAGACAGAGCCACCCCAAAATTTAGGGCTGCACTGCTTACAAGGACCTCAACTTGGGTACACCTTAAATATCCCAGGAAATATAAAAATGGTTCAAAAAATTGTGGTACTTATGTACGATGGAATATCCCTCAGCCATGAAATCAATGTCATAAGACCAGTAGCAGCAAAATGGGTAGTTTCAGCTACGATGATTCTAAGTGAAATAAGTCACAGAGAAAAAGAAACTTATCATAAGATATCACTTATGAAGATCCTGTAAACATGGCTACACTTGAACTGAGTTAGGAAAGAGAACAGTGTCTCACATTTAGAAAACACTCTTATGCCTGCTTAAGGGGGAAGGAGAGGTGGGGTGATGCATAAACCCAGAGTTTGATATAAGCACAGGTACCGTTCCAAAAACCAACTATGGAATAGACAAGACCTGCACCTTCCTCAGTGAAAGGGACTCAAAACCCCATATTTCCCGCAGAGGAATATATCTGACTAGTAAGAATCTTAAAACCTATGTATTGATATGTCTCCGTAAGGGAATCAAGTGTGTCTAGACTGGCATAAACATGGCAGCGAGAATCAGCTCAAACCCACTATAAAAAGGAATTTCAAAAACAAAACAAAAAAACTGGGAAATTCTTTACAATTCCTTCAGGGTCTCTGATGAAACCTGGAATGACCCTATCTACAACGACAGCTGGATGTGGCATAAGGCTGGACACCTGGGACTGAGACGATTGGTGAGATTTGGTGAGCAAAGGCAGACCCTTTAAAGCAATAATGCATGGCACCCATTCCATGGGTCCCAACTCTCCAGGTTGAAGGGAATATTACTACAGTTATAACATGTACCGGAAACCAAGAGAACGGACACACTGTGAATACGAAAGGTTTCTAAAACTCAACGAATAGTCCCTCTCCTGGTGCTCCGGTTTAACTTTCCATCTGCTTTACTATCAACCTCCCAACTTGGAGAGACAGCCCATTTAACCTCCTGGTTCGCACAGGTTGCCAATTTGGCAGAGGATGAAAAGGAAGAGGGAGAACCAATGAGAAATTAGCTGTTAGGCATTTGGACGGGCACATATCACTGTAATTTCCCGGCAGGAAGAATAATTAACCAAAGTCTCAGCCACCCACCGGGAAACAGTATAGATCCTGAACCAAAATTTTGGACTTGCGGTCAGCTCACCAAAAACGAGTTGAAAAATGGAGCTCAGGGGCACAGCAATTCACAAACTGGCCGAGTAATAAAGGACAACTATCGTCCAAAAATCTGTTGAGGGAAGGCAACGAGGCAGACTTGAAAGCGAGGCAGAATAGCAGGAAACAGATTTCAAGATGTACGTTGGAATCGCCTTTAAAGCACAGGAAGAGGGGCACAACTTCGACAATGATGCACTTGGCCAAAAAGGGCGTATGCGTTTTCTCCTGAATATATTCAGGAGAAAACGCATACGCCCTTTTTGGCCAAGCAAGCAAGCGGGCAATGCAAATCTGCACTACAAAGAAGTATCACTTCCCACCGGTCAAAAGGGACATCCACAAAATGTGTAAAAACCAGAAAGGCAAGACAGGCCCTGGAGAACAGGGAGCCTTGTTATGCTGATGGGCGGGATGTAAATTGCCAACTGCCTCTCTGGAGGAGTGCATTGTGTTCCCTAAAACAAGTAAACAACAGAGCTACAGAGCCAAGGGCACTTCCAGCCTAGGGAATATACCTTGGGAAAACTGAAAATCAATAAGACAGAGCCACCCCAAAATTTAGGGCTGCACTGCTTACAAGGACCTCAACTTGGGTACACCTTAAATATCCCAGGAAATATAAAAATGGTTCAAAAAATTTTGGTACTTACGTACGATGGAATATCCCTCAGCCATGAAATCAATGTCATAAGACCAGTAGCAGCAAAATGGGTAGATTCAGGTACGATGATTCTAAGTGAAATAAGTCACAGAGAAAGAAACTTATCATAAGATATCAATTACGAAGATCCTGTAAACATGGCTACACTTGAACTGAGTTAGGAAAGAGAACAGTGTCTCACATTTAGAAAACACTCTTATGCCTGCTTAAGGGGGAAGGAGAGGTGGGGTGATGCATAAACCCAGAGTTTGATATAAGCACAGGTACCGTTCCAAAAACCAACTATGGAATAGACAAGACCTACACCTTCCTCAGTGAAAGGGACTCAAAACCCCATATTTCCCGCAGAGGAATATATCTGACTAGTAAGAATCTTAAAACCTATGTATTGATATGTCTCCGTAAGGGAATCAAGTGTGTCTAGACTGGCATAAACATGGCAGCGAGAATCAGCTCAAACCCACTATAAAAAGGAATTTCAAAAACAAAACAAAAAAACTGGGAAATTCTTTACAATTCCTTCAGGGTCTCTGAGGAACCCTGGAATGACCCTATCTACAACGACAGCTGGATGTGGCATAAGGCTGGACACTTGGGACTGAGACGATTGGTGAGATTTGGTGAGCAAATGCAGACCCTTTAAAGTAATAATGCATGGCACCCATTCCATGGGTCTCAACTCTCCAGGTTGAAGGGAATATTACTACAGTTATAACACGTACCGGAAACCTAGAAAACGGACACACTGTGAATACAAAAGGCTTCTAAACCTAAACGAATAGTCCCTATCCTGGTGATACGGTTTGACTTTCCATCTGCTTTACTATCAACCTCCCAACTTGGAGAGACAGCCCCTTTAACCTCCTGGTTCGCACAGGTTTCCAATTTGGCAGAGGATGAAAGGGAAGAGGGAGAACCAATGAGAGAGTACCTGATAGGCATTTGGACGGGCACATATCACTGTAATTTCCCGGCAGGAAGAAGAATTAACCAAAGTCTCAGCCACCCACCGGGAACCAGTATAGGTCCTGAACCAAAATTTTGGACTTGCGGTCAGCTCACCAAAAACGAGTTGAAAAATGGAGCTCAGGGTCACAGCAATTCACAAACTGGCCGAGTAATAAAGGACAACTATCGTCCAAAAATCTGTTGAGGGAAGACAACGAGGCGGACTTGAAAGCGAGGCAGAATAGCAGGAAATAGATTTCAAGAGGTACGTTGGAATCGCCTTTAAAGCACAGGAAGAGGGGCAAAACTTCGACAATGATGCACTTGGCCAAAAAGGGCGTATGCGTTTTCTCCTGAGAAAACGCATACGCCCTTTTTGGCCAAGCAAGCAAGCGGGCAATGCAAATCTGCACTACAAAGAAGTATCACTTCCCACCGGTCAAAAGGGACATCCACAAAATGTGTAAAAACCAGAAAGGCAAGACAGGCCCTGGAGAACAGGGAGCCTTGTTATGCTGATGGGCGGGATGTAAATTGCCAACTGCCTCTCTGGAGGAGTGCATTGTGTTCCCTAAAACAAGTAAAGAACAGAGCTACAGAGCCAAGGGCACTTCCAGTCTAGGGAATATACCTTGGGAAAACTGAAAATCAATAAGACAGAGCCACCCCAAAATTTAGGGCTGCACTGCTTACAAGGACCTCACTTGGGTACACCTTAAATATCCCAGGAAATATAAAAATGGTTCAAAAAATTGTGGTACTTACGTACGATGGAATATCCCTCAGCCATGAAATCAATGTCATAAGACCAGTAGCAGCAAAATGGGTAGATTCAGGTACGATGATTCTAAGTGAAATAAGTCACAGAGAAAAAGAAACTTATCATAAGATATCACTTATGAAGATCCTGTAAACATGGCTACACTTGAACTGAGTTAGGAAAGAGAAGAATGTCTCACATTTAGAAAACACTCTTATGCCTGCTTAAGGGGGAAGGAGAGGTTGGGTGATGCATAAAACCAGAGTTTGATATAAGCACAGGTACCGTTCCAAAAACCAACTATGGAATAGACAAGACCTACACCTTCCTCAGTGAAAGGGACTCAAAACACCATATTTCCCGCAGAGGAATATATCTGACTAGTAAGAATCTTAAAACCTATGTATTGATATGTCTCCATAAGGGAATCAAGTGTGTCTAGACTGGCATAAACATGGCAGCGAGAATCAGCTCAAACCCACTATAAAAACGAATTTCAAAAACAAAACAAAAAAACTGGGAAATTCTTTACAATTCCTTCAGGGTCTCTGATGAAACCTGGAATGACCCTATCTACAACGACAGCTGGATGTGGCATAAGGCTGGACACCTGGGACTGAGACGATTGGTGAGATTTGGTGAGCAAATGCAGACCCTTTAAAGCAATAATGCATGGCACACATTCCATGGGTCCCAACTCTCCAGGTTGAAGGGAATATTACTACAGTTATAACACGTACCGGAAACCTAGAGAACGGACACACTGTGAATACAAAAGGTTTCTAAAACTCAACGAATAGTCCCTATCCTGGTGCTCCGGTTTGACTTTCCATCTGCTTTACTATCAACCTCCCAACTTGGAGAGACAGCCCGTTTAACCTCCTGGTTCACACAGGTTGCCAATTTGGCAGAGGATGAAAGGGAAGAGGGAGAACCAATGAGAGAGTAGCTGTTAGGCATTTGGACGGGCACATATCACTGTAATTTCCCGGCAGGAAGAAGAATTAACCAAAGTCTCAGCCACCCACCGGGAACCAGTATAGGTCCTGAACCAAAATGTTGGACTTGCGGTCAGCTAACCAAAAACGAGTTGAAAAATGGAGCTCAGGGGCACAGCAATTCACAAACTGGCCGAGTAATAAAGGACAACTATCGTCCAGAAATCTGTTGAGGGAAGGCAACGAGGCGGACTTGAAAGCGAGGCAGAATAGCAGGAAACAGATTTCAAGAGGTACGTTGGAATCGCCTTTAAAGCACAGGAAGAGGGGCACAACTTCGACAATGAT
The DNA here is from genome assembly GCF_949752795.1 of Hyperoodon ampullatus. Classification (NCBI taxonomy): domain Eukaryota; kingdom Metazoa; phylum Chordata; class Mammalia; order Artiodactyla; family Ziphiidae; genus Hyperoodon; species Hyperoodon ampullatus. The sequence continues at coordinate 190,707 of NW_027640938.1, read as the reverse complement.
GCACTTGGCCAAAAAGGGCGTATGCGTTTTCTCCTGAATATATTCAGGAGAAAACGCATACGCCCTTTTTGGCCAAGCAAGCAAGCGGGCAATGCAAATCTGCACTACAAAGAAGTATCACTTCCCACCGGTCAAAAGGGACATCCACAAAATATGTAAAAACCAGAAAGGCAGGACAGGCCCAGGAGAACAGGGAGCCTTGTTATGCTGATGGGCGGGATGTAAATTTCCAACTGCCTCTCTGGAGGAGTACATTGTGTTCCCTAAAAGAAGTAAAGAACACAGCTACAGAGCCAAGGGCACTTCCAGTCTAGGGAATATACCTTGGGAAAACTGAAAATCAATAAGACAGAGCCACCCCAAAATTTAGGGCTGCACTGCTTACAAGGACCTCAACTTGGGTACACCTTAAATATCCCAGGAAATATAAAAATGGTTCAAAAAATTGTGGTACTTACGTACGATGGAATATCCCTCAGCCATGAAATCAATGTCATAAGACCAGTAGCAGCAAAATGGGTAGATTCAGGTACGATGATTCTAAGTGAAATAAGTCACAGAGAAAGAAACTTATCATAAGATATCACTTATGAAGATCCTGTAAACATGGCTACACTTGAACTGAGTTAGGAAAGAGAACAGTGTCTCACATTTAGAAAAAACTCTTATGCCTGCTTAAGGGGGAAGGAGAGGTGGGGTGATGCATAAAACCTGAGTTTGATATAAGCACAGGTACCGTTCCAAAAACCAACTATGGAATAGACAAGACCTACACCTTCATCAGGGAAAGGGACTCAAAACCCCATATTTCCCGCAGAGGAATATAACTGACTATTAAGAATCTTAAAACCTATGTATTGATATGTCTCCGTAAGGGAATCAGGTGTGTCTAGACTGGCATAAACATGGCAGCGAGAATCAGCTCAAACCCACTATAAAAAGGAATTTCAAAAACAAAACAAAAAAACTGGGAAATTCTTTGCAATTCCTTCAGGGTCTCTGATGAAACCTGGAATGACACTATCTACAACGACAGATGGATGTGGCATAAGGCTGGACACTTGGGACTGAGAGGATTGGTGAGATTGGGTGAGCAAATGCAGGCCCTTTAAAGCAATAACGCATGGCACCCATTCCATGGGTCCCAACTCTCCAGGTTGAAGGGAATATTACTACAGTTATAACATGTACGAGAAACCTAGAGAACGGACACACTGTGAATATGAAAGCTTTCTAAAACTCAACGAATAGTACCTCTCCTGGTGCTCCAGTTTGACTTTCCATCTGCTTTACTATCAATCTCCCAACTTGGAGAGACAGCCCCTTCAACCTCCTCGTTCACACAGGTTTCCAATTTCGCAGAGGATGAAAGGGAAGAGGGAGAACCAATGAGAGAGTAGCTGTTAGGCATTTGGACGGGCACATATCACACTAAGTTCCCGGCAGGAAGAAGAATTAAACAAAGTCTCAGCCCCCCACCCGGAACCAGTATAGGTCCTGAACCAAAATGTTGGACTTGCGGTCAGCTCACCAAAAACGAGGTGAAAAATGGAGCTCAGGGGCACAGCAATTCACAAACAGGCCGAGTAATAAAGGACAACTATCATCAAAAAACCTGTTGAGGGAAGACAACGAGGCGGACTTGAAAGCGAGGCAGAATAGCAGGAAACAGATTTCAAGAGGTACGTTGGAATCGCCTTTAAAGCACAGGAAGAGGGGCACAACTTCGACAAAGATGCACTTGGCCAAAAAGGGTGTATGCGTTTTCTCCTGAATATATTCAGGAGAAAACGCATATGCCCATTTTGGCCAAGCAAGCAAGCGGGCAATGCAAATCTGCACTACAAAGAAGTATCACTTCCCACCGGTCAAAAGGGACATCCACAAAATGTGTAAAAACCAGAAAGGCAAGACAGGCCCTGGAGAACAGGGAGCCTTGTTATGCTGATGGGCGGGATGTAAATTGCCAACTGCCTCTCTGGAGGAGTGCATTGTGTTCCCTAAAACAAGTAAAGAACTGAGCTACAGAGCCAAGGGCACTTCCAGTCTAGGGAATATACCTTGGGAAAACTGAAAATCAATAAGACAGAGCCACCCCAAAATTTAGGGCTGCACTGCTTACAAGGACCTCAACTTGGGTACACCTTAAATATCCCAGGAAATATAAAAATGGTTCAAAAAATTGTGGTACTTATGTACGATGGAATATCCCTCAGCCATGAAATCAATGTCATAAGACCAGTAGCAGCAAAATGGGTAGTTTCAGCTACGATGATTCTAAGTGAAATAAGTCACAGAGAAAAAGAAACTTATCATAAGATATCACTTATGAAGATCCTGTAAACATGGCTACACTTGAACTGAGTTAGGAAAGAGAACAGTGTCTCACATTTAGAAAACACTCTTATGCCTGCTTAAGGGGGAAGGAGAGGTGGGGTGATGCATAAACCCAGAGTTTGATATAAGCACAGGTACCGTTCCAAAAACCAACTATGGAATAGACAAGACCTGCACCTTCCTCAGTGAAAGGGACTCAAAACCCCATATTTCCCGCAGAGGAATATATCTGACTAGTAAGAATCTTAAAACCTATGTATTGATATGTCTCCGTAAGGGAATCAAGTGTGTCTAGACTGGCATAAACATGGCAGCGAGAATCAGCTCAAACCCACTATAAAAAGGAAATTCAAAAACAAAACAAAAAAACTGGGAAATTCTTTACAAATCCTTCAGGGTCTCTGATGAAACCTGGAATGACCCTATCTACAACGACAGCTGGATGTGGCATAAGGCTGGACACCTGGGACTGAGACGATTGGTGAGATTTGGTGAGCAAAGGCAGACCCTTTAAAGCAATAATGCATGGCACCCATTCCATGGGTCCCAACTCTCCAGGTTGAAGGGAATATTACTACAGTTATAACATGTACCGGAAACCAAGAGAACGGACACACTGTGAATACGAAAGGTTTCTAAAACTCAACGAATAGTCCCTCTCCTGGTGCTCCGGTTTAACTTTCCATCTGCTTTACTATCAACCTCCCAACTTGGAGAGACAGCCCATTTAACCTCCTGGTTCGCACAGGTTGCCAATTTGGCAGAGGATGAAAAGGAAGAGGGAGAACCAATGAGAAATTAGCTGTTAGGCATTTGGACGGGCACATATCACTGTAATTTCCCGGCAGGAAGAATAATTAACCAAAGTCTCAGCCACCCACCGGGAAACAGTATAGATCCTGAACCAAAATTTTGGACTTGCGGTCAGCTCACCAAAAACGAGTTGAAAAATGGAGCTCAGGGGCACAGCAATTCACAAACTGGCCGAGTAATAAAGGACAACTATCGTCCAAAAATCAGTTGAGGGAAGGCAACGAGGCGGACTTGAAAGAGAGGCAGAATAGCAGGAAACAGATTTCAAGAGGTACGTTGGAATCGCCTTTAAAGCACAGGAAGAGGGGCACAACTTCGACAATGATGCACTTGGCCAAAAAGGGCGTATGCGTTTTCTCCTGAATATATTCAGGAGAAAACGCATACGCCCTTTTTGGGCAAGCAAGCAAGCGGGCAATGCAAATCTGCACTACAAAGAAGTATCACTTCCCACCGGTCAAAAGGGACATCCACAAAATGTGTAAAAACCAGAAAGGCAAGACAGGCCCTGGAGAACAGGGAGCCTTGTTATGCTGATGGGCGGGATGTAAATTGCCAACTGCCTCTCTGGAGGAGTGCATTGTGTTCCCTAAAACAAGTAAACAACAGAGCTACAGAGCCAAGGGCACTTCCAGTCTAGGGAATATACCTTGGGAAAACTGAAAATCAATAAGACAGAGCCACCCCAAAATTTAGGGCTGCACTGCTTACAAGGACCTCAACTTGGGTACACCTTAAATATCCCAGGAAATATAAAAATGGTTCAAAAAATTGTGGTACTTACGTACGATGGAATATCCCTCAGCCATGAAATCAATGTCATAAGACCAGTAGCAGCAAAATTGGTAGATTCAGGTACGATGATTCTAAGTGAAATAAGTCACAGAGAAAGAAACTTATCATAAGATATCAATTACGAAGATCCTGTAAACATGGCTACACTTGAACTGAGTTAGGAAAGAGAACAGTGTCTCACATTTAGAAAACACTCTTATGCCTGCTTAAGGGGGAAGGAGAGGTGGGGTGATGCATAAACCCAGAGTTTGATATAAGCACAGGTACCGTTCCAAAAACGAACTATGGAATAGACAAGACCTACACCTTCCTCAGTGAAAGGGACTCAAAACCCCATATTTCCCGCAGAGGAATATATCTGACTAGTAAGAATCTTAAAACCTATGTATTGATATGTCTCCGTAAGGGAATCAAGTGTGTCTAGACTGGCATAAACATGGCAGCGAGAATCAGCTCAAACCCACTATAAAAAGGAATTTCAAAAACAAAACAAAAAAACTGGGAAATTCTTTACAATTCCTTCAGGGTCTCTGAGGAACCCTGGAATGACCCTATCTACAACGACAGCTGGATGTGGCATAAGGCTGGACACTTGGGACTGAGACGATTGGTGAGATTTGGTGAGCAAATGCAGACCCTTTAAAGTAATAATGCATGGCACCCATTCCATGGGTCCCAACTCTCCAGGTTGAAGGGAATATTACTACAGTTATAACACGTACCGGAAACCTAGAAAACGGACACACTGTGAATACAAAAGGTTTCTAAACCTAAACGAATAGTCCCTATCCTGGTGATCCGGTTTGACTTTCCATCTGCTTTACTATCAACCTCCCAACTTAGAGAGACAGCCCCTTTAACCTCCTGGTTCGCACAGGTTTCCAATTTGGCAGAGGATGAAAGGGAAGAGGGAGAACCAATGAGAGAGTACCTGATAGGCATTTGGACGGGCACATATCACTGTAATTTCCCGGCAGGAAGAAGAATTAACCAAAGTCTCAGCCACCACCGGGAACCAGTATATGTCCTGAACCAAAATTTTGGACTTGCGGTCAGCTCACCAAAAACGAGTTGAAAAATGGAGCTCAGGGTCACAGCAATTCACAAACTGGCCGAGTAATAAAGGACAACTATCGTCCAAAAATCTGTTGAGGGAAGACAACGAGGCGGACTTGAAAGCGAGGCAGAATAGCAGGAAATAGATTTCAAGAGGTACGTTGGAATCGCCTTTAAAGCACAGGAAGAGGGGCAAAACTTCGACAATGATGCACTTGGCCAAAAAGGGCGTATGCGTTTTCTCCTGAGAAAACGCATACACCCTTTTTGGCCAAGCAAGCAAGCGGGCAATGCAAATCTGCACTACAAAGAAGTATCACTTCCCACCGGTCAAAAGGGACATCCACAAAATGTGTAAAAACCAGAAAGGCAAGACAGGCCCTGGAGAACAGGGAGCCTTGTTATGCTGATGGGCGGGATGTAAATTGCCAACTGCCTCTCTGGAGGAGTGCATTGTGTTCCCTAAAACAAGTAAAGAACAGAGCTACAGAGCCAAGGGCACTTCCAGTCTAGGGAATATACCTTGGGAAAACTGAAAATCAATAAGACAGAGCCACCCCAAAATTTAGGGCTGCACTGCTTACAAGGACCTCAACTTGGGTACACCTTAAATATCCCAGGAAATATAAAAATGGTTCAAAAAATTGTGGTACTTACGTACGATGGAATATCCCTCAGCCATGAAATCAATGTCATAAGACCAGTAGCAGCAAAATGGGTAGATTCAGGTATGATGATTCTAAGTGAAATAAGTCACAGAGAAAGAAACATATCATAAGATATCACTTATGAAGATCCTGTAAACATGGCTACACTTGAACTGAGTTAGGAAAGAGAACAGTGTCTCACATTTAGAAAACACTCTTATGCCTGCTTAAGGGGGAAGGAGATGTGGGGTGATGCATAAAAACAGAGTTTGATATAAGCACAGGTACCGTTCCAAAAACCAACTATGGAATAGACAAGACCTACACCTTCCTCAGTGAAAGGGACTCAAAACCCCATATTTCCCGCAGAGGAATATATCTGACTAGTAAGAATCTTAAAACCTATGTATTGATATGTCTCCGTAAGGGAATCAAGTGTGTCTAGACTGGCATAAACATGGCAGCGAGAATCAGCTCAAACCCACTATAAAAAGGAATTTCAAAAACAAAACAAAAAAACTGGGAAATTCTTTACAATTCCTTCAGGGTCTCTGATGAAACCTGGAATGACCCTATCTACAATGACAGCTGGATGTGGCATAAGGCTGGACACTTGGGACTGAGACGATTGGTGAGATTTGGTGAGCAAATGCAGACCCTTTAAAGTAATAATGCATGGCACCCATTCCATGGGTCCCAACTCTCCAGGTTGAAGGGAATATTACTACAGTTATAACATGTACGGGAAACCTAGAGAACGGACACACTGTGAATACAAAAGGTTTCTAAACCTCAACGAATTGTCCCTATGCTGGTGCTCTGGTTTGACTTTCCATCTGCTTTACTATCAACCTCCCAACTTGGAGAGACAGCCCCTTTAACCTCCTGGTTCGCACAGGTTGCCAATTTGGCAGAGGATGAAAGGGAAGAGGGAGAACCAATGAGAGAGTAGCTGTTAGGCATTTGGACGGGCACATATCACTGTAATTTCCCGGCAGGAAGAAGAATTAACCAAAGTCTCAGCCACCCACCGGGAACCAGTATAGGTCCTGAACCAAAATTTTGGACTTGCGGTCAGCTCACCAAAAACGAGTTGAAAAATGGAACTCAGGGGCACAGCAATTCACAAACTGGCCGAGTAATAAAGGACAACTATCGTCCAGAAATCTGTTGAGGGAAGGCAACGAGGCGGACTTGAAAGCGAGGCAGAATAGCAGGAAACAGATTTCAAGAGGTACGTTGGAATCGCCTTTAAAGCACAGGAAGAGGGGCACAACTTCGACAATGATGCACTTGGCCAAAAAGGGCGTAAGCGTTTTCTCCTTTGGCCAAGCAAGCAAGCGGGCAATGCAAATCTGTACTACAAAGAAGTATCACTTCCCACCGGTCAAAAGGGACATCCACAAAATGTGTAAAAACCAGAAAGGCAAGACAGGCCCTGGAGAACAGGGAGCCTTGTTATGCTGATGGGCGGGATATAAATTGCCAACTGCCTCTCTGGAGGAGTGCATTGTGTTCCCTAAAACAAGTAAAGAACAGAGCTACAGAGCCAAGGGCACTTCCAGTCTAGGGAATATACCTTGGGAAAACTGAAAATCAATAAGACAGAGCCACCCTAAAATTTAGGGCTGCACTGCTTACAAGGACCTCACTTGGGTACACCTTAAATATCCCAGGAAATATAAAAATGGTTCAAAAAATTGTGGTACTTACGTACGATGGAATATCCCTCAGCCATGAAATCAATGTCATAAGACCAGTAGCAGCAAAATGGGTAGATTCAGGTACGATGATTCTAAGTGAAATAAGTCACAGAGAAAGAAACTTATCATAAGATATCACTTATGAAGATCCTGTAAACATGGCTACACTTGAACTGAGTTAGGAAAGAGAACAGTGTCTCACATTTAGAAAACACTCTTATGCCTGCTTAAGGGGGAAGGAGAGGTGGGGTGATGCATAAACCCAGAGTTTGATATAAGCACAGGTACCGTTCCAAAAACCAACTATGGAATAGACAAGACCTACACCTTCCTCAGTGAAAGGGACTCAAAACCCCATATTTCCCGCAGAGGAATATATCTGACTAGTAAGAATCTTAAAACCTATGTATTGATATGTGTCCGTAAGGGAATCAAGTGTGTCTAGACTGGCATAAACATGGCAGCGAGAATCAGCTCAAACCCACTATAAAAAGGAATTTCAAAAACAAAACAAAAAAACTGGGAAATTCTTTACAATTCCTTCAGGGTCTCTGATGAAACCTGGAATGACCCTATCTACAATGACAGCTGGATGTGGCATAAGGCTGGACACTTGGGACTGAGACGATTGGTGAGATTTGGTGAGCAAACGCAGACCCTTTAAAGCAATAATGCATGGCACCCATTCCATGGGTCCCAACTGTCCAGGTTGAAGGGAATATTACTACAGTTATAACATGTACCGGAAAACTAGAGAACGGACACACTGTGAATACGAAAGTTTTCTAAAACTCAACGAATAGTCCCTCTCCTGGTGCTCCGGTTTGACTTTCCATCTGCTTTACTATCAATCTCCCAACTTGGAGAGACTGCCCCTTTAACCTCCTGGTTCGCACAGGTTGCCAATTTGGCAGAGGATGAAAGGGAAGAGGGAGAACCAATGAGAGAGTAGCTGTTAGGCATTTGGACGGGCACATATCACTGTAATTTCCCGGCAGGAAGAAGAATTAACCAAAGTCTCAGCCACCCACCGGGAACCAGTATAGGTCCTGAACCGAAATTTTGGACTTGCGGTCAGCTCACCAAAAACGAGTTGAAAAATGGAGCTCCGGGGCACAGCAATTCACAAACTGGCCGAGTAATAAAGGACAACTATCATCCAAAAATCTGTTGAGGGAAGGCAACGAGGCGGACTTGAAAGCGAGGCAGAATAGCAGGAAACAGATTTCAAAAGGTACGTTGGAATCGCCTTTAAAGCACAGGAAGAGGGGCACAACTTCGACAATGATGCACTTGGCCAAAAAGGGCGTATGCGTTTTCTCCTGAATATATTCAGGAGAAAACGCATACGCCCTTTTTGGCCAAGCAAGCAAGCGGGCAATGCAAATCTGCACTACAAAGAAGTATCACTTCCCACCGGTCAAAAGGGACATCCACAAAATGTGTAAAAACCAGAAAGGCAAGACAGGCCCTGGAGAACAGGGAGCCTTGTTATGCTGATGGGCGGGATGTAAATTGCCAACTGCCTCTCTGGAGGAGTGCATTGTGTTCCCTAAAACAAGTAAAGAACAGAGCTACAGAGCCAAGGGCACTTCCAGTCTAGGGAATATACCTTGGGAAAACTGAAAATCAATAAGACAGAACCACCCCAAAATTTAGGGCTGCACAGCTTACAAGGACCTCACTTGGGTACACCTTAAATATCCCAGGAAATATAAAAATGGTTCAAAAAATTGTGGTACTTACGTACGATGGAATATCCCTCAGCCATGAAATCAATGTCATAAGACCAGTAGCAGCAAAATGGGTAGATTCAGGTACGATGATTCTAAGTGAAATAAGTTACAGAGAAAAAGAAACTTATCATAAGATATCACTTATGAAGATCCTGTAAACATGGCTACACTTGAACTGAGTTAGGAAAGAGAACAGTGTCTCACATTTAGAAAACACTCTTATGCCTGCTTAAGGGGGAAGGAGAGGTGGGGTGATGCATAAAACCAGAGTTTGATATAAGCACAGGTACCGTTCCAAAAACCAACTATGGAATAGACAAGACCTACACCTTCCTCAGTGAAAGGGACTCAAAACCCCATATTTCCCGCAGAGGAATATATCTGACTAGTAAGAATCTTAAAACCTATGTATCGATATGTCTCCGTAAGGGAATCAAGTGTGTCTACACTGGCATAAACATGGCAGCGAGAATCAGCTCAAACCCACTATAAAAAGGAATTTCAAATCCAAAACAAAAACACTGGGAAATTCTTTACAATTCCTTCAGGGTCTCTGATGAAACCTGGAATGACCCTTTCTACAACGACAGCTGGATGTGGCATAAGGCTGGACACTTGGGACTGAGATGATTGGTGAGATTTGGTGAGCAAATGCAGACCCTTTAAAGCAATAATGCATGGCACCCATTCCGTGGGTCACAACTCTCCAGGTTGAAGGGAATATTACTACAGTTATAACATGTACGGGAAACCTAGAGAACGGACACACTGTGAATACGAAAGGTCTCTAAAACTCAACGAATAGTCCCTCTCCTGGTGCTCCAGTTTGACTTTCCATCTGCTTTACTATCAACCTCCCAACTTGGAGAGACAGCCCCTTTAACCTCCTGGTTCGCACAGGTTTCCAAATTGGCAGAGGATGAAAGGGAAGAGGGAGAACCAATGAGAGAGTAGCTGTTAGGCATTTGGACGGGCACATATCACACTAAGTTCCCAGCAGGAAGAAGAATTAACCAAAGTCTCAGTCACCCACCGGGAACCAGTATAGGTCCTGAACCAAAATGTTGGACTTGCGGTCAGCTCACCAAAAACGAGTTGAAAAATGGAGCTCAGGGGCACAGCAATTCACAAACTGGCCGAGTAATAAAGGACAACTATCGTCCAAAAATCTGTTGAGGGAAGGCAACGAGGCGGACTTGAAAGCGAGGCAGAATAGCAGGAAACAGATTTCAAGAGGTACGTTGGAATCGCTTTTAAAGCACAGGAAGAGGGGCACAACTTCGACAATGATGCACTTGGCCAAAAAGGGCGTATGTGTTTTCTCCTGAATATATTCAGGAGAAAGCGCATACGCCCTTTTTGGCCAAGCAAGCAAGCGGGCAATGCAAATCTGCACTACAAAGAAGTATCACTTCCCACCGGTCAAAAGGGACATCCACAAAATGTGTAAAAACCAGAAAGGCAAGACAGGCCCTGGAGAACAGGGAGCCTTGTTATGCTGATGGGCGGGATGTAAATTGCCAACTGCCTCGGAGGAGTGCATTGTGTTCCCTAAAACAAGTAAAGAACAGAGCTACAGAGCCAAGGGCACTTCCAGTCTAGGGAATATACCTTGGGAAAACTGAAAATCAATAAGACAGAGCCACCCCAAAATTTAGGGCTGCACTGCTTACAAGGACCTCACTTGGGTACACCTTAAATATCCCAGGAAATATAAAAATGGTTCAAAAAATTGTGGTACTTACGTACGATGGAATATCCCTCAGCCGTGAAATCAATGTCATAAGACCAGTAGTAGCAAAATGGGTAGATTCAGGTACGATGATTCTAAGTGAAATAAGTCACAGAGAAAGAAACTTATCATAAGATATCACTTATGAAGATCCTGTAAACATGGCTACACTTGAACTGAGTTAGGAAAGAGAACAGTGTCTCACATTTAGAAAACACTCTTATGCCTGCTTAAGGGGGAAGGAGAGGTGAGGTGATGCATAAAACCAGAGTTTCATATAAGCACAGGTACCGTTCCAAAAACCAACTATGGAATAGACAAGACCTACACCTTCCTCAGTGAAAGGGACTCAATACCCTATATTTCCCGCAGAGGAATATATCTGACTAGTAAGAATCTTAAAACCTATGTATTGATATGTCTCCGTAAGGGAATCAAGTGTGTCTAGACTGGCATAAACATGGCAGCGAGAATCAGCTCAAACCCACTATAAAAAGGAATTTCAAAAACAAAACAAAAAAACTGGGAAATTCTTTACAATTCCTTCAGGGTCTCTGATGAAACCTGGAATGACCCTATCTACAATGACAGCTGGATTTGGCACAAGGATGGACACTTGGGACTGAGACGATTGGTGAGATTTGGTGAGCAAATGCAGACCCTTTAAATCACAAATGCCTGGCACCCATTCCATGGGTCCCAACTCTCCAGGTTGAAGGGAATATTACTACAGCTATAACATGTACGGGAAACCTAGAAAACGGAACCACTGTGAATACGAAAGGTTTCTAAAACTCAACGAATAGTCCCTCTCCTGGTGCTCCGGTTTGACTTTCCATCTGCTTTACTATCAACCTCCGAACTTGGAGAGACTGCCCCTTTAACCTCCTGGTTCGCACAGGTTGCCAATTTGGCAGAGGATGAAAGGGAAGAGGGAGAACCAATGAGAGAGTAGCTGTTAGGCATTTGGACGGGCACATATCACTGTAATTTCCCGGCAGGAAGAAGAATTAACCAAAGTCTCAGCCACCCACCGGGAACCAGTATAGGTCCTGAACCAAAATTTTGGACTTGCGGTCAGCTCACCAAAAACGAGTTGAAAAATGGAGCTCAGGGGCACAGCAATTCACAAACTGGCCGAGTAATAAAGGACAACTATCATCCAAAAATCTGTTGAGGGAAGGCAACGAGGCGGACTTGAAAGCGAGGCAGAATAGCAGGAAACAGATTTCAAGAGGTACGTTGGAATCGCCTTTAAAGCACAGGAAGAGGGGCACAACTTCGACAATGATGCACTTGGCCAAAAAGGGCGTATGCGTTTTCTCCTGAATATATTCAGGAGAAAACGCATACGCCCTTTTTGGCCAAGCAAGCAAGAGGGCAATGCAAATCTGCACTACAAATAAGTATCACTTCCCACCGGTCAAAAGGGACATCCACAAAATGTGTAAAAACCAGAAAGGCAAGACAGGCCCTGGAGAACAGGGAGCCTTGTTATGCTGATGGGCGGGATGTAAATTGCCAACTGCCTCTCTGGAGGAGTGCATTGTGTTCCCTAAAACAAGTAAAGAACAGAGCTACAGAGCCAAGGGCACTTCCAGTCTAGGGAATATACCTTGGGAAACCTGAAAATCAATAAGACAGAACCACCCCAAAATTTAGGGCTGCACTGCTTACAAGGACCTCAACTTGGGTACACCTTAAATATCCCAGGAAATATAAAAATGGTTCAAAAAATTGTGGTACTTACGTACGATGGAATATCCCTCAGCCATGAAATCAGTGTCATAAGACCAGTAGCAGCAAAATGGATGGATTCAGGTACGATGATTCTAAGTGAAATAAGTCGCACAGAAAAAGAAACTTATCATAAGATATCACTTATGAAGATCCTGTACACATGGCTACACTTGAACTGAGTTAGGAAAGAGAAGAATGTCTCACATTTAGAAAACACTCTTATGCCTGCTTAAGGGGGAAGGAGAGGTGGGGTGATGCATAAAACCAGAGTTTGATATAAGCACAGGTACCGTTCCAAAAACCAACTATGGAATAGACAAGACCTACACCTTCCCCAGTGAAAGGGACTCAAAACCCCATATTTCCCGCAGAGGAATATATCTGACTAGTAAGAATCTTAAAACCTATGTATTGATATGTCTCTGTAAGGGAATCAAGTGTGTCTAGACTGACATAAACATGGCAGCGAGAATCAGCTCAAACCCACTATAAAAAGGAATTTCAAAAACAAAACAAAAAAACTGGGAAATTCTTTACAATTCCTTCAGGGTCTCTGATGAACCCTGGAATGCCCCTATCTACAACGACAGCTGGATGTGGCATAAGGCTGGACAGTTGGGACTGAGACGATTGATGCGATTTGGTGAGCAAAAGCAGACACTTTAAAGTAATAATGCATGTCACCCATTCCATGGGTCCCAACTCTCCAGGTTGAAGGGAATATTACTACAGTTATAACATGTACGAGAAACCTAGAGAACGGACACACTGTGAATATGAAAGGTTTCTAAAACTCAACGAATAGTCCCTATCCTGGTGCTCCGGTTTGACTTTCCATCTGCTTTACTATCAATCTCCCAACTTGGAGAGACAGCCCCTTCAACCTCCTGGTTCACACATGTTTCCAATTTGGCAGAGGATGAAAGGGAAGAGGGAGAACCAATGAGAGAGTAGCTGTTAGGTATTTAGACGGGCACATATCACTCTAACTTCCCGGCAGGAAGAAGAATTAACCAAAGTCTCAGCCCCCCACCAGGAACCAGTATAGGTCCTGAACCAAAATTTTGGACTTGCGGTCAGCTCAACAAAAACGAGTTGAAAAATGGAGCTCAGGGGCACAGCAATTCACAAACTGGCTGAGTAATAAAGGACAACTATCGTCCAAAAATCTGTTGAGGGAAGGCAACGAGGCGGACTTGAAAGCGAGGCAGAATAGCAGGAAACAGATTTCAAGAGGTACGTTGGAATCGCCTTTAAAGCACAGGAAGAGGGGCACAACTTCGACAATGATGCACTTGGCCAAAAAGGGCGTATGCGTTTTCTCCTTTGGCCAAGCAAGCAAGCGGGCAATGCAAATCTGTACTACAAAGAAGTATCACTTCCCACCGGTCAAAAGGGACATCCACAAAATGTGTAAAAACCAGAAAGGCAAGACAGGCCCTGGAGAACAGGGAGCCTTGTTATGCTGATGGGCGGGATGTAAATTGCCAACTGCCTCTCTGGAGGAGTGCATTGTGTTCCCTAAAACAAGTAAAGAACAGAGCTACAGAGCCAAGGGCACTTCCAGTCTAGGGAATATACCTTGGGAAAACTGAAAATCAATAAGACAGAGCCACCCCAAAATTTAGGGCTGCACTGCTTACAAGGACCTCAACTTGGGTACAGCTTAAATATCCCAGGAAATATAAAAATGGTTCAAAAAATTGTGGTACTTACGTACGATGGAATATCCCTCAGCCATGAAATCAATGTCATAAGACCAGTAGCAGCAAAATGGGTAGATTCAGCTACGATGATTCTAAGTGAAATAAGTCACAGAGAAAAAGAAACTTATCATTAGATATCACTTATGAAGATCCTGTAAACATGGCTACACTTGAACTGAGTTAGGAAAGAGAACAGTGTCTCACATTTAGAAAACACTCTTATGCCTGCTTAAGGGGGAAGGAGAGGTGGGGTGATGCATAAACCCAGAGTTTGATATAAGCACAGGTACCGTTCCAAAAACCAACTATGGAATAGACAAGACCTGCACCTTCCTCAGTGAAAGGGACTCAAAACCCCATATTTCCCGCAGAGGAATATATCTGACTAGTAAGAATCTTAAAACCTATGTATTGATATGTCTCCGTAAGGGAATCAAGTGTGTCTAGACTGGCATAAACATGGCAGCGAGAATCAGCTCAAACCCACTATAAAAAGGAATTTCAAAAACAAAACAAAAAAACTGGGAAATTCTTTACAATTCCTTCAGGGTCTCTGATGAAACCTGGAATGACCCTATCTACAACGACAGCTGGATGTGGCATAAGGCTGGACACTTGGGACTGAGACGATTGGTGAGATTTGGTGAGCAAATGCAGACCCTTTAAAGCAATAATGCATGGCACCCATTCCATGGGTCCCAACTCTCCAGGTTGAAGGGAATATTACTACAGTTATAACATGTACCGGAAACCTAGAGAATGGACACACTGTGAATACGAAAGGTTTCTAAAACTCAACGAATAGTCCCTCTCCTGGTGCTCCGGTTTGACTTTCCATCTGCTTTACTATCAATCTCCCAACTTGGAGAGACAGCCCCTTTAACCTCCTGGTTCGCACAGGTTGCCAATTTGGCAGAGGATGAAAAGGAAGAGGGAGAACCAATGAGAAATTAGCTGTTAGGCATATCGACGGGCACATATCACTGTAATTTCCCGGCAGGAAGAAGAATTAACCAAAGTCTCAGCCACCCACCGGGAACCAGTATAGGTCCTGAACCGAAATTTTGGACTTGTGGTCAGCTCACCAAAAACGAGTTGAAAAATGGAGCTCCGGGGCACAGCAATTCACAAACTGGCCGAGTAATAAAGGACAACTATCATCCAAAAATCTGTTGAGGGAAGGCACCGAGGCGGACTTGAAAGCGAGGCAGAATAGCAGGAAACAGATTTCAAGAGGTACGTTGGAATCGCCTTTAAAGCACAGGAAGAGGGGCACAACTTCGACAATGATGCACTTGGCCAAAAAGGGCGTATGCGTTTTCTCCTGAATATATTCAGGAGAAAACGCATACGCCCTTTTTGGCCAAGCAAGCAAGCGGGCAATGCAAATCTGCACTACAAAGAAGTATCACTTCCCACCGGTCAAAAGGGACATCCACAAAATGTGTAAAAACCAGAAAGGCAAGACAGGCCCTGGAGAACAGGGAGCCTTGTTATGCTGATGGGCGGGATGTAAATTGCCAACTGCCTCTCTGGAGGAGTGCATTGTGTTCCCTAAAACAAGTAATGAACAGAGCTACAGAGCCAAGGGCACTTCCAGTCTAGGGAATATACCTTGGGAAAACTGAAAATCAATAAGACAGAGCCACCCCAAAATTTAGGGCTGCACTGCTTACAAGGACCTCAACTTGGGTACACCTTAAATATCCCAGGAAATATAAAAATGGTGCAAAAAATTGTGGTACTTACGTACGATGGAATATCCCTCAGCCATGAAATCAATGTCATAAGACCAGTAGCAGCAAAATGGGTAGATTCAGGTATGATGATTCTAAGTGAAATAAGTCACAGAGAAAGAAACTTATCATAAGATATCACTTATGAAGATCCTGTAAACATGGCTACACTTGAACTGAGTTAGGAAAGAGAACAGTGTCTCACATTTAGAAAACACTCTTATGCCTGCTTAAGGGGGAAGGAGATGTGGGGTGATGCATAAAAACAGAGTTTGATATAAGCACAGGTACCGTTCCAAAAACCAACTATGGAATAGACAAGACCTACACCTTCCTCAGTGAAAGGGACTCAAAACCCCATATTTCCCGCAGAGGAATATATCTGACTAGTAAGAATCTTAAAACCTATGTATTGATATGTCTCCGTAAGGGAATCAAGTGTGTCTAGACTGGCATAAACATGGCAGCGAGAATCAGCTCAAACCCACTATAAAAAGGAATTTCAAAAACAAAACAAAAAAACTGGGAAATTCTTTACAATTCCTTCAGGGTCTCTGATGAAACCTGGAATGACCCTATCTACAATGACAGCTGGATGTGGCATAAGGCTGGACACTTGGGACTGAGACGATTGGTGAGATTTGGTGAGCAAATGCAGACCCTTTAAAGTAATAATGCATGGCACCCATTCCATGGGTCCCAACTCTCCAGGTTGAAGGGAATATTACTACAGTTATAACATGTACGGGAAACCTAGAGAACGGACACACGGTGAATACAAAAGGTTTCTAAACCTCAACGAATTGTCCCTATGCTGGTGCTCTGGTTTGACTTTCCATCTGCTTTACTATCAACCTCCCAACTTGGAGAGACAGCCCCTTTAACCTCCTGGTTCGCACAGGTTGCCAATTTGGCAGAGGATGAAAGGGAAGAGGGAGAACCAATGAGAGAGTAGCTGTTAGGCATTTGGACGGGCACATATCACTGTAATTTCCCGGCAGGAAGAAGAATTAACCAAAGTCTCAGCCACCCACCGGGAACCAGTATAGGTCCTGAACCAAAATTTTGGACTTGCGGTCAGCTCACCAAAAACGAGTTGAAAAATGGAACTCAGGGGCACAGCAATTCACAAACTGGCCGAGTAATAAAGGACAACTATCGTCCAGAAATCTGTTGAGGGAAGGCAACGAGGCGGACTTGAAAGCGAGGCAGAATAGCAGGAGACAGATTTCAAGAGGTACGTTGGAATCGCCATTAAAGCACAGGAAGAGGGGCACAACTTCGACAATGATGCACTTGGCCAAAAAGGGCGTATGCGTTTTCTCCTGAATATATTCAGGAGAAAACGCATACGCCCTTTTTGGCCTAGCAAGCAAGCGGGCAATGCAAATCTGCACTGCAAAGAAGTATCACTTCCCACCGGTCAAAAGGGACATCCACAAAATGTGTAAAAACCAGAAAGGCAAGACAGGCCCTGGAGAACAGAGAGCCTTGTTATGCTGATGGGCGGGATGTAAATTGCCAACTGCCTCTCTGGAGGAGTGCATTGTGTTCCCTAAAACATCTAAAGAACTGAGCTACAGAGCCAAGGGCAATTCCAGTCTAGGGAATATACCTTGGGAAAACTGAAAATCAATAAGACAGAGCCACCCTAAAATTTAGGGCTGCACTGCTTACAAGGACCTCACTTGGGTACACCTTAAATATCCCAGGAAATATAAAAATGGTTCAAAAAATTGTGGTACTTACGTACGATGGAATATCCCTCAGCCATGAAATCAATGTCATAAGACCAGTAGCAGCAAAATGGGTAGATTCAGGTACGATGATTCTAAGTGAAATAAGTCACAGAGAAAGAAACTTATCATAAGATATCACTTATGAAGATCCTGTAAACATGGCTACACTTGAACTGAGTTAGGAAAGAGAACAGTGTCTCACATTTAGAAAACACTCTTATGCCTGCTTAAGGGGGAAGGAGAGGTGGGGTGATGCATAAACCCAGAGTTTGATATAAGCACAGGTACCGTTCCAAAAACCAACTATGGAATAGACAAGACCTACACCTTCCTCAGTGAAAGGGACTCAAAACCCCATATTTCCCGCAGAGGAATATATCTGACTAGTAAGAATCTTAAAACCTATGTATTGATATGTCTCCGTAAGGGAATCAAGTGTGTCTAGACTGGCATAAACATGGCAGCGAGAATCAGCTCAAACCCACTATAAAAAGGAATTTCAAAAACAAAACAAAAAAACTGGGAAATTCTTTACAATTCCTTCAGGGTCTCTGATGAAACCTGGAATGACCCTATCTACAATGACAGCTGGATGTGGCATAAGGCTGGACACTTGGGACTGAGACGATTGGTGAGATTTGGTGAGCAAACGCAGACCCTTTAAAGCAATAATGCATGGCACCCATTCCATGGGTCCCAACTCTCCAGGTTGAAGGGAATATTACTACAGTTATAACATGTACCGGAAAACTAGAGAACGGACACACTGTGAATACGAAAGTTTTCTAAAACTCAACGAATAGTCCCTCTCCTGGTGCTCCGGTTTGACTTTCCATCTGCTTTACTATCAATCTCCCAACTTGGAGAGACAGCCCCTTTAACCTCCTGGTTCGCACAGGTTGCCAATTTGGCAGAGGATGAAAGGGAAGAGGGAGAACCAATGAGAGAGTAGCTGTTAGGCATTTGGACGGGCACATATCACTGTAATTTCCCGGCAGGAAGAAGAATTAACCAAAGTCTCAGCCACCCACCGGGAACCAGTATAGGTCCTGAACCGAAATTTTGGACTTGCGGTCAGCTCACCAAAAACGAGTTGAAAAATGGAGCTCCGGGGCACAGCAATTCACAAACTGGCCGAGTAATAAAGGACAACTATCATCCAAAAATCTGTTGAGGGAAGGCAACGAGGCGGACTTGAAAGCGAGGCAGAATAGCAGGAAACAGATTTCAAGAGGTACGTTGGAATCGCCTTTAAAGCACAGGAAGAGGGGCACAACTTCGACAATGATGCACTTGGCCAAAAAGGGCGTATGCGTTTTCTCCTGAATATATTCAGGAGAAAACGCATACGCCCTTTTTGGCCAAGCAAGCAAGCGGGCAATGCAAATCTGCACTACAAAGAAGTATCACTTCCCACCGGTCAAAAGGGACATCCACAAAATGTGTAAAAACCAGAAAGGCAAGACAGGCCCTGGAGAACAGGGAGCCTTGTTATGCTGATGGGCGGGATGTAAATTGCCAACTGCCTCTCTGGAGGAGTGCATTGTGTTCCCTAAAACAAGTAAAGAACAGAGCTACAGAGCCAAGGGCACTTCCAGTCTAGGGAATATACCTTGGGAAAACTGAAAATCAATAAGACAGAGCCACCCCAAAATTTAGGGCTGCACTGCTTACAAGGACCTCAACTTGGGTACACCTTAAATATCCCAGGAAATATAAAAATGGTTCAAAAAATTGTGGTACTTACGTACGATGGAATATCCCTCAGCCATGAAATCAATGTCATAAGACCAGTAGCAGCAAAATGGGTAGATTCAGGTATGATGATTCTAAGTGAAATAAGTCACAGAGAAAGAAACTTATCATAAGATATCACTTATGAAGATCCTGTAAACATGGCTACACTTGAACTGAGTTAGGAAAGAGAACAGTGTCTCACATTTAGAAAACACTCTTATGCCTGCTTAAGGGGGAAGGAGATGTGGGGTGATGCATAAAAACAGAGTTTGATATAAGCACAGGTACCGTTCCAAAAACCAACTATGGAATAGACAAGACCTACACCTTCCTCAGTGAAAGGGACTCAAAACCCCATATTTCCCGCAGAGGAATATATCTGACTAGTAAGAATCTTAAAACCTATGTATTGATATGTCTCCGTAAGGGAATCAAGTGTGTCTAGACTGGCATAAACATGGCAGCGAGAATCAGCTCAAACCCACTATAAAAAGGAATTTCAAAAACAAAACAAAAAAACTGGGAAATTCTTTACAATTCCTTCAGGGTCTCTGATGAAACCTGGAATGACCCTATCTACAATGACAGCTGGATGTGGCATAAGGCTGGACACTTGGGACTGAGACGATTGGTGAGATTTGGTGAGCAAATGCAGACCCTTTAAAGTAATAATGCATGGCACCCATTCCATGGGTCCCAACTCTCCAGGTTGAAGGGAATATTACTACAGTTATAACATGTACGGGAAACCTAGAGAACGGACACACGGTGAATACAAAAGGTTTCTAAACCTCAACGAATTGTCCCTATGCTGGTGCTCTGGTTTGACTTTCCATCTGCTTTACTATCAACCTCCCAACTTGGAGAGACAGCCCCTTTAACCTCCTGGTTCGCACAGGTTGCCAATTTGGCAGAGGATGAAAGGGAAGAGGGAGAACCAATGAGAGAGTAGCTGTTAGGCATTTGGACGGGCACATATCACTGTAATTTCCCGGCAGGAAGAAGAATTAACCAAAGTCTCAGCCACCCACCGGGAACCAGTATAGGTCCTGAACCAAAATTTTGGACTTGCGGTCAGCTCACCAAAAACGAGTTGAAAAATGGAACTCAGGGGCACAGCAATTCACAAACTGGCCGAGTAATAAAGGACAACTATCGTCCAGAAATCTGTTGAGGGAAGGCAACGAGGCGGACTTGAAAGCGAGGCAGAATAGCAGGAAACAGATTTCAAGAGGTACGTTGGAATCGCCTTTGAAGCACAGGAAGAGGGGCACAACATCGACAATGATTCACTTGGCCAAAAAGGGCGTAAGCGTTTTCTCCTTTGGCCAAGCAAGCAAGCGGGCAATGCAAATCTGTACTACAAAGAAGTATCACTTCCCACCGGTCAAAAGGGACATCCACAAAATGTGTAAAAACCAGAAAGGCAAGACAGGCCCTGGAGAACAGGGAGCCTTGTTATGCTGATGGGCGGGATATAAATTGCCAACTGCCTCTCTGGAGGAGTGCATTGTGTTCCCTAAAACAAGTAAAGAACAGAGCTACAGAGCCAAGGGCACTTCCAGTGTAGGGAATATACCTTGGGAAAACTGAAAATCAATAAGACAGAGCCACCCTAAAATTTAGGGCTGCACTGCTTACAAGGACCTCACTTGGGTACACCTTAAATATCCCAGGAAATATAAAAATGGTTCAAAAAATTGTGGTACTTACGTACGATGGAATATCCCTCAGCCATGAAATCAATGTCATAAGACCAGTAGCAGCAAAATGGGTGGATTCAGGTACGGTGATTCTAAGTGAAATAAGTCACACAGAAAAAGAAACTTATCATAAGATATCACTTATGAAGATCCTGTAAACATGGCTACACTTGAACTGAGTTAGGAAAGAGAACAGTGTCTCACATTTAGAAAACAATCTTATGCCTGCTTAAGGGGGAAGGAGAGGTGGGGTGATGCATAAAACCTGAGTTTGATATAAGCACAGGTACCGTTCCAAAAACCAACTATGGAATAGACAAGACCTACACCTTCCTCAGTGAAAGGGACTCAAAACCCCATATTTCCCGCAGAGGAATATATCTGACTAGTAAGAATCTTAAAACCTATGTATTGATATGTGTCCGTAAGGGAATCAAGTGTGTCTAGACTGGCATAAACATGGCAGCGAGAATCAGCTCAAACCCACTATAAAAAGGAATTTCAAAAACAAAACAAAAAAACTGGGAAATTCTTTACAATTCCTTCAGGGTCTCTGATGAAACATGGAATGACAATATCTACAACGACAGCTGGATGTGGCATAAGGCTGGACACTTGGGACTGAGAGGATTGGTGAGATAGGGTGAGCAAATGCAGGCCCTTTAAAGCAATAATGCACGGCACCCATTCCATGGGTCCCAACTCTCCAGGTTGAATGGAATATTACTTCAGTTATAACATGTACGGGAAACCTAGAGAACGGACACACTGTGAATACGAAAGGTTTCTAAAACTCAACGAATAGTCCCTCTCCTGGTGCTCCGGTTTGACTTTCCATCTGCTTTACTATCAACCTCCCAACTTGGAGAGACAGCCCCTTTAACCTCCTGGTTCGCACAGGTTTCCAATTTGGCAGAGGATGAAAGGGAAGAGGGAGAACCAATGAGAGAGTAGCTGTTAGGCATTTGGACGGGCACATATCACTGTAATTTCCCGGCAGGAAGAAGAATTAACCAAAGTCTCAGCCACCCACCAGGAACCAGTATAGGTCCTGAACCAAAATTTTGGACTTGCGGTCAGCTCACCAAAAACGAGTTGAAAAATGTAGCTCACGGGCACAGCAATTCAAAAACTGGCCGAGTAATAAAGGACAACTATCATCCAAAAATCTGTTGAGGGAAGGCAACGAGGCGGACTTGAAAGCGAGGCAGAATAGCAGGAAACAGATTTCAAGGGGTACGTTGGAATCGCCTTTAAAGCACAGGAAGAGGGGCACAACTTCGACAATGATGCACTTGGCCAAAAAGAGCGTATGCGTTTTCTCCTGAATATATTCAGGAGAAAACGCATACGCCCTTTTTGGCCAAGCAAGCAAGCGGGCAATGCAAATCTACACTACAAAGAAGTATCACTTCCCACAGGTCAAAAGGGACATCCACAAAATGTGTAAAAAACAGAAAGGCAAGACAGGCCCTGGAGAACAGGGAGCCTTGTTATGCTGCTGGGCGGGATGTAAATTGCCAACTGCCTCTCTGGAGGAGTGCATTGTGTTCCCTAAAACAAGTAAAGAACAGAGCTACAGAGCCAAGGGCACTTCCAGTCTAGGGAATATACCTTGGGAAAACTGAAAATCAATATGACAGAGCCACCCCAAAATTTAGGGCTGCACTGCTTACAAGGACCTCAACTTGGGTACACTTTAAATATCCCAGGAAATATAAAAATGGTTCAAAAAATTGTGGTACTTACGTACGATGGAATATCCCTCAGCCATGAAATCAATGTCATAAGACCAGTAGCAGCAAAATGGGTGGATTCAGGTACGATGATTCTAAGTGAAATAAGTCACACAGAAAAAGAAACTTATCATAATATATCACTTATGAAGATCCTGTAAACATGGCTACACTTGAACTGAGTTAGGAAAGAGAACAGTGTCTCACATTTAGAAAACACTCTTTGCCTGCTTAAGGGGGAAGGAGAGTTGGGGTGATGCATAAAACCAGAGTTTGATATAAGCACAGGTACTGTTGCAAAAACCAACTATGGAATAGACAAGACCTACACCTTCCTCAGTGAAAGGGACTGAAAACCCCATATTTCCCGCAGAGGAATATATCTGACTACTAAGAATCTTAAAACCTATGTATTGATATGTCTCCGTAAGGGAATCAAGTGTGTCTAGACTGGCATAAACATGGCAGTGAGAATCAGCTCAAACCCACTATAAAAAGGAATTTCAAAAACAAAACAAAAAAAATGGGAAATTCCTTACAATTCCTTCAGGGTTTCTGATGAAACCTGGAATGACCCTAACTACAATGACAGCTGGATGTGGCATAAGGAGGGACACTTGGGACTGAGACTATTGGTGAGATTGGGTGAGCAACTGCAGACCCTTTAAAGAACAAATGCCTGGCACCAATTCCATGGGTCACTATGAGTCACTATGGAGAACAGTATGGAGTTTCCTTAAAAAAAGCTAGAAATAGAATTACCATATGATCCAGCAATCCCACTTCTGGGCATATACCCAGAGTAAACCATAAATCAAAAATGCACTTTCACCACAATGCTCATTTCAGCACTATTTACGATAGCCAGGTAATGGAAGCAACTTCAATACCCACAGACAGACGAATGGATAAAGATGTGGTACATATATAAAATGGAATATTACTCAGCCATAAGAAGGAATGAAACTGGTTCATTTGTAGAGACGTCGATGGATCTAGAGACTGTCATACAGAATGAAGTAAGTCAGAAAGAGAAAAACAAATATTGTATATTAATGCATATATGTGGAACCTAGAAATATGGTACAGATGAACTGGTTTGCAGGGAAGAAATAGAGACACAGAGGTAGAGAACACACGTATGGACACCAAGTGTGGGAAGCCATGGGGAGGTGGTGTTGGGATGAGTTGGGAGACTGGGATTGACCTGTATACATGTATATGCATAAAATACATAACTAATAATAACCTGCTGTATAAAAAATAAATAAAATTAAATTTCACAATTTTTAAAAATACAATTTAAAAATAAAACAGAAAAAAGTTCTTCCCTTCACACAGATGTATTTATATGAATGAATTATTTCCATGCTTATATCTATAAATACATAAAAGAGGAATAAAATCTAACTTCAACCAAAAAATAAAAAAAAAAAACCCTGAACCCATGAGTTAGAGGAAAACCCTATCAGGGCACTTGCTCCAGCGGTAAACAATTCTGAAATTGGTCAGAGGTGGGGAATCATCTCCCATAGAGCCAGCAGCCCAATCCTACGGAAGGATCGTCCTCATTGCAAAGCTGGGGGCCATGCCGAGGCATCTGTGAGTAACCGTGAGCTGAGCCCCAGGCCAGCTGCTGTTGAAATTTTCCACCCTTCCCAGGTAAAACACCTGAATATGTACAAGGGCTTGAAAGCCTAGAGGAAGGGCCGTGGAGCCACACCAGTGAGAGCACGCAGGCCAACTTGGTGCCTGCAGGCCAGCCAGGAAGGTCCTGGCCCTGGGCACTCTTCTGTAAGCTTTACATAGCCCTGCCTGAGATACCCCTCATGTCCCGGCACCCACTGCTTTTTTCCTTCCTCACCTATGTCCGGAGAGAAATTCCAGCGGAAGGTATGGGTGACACATCCTCTTCTTTGCAGGTGGCAGCCTGGCAACTCCTGCAGAAAGTCCAGCAGAGACCCACTCACACCGGGCCACCCACAAAGTCGTGGCCCCTCACTCCCTCCCACCAGCACAGCCCCGAGACTGCTGACGGGACAGAGAATATGGAGTCAGGCACAGCTTCAGGGGCTATTGCTGCCTGCAGCGCTGTTTATATTGACCTCAACCCAGGCACACCTGCGGAGGGCCGGCCGGCAGGGTCAGGCTACCCAGGTCAGCTAATCCTCAGCCCTCAGGGAATCACATTGTTGAAAATGGACCTCGCTAAGGCAGAATAGAAGCCAAGGAATAA
Source organism: Hyperoodon ampullatus (assembly GCF_949752795.1). Lineage (NCBI taxonomy): Eukaryota > Metazoa > Chordata > Mammalia > Artiodactyla > Ziphiidae > Hyperoodon > Hyperoodon ampullatus. Next base: position 165,555 of record NW_027640938.1, on the reverse strand, counting down.
AAGGACACAATGCCATTTGCAGCACCGTAGGTGTGTCTAGAGGTAATCACGTGACTTGTAGTAAGTCAGAAAGTGAAAGACACATATCATATCATATCTCTTATAGGTGTGACCGAAAAATGGATACCAGGGCAGATATTTCCACGGAGAAGTGCAATCACAGATTCATTCAACAAACTTATGGTTCACCAATGGAAAGGTGTGAGGATTGGTTTCATTATGATATTGGGGTTAACAGACATATACAAACACAGGTGACATATATAATCACCAAAGACCTACAGAATACCAAGAGAAGACTACTCAACATTCTGTCATAAGGTACATGGGAAAAGGATCCCAGGAAGAACACACATATGTATATGTGTAAAAGAACCACATCTTCCACACCTACAACAAGCCAAACATTGTAATCAAATTTGCTGTAATAAAAAATAAAAAATTAAATTAAAAACACGAACAAGAAGTAGTGAGACAAACTTGAGGGGCTTTCTCCTGGCACATTCCATTCTAAATTCCAATCTAGAACAGGACTTCCATTGAGGCTCTGTTGCCCCAGTAAGCAGATTTGGTAAGGGAGAACTGCTGCCACCTTGCGGCCGTTTCACACAAGAGCAGCTTTAATCAGAGCGCTAATGGTCAGTTGATATTCAAAATCATTGCAGGCCTGTAAATGACACCTGCCCTGGAAACAAATCCTTGTTTCATATATCGACCAAAAATTTCAAAGGACGTCCATATTTCAAAACGACAGTTTCAAAAGGCATATTTTACACACATTAGTGTTCTGCTTCTTTTTCTTTCTTTCTTTTTTTGTTAAAAAAACGGGAATGGCAAAAAGCATCCCTGAGAATGGGCGAAAATATTTGCAAACGAATCAATGGACAAAGGTTTAATCTCCAATATATATAAAGAGCTCATGCAGCTTAATATTAAAAAAACAAACAACCCAATACAAAAATGAGCAGAAGATCTAAAGAGACCTTTCTTCAAAGAAGACACAGAGATGGCCAAGACGCACATGAAAAGCTGCTCAACATCACTAATTATTAGAGAAATGCAAATCAAAACTACAATGAGGTATCAACTCACCCATGTTAGAATCGGCATTATCAGAAAATCTACAAACAACGAATTCTGGGGAGGGTGTGGACAAAAGGATCCCTCTTCCACTAGTGGTGGAAATGTAAATTGATAGAGTCACTATGGAGAACAGTATGGAGTTTTCTTAAAAAAAGCTAGAAATAGAATTACCATATGATCCAGCAATCCCACTTCTGGGCATATATCCAGAGAAAACCATAAATCAAAAAGGCACATTCACCACAATGCTCATTTCAGCACTATTTACAATAGCCAGGTAATGGAAGCAACCTAAATACCCACAGACAGACGAATGGATAAAGATGTGGTACATATATAAAATGGAATATTACTCAGCCATAAGAAGGAATGAAACTGGGTCATTTGTAGCGACGTCGATGGATCTAGAGACTGTCATACAGAATGAAGTAAGTCAGAAAGAGAAAAACAAATATTGTATATTAATGCATATATGTGGAACCTAGAAAAATGGTACAGATGAACTGTTTCGCAGGGAAGAAATAGAGACAGAGATAGAGAACACACGTATGGACACCAAGTGTGGGAAGCCATTGGATTGTGCGGGTGGGATGAGTTGGGAGATTGGGATTGACCTGTATACATGTATATGCATAAAATACATAACTAATAATAACATGCTGTATAAAAAAATAAATAAAATTAAATTTCAAAATTTTTAAAAATCAAATTTAAAAATAAAACAGGAAAAAGTTATTCCCTTCACACAGATGTATTTATATGAATGATTTATTTCCATGCTTATATCTATAAATACATAAAAGAGGAATAAAATCTAACTTGAACCAAAAAAGAAAAAAAAAATGAACCCACCAGATAGACAGAGGAATACCCTATCAGGGCACTTGTTCCAGCGGTAAACAATTCTGAAATTGGACAGAGTTGGGGAATCATCTCCCATAGAGCCAGCAGCCCACTCCAACGCAAGAAGCGTTCTCATTGCAAAGCGGGGGGCCATGCCGAGGCATCTGTGAGTAACCGTGAGCTGAGCCCCAGGACAGCTGCTGTTGAACTTATACCACCTTTCCCAGGTAAAACACCTGAATATGTACAAGGGCTTGAAAGCCTAGAGGAAGGACCGTGAAGACACACAAGTGTCAGCACGCAGGCCAACTTGGTTCCTGCAGGCCAACCAGGATGGTCCTGGCCCTGGGCGTTCTTCTGGAAGCTTTCCATTGCCCTGCCTGAGATACCACTCCTTTCCCGGTCCCCACTGCTTTTTTCCTTCCTCACCTATTTCCGGAGAGAAATTCCAGCGGAAGGTATGGGTGACATATCCTCTATTTTACAGGTGGCAGCCTGGCAACTCCTGCAGAAAGTCCAGCAGAGACCCACTCACACCGGGCCACCCATAAAGCCGTGGCCCCTCACTCCCTCCCACCAGCACAGCCCCGACACTGCTGACGGGGCAGAGAATATGGAGTCAGGCACAGCTTCAGGGGCTATTGCTGCCTGCAGCGCTGTTTATACTGACCTCAACCCAGGCACACCTGGGGAGGGCCGGCCGGCAGGGTCAGGCTACCCAGGTCAGCTAATCCTCAGCCCTCAGGGAATCACATTGTTGAAAATGGACCTCACTAAGGCAGAATAGAAGCCAAGGAATAAAAGGACACAATGGATTTGCAGCACCGTAGGTGTGTCTAGAGGTAATCATGTGACTTGTAGTAAGTCAGAAAGTGAAAGACACATATCATATCATATCTCTTATAGGTGTGACCGAAAAATGGATACCAGGGCAGATATTTCCACGCAGAAGGGCAATCACAGATTCATTAAACAAACTTATGGTTCACCAATGGAAAGCTGTGAGGATTGGTTTCATTATGATATTGGGGTTAACAGACATATACAAACACAGGTGACATATACAATCACCAAAGACCTACAGAATACCAAGAGAAGACTACTCAACATTCTGTCATAAGGTACATGGGAAAAGGATCCCAGGAAGAACACACATATGTATATGTGTAAAAGAACCACATCTTCCACACCTACAACAAGCCAAACATTGTAATCAAATTTGCTGTAATAAAAAATAAAAAAATAAATTAAAAACACAAACAAGAAGTAGTGAGACAAACTTGAGGGGCTTTCTCCTGGCACATTCCATTCTAAATTCCAATCTAGAACACGACTTCCATTGAGGCTCTGTTGCCCCAGTAACCAGATTTGGTAAGGGAGAACTGCTGCCACCATGTGGCCGTTTCACAAAACAGCAGCTTAATCCCAGCGCTAATGGTCAGTTGATATTCAAAATCATTGCAGGACTGTAAATGACACCTGCCCTGAAAACAAATCCTGGGTTCATATATCGACCAAAAATTTCAAAGGACGTCCATATTTCAAAACGACAGTTTCAAAAGGCATATTTTACACACATTAGTGTTCTGCTTCTTTTTCTTTCTTTCTTTCTTTGTTAAAAAAACGGGAATGGCAAAAAGCATCCCTCAGAATGGGCGAAAATATTTGCAAACGAATCAATGGACAAAGGTTTAATCTCCAATATATATAAAGAGCTCATGCAGCTTAATATTAAAAAAACAAACAACCCAATACAAAAATGGGCAGAAGATCTAAAGAGACCTTTCTTCAAAGAAGACACAGAGATGGCCAAGACGCACATGAAAAGCTGCTCAACATCACTAATTATTAGAGAAATGCAAATCAAAACTACAATGAGTTATCATCTCACACCTGTTACAATTGGCATCATCAGAAAATCTACAAACAACGAATTCTGGGGAGGGTGTGGACAAAAGGATCCCTCTTCCACTATTGGTGGAAATGTAAATTGATACAGTCACGATGGAGAACAGTATGGATTTTCCTTAAAAAAAGCTAGAAATAGAATTAACATATGATCCAGCAATCCCACTTCTGGGCATATACCCAGAGAAAACCATAAATCAAAAAGGCACATTCACCACAATGCTCATTTCAGCACTATTTACAATAGCCAGGTAATGGAAGCAACATAAATACCCTCAGACAGACGAATGGATAAAGATGTGGTACATATATAAAATGGAATATTACTCAGCCATAAGAAGGAATGAAACTGGGTCATTTGTAGAGACGTCGATGGATCTAGAGACTGTCATACAGAATGAAGTAAGTCAGAAAGAGAAAATCAAATATTGTATATTAATGCATATATGTGGAACCTAGAAAAATGGTACAGATGAACTGTTTCGCAGGGAAGAAATAGAGACACAGAGGTAGAGAACACACGTATGGACACCAAGTGTGGGAAGCCATGGGGAGGTGGTGTTGGGATGAGTTGGAAGATTGGGATTGACCTGTATACATGTATATGCATAAAATACATAACTAATAATAACCTGCTGTATAAAAAAATAAATAAAATTAAATTTCAAAATTTTAAGAAATAAAATTTAAAAATAAAACAGAAAAAAGTTCTTCCCTTCACACAGATGTATTTATATGAATGAATTATTTCCATGCTTATATCTATAAATACATAAGAGAGGAATAAAATCTAACTTGAACCAAAAACGAAAAAAAAAAACCTGAACCCACTAGTTAGACAGAAGAAAACCCTATCAGGGCACTTGCTCCAGCGGTAAACAATTCTGAAATTGGTCAGTGGTGGGGAATCATCTCCCATAGAGCCAGCAGCCCACTCCTACGCAAGGAGCGTCATCATTGCAAAGCGGGGGGCCATGCCGAGGCATCTGTGAGTAACCGTGAGCTGAGCCCCAGGCCAGCTGCTGTTGAACTTTTCCCACCCTTTCCAGGTAAAACACCTGAATATGCACAAGGGCTTGAAGGCCTAGAAGAAGGGCCATGGAGCCACACCAGCGACAGCACGCAGGCCAACTTGGTGCCTGCAGGCCAGCCAGCAAGGTCCTCGCCCTGGGCGCTCTTCTGGAAGCTTTCCATTGCCCTGCCTGAGATACCCCTCCTGTCCCGGCCCCCACTGCTTTTTTCCTTCCTCACCTCTGTCCGGAGAGAAATTCCAGCGGAAGGTATGGGTGACACATTCTCTTCTTTACAGGTGGAAGCCTGGCAACTCCTGCAGAAAGTCCAGCAGAGACCCACTCACACCGGGCCACCCACAAAGCCGTGGCCCCTCACTCCCTCCCACCAGCACAGCCCCGACACTGCTGACTGGTCAGAGAATATGGAGTCAGGCACAGCTTCAGGGGCTATTGCTGCCTGCAGCGCTGTTTATATTGACCTCAACCCAGGCACCCCTGGGGAGGGCCCGCCGGCAGGGTCAGGCTACACAGGTCAGCTAATCCTCAGCCCTCAGGGAATCACATTGTTGAAAATGGACCTCGCTAAGGCAGAATAGAAGCCAAGGAATAAAAGGACACAATGCCATTTGCAGCACCGTAGGTGTGTCTAGAGGTAATCACGTGACTTGTAGTAAGTCTGAAAGTGAAAGACACATATCATATCATATCTCTTATAGGTGTGACCGAAAAATGGATACCAGGGCAGATATTTCCACGCAGAAGGGCAATCACAGATTCATTCAACAAACTTATGGTTCACCAATGGAAAGGTGTGAGGATTGGTTTCATTATGATATTGGGGTTAACAGACATATACAAACACAGGTGACATATATAATCACCAAAGACCTACAGAATACCAAGAGAAGACTACTCAACATTCTGTCATAAGGTACATGGGAAAAGGATCCCAGGAAGAACAGACATATGTATATGTGTAAAAGAACCACATCTTCCACACCTACAACAAGCCAAACATTGTAATCAAATTTGCTGTTATAAAAAATAAAAAAATTAAATTAAAAACACGAACAAGATGTAGTGAGACAAACTTGAGGGGCTTTCTCCTGGCACATTCCATTCTAAATTCCAGTCTAGAACATGACTTCCATTGAGGCTCTGTTGCCCCAGTAACCAGATTTGGTAAGGGAGAACTGCTGCCACCTTGTGGCCGTTTCACAAAACAGCAGCATAATCCCAGCGCTAATGGTCAGTTGATATTCAAAATCATTGCAGGCCTGCAAATGACACCTGCCCTGGAAACAAATCCTGGGTTCATATATCGACCAAAAATTTCAAAGGACATCCATATTTCAAAACGACAGTTTCAAAAGGCATATTTTACACACATTAGTGTTCTGCTTCTTTTTCTTTCTTTCTTTTTTCGTTTAAAAAACGGGAATGGCAAAAAATCATCCCTGAGAATAGGCGAAAATATTTGCAAACGAATCAATGGACAAAGGTTTAATCTCCAATATATATAAAGAGCTCATGCAGCTTAATATTAAAAAAACAAACAACCCAATACAAAAATGGGCAGAAGATCTAAAGAGACCTTTCTTCAAAGAAGACACAGAGATGGCCAAGACGCACATGAAAGGCTGCTCAACATCACTAATTATTAGAGAAATGCAAATCAAAACTACAATGAGTTATCATCTCACACCTGTTACAATTGGCATCATCAGAAAATCTACAAACAACGAATTCTGGGGAGGGTGTGGACAAAAGGATCCCTCTTCCACTAGTGGTGGAAATGTAAATTGATACAGTCACGATGGAGAACAGTATGGAGTTTCCTTAAAAAAAGCTAGAAATAGAATTAACATATGATCCAGCAATCCCACTTCTGGGCATATACCCAGAGAAAACCATAAATCAAAAAGGCACATTCACCACAATGCTCATTTCAGCACTATTTACAATAGCCAGGTAATGGAAGCAACATAAATACCCTCAGACAGACGAATGGATAAAGATGTGGTACATATATAAAATGGAATATTACTCAGCCATAAGAAGGAATGAAACTGGGTCATTTGTAGAGACGTCGATGGATCTAGAGACTGTCATACAGAATGAAGTAAGTCAGAAAGAGAAAATCAAATATTGTATATTAATGCATATATGTGGAACCTAGAAAAATGGTACAGATGAACTGTTTCGCAGGGAAGAAATAGAGAAAGAGATAGAGAACACACGTATGGACACCAAGTGTGGGAAGCCATGGGATTGTGAGGGTGGGATGAGTTGGGAGATTGGGATTGACCTGTATACATGTATATGCATAAAATACATAACTAATAATAACCTGCTGTATAAAAAAATAAATAAAATTAAATTTCAAAATTTTTAAAAATCAAATTTAAAAATAAAACAGGAAAAAGTTATTCCCTTCACACAGATGTATTTATATGAATGAATTATTTCCATGCTTATATCTATAAATACATAAAAGAGGAATAAAATCTAACATGAACCAAAAAAGAAAAAAAAAAACTGAACGCACCAGATAGACAGAGGAATACCCTATCAGGGCACTTGTTCCAGCAGTAAACAATTCTGAAATTGGACAGAGGTGGGGAATCATCTCCCATAGAGCCAGCAGCCCACTCCTACACAAGGAGCGTTCTCATTGCAAAGCTGTGGGCCATGCCGAGGCATCTGTGAGTAACCGTGAGCTGAGCCCCAGGACACCTGCTGTTGAACTTTTACCACCTTTCCCAGGTAAAACACCTGAATATGTACAAGGGCTTGAAAGCCTAGAGGAAGGGCCGTGAAGACACACAAGTGTCAGCACGCAGGCCAACTTGGTTCCTGCAGGCCAACCAGGATGGTCCTGGCCCTGGGCGTTCTTCTGGAAGCTTTCCATTGCCCTGCCTGAGATACCACTCCTTTCCCGGTCCGCACTACTTTTTTCCTTCCTCACCTATTTCCGGAGAGAAATTCCAGCGGAAGTTATGGGTGACATATCCTCTATTTTACAGGTGGCAGCCTGGCAACTCCTGCAGAAAGTTCAGCAGAGACCCACTCACACCGGGCCACCCACAAAGCCGTGGCCCCTCACTCCCTCCCACCAGCACAGCCCCGAGACTGCTGACGGGGCAGAGAATATGGAGTCAGGCACAGCTTCAGGGGCTATTGCTGCCTGCAGCGCTGTTTATACTGACCTCAACCCAGGCACACCTGGGGAGGGCCGGCCGGCAGGTTCAGGCTACACAGGTCAGCTAATCCTCAGCCCTCAGGGAATCACATTGTTGAAAATGGACCTCACTAAGGCAGAATAGAAGCCAAGGAATAAAAGGACACAATGCCATTTGCAGCACCGTAGGTGTGTCTAGAGGTAATCATGTGACTTGTAGTAAGTCAGAAAGTGAAAGACACATATCATATCATATATCTTATAGGTGTGACAGAAAAATGGATACCAGGGCAGATATTTCCACGCAGAAGGGCAATCACAGATTCATTCAACAAACTTATGGTTCACCAATGGAAAGGTGTGAGGATTGGTTTCATTATGATATTGGGGTTAACAGACATATACAAACACAGGTGACATATATAATCACCAAAGACCTACAGAATACCAAGAGAAGACTACTCAACATTCTGTCATAAGGTACATGGGAAAAGGATCCCAGGAAGAACAGACATATGTGTATGTGTAAAAGAACCACATCTTCCACACCTACAACAAGCCAAACATTGTAATCAAATTTGCTGCGATAAAAAATAAAAAATTAAATTAAAAACACGAACAAGAAGTAGTGAGACAAACTTGAGGGGCCTTCTCCTGGCACATTCCATTCTAAATTCCAATCTAGAACACGACTTCCATTGAGGCTCTGTTGCCCCAGTAACCAGATTTGGTAAGGGAGAACTGCTGCCACCTTGCGGCCGTTTCACACAACAGCAGCTTTAATCCCAGCGCTAATGGTCAGTTGATATTCAAAATCTTTGCAGGCCTGTAAATGACACCTGCCCTGAAAACAAATCCTGGGTTCATATATCGACCAAAAATTTCAAAGGACGCCCATATTTCAAAACGACAGTTTCAAAAGGCATATTTTACACACATTAGTGTTCTGCTTCTTTTTCTTTCTTTCTTTGTTAGAAAAACGGGAATGGCAAAAAGCATCCCTCAGAATGGGCGAAAATATTTGCAAACGAATCAATGGACAAAGGTTTAATCTCCAATATATATAAAGAGCTCATGCAGCTTAATATTAAAAAAACAAACAACCCAATACAAAAATGGGCAGAAGATCTAAAGAGACGTTTCTTCAAAGAAGACACAGAGATGGCCAAGACGCACATGAAAAGCTGCTCAACATCACTAATTATTAGAGAAATGCAAAACAAAACTACAATGAGGTATCACATCACACCTGTTAGAATCGGCATCATCAGAAAATCTACAAACAACGAATTCTGGGGAGGGTGTGGACAAAAGGATCCCTCTTCCACTATTGGTGGAAATGTAAATTGATACAGTCACTAAGGAGAACAGTATGGAGTTTCCTTAAAAAAAGCTAGAAATAGAATTACCATATGATCCAGCAATCCCACTTCTGGGCATATACCCAGAGAAAACCATAAATCAAAAAGGCACTTTCACCACAATGCTCATTTCAGCACTATTTACGATAACCAGGTAATGGAAGCAACCTAAATACCCACAGACAGATGAATGGATAAAGATGTGGTACATATATAAAATGGAATATTACTCAGCCATAAGAAGGAATGAAACTGGTTCATTTGTAGAGACGTCGATGGATCTAGAGACTGTCATACAGAATGAAGTAAGTCAGAAAGAGAAAAACAAATATTGTATATTAATGCATATATGTGGAACCTAGAAAAATGGTACAGATGAACTGGTTTGCAAGGAAGAAATAGAGACACAGAGGTAGAGAACACACGTATGGACACCAAGTGTGGGAAGCCATGGGGAGGTGGTGTTGGGATGAGTTGGGAGACTGGGATTGACCTGTATACATGTATATGCATAAAATACATAACTAATAATAACCTGCTGTATAAAAAATAAATAAAATTAAATTTCACAATTTTTAAAAATACAATTTAAAAATAAAACAGAAAAAAGTTCTTCCCTTCACACAGATGTATTTATATGAATGAATTATTTCCATGCTTATATCTATAAATACATAAAAGAGGAATAAAATCTAACTTGAACCAAAAAATAAAAAAAAACCCTGAATCCACGAGTTAGAGGAAAACCCTCTCAGGGCACTTGCTCCAGCGGTAAACAATTCTGAAATTGGTCAGAGGTGGGGAATCATCTCCCATAGAGCCAGCAGCCCACTCCTACGCAAGGAGCGTCCTCATTGCAAAGCGGGGGGCCATGCCGAGGCATCTGTGAGAAACCGTGAGCTGAGCCCCAGGCCAGCTGCTGTTGAACGTTTCCCACCCTTCCCAGGTAAAACACCTGAATATGTACAAGGGCTTGAAAGCCTAGAGGAAGGGCCGTGGAGCCACACCAGCGACAGCACGCAGGCCAACTTGGTGCCTGCAGGCCAGCCAGCAAGGTCCTGGCCCTGGGCGCTCTTCTGGAAGCTTTCCATTGCCCTGCCTGAGATACCCCTCCTGTCCCGTCCCCCACTGCATTTTTCCTTCCTCACCTCTGTCCGGAGAGAAATTCCAGTGGAAGGTATGGGTGACACATCCTCTTCTTTACAGGTGGAAGCATGGCAACTCCTGCAGAAAGTCCAGCAGAGACCCACTCACACCGGGCCACCCACAAAGACGTGGCCCCTCACTCCCTCCCACCAGCACAGCCCCGAGACTGCTGACGGGGCAGAGTATATGGAGTCAGGCACAGATTCAGGGGCTATTGCTTCCTGCAGCTCTGTTTATATTGACCTCAAACCAGGCACACCAGGGGAGGCCAGCCGGCAGGGTCAGGCTATCCATGTCAGCTAACCCTCAGCCCTCAGGGAATCACATTGTTGAAAATGGACCTCGCTAAGGCAGAATAGAAGCCAAGGAATAAAAGGACACAATGCCATTTGCAGCACCGTAGGTGTGTCTAGAGGTAATCACGTGATTTGTAGTAAGTCAGAAAGTGAAAGACACATATCATATTATATCTCTTATAGGTGTGACCGAAAAATGGATACCAGGGCAGATATTTCCACGCAGAAGGGCAATCACAGATTCATTCAACAAACTTATGGTTCACCAATGGAAAGGTGTGAGGATTGGTTTCATTATGATATTGGGGTTAACAGACATATACAAACACAGGTGACATATATAATCACCAAAGACCTACAGAATACCAAGAGAAGACTACTCAACATTCTGTCATAAGGTACATGGGAAAAGGATCCCAGGAAGAACAGACATATGTGTATGTGTAAAAGAACCACATCTTCCACACCTACAACAAGCCAAACATTGTAATCAAATTTGCTGCGATAAAAAATAAAAAATTAAATTAAAAACACGAACAAGAAGTAGTGAGACAAACTTGAGGGGCCTTCTCCTGGCACATTCCATTCTAAATTCCAATCTAGAACACGACTTCCATTGAGGCTCTGTTGCCCCAGTAACCAGATTTGGTAAGGGAGAACTGCTGCCACCTTGCGGCCGTTTCACACAACAGCAGCTTTAATCCCAGCGCTAATGGTCAGTTGATATTCAAAATCTTTGCAGGCCTGTAAATGACACCTGCCCTGAAAACAAATCCTGGGTTCATATATCGACCAAAAATTTCAAAGGACGCCCATATTTCAAAACGACAGTTTCAAAAGGCATATTTTACACACATTAGTGTTCTGCTTCTTTTTCTTTCTTTCTTTGTTAGAAAAACGGGAATGGCAAAAAGCATCCCTCAGAATGGGCGAAAATATTTGCAAACGAATCAATGGACAAAGGTTTAATCTCCAATATATATAAAGAGCTCATGCAGCTTAATATTAAAAAAACAAACAACCCAATACAAAAATGGGCAGAAGATCTAAAGAGACGTTTCTTCAAAGAAGACACAGAGATGGCCAAGACGCACATGAAAAGCTGCTCAACATCACTAATTATTAGAGAAATGCAAAACAAAACTACAATGAGGTATCACATCACACCTGTTAGAATCGGCATCATCAGAAAATCTACAAACAACGAATTCTGGGGAGGGTGTGGACAAAAGGATCCCTCTTCCACTATTGGTGGAAATGTAAATTGATACAGTCACTAAGGAGAACAGTATGGAGTTTCCTTAAAAAAAGCTAGAAATAGAATTACCATATGATCCAGCAATCCCACTTCTGGGCATATACCCAGAGAAAACCATAAATCAAAAAGGCACTTTCACCACAATGCTCATTTCAGCACTATTTACGATAACCAGGTAATGGAAGCAACCTAAATACCCACAGACAGATGAATGGATAAAGATGTGGTACATATATAAAATGGAATATTACTCAGCCATAAGAAGGAATGAAACTGGTTCATTTGTAGAGACGTCGATGGATCTAGAGACTGTCATACAGAATGAAGTAAGTCAGAAAGAGAAAAACAAATATTGTATATTAATGCATATATGTGGAACCTAGAAAAATGGTACAGATGAACTGGTTTGCAAGGAAGAAATAGAGACACAGAGGTAGAGAACACACGTATGGACACCAAGTGTGGGAAGCCATGGGGAGGTGGTGTTGGGATGAGTTGGGAGACTGGGATTGACCTGTATACATGTATATGCATAAAATACATAACTAATAATAACCTGCTGTATAAAAAATAAATAAAATTAAATTTCACAATTTTTAAAAATACAATTTAAAAATAAAACAGAAAAAAGTTCTTCCCTTCACACAGATGTATTTATATGAATGAATTATTTCCATGCTTATATCTATAAATACATAAAAGAGGAATAAAATCTAACTTGAACCAAAAAATAAAAAAAAACCCTGAATCCACGAGTTAGAGGAAAACCCTCTCAGGGCACTTGCTCCAGCGGTAAACAATTCTGAAATTGGTCAGAGGTGGGGAATCATCTCCCATAGAGCCAGCAGCCCACTCCTACGCAAGGAGCGTCCTCATTGCAAAGCGGGGGGCCATGCCGAGGCATCTGTGAGAAACCGTGAGCTGAGCCCCAGGCCAGCTGCTGTTGAACGTTTCCCACCCTTCCCAGGTAAAACACCTGAATATGTACAAGGGCTTGAAAGCCTAGAGGAAGGGCCGTGGAGCCACACCAGCGACAGCACGCAGGCCAACTTGGTGCCTGCAGGCCAGCCAGCAAGGTCCTGGCCCTGGGCGCTCTTCTGGAAGCTTTCCATTGCCCTGCCTGAGATACCCCTCCTGTCCCGTCCCCCACTGCATTTTTCCTTCCTCACCTCTGTCCGGAGAGAAATTCCAGCGGAAGGTATGGGTGACACATCCTCTTCTTTACAGGTGGAAGCATGGCAACTCCTGCAGAAAGTCCAGCAGAGACCCACTCACACCGGGCCACCCACAAAGACGTGGCCCCTCACTCCCTCCCACCAGCACAGCCCCGAGACTGCTGACGGGGCAGAGTATATGGAGTCAGGCACAGATTCAGGGGCTATTGCTTCCTGCAGCTCTGTTTATATTGACCTCAAACCAGGCACACCAGGGGAGGCCAGCCGGCAGGGTCAGGCTATCCATGTCAGCTAACCCTCAGCCCTCAGGGAATCACATTGTTGAAAATGGACCTCGCTAAGGCAGAATAGAAGCCAAGGAATAAAAGGACACAATGCCATTTGCAGCACCGTAGGTGTGTCTAGAGGTAATCACGTGATTTGTAGTAAGTCAGAAAGTGAAAGACACATATCATATTATATCTCTTATAGGTGTGACCGAAAAATGGATACCAGGGCAGATATTTCCACGCAGAAGGGCAATCACAGATTCATTCAACAAACTTATGGTTCACCAATGGAAAGGTGTGAGGATTGGTTTCATTATGATATTGGGGTTAACAGACATATACAAACACAGGTGACATATATAATCACCAAAGACCTACAGAATACCAAGAGAAGACTACTCAACATTCTGTCATAAGGTACATGGGAAAAGGATCCCAGGAAGAACAGACATATGTGTATGTGTAAAAGAACCACATCTTCCACACCTACAACAAGCCAAACATTGTAATCAAATTTGCTGCGATAAAAAATAAAAAATTAAATTAAAAACACGAACAAGAAGTAGTGAGACAAACTTGAGGGGCCTTCTCCTGGCACATTCCATTCTAAATTCCAATCTAGAACACGACTTCCATTGAGGCTCTGTTGCCCCAGTAACCAGATTTGGTAAGGGAGAACTGCTGCCACCTTGCGGCCGTTTCACACAACAGCAGCTTTAATCCCAGCGCTAATGGTCAGTTGATATTCAAAATCTTTGCAGGCCTGTAAATGACACCTGCCCTGAAAACAAATCCTGGGTTCATATATCGACCAAAAATTTCAAAGGACGCCCATATTTCAAAACGACAGTTTCAAAAGGCATATTTTACACACATTAGTGTTCTGCTTCTTTTTCTTTCTTTCTTTGTTAGAAAAACGGGAATGGCAAAAAGCATCCCTCAGAATGGGCGAAAATATTTGCAAACGAATCAATGGACAAAGGTTTAATCTCCAATATATATAAAGAGCTCATGCAGCTTAATATTAAAAAAACAAACAACCCAATACAAAAATGGGCAGAAGATCTAAAGAGACGTTTCTTCAAAGAAGACACAGAGATGGCCAAGACGCACATGAAAAGCTGCTCAACATCACTAATTATTAGAGAAATGCAAAACAAAACTACAATGAGGTATCACATCACACCTGTTAGAATCGGCATCATCAGAAAATCTACAAACAACGAATTCTGGGGAGAGTGTGGACAAAAGGATCCCTCTTCCACTATTGGTGGAAATGTAAATTGATACAGTCACTAAGGAGAACAGTATGGAGTTTCCTTAAAAAAAGCTAGAAATAGAATTACCATATGATCCAGCAATCCCACTTCTGGGCATATACCCAGAGAAAACCATAAATCAAAAAGGCACTTTCACCACAATGCTCATTTCAGCACTATTTACGATAACCAGGTAATGGAAGCAACCTAAATACCCACAGACAGATGAATGGATAAAGATGTGGTACATATATAAAATGGAATATTACTCAGCCATAAGAAGGAATGAAACTGGTTCATTTGTAGAGACGTCGATGGATCTAGAGACTGTCATACAGAATGAAGTAAGTCAGAAAGAGAAAAACAAATATTGTATATTAATGCATATATGTGGAACCTAGAAAAATGGTACAGATGAACTGGTTTGCAAGGAAGAAATAGAGACACAGAGGTAGAGAACACACGTATGGACACCAAGTGTGGGAAGCCATGGGGAGGTGGTGTTGGGATGAGTTGGGAGACTGGGATTGACCTGTATACATGTATATGCATAAAATACATAACTAATAATAACCTGCTGTATAAAAAATAAATAAAATTAAATTTCACAATTTTTAAAAATACAATTTAAAAATAAAACAGAAAAAAGTTCTTCCCTTCACACAGATGTATTTATATGAATGAATTATTTCCATGCTTATATCTATAAATACATAAAAGAGGAATAAAATCTAACTTGAACCAAAAAATAAAAAAAAACCCTGAATCCACGAGTTAGAGGAAAACCCTCTCAGGGCACTTGCTCCAGCGGTAAACAATTCTGAAATTGGTCAGAGGTGGGGAATCATCTCCCATAGAGCCAGCAGCCCACTCCTACGCAAGGAGCGTCCTCATTGCAAAGCGGGGGGCCATGCCGAGGCATCTGTGAGAAACCGTGAGCTGAGCCCCAGGCCAGCTGCTGTTGAACGTTTCCCACCCTTCCCAGGTAAAACACCTGAATATGTACAAGGGCTTGAAAGCCTAGAGGAAGGGCCGTGGAGCCACACCAGCGACAGCACGCAGGCCAACTTGGTGCCTGCAGGCCAGCCAGCAAGGTCCTGGCCCTGGGCGCTCTTCTGGAAGCTTTCCATTGCCCTGCCTGAGATACCCCTCCTGTCCCGTCCCCCACTGCATTTTTCCTTCCTCACCTCTGTCCGGAGAGAAATTCCAGCGGAAGGTATGGGTGACACATCCTCTTCTTTACAGGTGGAAGCATGGCAACTCCTGCAGAAAGTCCAGCAGAGACCCACTCACACCGGGCCACCCACAAAGACGTGGCCCCTCACTCCCTCCCACCAGCACAGCCCCGAGACTGCTGACGGGGCAGAGTATATGGAGTCAGGCACAGATTCAGGGGCTATTGCTTCCTGCAGCTCTGTTTATATTGACCTCAAACCAGGCACACCAGGGGAGGCCAGCCGGCAGGGTCAGGCTATCCATGTCAGCTAACCCTCAGCCCTCAGGGAATCACATTGTTGAAAATGGACCTCGCTAAGGCAGAATAGAAGCCAAGGAATAAAAGGACACAATGCCATTTGCAGCACCGTAGGTGTGTCTAGAGGTAATCACGTGATTTGTAGTAAGTCAGAAAGTGAAAGACACATATCATATTATATCTCTTATAGGTGTGACCGAAAAATGGATACCAGGGCAGATATTTCCACGCAGAAGGGCAATCACAGATTCATTCAACAAACTTATGGTTCACCAATGGAAAGGTGTGAGGATTGGTTTCATTATGATATTGGGGTTAACAGACATATACAAACACAGGTGACATATATAATCACCAAAGACCTACAGAATACCAAGAGAAGACTACTCAACATTCTGTCATAAGGTACATGGGAAAAGGATCCCAGGAAGAACAGACATATGTGTATGTGTAAAAGAACCACATCTTCCACACCTACAACAAGCCAAACATTGTAATCAAATTTGCTGTAATAAAAAATAAAAAAATTAAATTAAAAACACGAACAAGAAGTAGTGAGACAAATTTGAGGGGCTTTCTCCTGGCACATTCCATTCTAAATTCCAATCTAGAGCACGACTTCCATTGAGGCTCTGTTTCCCGTGTAACCAGATTTGGTAAGGGAGAACTGCTGCCACCTTGTGGCCGTTTCACACAACAGCAGCTTTAATCCCAGCGCTAATGGTCAGTTGATATTCAAAATCATTGCAGGCCTGTAAATGACACCTGCCCTGAAAACAAATCCTGGGTTCATATATCGACCAAAAAATTCAAAGGACGTCCATATTTCAAAACGACAGTTTCAAAAGGCATATTTTACACACTTTAGTGTTCTGCTTCTTTTTCTTTCTTTCTTTTTTTGTTAAAAAAACGGGAATGGCAAAAAGCATCCCTGAGAATGGGCGAAAATATTTGCAAACGAATCAATGGACAAAGGTTTAATCTCCAATATATATAAAGAGCTCATGCAGCTTAATATTAAAAAAACAAACAACCCAATAAAAAATGGGCAGAAGATCTAAAGAGACGTTTCTTCAAGAAGACACAGAGATGGCCAAGACGCACATGAAAAGCTGCTCAACATCACTAATTATTAGAGAAATGCAAATCAAAACTACAATGAGGTATCACCTCACACCTGTTACAATTGGCATCATCATATAATCTACAAACAACGAATTCTGGGGAGGGTGTGGACAAAAGGATCCCTCCTCCACTAGTGGTGGAAATGTAAATTGATACAGTCATGATGGAGAACAGTATGGAGTTTCCTTAAAAAAAGATAGAAATAGAATTAACATATGATCCAGCAATCCTACTTCTGGGCATATACCCAGAGAAAACCATAAATCAAAAAGGCACATTCACCACAATGCTCATTTCAGCACTATTTACAATAGCCAGGTAATGGAAGCAACCTAAATACCCACAGACATACGAATGGATAAAGATGTGGTACATATATAAAATGGAATATTACGCAGCCATAAGAAGGAATGAAACTGGGTCATTTGTAGAGACGTCGATGGATCTAGAGACAGTCATACAGAATTAAGTAAGTCAGTAAGAGAAAAAAAAATTTTGTATATTAATGCATATATGTGGAACCTAGAAATATGGTACAGATGAACTGGTTTGCAGGGAAGAAATAGAGACACAGAGGTAGAGAACACACGTATGGACACCAAGTGTGGGAAGCCATGGGGAGGTGGTGTTGGGATGATTTGGGGCATTGGGATTGACCTGTATACTTGTATATGCATAAAATACATAATTAATAATAACCTGCTGTATAAAAAAATAAATAAAATTAAATTTCAAAATTTTAAGAAATAAAATATAAAAATAAAACAGAAAAAAGTTCTTCCCTTCACACAGATGTATTTATATGAATGAATTATTTCCATGCTTATATCTATAAATACATAAAAGAGGAATAAAATCTAACTTGAACCAAAAAAGAAAAAAAAAAACCTGAACCCACGAGTTTGACAGAGGAAAACCCTATCTGGGCACTTGCTCCAGCGGTAAACAATTCTGAAATTGGTCAGAGGTGGGGGATCATCTCCCATAGAGCCAGCAGCCCACTCCTACGCAAGGAGTGTCCTCATTGCAAAGCTGGGGCCATGCCGAGACATCTGTGAGTAACCGTGAGCTGAGCCCCAGGCCAGCTGCTGTTGAACTTTTCCCACCCTTCCCAGGTAAAACACCTGAATATGTACAAGGGCTTGAAAGCCTAGAGGAAGGGCCGTGGAGCCACACCAGCGATAGCACTCAGGCCAACTTGTTGCCTGCAGGCCAGCCAGGATGGTCCTGGCCCTGGGCGCTCTTCTGGAAGCTTTCCATTGCCCTGCCTGAGATACCCCTCCTGTCCGGGCACCCACTGCTTTTTTCCTTCCTCACCTCTGTCTGGAGAGAAATTCCAGCGGAAGGTATGGGTGACACATCCTCTTCTTTACAGGTGGCAGCCTGGCAACTCCTGCAGAAAGTCCAGCAGAGACCCACTAACACTAGGCCACCCACAAAGCCGTGGCCCCACACTCCCTCCCACCAGCACAGCCCGGAGACTGCTGACGGGGCAGAGAATATGGAGTCAGGCACAGCTTCAGGGCCTATTGCTGCCTGAAGCACTGTTTATATTGACTTCAACCCAGGCACACCTGGGGAGGGCCGGCCCGCAGGGTCAGGCTACCCAGGTCAGCTAAACCTCAGCCCTCAGGGAATCACATTGTTGAAAATGGACCTCACTAAGGCAGAATAGAAGCCAAGGAATAAAAGGACAAAATGCCATTTGGAGCACCGTAGGTGTGACTAGAGGTAATCACGTGACTTGTAGTAAGTCAGAAAGTGCAAGACACATATCATATCATATCTCTTATAGGTGTGACAGAAAAATGGATACCAGGGCAGATATTTCCGCGGGGAAGGGCAATCACAGATTCATTCAACAAACTTATGGTTCACCAATGGAAAGGTGTGAGGATTGGTTTCATTATGATATTGGGGTTAACAGACATATACAAACACAGGTGACATATATAATCACCAAAGACCTACAGAATACCAAGAGAAGACTACTCAACATTCTGTCATAAGGTACATGGGAAAAGGATCCCAGGAAGAACAGACATATGTATATGTGTAAAAGAACCACATCTTCCACACCTACCTCAAGCCAAACATTGTAATCAAATTTGCTGAAATAAAAAATAAAAAATTAAATTAAAAACACGAACAAGAAGTAGTGAGACAAACTTGAGGGGCTTTCTCCTGGCACATTCCATTCTAAATTCCAATCTAGAACACGACCTCCATTGAGGCTCTGTTGCCCCAGTAACCAGATTTGGTAAGGGAGAACTGCTGCCACCTTGTGGCCGTTTCACACAACAGCAGCTTTAATCCCAGCGCTAATGGTCAGTTGATATTCAAAATCATTGCAGGCCTGTAAATGACACCTGCCCTGAATACAAATCCTCCGTTCATATATCAACCAAAAAATTCAAAGGACGTCCATATTTCAAAACGACAGTTTCAAAAGGCATATTTTACACACATTAGTGTTCTGCTTCTTTTTCTTTCTTTCTTTTTTTGTTAAAAAAACGGGAATGGCAAAAAGCATCCCTGAGAATGGGCGAAAATATTTGCAAACGAATCAATGGACAAAGGTTTAATCTCCAATATATATAAAGAGCCCATGAGGCTTAATATTAAAAAAACAAAGAACCCAATACATAAATGGGCAGAAGATCTAAAGAGACGTTTCTTCAAAGAAGACACAGAGATGGCCAAGACACACATGAAAAGCTGCTCAACATCACTAATTATTAGAGAAATGAAAATCAAAACTACAATGAGGTATCACCTCACACCTGTTAGAATCGGCATCATCAGAAAATCTACAAACAACGAATTCTGGGGAGGGTGTGGACAAAAGGATCTCTCTTCCACTAGTGGTGGAAATGTAAATTAATACAGTCACGTTGGAGAACAGTATGGAGTTTCCTTAAAAAAACTAGAAATGGAATTACCATATGATCCAGCAATCCCACTTCTCGGCATATACCCAGAGAAAACCATAAATCAAAAAGGCACATTCACCACAATGCTCATTTCAGCACTATTTACGATAGCCAGGTAATGGAAGCAACCTAAATACACACAGACAGACGAATGCATAAATATGTGGTACATATATAAAATGGAATATTACTCAGCCATAAGAAGGAATGAAACTGGGTCATTTGTAGAGACGTCGATGGATCTAGAGACTGTCATACAGAATGAAGTAAGTCAGAAAAAGAAAAACAAATATTGTATATTAATGCATATATGTGGAACCTAGAAAAATGGTACAGATGAACTGGTTTGCAAGGAAGAAATAGAGACACAGAGGTAGAGAACACACGTATGGACACCAAGTGTGGGAAGCCATGGGGAGGTGGTGGTGGGATGAGTTGGGAGATTGGGATTGACCTGTATACATGTATATGCATAAAATACATAACTAATAATAACCTGCTGTATAAAAAAATAAATAAAATTAAATTTCAAAATTTTAAAAAATAAAATTTAAAAATAAAAGAGAAAAAAGTTCTTCCCTTCACACAGATGTATTTATATGAATGAATTATTTCCATGCTTATATCTATAAATACATAAGAGAGGAATAAAATCTAACTTGAACCAAAAAAGAAAAAAAAACCTAAACCCACGAGTTAGACAGAGGAAAACCCTGTCAGGGCACTTGCTCCAGCGGTAAGAATTCTGAAATTGGTCAGAGGTGGGGAATCATCTCCCATAGAGCCAGCAGCCCACTCCTACGCAAGGAGCGTCCTCATTGCAAAGCTGGGGGCCATGCCGAGATATCTGTGAGTAACCGTGAGCAGAGCCCCAGGCCAGCTGCTGTTGAAATTTTCCCACCCTTCCCAGGTAAAACACCTGAATATGTACAAGGACTTGAAAGCCTAGTGGAAGGGCCGTGGAGCCACACCAGCGACATCACGCAGGCCAACTTGGTGCCTGCAGGCCTGCCAGGAAGATCCTGGCACTGGGCGGTGTTCTGGAAGCTTTCCATTGCCCTGCCTGAGATACCCCTCCTGTCCCGACCCCCACTGCATTTTTCCTTCCTCACCTCTGTCCGGAGAGAAATTCCAGCGGAAGGTATGGGTGACACATCCTCTTCTTTACAGGTGGCAGCCTGGCAACTCCTGCAGAAAGTCCAGCAGAGAACCACTCACACCGGGCCACCCACAAAGCCATGGCCCCTCACTCCCTCCCACCCGCACAGCCCCGACACTGCTGACTGGGCCGAGAATATGGCGTCAGGCACAGCTTCAGGGGCTATTGCTGCCTGCAGTGCTGTTTATATTGACCTCAACACAGGCACACCTGGGGAGGGCCGGCCGGCAGGGTCAGGCTACACAGGTCAGCTAATCCTCAGCCCTCAGGGAATCACATTGTTGAAAATGGACCTCGCTAAGGCAGAATAGAAGCCAAGGAATAAAAGGACACAATGCCATTTGCAGCACCATTGGTGTGTCTAGAGGTAATCACATGACTTTTAGTAAGTCAGAAAGTGAAAGACACTTATCATATCATATCTCTTATAGGTGTGAACGAAAAATGGATACCAGGGCAGATATTTCCACGCAGAAGGGCAATCACAGATTCATTCAACAAACTTATGGTTCACCAATGGAAAGGTGTGAGGATTGGTTTCATTATGATATTGGGGTTAACAGACATATACAAACACAGGTGACATATATAATCACCAAAGACCTACAGAATACCAAGAGAAGACTACTCAACATTCTGTCATAAGGTACATGGGAAAAGGATCCCAGGAAGAACAGACATATGTATATGTGTAAAAGAACCACATCTTCCACACCTACAACAAGCCAAACATTGTAATCAAATTTGCTGTAATAAAAAATAAAAAAATAAATTAAAAACACGAACAAGAAGTAGTGAGACAAACTTGAGGGGCTTTCTCCTGGCACATTCCATTCTAAATTCCAATCTAGAACACGACTTCCATTGAGGCTCTGTTGCCCCAGTAACCAGATTTGGTAAGGGAGAACTGCTGCCACCTTGTGGCCGTTTCACACAACAGCAGCTTTAATCCCAGCGCTAATGGTCAGTTGATATTCAAAATCATTGCAGGCCTGTAAATGACACCTGCCCTGAAAACAAATCCTGGGTTCATATATCGACCAAAAAATTCAAAGGACGTCCATATTTCAAACAGACAGTTTCAAAAGGCATATTTTACACACATTAGTGTTCTGCTTCTTTTTCTTTCTTTCTTTTTTTGTTAAAAAAACGGGAATGGCAAAGAGCATCTCTCAGAATGGGCGAAAATATTTGCAAACGAATCAATGGACAAAGGTTTAATCTCCAAAATATATAAAGAGTTCATGCAGCTTAATATTAAAAAAAGAAACAACCCAATACAAAAATGGGCAGAAGATCTAAAGAGACGTTTCTTCAAAGAAGACACAGAGATGGCCAAGACGCACATGAAAAGCTGCTCAACATCACTAAGTATTAGAGAAATGCAAATCAAAACTACAATGAGGTATCACCTCACACCTGTTAGAATCGGCATCATCAGAAAATCTACAAGCAATGAATTCTGGGTAGGGTGTGGACAAAAGGATCCCTCTTCCACTAGTGGTGGAAATGTAAATTGATACAGTCACGATGGAGAGCAGTATGGAGTTTCCTTAAAAAAAACTAGAAATAGAATTACCATATGATCCAGGAATTCCACTTCTGGGCATATACCCAGAGAAAACCATAAATCAAAAAGGCACATTCACCACAATGTTCATTTCAGCACTATTTACGATAGCCAGGTAATGGAAGCAACCTAAATACCCACAGACAGACGAATGGATAAAGATGTGGTACATATATAAAATGGAATATTACTCAGCCATAAGAAGGAATGAAACTGGGTCATTTGTAGAGACGTCGATGGATCTAGAGACTGTCATACACAATGAAGTATGTCAGAAAGAGAAAAACAAATATTGTATATTAATGCATATATGTGGAACCTACAAAAATGGTACAGATGAACTGGTTTGCAGGGAAGAAATAGAGAAACAGAGGTAGAGAACACACGTAAGGACATCAAGGGTGGCAAGCCATGGGGTGGTGGTGGTGGGATGAGTTGGGAGATTGGGATTGACCTGTATACATGTATATGCATAAAATACATATCTAATAATAACATGCTGTATAAAAAAATAAATAAAATTAAATTTCAAAATTTTAAAAAATAAAATTTAAAAATAAAACAGAAAAAAGTTCTTCCCTTCACACAGATGTATTTATATGAATGAATTATTTCCATGCTTATATCTATAAATACATAAAAGAGGAATAAAATCTAACTTGAACCAAAAAAGAAAAAAAAAAAACCTGAACCCACAAGTTATACATAGGAAAAGCCTATCAGTGCACTTGCTCCATCAGTAAACAATTCTGAAATTGGTCAGAGGTGGGGAATCATCTCCCATAGAACCAGCAGCCCACTCCTACGCAAGGAGCGTCCTCATTGCAAAGCTGGGGGCCATGCCGAGGCATCTGTGAGTAACCGTGAGCTGAGCCCCAGGCCAGCTGCTGTTGAACTTTTCCCACCCTTCCCAGGTAAAACACCTGAATATGTACAAGGGCTTGAAAGCCTAGAGGAAGGGCCGTGGAGCCACACCAGCAACAGCACGCAGGCCAACTTGGTGCCTGCAGACCATCCAGGATGGTCCTGGCCCTGGGCGCTCTTCTGGAAGCTTTCCATTGCCCTGCCTGAGATACCCCTCCTGTCCCGGCACCCACCGCTTTTTTCCTTCCTCACGTCTGTCCCGAGAGAAATTCCAGTGGAAGGTATGGGTGACACATCCTCTTATTTACAGGTGGCAGCCTGGCAACTCCTGCAGAAAGTCCAGCAGAGACCCACTCACACCGGGCCACTCACAAAACCGTGGCCCCTCACTCCCTCCCACCAGCACAGCCCCGAGACTGCTGACGGAACAGAGAATATGGAGTCAGGCTCAGCTTCAGGGGCTATTGCTGCCTGCAGCGCTGTTTATATTGACCTCAACCCAGGCACACCTGCGGAGGGCCGGCCGGCAGGGTCAGGCTACCCAGGTCAGCTAATCCCCAGCCCTCAGGGAATCACATTGTTGAAAATGGACCTCGCTAAGGCAGAATAGAAGCCAAGGAATAAAAGAACACAATGCCATTTGCAGCACCGTAGGTGTGTCTAGAGGTAGTCACGTGACTTGTAGTAAGTCAGAAAGTGAAAGACACATATCATATCATATCTCTTATAGGTGTGACCGAAAAATGGATACCAGGGCAGATATTTCCACGGAGAAGGGCAATCACAGATTCATTCAACACACTTATGGTTCACCAATGGAAAGGTGTGAGGATTGGTTTCATTATGATATTGGGGTTAACAGACATATACAAACACAGGTGACATATATAATCACCAAAGACCTACAGAATACCAAGAGAAGACTACTCAACATTCTGTCATAAGGTACATGGGAAAAGGATCCCAGGAAGAACAGACATATGTATATGTGTAAAAGAACCACATCTTCCACACCTACAACAAGCCAAACATTGTAAAATCAAATTTGCTGTAATAAAAAATAAAAAAATTAAATTAAAAACACGAACAAGAAGTAGTGAGACAAACTTGAGGGGCTTTCTCCTGGCACATTCCATTCTAAATACCAATCTAGAACACGACTTCCATTGAGGCTCTGTTGCCCCAGTAACCAGATTTGGTAAGGGAGAACTGCTGCCACCTTGTGGCTGTTTCACACAACAGCAGCTTTAATCCCAGCGCTAATGGTCAGTTGATATTCAAAATCATTGCAGGCCTGTAAATGACACCTGCCCTGAACCCAATTCCTGGGGTCATATATCGACCAAAAAATTCAAAGGACGTCCATATTTCAAAACGACAGTTTCAAAAGGCATATTTTACACACATTAGTGTTCTGCTTCTTTTTCTTTCTTTCTTTTTTTGTTAAAAAAACGGGAATGGCAAAAAATCATCCCTGAGAATAGGCGAAAATATTTGCAAACGAATCAATGGACAAAGGTTTAATCTCCAATATATATAAAGAGCTCATGCAGCTTAATATTAAAAAAACAAACAACCCAATAAAAAATGGGCAGAAGATCTAAAGAGACGTTTCTTCAAAGAAGACACAGAGATGGCCAAGACGCACATGAAAAGCTGCTCAACATCACTAATTATTAGAGAAATGCAAATCAAAACTACAATGAGGTATCACCTCACACCTGTTAGAATCGGCATCATCAGAAAATCTACAAACAACGAATTCTAGGGAGGGTGTGGACAAAAGGATCCCTCTTCCACTAGTGGTGAAAATGTAAATTGATACAGTCACAATGGAGAACAGTATGGAGTTTCCTTAAAAAAACTGGAAATAGAATTACCATATGATCCAGCAATCCCACTTCTGGGCATATACCCAGAGAAAACCATAAATCAAAAAGGCACATTCACCACAATGCTCATTTCAGCACTATTTACGATAGCCAGGTAATGGAAGCAACCTAAATACCCTCAGACAGACGAATGGATAAAGATGTGGTACATATATAAAATGGAATATTACTCAGCCATTAGAAGGAATGAAACTGGGTCATTTGTAGAGACGTCGATGGATCTAGAGACTGTCATACAGAATGAAGTAAGTCAGAAAGAGAAAAACAAATATTGTATATTAATGCATATATGTGGAACCTAGAAAAATGGTACAGATGAACTGGTTTGCAGGGAAGAAATAGAGACACAGAGGTAGAGAACACACGTATGGACACCAAGTGTGGGAAGCCATGGGGAGGTGGTGTTGGGATGAGTTGGGAGACTGGGATTGACCTGTATACATGTATATGCATAAAATACATAACTAATAATAACCTGCTGTATAAAAAATAAATAAAATTAAATTTCACAATTTTTAAAAATACAATTTAAAAATAAAACAGAAAAAAGTTCTTCCCTTCACACAGATGTATTTATATGAATGAATTATTTCCATGCTTATATCTATAAATACATAAAAGAGGAATAAAATCTAACTTGAACCAAAAAATAAAAAAAAACCCTGAATCCACGAGTTAGAGGAAAACCCTCTCAGGGCACTTGCTCCAGCGGTAAACAATTCTGAAATTGGTCAGAGGTGGGGAATCATCTCCCATAGAGCCAGCAGCCCACTCCTACGCAAGGAGCGTCCTCATTGCAAAGCGGGGGGCCATGCCGAGGCATCTGTGAGAAACCGTGAGCTGAGCCCCAGGCCAGCTGCTGTTGAACGTTTCCCACCCTTCCCAGGTAAAACACCTGAATATGTACAAGGGCTTGAAAGCCTAGAGGAAGGGCCGTGGAGCCACACCAGCGACAGCACGCAGGCCAACTTGGTGCCTGCAGGCCAGCCAGCAAGGTCCTGGCCCTGGGCGCTCTTCTGGAAGCTTTCCATTGCCCTGCCTGAGATACCCCTCCTGTCCCGTCCCCCACTGCATTTTTCCTTCCTCACCTCTGTCCGGAGAGAAATTCCAGCGGAAGGTATGGGTGACACATCCTCTTCTTTACAGGTGGAAGCCTGGCAACTCCTGCAGAAAGTCCAGCAGAGACCCACTCACACTGGGCCACCCACAAAGACGTGGCCCCTCACTCCCTCCCACCAGCACAGCCCCGAGACTGCTGACGGGGCAGAGTATATGGAGTCAGGCACAGATTCAGGGGCTATTGCTTCCTGCAGCTCTGTTTATATTGACCTCAAACCAGGCACACCAGGGGAGGCCAGCCGGCAGGGTCAGGCTATCCATGTCAGCTAACCCTCAGCCCTCAGGGAATCACATTGTTGAAAATGGACCTCGCTAAGGCAGAATAGAAGCCAAGGAATAAAAGGACACAATGCCATTTGCAGCACCGTAGGTGTGTCTAGAGGTAATCACGTGATTTGTAGTAAGTCAGAAAGTGAAAGACACATATCATATTATATCTCTTATAGGTGTGACCGAAAAATGGATACCAGGGCAGATATTTCCACGCAGAAGGGCAATCACAGATTCATTCAACAAACTTATGGTTCACCAATGGAAAGGTGTGAGGATTGGTTTCATTATGATATTGGGGTTAACAGACATATACAAACACAGGTGACATATATAATCACCAAAGACCTACAGAATACCAAGAGAAGACTACTCAACATTCTGTCATAAGGTACATGGGAAAAGGATCCCAGGAAGAACAGACATAGGTGTATGTGTAAAAGAACCACATCTTCCACACCTACAACAAGCCAAACATTGTAATCAAATTTGCTGTAATAAAAAATAAAAAAATTAAATTAAAAACACGAACAAGAAGTAGTGAGACAAATTTGAGGGGCTTTCTCCTGGCACATTCCATTCTAAATTCCAATCTAGAGCACGACTTCCATTGAGGCTCTGTTTCCCGTGTAACCAGATTTGGTAAGGGAGAACTGCTGCCACCTTGTGGCCGTTTCACACAACAGCAGCTTTAATCCCAGCGCTAATGGTCAGTTGATATTCAAAATCATTGCAGGCCTGTAAATGACACCTGCCCTGAAAACAAATCCTGGGTTCATATATCGACCAAAAAATTCAAAGGACGTCCATATTTCAAAACGACAGTTTCAAAAGGCATATTTTACACACTTTAGTGTTCTGCTTCTTTTTCTTTCTTTCTTTTTTTGTTAAAAAAACGGGAATGGCAAAAAGCATCCCTGAGAATGGGCGAAAATATTTGCAAACGAATCAATGGACAAAGGTTTAATCTCCAATATATATAAAGAGCTCATGCAGCTTAATATTAAAAAAACAAACAACCCAATAAAAAATGGGCAGAAGATCTAAAGAGACGTTTCTTCAAGAAGACACAGAGATGGCCAAGACGCACATGAAAAGCTGCTCAACATCACTAATTATTAGAGAAATGCAAATCAAAACTACAATGAGGTATCACCTCACACCTGTTACAATTGGCATCATCATATAATCTACAAACAACGAATTCTGGGGAGGGTGTGGACAAAAGGATCCCTCCTCCACTAGTGGTGGAAATGTAAATTGATACAGTCATGATGGAGAACAGTATGGAGTTTCCTTAAAAAAAGATAGAAATAGAATTAACATATGATCCAGCAATCCTACTTCTGGGCATATACCCAGAGAAAACCATAAATCAAAAAGGCACATTCACCACAATGCTCATTTCAGCACTATTTACAATAGCCAGGTAATGGAAGCAACCTAAATACCCACAGACATACGAATGGATAAAGATGTGGTACATATATAAAATGGAATATTACGCAGCCATAAGAAGGAATGAAACTGGGTCATTTGTAGAGACGTCGATGGATCTAGAGACAGTCATACAGAATTAAGTAAGTCAGTAAGAGAAAAAAAATTTTGTATATTAATGCATATATGTGGAACCTAGAAATATGGTACAGATGAACTGGTTTGCAGGGAAGAAATAGAGACACAGAGGTAGAGAACACACGTATGGACACCAAGTGTGGGAAGCCATGGGGAGGTGGTGTTGGGATGATTTGGGGCATTGGGATTGCCCTGTATACATGTATATGCATAAAATACATAACTAATAATAACCTGCTGTATAAAAAAATAAATAAAATTAAATTTCAAAATTTTAAGAAATAAAATATAAAAATAAAACAGAAAAAAGTTCTTCCCTTCACACAGATGTATTTATATGAATGAATTATTTCCATGCTTATATCTATAAATACATAAAAGAGGAATAAAATCTAACTTGAACCAAAAAAGAAAAAAAAAAACCTGAACCCACGAGTTTGACAGAGGAAAACCCTATCTGGGCACTTGCTCCAGCGGTAAACAATTCTGAAATTGGTCAGAGGTGGGGAATCATCTCCCATAGAGCCAGCAGCCCACTCCTACGCAAGGAGTGTCCTCATTGCAAAGCTGGGGCCATGCCGAGACATCTGTGAGTAACCGTGAGCTGAGCCCCAGGCCAGCTGCTGTTGAACTTTTCCCACCCTTCCCAGGTAAAACACCTGAATATGTACAAGGGCTTGAAAGCCTAGAGGAAGGGCCGTGGAGCCACACCAGCGATAGCACTCAGGCCAACTTGTTGCCTGCAGGCCAGCCAGGATGGTCCTGGCCCTGGGCGCTCTTCTGGAAGCTTTCCATTGCCCTGCCTGAGATACCCCTCCTGTCCGGGCACCCACTGCTTTTTTCCTTCCTCACCTCTGTCTGGAGAGAAATTCCAGCGGAAGGTATGGGTGACACATCCTCTTCTTTACAGGTGGCAGCCTGGCAACTCCTGCAGAAAGTCCAGCAGAGACCCACTAACACTAGGCCACCCACAAAGCCGTGGCCCCACACTCCCTCCCACCAGCACAGCCCGGAGACTGCTGACGGGGCAGAGAATATGGAGTCAGGCACAGCTTCAGGACCTATTGCTGCCTGAAGCACTGTTTATATTGACCTCAACCCAGGCACACCTGGGGAGGGCCGGCCCGCAGGGTCAGGCTACCCAGGTCAGCTAAACCTCAGCCCTCAGGGAATCACATTGTTGAAAATGGACCTCACTAAGGCAGAATAGAAGCCAAGGAATAAAAGGACAAAATGCCATTTGGAGCACCGTAGGTGTGACTAGAGGTAATCACGTGACTTGTAGTAAGTCAGAAAGTGCAAGACACATATCATATCATATCTCTTATAGGTGTGACAGAAAAATGGATACCAGGGCAGATATTTCCGCGGGGAAGGGCAATCACAGATTCATTCAACAAACTTATGGTTCACCAATGGAAAGGTGTGAGGATTGGTTTCATTATGATATTGGGGTTAACAGACATATACAAACACAGGTGACATATATAATCACCAAAGACCTACAGAATACCAAGAGAAGACTACTCAACATTCTGTCATAAGGTACATGGGAAAAGGATCCCAGGAAGAAGAGACATATGTATATGTGTAAAAGAACCACATCTTCCACACCTACAACAAGCCAAACATTGTAATCAAATTTGCTGAAATAAAAAATAAAAAATTAAATTAAAAACACGAACAAGAAGTAGTGAGACAAACTTGAGGGGCTTTCTCCTGGCACATTCCATTCTAAATTCCAATCTAGAACACGACCTCCATTGAGGCTCTGTTGCCCCAGTAACCAGATTTGGTAAGGGAGAACTGCTGCCACCTTGTGGCCGTTTCACACAACAGCAGCTTTAATCCCAGCGCTAATGGTCAGTTGATATTCAAAATCATTGCAGGCCTGTAAATGACACCTGCCCTGAATACAAATCCTCCGTTCATATATCAACCAAAAAATTCAAAGGACGTCCATATTTCAAAACGACAGTTTCAAAAGGCATATTTTACACACATTAGTGTTCTGCTTCTTTTTCTTTCTTTCTTTTTTTGTTAAAAAAACGGGAATGGCAAAAAGCATCCCTGAGAATGGGCGAAAATATTTGCAAACGAATCAATGGACAAAGGTTTAATCTCCAATATATATAAAGAGCCCATGCAGCTTAATATTAAAAAAACAAAGAACCCAATACATAAATGGGCAGAAGATCTAAAGAGACGTTTCTTCAAAGAAGACACAGAGATGGCCAAGACACACATGAAAAGCTGCTCAACATCACTAATTATTAGAGAAATGAAAATCAAAACTACAATGAGGTATCACCTCACACCTG
Source organism: Hyperoodon ampullatus (assembly GCF_949752795.1). Taxonomy (NCBI): domain Eukaryota; kingdom Metazoa; phylum Chordata; class Mammalia; order Artiodactyla; family Ziphiidae; genus Hyperoodon; species Hyperoodon ampullatus. Next base: position 134,461 of record NW_027640938.1, on the reverse strand, counting down.
TTAGAATCGGCATCATCAGAAAATCTACAAACAACGAATTCTGGGGAGGGTGTGGACAAAAGGATCTCTCTTCCACTAGTGGTGGAAATGTAAACTAATACAGTCACGTTGGAGAACAGTATGGAGTTTCCTTAAAAAAACTAGAAATGGAATTACCATATGATCCAGCAATCCCACTTCTCGGCATATACCCAGAGAAAACCATAAATCAAAAAGGCACATTCACCACAATGCTCATTTCAGCACTATTTACGATAGCCAGGTAATGGAAGCAACCTAAATACACACAGACAGACGAATGGATAAAGATGTGGTACATATATAAAATGGAATATTACTCAACCATAAGAAGGAATGAAACTGGGTCATTTGTAGAGACGTCGATGGATCTAGAGACTGTCATACAGAATGAAGTAAGTCAGAAAGAGACAAACAAATATTGTATATTAATGCATATATGTGGAACCTAGAAATATGGTACAGATGAACTGGTTTGCAGGGAAGAAATAGAGACACAGAGGTAGAGAACACACGTATGGACACCAAGTGTGGGAAGCCATGGGGAGGTGGTGTTGGGATGAGTTGGGAGATTGGGATTGACCTGTATACATGTATATGCATAAAATACATAACTAATAATAACCTGCTGTATAAAAAAATAAATAAAATTAAATTTCAAAATTTTAAAAAATAAAATTTAAAAATAAAAGAGAAAAAAGTTCTTCCCTTCACACAGATGTATTTATATGAATGAATTATTTCCATGCTTATATCTATAAATACATAAGAGAGGAATAAAATCTAACTTGAACCAAAAAAGAAAAAAAAACCTAAACCCACGAGTTAGACAGAGGAAAACCCTGTCAGGGCACTTGCTCCAGCGGTAAGAATTCTGAAATTGGTCAGAGGTGGGGAATCATCTCCCATAGAGCCAGCAGCCCACTCCTACGCAAGGAGCGTCCTCATTGCAAAGCTGGGGGCCATGCCGAGATATCTGTGAGTAACCGTGAGCAGAGCCCCAGGCCAGCTGCTGTTGAAATTTTCCCACCCTTCCCAGGTAAAACACCTGAATATGTACAAGGACTTGAAAGCCTAGTGGAAGGGCCGTGGAGCCACACCAGCGACATCACGCAGGCCAACTTGGTGCCTGCAGGCCTGCCAGGAAGATCCTGGCACTGGGCGGTGTTCTGGAAGCTTTCCATTGCCCTGCCTGAGATACCCCTCCTGTCCCGACCCCCACTGCATTTTTCCTTCCTCACCTCTGTCCGGAGAGAAATTCCAGCGGAAGGTATGGGTGACACATCCTCTTCTTTACAGGTGGCAGCCTGGCAACTCCTGCAGAAAGTCCAGCAGAGAACCACTCACACCGGGCCACCCACAAAGCCATGGCCCCTCACTCCCTCCCACCCGCACAGCCCCGACACTGCTGACTGGGCCGAGAATATGGCGTCAGGCACAGCTTCAGGGGCTATTGCTGCCTGCAGTGCTGTTTATATTGACCTCAACACAGGCACACCTGGGGAGGGCCGGCCGGCAGGGTCAGGCTACACAGGTCAGCTAATCCTCAGCCCTCAGGGAATCACATTGTTGAAAATGGACCTCGCTAAGGCAGAATAGAAGCCAAGGAATAAAAGGACACAATGCCATTTGCAGCACCATTGGTGTGTCTAGAGGTAATCACATGACTTTTAGTAAGTCAGAAAGTGAAAGACACTTATCATATCATATCTCTTATAGGTGTGAACGAAAAATGGATACCAGGGCAGATATTTCCACGCAGAAGGGCAATCACAGATTCATTCAACAAACTTATGGTTCACCAATGGAAAGGTGTGAGGATTGGTTTCATTATGATATTGGGGTTAACAGACATATACAAACACAGGTGACATATATAATCACCAAAGACCTACAGAATACCAAGAGAAGACTACTCAACATTCTGTCATAAGGTACATGGGAAAAGGATCCCAGGAAGAACAGACATATGTATATGTGTAAAAGAACCACATCTTCCACACCTACAACAAGCCAAACATTGTAATCAAATTTGCTGTAATAAAAAATAAAAAAATAAATTAAAAACACGAACAAGAAGTAGTGAGACAAACTTGAGGGGCTTTCTCCTGGCACATTCCATTCTAAATTCCAATCTAGAACACGACTTCCATTGAGGCTCTGTTGCCCCAGTAACCAGATTTGGTAAGGGAGAACTGCTGCCACCTTGTGGCCGTTTCACACAACAGCAGCTTTAATCCCAGCGCTAATGGTCAGTTGATATTCAAAATCATTGCAGGCCTGTAAATGACACCTGCCCTGAAAACAAATCCTGGGTTCATATATCGACCAAAAAATTCAAAGGACGTCCATATTTCAAACAGACAGTTTCAAAAGGCATATTTTACACACATTAGTGTTCTGCTTCTTTTTCTTTCTTTCTTTTTTTGTTAAAAAAACGGGAATGGCAAAGAGCATCTCTCAGAATGGGCGAAAATATTTGCAAACGAATCAATGGACAAAGGTTTAATCTCCAAAATATATAAAGAGTTCATGCAGCTTAATATTAAAAAAAGAAACAACCCAATACAAAAATGGGCAGAAGATCTAAAGAGACGTTTCTTCAAAGAAGACACAGAGATGGCCAAGACGCACATGAAAAGCTGCTCAACATCACTAAGTATTAGAGAAATGCAAATCAAAACTACAATGAGGTATCACCTCACACCTGTTAGAATCGGCATCATCAGAAAATCTACAAGCAATGAATTCTGGGTAGGGTGTGGACAAAAGGATCCCTCTTCCACTAGTGGTGGAAATGTAAATTGATACAGTCACGATGGAGAGCAGTATGGAGTTTCCTTAAAAAAAACTAGAAATAGAATTACCATATGATCCAGGAATTCCACTTCTGGGCATATACCCAGAGAAAACCATAAATCAAAAAGGCACATTCACCACAATGTTCATTTCAGCACTATTTACGATAGCCAGGTAATGGAAGCAACCTAAATACCCACAGACAGACGAATGGATAAAGATGTGGTACATATATAAAATGGAATATTACTCAGCCATAAGAAGGAATGAAACTGGGTCATTTGTAGAGACGTCGATGGATCTAGAGACTGTCATACACAATGAAGTATGTCAGAAAGAGAAAAACAAATATTGTATATTAATGCATATATGTGGAACCTACAAAAATGGTACAGATGAACTGGTTTGCAGGGAAGAAATAGAGAAACAGAGGTAGAGAACACACGTAAGGACATCAAGGGTGGCAAGCCATGGGGTGGTGGTGGTGGGATGAGTTGGGAGATTGGGATTGACCTGTATACATGTATATGCATAAAATACATATCTAATAATAACATGCTGTATAAAAAAATAAATAAAATTAAATTTCAAAATTTTAAAAAATAAAATTTAAAAATAAAACAGAAAAAAGTTCTTCCCTTCACACAGATGTATTTATATGAATGAATTATTTCCATGCTTATAGCTATAAATACATAAAAGAGGAATAAAATCTAACATGAACCAAAAAAGAAAAAAAATAACTGAACCCACCAGATAGAGGAAAACCCTATCAGGGCACTTGTTCCAGCGGTAAACAATTCTGATATTGGTCAGAGGTGGGGAATCATCTCCCATACAGCCAGCAGCCCACCCCCCAAGCAAGGAGGGTCCTCATTGCAAAGCTGGGGGACCGAGCCAAGGCATCTGTGAGTAAACGTGAGCTGAGCCCCAGTCCTGCTGCAGCTGAACTCTTCCCACCCTTTCCAGTTAAAACACCTGAATATGTACAAGAACTTGCAAGCCTAGAGGAAGGGCTGTGGAGCCACACCGGCGACAGCACACAGGCCGACTTGGTGCCTGCAGGCCAGTCAGGATGGTCCTGGCCACAGATGCTCTTCTGGAAGCTTTCCATTTCCCTGCCTGAGATACCCCTAGTGCCACGGCACCCACTGCTTTTTTACTTCGTCACCTCTGCCTGGGGAGAAATTCCAGTGGCAGGTATCGGTGACACATCCTCTTCTTTAGCAGATGGCAGCCTGGCAACTCCTCCAGAAAGTCCAGCAGAGCCCCACTCACACTGGGCCACCCACTAAGCCATGGCCCCTCAATCCCTCCCACCAGCACAGCCCCGGCACTGCCTACGGGCCAGAGAATATGGCGTCAGTCACAGCTACAAGGGCTGTCGCTCACTGGAGAGCTGTTTATATTGCCCTCAACCCAGGCACACCTGTGGAGGGCTGGCAGGCAGTTTCAGGCTGCCAAAATCAGCCAATTCTCAGCCCTCAGGGGCTCACAGTTGCAGAAAATGAAACTTGCTAAATGGGCCAGGCCCTAGGAACATGTGTGGGCTCTTGAGAGTCAGGATAGACAAGGGGCTGCAGCTGCGGCTTGTTTTCTTATCATTTTATCTGGTCCATGAGCGGAAAACAACTTCAAGAAGACCCTATCCTAATGAGAGGAACCCAGGAGTCAGGGAGAGGAATGATGGTGGGTGGAGACAGAGGCCTGGTGCCCTGGCTGCAGTGGAAGTGTCTGGAAGACCAGGCAGAAAGAGCCTGCAGAGAGTGATAGCCATGGTCACAGACCTGTCAGAGCTGCTGTTTGTTAGTTCAAGTCCTGCTCTGAGGTATTCTGTGTCAGCTGTGAGCGAGAGGTGATCTGGGGGTTCTCTGCAAGGTGGGCTATGTGCACAGTTCCTGTGTGTCCAGCCCTGCTGGGGTACCTGCCCAGGGGAGCTCCGTATCCTGGGAAGGACCTGAGTAGGAGAGCCCCATGGGCTGCTGGGTAGCTGCAGAGGTGAGCTCCATACCCTGGGAAGGACTTGACCACGAGAGCCCCGTGGGCTGTGGGGTAGGGGTGCAGCCCAGGTGAGCTCCATATCCTGGGATTGGCCTGACCACGAGAGCCCCATGGGCTGCTGGAGACCTGGTAAAGGATATCAGGACAGTCAGTGAAGCCACCAAGGATATACATCCAGTAGCTCCTATTTCCTACTCCCTGCTGGTCATTCTACCTTCCACCAGGCCATGGCATTCTGTATTAGACTTCAATGATGCCTTCTTCTGTATTCCATTCATCTCAGAGTCACAAGAATTTTTGGCTTGTGAGTGGCAGGACACAACATGCAACAAAAGCAATAATGCTGGGCCGTCCTGCCCCAATGGTTCAAAAATCCCCACACCATCATTGGGGAAATGTCCTCTAAAGACCTAAAAGTTCAACCTCTGTAAAAGGGAACCCTCCTTCAATATGCAGATGACATTCTGATCGCCAGGCCTACTAAAGACGCCTCTGAACTACCTAGCCAAGAAAGGATAGAAGGTGTCCAAGAAAAACGCTCAAATATCCCAGGCTAAGGTGACATGCCTGGGCTTCATTCTCACAGATATTCGGAGAAACACATCCCAGGATAGGGAAGAAGCCATTTGCAGCCTTACCTCTTCTACAACTAGAAGACAGCTTAGGGGTTCCTGGGGAGGCCAAGGTTTTCTGCATCTGGATCCCTAACTACAGTCTAATAGCTGGGCCTCTACATGAAACACTGACACGAAAAGATGATGATCCTTTTGAATAGAATCCAGAAGCAGCCTTTCAAGAATGGAAAGAGCAGTCAATACAGACCCTTGCCCAGGAACTCCCTAATTTAGCTAAACCCTTTGACCTTTACATACCCGGTCAAAGGTTAATCGCCCTCGGAGCCTTAGTGCAAAAACTGGGACCACTTGAAATGGAGCAACACAAGAATGCTCTTCAGGTATGATAAACTATGGTCACCAAGGGCTTTGCCCACCGACTCATCAGGTCAGGATACTGGGGTATCTAAAAAGCTGGAAATCAGCAGCCCGCAAGGCCAGCTCCCTCCTAAGGGAAAAGGACCCCACGTGGTGATCCTAACCACCCATCATTCCCTGAAGTTGCAGAGGTCGCTCTGTGGACACACTGACCTAGAGTGAGGAGGCCCTCCAACTCCAACCTCCAGAGAGATAAACGGGGGCAACGGGCCCCCAAGATGACTCATGTGACCATCACTTGACCTGGAGTTTCTCTCAGAAAACGACAAGACTGTGCCCCGAAAGAGCAGACTACTGCTTGCAGGACTTACTGCACCCAGAGGGGAGCTAATAAGCTTGGTGGGGGAAACGTATATCACGCTTTCACCATAGAAAACCCTACAGACACCGCGGGGATGGTGGCCAATATGACCGGCTGGACTGCTGGCTACTTCTAAAGGCCGTTGACTCAGTGGACGTCATGGTCCTGGATCACCACTGACCCTGGACTGTCTGGGAGTTGCGCGGGCAGGGCTCTGACACATGGTGCTGTTTGTACATTAATTCAGGGACCTAATTAAAGAAAGCACAGACTACTCGTCAGAGCATCTAGTCTGACAAAAACTGTCAGCCTAAGGTCGCCGAACATATGTGGGGTGGGGTGAAACCTGCCACCGCAGCATCTCTGCGCCTCTCTTTCCTGGACCCTTAAAGGTCATTAGAATCTGTAACACTTCCAATGCTGGTGCTCAGGCGGACGAGAAGTGAGGCAGGAGGCCTTGGGACAATCAACCTCACCAGGAGGCTGGTGTGGAGACGTTTTGCCCCTCCCCACATGTATCAGGGCTCCCACCACAGCATGAAGCATTTACAAAAGAGGGGTCTGCACCCTCAACACCCCAAGAATAAGGAACGGAACAAAAAGCAGAGGAGGTGTTCGTCTCCGGCAACGTTCATTAAAAATTCCTGGGAGATAAAAAGAGAATCTGGGCAATAAAATAAAGTCTAACCTGTTTTTCCTTTGTGCTTTGTCTAATTTCACGTGCTCCTAGGGTTCCGCATGCAGAGGTCCCACACCCGGCACTTCAGACCTGATTTCCTAGTGCAGAATGGCTGGGTCGACACCTCAGCTAGCGGGGTCCCATGCAGACTCCGCGGCATAGAGCCTGAGCTGCAGCCAACGCAGTCCTCGAGAGCTACACACCCTCCCTCCCAGTGACGCTGCCGGGGACCCTACACAGCAGCCCAGCCCACAGCCCATGGGGGAGTGCACGCTCTCCCCTCTCCATTCTGTTTTCAAAATAATGTTTCCTTTGCTTCTGAACCAAACTCAGTCTTGATCTGTTGGCTCCAATGACACTGGGCACGGGGACTCCTGTTGGGGTCCACTCTGGAGGATCAGTAACAGAAATTGAGAACATTGTAACTTCAATGAACAGATGTGTGAGCCAAACTGTAGTTAACATAGAGCAGTGTATAATGCTCGGGTAAAATAAGATGTTTCTAAGACTTACATTTGATATTTCCATCACTTTCCTATAAGCAAGTTCAGTGAAGACGTCTGTCTTATTTGTCAGGTCAACATTAGAGAAATGAAGTGATTTATTTCCATGGATGTACATCGAATACTCTTGGCTGAAGCTTCAATCTTGTTTTGAATGCTTTTCCATTGAAAATGATACCTCTCTTTCAGCTCCCCCATTTCTGAGAAGTATAAAATCTTATAATTTATTATTACCAAAGGGGAAAGGTAGGAGAAGGGATAAATTAACAGTTTGGGATTAACACATACAGACTGCTATGTATAAAATAGATCATCGGGCTTCCCTGGTGGTGCAGTGGTTGAGAGTCCGCCTGCCGATGCTGGGGACATGGGTTCGTGCCCCGGTCCAGGAAGATCTCACATGCCGCGGAGAGGCTGGACCTGTGAGCCAGGGCCGCTGAGCCTCCGCATCTGGAGCCTGTGCTCCGCAACGGGAGAGGCCACAACAATGAGAGGCCCGCATACCACAAAAAAAAAAAAAATAGATCATCAACAAGGAACTACTGTATAGCACAGGGAACTACACTGAATATTTTGCAATAACCTATAAGGGGAAATAATCTGAAAAAGAATAGATATTTTTTATTGACATCATGTATCAATGACAGATAAAATGTAACCTAAGCAAGGCCGATGGTGAGCGCTTCTGACCCTGAAGATTTCAGTCATCTAAAGTTTGGGCTCTGCCTATTTCCCAAGGCCCTTAAAGGACATACGTGTAGCCGTAGCTTAAAAATTCCCCAGTTTGGGGTTCGGGGAGGCACTGATTTGGAAAAATCCCTGGTGTTCTCCTTACATGCACGGGACCCTTCCTACAGCTAAAACATGCCTGTCACACCTAGAGGATGGTACACTGTTTGATCGGAAAGAGTTTGGAAAAGGCACCTCATCTCCTCATCGCCTGGTGCTCGGGTTCAACCCTCCAGCATCTTTCCTAACAATCTCCTCACTTGGGGATATCAACACCGTCAACATCCTGTTGCACACAGTTTGGAATTTGTCCAGAGGATGAAGCGGAAGGATGAGAAAAATTTAGAGACAAGTCTTAGGTGTTCGGACAGGCACATGCCACTCTAATTTCCAATCCAGAAGACAAATTCATCAAAGGCTAGAATTGCCCATGGAAACAGAATAGGGCTAGAGGAAATCCCGCTGTTTTGTGTCCAGTTTCCAAAAACACAAGTTGAAAAATGGAAGTCAGGGGCACTAAAATTCATGAAACTGCAGAGTTGAAAATATCTATCGTCGAAAAATGTCTTGAGGTAAGTCACAGAAAAGGACTTGTAAGCAAGGGAGAGTGGCAGGAAACAGAATTGAAGAGGTAGAAAGGACTCCCCATTAAAGCACAAGAAAAGGGGCTGAACATCGCCAATGATGCAGTTGGCCAAAAAGGGTGTATGCATTTTTTCTGAATATATTCAAGTAAAGGCCATACACACTTTTTATCCAACCCAACAGATGGGCACTGGAAATCAATATCACAAAATGTATCACTTCACATCAGTCAGAAGGGCCATCCACATAAAGTGTAAACACCAGAAATGCAGGACAGGGCGAGGAGAAAAGGGAGCCCTGTGAGGCTGATAGTGGAAATGTAATTTGCCAACGGCCACTCTGGAGAAGTGTATTGTGTTTGCTAAAACATCTAAAAAATGAGCTACAGAGCATAGGGCACTTGCACTCATGGGCGTGTACCTTGGGAAAAACAAAAATCGACAGAAAACAGGCACCCGAACGTTTACCACCTCTCTGTTAAAAAGGGCCTCAACTTGGATATAACCTAAATGTCCCTGGAAGGATAAAATGGATAAAAGAGATGGGGTACTTATGTAGAGTGGAATATTACTCATCCAGAAATCAATGAAATAAGGCCAGTTGTAACAACTCTGGAGGAGTTACATACGATCATTCTGAGTGACATATGTCAGAAAGAAAAAGACACATATCATAAGATGTCACTTAAAGGTGGAATCAAAAATGGCTACACATGAAATAAATTACAAAACAGAAACATAGTCAAATATGTAGAAAATAGACATAAGGCTGCTAAATGGGAAAGGTGGGGAATGGTGAGGTATTATCCAGGAGGTTGAAATTAGCAAAGATACCATTCCAAGTACCAAATTGAATAACTGACAAGGCCTACACGGTACCTCAAAGAACTGCACTCAGCCCACTCAAGTCACTGGAAAATAATACATATGACTGGTAAGCATCTGAAAAAGAATTTATTGTTGTCTCACAGTACATGAATCAAGTGGATGTACAGCAGCAAAAAACAGAGCTTTGAAAATCAGCTGTAACCAATATAAAAATAAATTTAAAATTATTTATAAAAACAGTGAGACAGACAAAAATTCTTACAACTTTTGTTGAAGGGCTACGATGTAACATGGATTGAACACATGTAGACCCACAGCAGGATGATTATATAAGGCTGGAAGCTATGCACGCTAAGAGATGTTAGAGAGGCTGGGTGAGGAAATGCAGACCTTTTAAAGTAATACTGCCTGGTACCCATTCCATGGGTCCCAAATCTGCAGGTTCAAGGGAATCTTCTGACAGCGAAAACATGCCTGGGAAACCGAGATGAATGTACACCGTGTGCTCAGGAAAGGTGTCTAAAATGCACCTCAGTTTTGATCTCCTGGTGCTGGGGTTCGCCATTCCAGCCACATTACTAACAATCTCCCCACTTGGAGAATCAGCACCTTTAACCTCCTGTTTCACACAGTTTGCAATTTGTGCAGAGGATAAATGGGAAGAGGGGGAACCAATGAGAGATTAGCTGTAGGACTTTTGACAGGCACATGTCACTCTAATTTCCCATTAGGAAGAAGAATTAACCAAAGGCTCAGCCTGCCTCCCCAGAACCAGAATAGGGCCAGAAGTAATCCAATGGTTTGGCGGCCAGCTCACAAAAAAAGCGAGTTGCAAAATGGAGCTCAGGAGCAGACAATTCAAAGACCTGCAAAGATATAAATGATAACCAACGTCCAAAAATATATTCAGGTAAGGCAACGAAGAGGATCTGAATGAGAGGCAGAATTGCAGGAAACAGATTTCAAAAGGTAGATTGTACTCACATTTAAAGCATATGAAAAGCAGCAGAATTTCTAAAATGATGCGGTTGGGCAAAAGGGTGTATGCGTTTTTTTCGTGAATATCTTCAGGAAAAAAACACATGCAGAGTTTTTGGCCAACCAAGCAAGAGGGAAATGCAAATCCGCACAACAAAGAAGTCTCAATTTCCACTGCTCAGAAAGGCCATCCAAAAAATGTGTACAAACCAGAAATGCAGGAGAGGCCATGGAAAACAGGGAGCCTAGTCACGCTGATGGGTGGGGTATAAATATCCAAGAGCCACTCTGAAGAAGTGTATGCTGCTTTTAAAACATCTAAAATACAAAGCCCCGGAGCAAGGGGACTTCAACTCATGGACATATAACTTGGGAAGACTAAATGTCAATAAGACACAGGCACCCCAAAGTTTAGGGCTGCTCTGCATACAAGAACCTCAACTTTGGTACACCTAAAATATCCCAGGAAAAAGAGAAATTCATAAAGAACTTGTGGTAATTTTGTACAACGGAATATCACTCAGACATGAAATCAATGTATATAAGGCCAGTAGCAGCATAATGAGTGGATTTACGTATGATGGTTTTAAGGGAAATTAGTCACGCAGAAAAAGAATCTTATCATAAGATATGACTTATAGAGGGAATGTCAATATCACAACACATGAACTGAATTAGGAAAGAGAACAGAGTCTCACATTTAGCAAAAATCTCTTATGCCTGCTTCAGGGGAAAGTAGAGGTGGGGTGATGCATAAAACCAGAGTTTTATATTAGCACAGGTACCATTCCATAAACCAAATACAGAATAGACAAGACCTACACCTTCCTCAGTGAACGGGACTCAACACCCCTATGCCCCACAGAGGAATATATCTGAGTACTAAGAATCTTAAAACCTATGTATTGATATGTCTCCGTAAGGGAATTAATTGTGTCTAGACTGGCATAAACACGTCAGTGAAAATCAGCTCAACCCCATTATAAAAATGAATTTCAAAAAAACCCCCCAAAACAGCGAAATTCTTACACAATTCCTTCAGGGGTTGTGATGAAACCTGGAATGACCCTATCTGCAAAGACAGCTGGATGAGACATAAGGCTGGACACTTGGGACTGAGAGGACTGGTGAGATTGGGAGAGAAAATGCAGACCTTTTAAAGTAGTAATGCATGCCACCATTCCATGTGTCCCAAATCTCCAGGTAGAAGGGAATATCACTACAATTATAACATGTATGGGAAACCTAGAAAATGGACACCCTGTGATGGCGAAAGGTTTCTAAAACTCTCCTAATTTTTCCTCTCCTTGTGCTCCACTTTGGCATTCCAACTGCTTTACTATCAATCTCCCAACTTAGGAGAGTCAGCCCCTATAACCTCCTGGTTCGCACAGTTTGCTAATTGTGCAGAGGATGAAAGGGAAGAGGGAGAACCAATCAGAGAGTAGATGTAGGCATTTGGACGGGCACATGTCACTCTAATTTCCCGGCAGGAAGAAGAATTAACCAAAGCCTCAGCCACCCACAGGGAACCAATATAGCCACCCCTGGAACCTGTATAGGTCCTGAAGCAAAATTGTGGATTTGCGGCCAGCTCACAAAGATGGGATTTGAAAATTGGAGCTCAGGGGCACAGCAATTCACAAACCTGCAGACTTATAAAGGACTACTCACTTCCAAAAATCTGTTGAGGGAAGGAAATGAAGTGGCCTTGGAAATGACGCAGAATTGCACAAAACATATTTCAAGAGGTAAATTGGAATTGCCTTTAAAGCACAGGAAAAGCATCCCAACTTGGACAGAGATGCACTTGGCCAAAAAGGGCGTATGCCTTTTCTCCTGAATATATTCAGAAGAAAACGCATACACCCTTTTTGGACAATCAAGCAAGCGCACAATACAAATCCACACTACAAAGAATTGTCACTTACCACCGGTCAAAAGGGACATCCGAATATCTGTAAAAACCAGAAAGGCAAGAGAGAGATGGCAAGGGCATGAAGCAATGTGATCCCAATGGTCATGGAGGATTGTGATGACAAGCGCATGGAGAATTGTGATGACAAGATTATGTACCATTTTGTTGACAAAGGCAAGGAGCATTATGATGACAAGGTTCATGGAGCACTGTGATGACAAGCATCACGGAGCATAGTGATTACACGGGTCATGGAGCATTGGGATGACAAGCGCATGGATCATTGTGATGACAATGGTCATGGAGCATTTTAATGACAAGAGTCCCGGATCATTGTGTTGTCAGGGTTCATGGAGCGTTGTGATGACAGTGGTCATGGAGCATTGTGATGACAGGGGTCATGGTGCATTGTGATGAGAAGGTCATGGAGCATTGGGCTGAAAATGTCCATGGAGTACTGTGATGACAGGGGTCATGGAGCATTGTGATGACAAGGTACTGGAGCACTGTGATGAGAAGACCATGGAGCCTTGTGAAGACAAGTCTCATGGAGCATTCTGATGAAAAGTGCCATGGAGCATTGTGATTACAGGGGTCTTGGAGCATTGTGATGACAAGGGCATGGAGCATTGGGATGGGAAGGCCATGGAGCGTTCTGATGACATGCATCATGGAGCTTTGTGATGACAAGGGCATGGAGCATTGTGATTACAGCGGTCTTGGAGCAGTGTGATGAAAAGGGCATGGATCATTGTGATGAAAAAGACATGGAGCCTTGTCATGACAGGGTTCAAGGAGAAAACTGACAACAAGTGTCAGGGAGCATTGTGATGACAAGGGTATTGAGTATTATGATGACAAAGGTCATGGAGCATTGTGATGAGAAGACCATGGATAATTGTGATGACGAGCGTCATGGGGCGTTGTGATGATAAGTGTTATGGAACATATTGATCACAAGGATTTGGAGCATTGTGATGACAGAGGTCATGGAGCATTTTGGTTACATTGTGATGACAATAGCCTGAAGCATTATGAAGATGGGCATGGTGCATTGTGATGACAGGGTTCATGGAGCATTGAGATGAAAAGGAGCATGGAGCATTGTGATTACAGGAGTCTTGGAGCATTGTGATGACAAAGGCATGGAACATCGTGAATGAGAAGGCCATGGAGCATTCTGTTGACATGCGTCATGGAGCTTTGTGATGACAAGGGCATGGAGCATTGTGATTACAGGGGTCTTGGAGCATTGTGATGACAAGGGTCATGGAGCCTTGTGATGACAAGGCTGTGGAACATTGTGATGGCAGGGGTCATGGAGCATTGTTATGACAGGGCTAATGGAGCATTGTGATGACAAGGGCATGGAGCATTGGTCTGAAAAGTTTCATGGATTATTGTGATGAGAGGGGGCAAGGAGCATTGTGATGACAAGGGCATGGAACACTGTGATACATGGGTCATGGAGGATTGTAATGACAAGCGCATGGAGCATTGTGATAAGAATGGCATCGAGCATTGTGATGAAAAGCATCATGGAGCCTGTGATGACAAGGGCATGGAACAATGTGATGAGAGGGTTCATGGAGCATTGTGATGACAATGGCATGCAGCATTGAGATGACAAGGGTCATTGAGCTTTGTGATGACAAAGGTCATGGAGCATTTTGATGACAAGGGTGTGGTGCATTCTGTTGTGAAGGGCAGGGAGCATTGTGATGACAGGGGTTATGGAACATTGTGATTTCAGGGGAATGGAGCATTGTGATGATAAAGGCATGTAGCATTGTTGTGACAAGGGTCATGGAATATTGTGATGACAGGGGTGAGGGAGTATTGTGTTGATTAGTGATGGAACATTGTGATATCAGTGGTGAGAGAGAATTTTGATGAGAAGTGCATGGAGCAGTGTGATGACAAGGTTTATGGAGCATTGTGATGACAAAGATGTGGAGCATTGTGATGACAAGCGCATGGCACATTGTAATGCCATGGGTCATGGAGTATTGTGCTAACAAAGGCATTGAGCATTGGGAGGACAAGGGTCACCGAGCATTGTGATGAAATGTTCATGGAGCGCTGTGGTGACAAAGGTCACAGAGCCTTGTGATGACGAGGGCATGGACCATTGTGATGACAAAGGTCATGAAGCATTGTGATGACTGGAGTCACGGAGCATTGTGATGACAGGGGTCATAGAGCATTGTGATGAAAGGGCATGGAGCATTGTGATGACAGGGGCATGTTGCATTGGTTTGACAAGTTTCAGGGATTATTGTGATGACAGTGGGCATGGCGCATTGTGATGACAAGGGCATGGAGCATTGTGATGAGAGGGGTCATGGAGCATTGTGATGACTGGGGACATGGAGCATTGTGATGACCAGGGCATGGAGCCTTGTGATGGCAAGATCGTGGAGCACTGTGATGAGAAGATCATGGATAATTGTGATGACGAGTGTCATGGAGCACTGTAATGACAGGGGGTATAGAGCACTGTGATGACAGTGGTCATGGAGCATTGTGATGACAGGGGTCATGGATCATTGAGATGACAAGGGTCAGGGAGCATTCTGATGACAAGCTTGTGGAGTATTGTGATGACAATGGCATGAAGCATTGTGATGAAAAGGGCATGGATCATTGTGATGAAAAAGGCATGGAGACTTGTCATGACAGGGTTCAATGAGCATACTGATGACAAGTGTCAGGGAGCATTGTGATGACAAGTGTATTGAGAATTGTGATGACAAAGGTCATGGAGCATTGTGATGAGAAGTCCATGGATAATTGTGATGACCAGCGTCATGGGGCGTTGTGATGACAAGTGTTATGGAACATTGTGATCACAAGGGTTTGGAGCATTGTGATGAGAGAGGTCATGGAGAATTTTGATTTCATTGTGATGACAATAGCATGAAGCATTATGATGATGGGCATGGTGCATTGTGATGACAGGGTTCATGGAGCATTGAGAAGAAAAGAGGCATGGATCATTGTAATAACAAGGGTCTTGGAGCATTGTGATGACAAGGGCATGGAGTATTGTGATGAGAAGGCCATGGAGCATTCTGATGACATGCGTCAGGGAGCTTTGTGATGACATGGGCATGGAGCATTGTGATTACAGGGGCCTTGGAGCATTGTGATGACAAGGGCCATGGAGTCTTGTGATGACAAGGCCGTAGAACATTGTGATGGCAGGGGTCATGGAGCATTGTTATGACAGGTGTAATGGAGCATTGTGATGACAAGGGCATGGAGCATTGGTCTGAAAAGTTTCATGGATTATTGTGATGAGAGTGAGCATGGAGCATTGTGATGGCAAGGGCACGGAACACAGTGATACATGTGTCATGGAGGATTGCAATGACAAGGGCATGGAGCATTGTGATGACAAGCGTCATGGAGCTTTGTGATGACAACGGCATGGAGCAATGTGATGAGAGGTTTCATGGAGGTTTGTGATGACAATGGCATGGAGCATTGTGATTCCAAGGGTCATGGAGCTTTGTGATGACATAGGCCATGGAGCATTTTGATGACAAGGGCGTGGTGCATTGTGATGAGAAGGGCAGGGAGCATTGTGATGACAGGGTCATGGAGCAATTGGATGAAAAGAGTCATGGAACATTTTGATGACAGTGTTTATGGAACATTGTGATGTTAGGGGTCATGGAGCATTGTGATGAAAAGGGTCATGGAGCATTGTGATGACAGGGGTTATGGAACATTGTGATGTCAGGGGTCATGGAGCATTGTGATGATAAGAGCATGTAGCATTGTTGTGACAAGGGTCATGGAACATTGGGATGACAGGGTGGAGGGAGTATTGTGTTGACTAGTGATGGAACATTGTGATATCAGTGGTGAGAGAGCATTTTGATGAGAGGTGCATGGAGCATTGTGATGACAAGGCTGTGGAGCATTGTGATGAGAAACGCAGGGCACATTGTGATGACATGGGTCATGGAACATTGTGCTGACAAACGCATGGAGCATTGTGATGACAAGGTTTATGGAGCATTGTGATGACAACGATGTGGAGCATTGTGATGACAAGCGCATGGCACATTTGATGCCATGTGTCATGGAGTAATGTGCTGACAAAGGCATGGAGCATTGTGATGACAAGGGTCACCGAGCATTGTGATGAAATGTTCATGGAGTGTTGTGGTCACAAAGGTCACAGAGCCTTGTGATGACGAGGGCATGGACCACTGTGATGACAAAGGTCATGAAGCATTGTGATGACTGTAGTCACGGAGCATTGTGATGACAGGGTCATGGAGCATTTTTCTGACAAGTTTCATGGATTATTGTGATGACAGTATGCATGGCGCATTGTGATGACAAGGGCATGGAGCATTGTGATGAGAAGGTCATGGAGTATTGTGAAGAAGGGTGTCAGGGAGCATTGTGATGACATATGTCATGGTCTATTGCAATGACAATGGAATGTAGCATTGTGATGCCAAGTGTCATGGAGGATTGTGATGACAAAGGTAATGGAGCATTTTGATGACAAGGGCTTGGAGCATTGTGATGACAAGGGTCATGGCGCATTGTGATAACAAGGGCCATTGAGAATTTTGATGACATGTTCATGAAGCATTGTGATGACAATCACATGGAGCTTGCTATGACAGGGGTCATGGAGCATTACGATGACATGTGCATAGAGAATTGTGATGACAAAACATGTAACACTGTGAGGAGAAGTATCATGGAGCATAGTGATGCCAAGAACGTGGAGAATTGTGATGACAGGGGACATGGAGCATTGTGATGACCAGGGCATAGAGCATTGTGATGGCAAGACCGTGGAGCATTGTGATGAGAAGACCATGGATAATTGTGATGACGAGCGTCATGGAGCACTGTAATTACAAGGGGTATGGAGCATTGTGATGACAGGTGTCATGGAACATTGTGATGACTGAGGACATGGAGCATCGTGATGACCAAGGCATGGAGCATTGTGATGGCAAGACCGTGGAGCATTGTGATGAGAAGACCATGGATAATTGTGATGACGAGCGTCATGGAACACTGTAATGACAAGGGGTATGGAGCATTTTGATGACAGGGGTCATGGAGCATTCTGAAGACAATGATCAGGGAGCATTCTGATGACAAGCTTGTGGAGTATTGTGATGACAATGACATGGAGCGTTGTGATGAAAAGGGCATGGAGCATTCTTATGAAAAAGGCATGGAGCATTTTCATGACAGTGTTCTAGGAGTATTCTGACGACAAGTGTCAGGGAGCATTGTGATGACAAGTGTATTGAGAATTGTGATGACAAAGGTCATGGAGCATTGTGATAACAAGGGCATGGGGCATTGTGATGACAAGGGCATGGAGCATTGGTCTAATAAGTTTCATGGCTTATTGCGATGACAGTTGGAATGGCGCATTGTGATGACAAGGGCATGGAGCATTGTGATGACCAGGTCATTCATTATTGTGAAGCCAGGTGTCAGGGAGCATTGTGATGCCAAGTGTCATGGAGGATTCTGATGACAAAGGTAATGGAGCATTGTGATGACAATGGCTTGGAGCATTGTGATGACAAGCGTCAGGGAGCATTGTGCTGACAAGTGCATGGAAAATTGTGATGACAAGGGACATGGAGCATTCTGATGACAAGCTTGTGGAGTATTTTGATGACAATGGCATGGAGCATTGTGATGAAAACGGCATGGTGCATTTTGATGAAAAAGGCATGGAGCCTTTTTGTGACAGGGTTCAAGGAGCATTCTGACGAGAAGTGTCAGGGAGCATTGTGATGACAAGTGTATCGAGAATTGTGATGACAAAGGTCATGGAGCATTGTGATGAAAAGGGCATGGAGTATTGTGATGACAGGCATCATGGAGCATTGTGATGACAAGTGTTATGGAACATTGTGATCACAAGGGTTTGGAGCATTGTGATGACAGAGGTCATGGATCATTTTGATTTCAAGGAGCATGGAGCATTGTGATGACAAGGGCATGGAGCAATGTGATCCCAAGGTTCATGGAGGATTGTGATGGCAATGGTAATGGAGTATTGTGATGACAAGTGCATAGAACATTGTAATGACAAGGTCATGTAGCATTTTGCTGACAAAGGCATGGAGCATTGTGATGACAGGTGTCATGGAGCACTGTGATGACAAGCGTCACGGAGCATTGTGATTACAGGGGTCATGGAGCATTGGGATGACAAGGGCATGCATCATTGTGATGACAAGTGTCATGGAGCATTGGGCTGAAAATGTTCATGGAGTATTGTGATGACAGGGGTCATGGAGCATTGTGATGACTAGGGAATGGAGCATTGTGATGACAAGAGTCCCGGATCATTGTGTTGTCAGGTGATATTGAGCGTTGTGATGACTGTGGTCATGGAGCATTGTGATGATATTGGTCATGGAGCATTGTGATGAGAAGGTCATGGAGCATTGGGCTGAAAATGTTCATGGAGTATTGTGATGACAGGGGTCATGGAGCATTGTGATGATAAGGGAATGGGGCATTTTGATAACAATGTCCTGGAGCATTGTGATGAGAAGACCATGGAGCCTTGTGATGACAAGTCTCATGGAGAATTCTGATGAAAAGGGGCATGGAGCATTGTGATTACAGGGGTCTTGGAGCATTGTGATGACAAGGGCATGGAGCATTGTGATGAGAAGGCCATGGAGCATTCTGATGACATGCATCATGGAGCTTTGTGATGACAAGGGCATGGAGCATTGTGATTACAGGGGTCTTGGAGCATTGTGATGAAAATGGCATGGATCATTGTGATGAAAAAGGCATGGAGCCTTGTCATGAAAGGGTTCAGGGAGCATACTGATGGCAAGAGTCAGGGAGCATTGTGATGACATGTGTATTGCGCATTGTGATGACAAATGTCATGGGGCATTGTGATGAGAAGTCCATGGATAATTGTGATGACTAGCGTCATGGGGTATTGTGATGACAAGTGTTATGGAACATTGTGATCACAAGGGTTTGGAGCATTGTGATGACAGAGGTCATGGAGCATTTTGATTTCATTGTGATGACAAGAGCATGAAGCATTATGATGATGGGCATGGTGCATTGAGATGACAGGGTTCATGGAGCATTGTGATGAAAGGTGGCATGGAGCTTTGGTCTGACAAGTTTCATGGATTATTTTGATGACAGTGGGCATGGCACTTTGTGATGACAAGGGCATGGAGCATTGTGATGACAAGGTCATGGAGTATTGTGAAGACAGGTGTCAGGGAGCATTGTGATGACATATGTCATGTTCCACTGTGATGACAATAGCAGGGAGCATTGTGATGCCAAGTGTCATGGAGGATTGTTGTGACAAAGGTAAAGGAGCATTGTGATGATAAGCGCATGGAGCATTGAGATGACAAGGGCCATTGATAATTTTAATGTCCATGTCGTGAAACATTTTGATGACAAGCGCATGGAGCTTCCTATGACAGGGGTCATGGAGCATTGCGATGACAAGTGCATGGAGTATTGTCATGACAAGAGCATATAACTTTGTGATGAGAAGTGCCATGGAGCATTGTGATGACAAGGACGTGGAGAATTGTGAGGACAAGGGACATTAAGCTTTGAGATGACCAGGGCATGGAGCATTGTGATGGCAAAGCCGTGGAGCATTGTGATGAGAAGACATTGGGTAATTGTGATGACGAGCATCATGGAGCACTGTAATGACAAGGGGAATGAAGCATTGTGATGACAAGGGTCATGGAGCATTGTGATGACAAGGGCAAGGAGCATTGTGATGACAAGGGTACGGAACATTGTGATGAAAAGTGCCATTGAGAATTTTGATGATAAAGTCGTGAAGCATTGTGATGACAAACACTTGGAGCTTGCTATGACAGGGGTCATGGAACATTGCAATGACAAGTGCATGGAGAATTGTGATGAAACGAGCATGTAACTTTGTGATGAGAAGTGTCATGTAGCATTGTGATGACAAGTACGTGGAGAATTGTTATGACAAGGGACATGGAGCATTGTGATAACCAGGGAATGGAGCATTGTGATGACAGGGGTCATGGAGCATTATTATGACAAGGGCCATGGTGCATTCTGATATAAGATATCACTTATGAAGGGAATGTAAACCTGGCTACATATGAACTGAATTAGGAAAGAGAACAGAGTCTCAGATTTAGAAAACACTCTTATGCTTGCTTAAGGGGGAAGGAGAGGTGGGGAGACACACAAAACCAGAGTTTGATATTAACACAGGTACCGTTCCATAATCCAAATACAGAAGAGACAAGCCCAACTCCTTCCTCAGTGAATGGGACTCAACACCCCTATTCCCCACAGAGAAATATATCTGACTAGTAAGGATCTTAAAGCCTATGTATTGATATGTCTCCATAAGGGAACCAAGTGTGTCTAGAATGACATAAACACGGCAGTGAGAATCAGCTCAAACCCACTATAAAAAGGAATTTCAAAACAAAACAAAGAAACAGTGAAATTCTTACACAATACCTTCAGGGGTTCTGATGAAACTTGGAATGACCCTATCTACAACGACAGCTGGATGTGGCATAAGGCTGTTCACTTGGGACTGAGAGGATTGGTGAGATTGGGTGAGAAAATGCAGACCATTTAAAGCAATAATACCTGGCACCCATTCCATGGTTCCCAACTCTCCAGGTAGAAGGGAATATCACTACAGTTATAACATGTATGGGAAACCTAGAGAATGGACACCCTCTGATGGTGAAAGGTTTCTAAAACTCTACTAATTTTTTTCTCTCCATGTGCTCCAGCTTGACATTCCAACTGCTTTAATATCAATCTCCCGACTTGGAGAGTCAGCCCCTATAACCTCCTGGGTCGCACAGTTGGCACATTGTGCAGAGGATATAAGGGAAGAGGGAGAACCAATGAGAGAGTAGCTGTAGGCATTTGGACGGCCACATGTCACTCTAATTTCCCGTCACGAAGAAGAATTAACCACACTCTCAGCCTGCCCCACCCGCATAACTAGTATAGGTCCTGAAGCAAAATTGTGGGTTTGCGGTCAGCTCACAAAAACACAAGATGAAAAATGGAGCTCAGGGGCACAGCAATTCACGAACTTGCAGAGTTATACAGGACTACTCACTTCCAAAAATCTGTTGAGGAAAAGCCATGAGGCGGACTTGAAAATGAGGGAGATTTGCACGAAACAGATTTCCAGAAGTACATTGGAATCGCCTTTAAACACAGGAAAAGCATCACAACTTCGACAATTATGGAATTGTCCATAAAGGGCGCATGCGTTTTCTCCTGAATATATTCAGGAGAAAACACATACACCCATTTTGGCCAACCAAGCAACCGCACAATGCAAATCTGCACTACAAAGAAGTATCACTTCCCACCAGTCAAAAGGGATATCCGTAAAATGTGTAAAAACCAGAAAGGCAAGAGGGTCTCTGGAGAACAGGGAGCCTTGTTATGCTGATGGGTGGGATGTAGATTGCCAACAGCCACTCTGGAGGAGTGCACTGTGTTCCCTAAAAGAATTAAACAACAGAGCTTCACAACCTAAGGCACTTCCAGTCATGGGAATATACCTTGGGAAAATTGAAAATCAATAAGACACAGCCAACCCAAAATATAGGGCAGCACTGCTTACAAGAATATCGACTTCGGGACACCTTAAATATCCCAGGAAAGACAAAAATAGTAAAGAAATTGTGGTACATACGTACGATGGAATATCCCTCAGCCATGAAATCAATGTCATAAGGCCAGTAGCAGCATAATGAGTGGATTCATGTACGATGATTCTAACTGAAATAAGTCACACAGAAAAAGAAACTTATCATAAGATATCACTTATGAAGTTCTTGTAAACATGGCTACACATGAACTGAATTAGGAAAGAGAAGAGTCTCACATTTAGAAAACACTCTTATGCCTGCTCAAGAGGAAAGGAGAGGTGGGGTGATGCATAAAACCAGAGTTTGATATTAGCACAGGTACGGTTGCATAATCCAAATACAGAATAGACAAGACCTACTCTTTCCTCAGTGAATGGGGCTCAACACCCCTATTCCCCGCAGAGTAGTATATCTGACTAGTAAGAATCTTAAAACCTATGTATTGATATGTCTCCTTAAGGTAACCAAGTGTGTCTAGAACGACATAAACACGGCAGTGAGAATCAGCTCAAACCCACTATAAAAATGAATTTCAAAACAAAACAAATAAACAGTGAAATTCTTACACAATACCTTCAGGGGTTCTGATGAAACTTAGAATGAGCCTATCTACAATGACAGCTGGATGTGGCATAAGGCTGGTCACTTGGGACTGAGAGGATTGGTGTGATTGGGTGAGAAAATGCAGACCATTTAAAGCAATAATACCTGGCACCCATTCCATGGTTCCCAACTCTCCAGGTAGAAGGGAATATCACTACAGTTATAACATGTATGGGA
The DNA here is from genome assembly GCF_949752795.1 of Hyperoodon ampullatus. Taxonomy (NCBI): domain Eukaryota; kingdom Metazoa; phylum Chordata; class Mammalia; order Artiodactyla; family Ziphiidae; genus Hyperoodon; species Hyperoodon ampullatus. The sequence continues at coordinate 111,662 of NW_027640938.1, read as the reverse complement.
AACCTAGAGAATGGACACCATCTGATGGTGAAAGGTTTCTAAAACTCTACTAATTTTTTTCTCTCCTTGTGCACCAGTTTGACATTCCAACTGCTTTAGTATCAATCTCCCAAATTGGAGAGTCAGCACCTTTAACCTCCTGGTTCAGACAGTTGGCACGTTGTGCAGAGGATATAAGGGAAGAGGGAGAAACAATTAGAGAGTAGCTGTAGGCATTTGGATGGCCACATGTCACTCTAAATTCCCGTCACGAAGAAGAATTAACAAACACTGAGCCAGCCCCCCCAATGGAACCAGTATAGGTCCTGAAGCAAAATTGTGGATTGGCAGTCAGCTCACAAAAACGCGAGTTGAAAAATGGAACTCAGGGGCACAGAAATTCACTAACTTGCAGAGTTATAAAGGACTACTCTCTTCCAAAAATCTGTTGAGATAAAGCCATGAGGCGGACTTGAAAATGAGGCAGAAGTGCACGAAACAGATTTCCAGAAGTACATTGGAATCGCCTTTAAACACAGGAAAAGCATCACAACTTCGACAATTATGGAATTGTCCATAAAGGGCGCATGTGTTTTCTCCTGAATATATTCAGGAGAAAACGCATACGCCCATATTGGCCAACCAAGCAACCGCACAATGCAAATCTGCACTACAAAGAAGTATCACTTCCAACCGGTCAAAAGGGACATCCGTAAAATGTGTAAAAACAAGAAAGGCAAGACAGGATCTGGAGAAGAGGGAGCCTTGTTATGCTGATGGGTGGGATGTAAATTGCCAACAGCCACTCTGGAGGAGTGCATTGTGTTCCCAAAAAGAAGAAAACAACAGTTCTTCACAACCTAAGGTACTTCCAGTCACGGGAATATACCTTGGGAAAACTGAAAATCAATAAGACACAGCCACCCGAAAATTTATGGCAGCACTGCTTACAAGAACCTCGACTTCGGGACACCTTATATATCCCAGGAAAGACAAAAATGGTAAAGAAATTGTGGTACATATGTATGATGGAATATCCCTCAGCCATGAAGTCAATGTCATAAGGCCAGTAGCAGCATAATGACGGGATTCATGTACGATGATTCTAACTGATAAAATCACACAGAAAAAGAAACTTATCATAAGATATCACTTATGAAGGGTATATAAACATGGCTACACATGGAATGAATTAGGAAAGGGAACAGAGTCTCATATTTAGAAAACACTCTTATGCATGCTTAAGGGGAAAGCAGAGGTGGGGTGATGAATAAAACCAGAGTTTGATATTAGCACAGGTACGGTTCCATAATCCAAACACAGAATAGACAGGACCTACTACTTCCTCTGTGAACGGAACTCAAAACCCCATATTTCCCACAGAGGAATATATCTGACTAGTAAGATTCTTAAAACCTATGTACTGCTATGTCTCCGTAAGGGAATCAAGTGTGTCTACACTGGCATAAACATGGCAGTGAGAATCAGCTCAAACCCACTATAAAAAGGAATTTCAAAAACAAAACAAAAAAACTGGGAAATTCTTTACAATTCCTTCAGGGTCTCTGATGAAACCTGGAATGACCCTGTCTACAATGACAGCTGGATGTGGCATAAAGCTGGACACTTGGGACTGAAAGGATTGGTGAGAGTGGGTGAGCAAATGCAGACCCTTTAAAGCACAAATGCCTGGCACCCATTCCATGGTTCCCAACTCTCCAGGTTGAAGGGAATATTACTACAGCTATAACATGTACGGGAAACCTAGAGAACGGACACATTGTGAATACGAAAGGTTTCTAAAACTCAACGAATAGTCCCTCTCTTGGTGCTCCTGTTTGACTTTCCATCTGCTTTACTATCAACCTCCCAACTTGGAGAGACAGCCCCTTTAACAACCTGGTTCGCACAGGTTGCCAATTTGGCAGAGGATGAAAGGGAAGAGGGAGAACAAATGAGAGAGTAACTGTTAGGCATTTGGACGGGCACATATCACTGTAATTTCCCGGCAGGAAGAAGAATTAACCAAAGTCTCAGCCCCCCACCGGGAACCAGTATAGGTCCTGAACCAAAATTTTGGACTTGCGGTCAGCTCACCAAAAACGAGTGGAAAAATGGAGCTCAGGGGCACAGCAATTCACAGTCTGGCCGAGTAATAAAGGACAGCTATCGTCCAAAAATCTGTTGAGGGATGGCAACGAGGCGGACTTGAAAACGAAGCAGAATAGCAGGAATCTGATTTCAAGAGGTACGTTGGAATCGCCTTTAAAGCACAGGAAGAGGGGCACAACTTCGACAATGATGCACTTGGCCAAAAAGGGCATATGCGTTTTCTCCTGAATATATTCAGGAGAAAACGCATACGCCGTTTTTGGCCAAGCAAGCAAGCGGGCAATGCAGATCTGCTCTACAGAGAAGTATCATTTCCCACCGGTCAAAAGGGACATCCACAAAATGTGTAAAAACCAGAAAGGCAAGACAGGCCCTGGAGAACAGGGAGCCTTGTTATGCTGATGGGCGGGATGTAAATTTCCAACTGCCTCTCTGGAGGAGTGCATTGTGTTCCCTAAAACAAGTAAACAACAGAGCTACAGAGCCAAGGACACTTCCAGTCTAGGAAATATACCTTGGGAAAACTGAAAATCAATAAGACAGAGCAACCCCAAGATTTAGGGCTGCACTGCTTACAAGGACCTCAACTTGGGTACACCTTAAATATCCCAGGATATATAAAAATGGTTCAAAAAATTGTGGTACTTACGTACGATGGAATATCCCTCAGCCATGAAATCAATGTCATAAGACCAGTAGCAGCAAAATGGGTGGATTCAGGTACGATGATTCTAAGTGAAATAAGTCACACAGAAAAAGAAACTTATCATAAGATATCACTTATGAAGATCCTGTAAACATGGCTACAATTGAACTGAGTTAGGAAAGAGAACAGCGTCTCACATTTAGAAAACACTCTTATGCCTGCTTAAGAGGGAAGGAGAGGTGGGGTGATGAATAAAACCAGAGCTTGATATAAGCACAGGTACCGTTCCAAAAACCAACTATGGAATAGACAAGACCTACACCTTCCTCAATGAAAGGGACTCAAAACCCCATATTTCCCGCAGAGGAATATATCTGACTAGTAAGAATCTTAAAACCTATGTATTGATATGTCTCCGTAAGGGAATCAAGTGTGTCTACACTGGCATAAACATGGCAGCGAGAATCAGCTCCAACCCACTTTAAAAAGGAATTTCAAAAACAACACAAAAAAACTGGGAAATTCTTTACAAATCCTTCAGGGTCTCTGATGAAACCTGGAATGACCCTATCTACAATGACAGCTGTATGTGGCATAAGGAGGGACACTTGGGACTGAGACGATTGGTGAGATTGGGTGAGCAAATGCAGACCCTTTAAAGCACAAATGCCTGGCACCCATTCCATGGGTCCCAACTCTCCAGGTTGAAGGGAATATTACTACAGCTATAACATGTACGGGAATCCTAGAGAATGGACACACTGTGAATACGAAAGGTTTCTAAAACTCAACGAATAGTCCCTCTCCTGGTGCTCCGGTTTGACTTTCCATCTAGTTTACTATCAACCTCCCAACTTGGAGAGACAGCCCCTTTAACCTCCTCGTTCGCACAGATTTCCAATTTGGCAGAGGATGAAAGGGAAGAGGGAGAACCAATGAGAGAGTAGCTCTTAGGCATATGGACGGGCACATATCACTGTAATTTCCCGGCAGGAAGAAGAATTAACCAAAGTCTCAGTCCCCCACCGGGAACCAGCATAGGTCCTGATCCAAAATGTTGGACTTGCGGTCAGCTCACCAAAAACGAGTTGAAAAATGGAGCTCAGGGGCACAGCAATTCACAAACTGGCCGAGTAATAAAGGACAACTATCGTCCAAAAATCTGTTGAGGGAAGGCAACGAGGCGGACTTGAGAGCGAGGCAGAATAGCAGGAAACAGATTTCAAGAGGTACGTTGGAATCGCCTTTAAAGCACAGGAAGAGGGGCACAACTTCGACAATGATGCACTTGGCCAAAAAGGGCGTATGCATTTTCTCCTGAATTCAGGAGAAAATGCATATGCCCTTTTTAGCCAAGCAAGCAAGCGGGCAATGCAAATCTGCACTACAAAGGAGTATCACTTCCCACCGGTCAAAATGGAGATCCACAAAATGTGTAAAAACCAGAAAGGCAAGACAGGCCCTGGAGAACAGGGAACCTTGTTATGGTGATGGGCGGGATGTAAATTGCCAACTGCCTCTCTGGAGGAGTGCATTGTGTTCCCGAAAACAAGTAAAGAACAGAGCTACAGAGCCAAGGGCACTTCCAGTCTAGGGAATATACCTTGGGAAAACTGAAAATCAATAAGACAGAGCCACCCCAAAATTTAGGGCTGCACTGCTTACAAGGACCTCAACTTGGATACACCTTAAATATCCCAGGAAATATAAAAATGGTTCAAAAAATTGTGGTACTTACGTACGATGGAATATCCCTCAGCCATGAAATCAATGTCATAAGACCAGTAGCAGCAAAGTGGGTGGATTCAGGTACGATGATTCTAAGTGAAATAAGTCACACAGAAAAAGAAACTTATCATAAGATAACACTTATGAAGATCCTGTAAACATGGCTACACTTGAACTGAGTTAGGAAAGAGAACAGTGTCTCACAATTAGAAAACACTGTTATGCCTGCTTAAGGGGGAAGGACAGGTGGGGTGATGCATAAAACCAGAGTTTGATATAAGCACAGGTACCGTTCCAAAAACCAACTATGGAATAGACAAAACCTACACCTTCCTCAGTGAAAGGGACTCAAAACCCCATATTTCCCGCAGAGGAATATATCTGACTTGTGAGAATCTTAAAGCCTATGTATTGATATGTCTCTCTAAGGGATCAAGTGTGTCTAGACTGGCATAAACATGGCAGCGAGAATCAGCTCAAACCCACTATAAAAAGGAATTTCAAAAACAAAACAAAAAAACTGGGAAATTCTTTACAATTCCTTCACGGTCTCTGATGAAACCTGGAATGACCCTATCTACAATGACAGCAGGATGTGGCATAAGGCTGGTCACTTGGGACTGAGAGGATTGGTGAGATTGGGTGAGCATATGCAGACCATTTAAAGCACAAATGCATGGCACCCATTTCATGGGTCCCAACTCTCCAGGTTGAAGGGAATATTACAACAGTTATAACATGTACGGGAAACCTAGAGAACGGACACACTGTGAATACGAAAGGTTTCTAAAACTCAACGAATAGTCCCTCTCCTGGTACTCCGGTTTGACTTTCCGTCTGCTTTACTATCAATCTCCCAACTTGGAGAGACAGACCATTGAACCTCCTGGTTCGCACAGGTTTCCAATTTCGCAGAGGGTGAAAGGGAAGGGGGAGAACCAATGAGAGAGTAGCTCTTAGGCATTTGGACGGGCACATATCACTCTAACTTCCCGGCAGGAAGAAGAATTAACCAAAGTCTCAGTCACCCACCGGGAACCAGCATAGGTCCTAAACCAAAACTTTAGACTTGCGGTCAGCTCAACAAAAACGAGTTGAAAAATGGAGCTCAGGGGCACAGCAATTCACAAACTGGCCGAGTAATAAAGGACAACTATCGTCCAAAAATCTGTTGAGGGAAGGCAACGAGGCGGACTTGAAAGCGAGGCAGAATAGCAGGAAACAGATTTCAAGAGGTACGTTGGAATCGCCTTTAAAGCACAGGAAGAGGGGCACAACTTCGACAATGATGCACTTGGCCAAAAAGGGCGTATGCGTTTTCTCCTGAATATATTCAGGAGAAAACGCATACGCCCTTTTTGGCCAAGCAAGCAAGCGGGCAATGCAAATCTGCACTACAAAGAAGTATCACTTCCCACCGGTCAAAAGGGACATCCACAAAATGTGTAAAAACCAGAAAGGCAAGACAGGCCCTGGAGAACAGGGAACCTTGTTATGGTGATGGGCGGGATGTAAATTGCCAACTGCCTCTCTGGAGGAGTGCATTGTGTTCCCGAAAACAAGTAAAGAACAGAGCTACAGAGCCAAGGGCACTTCCAGTCTAGGGAATATTCCTTGGGAAAACTGAAAATCAATAAGACAGAGCCACCCCAAAATTTAGGGCTGCACTGCTTACAAGGACCTCAACTTGGGTACACATTAAATATCCCAGGAAATATAAAAATGGTTCAAAAAATTGTGGTACTTACGTACGATGGAATATCCCTCAGCCATGAAATCAATGTCATAAGACCAGTAGCAGCAAAATGGGTGGATTCAGGTACGATGATTCTAAGTGAAATAAGTCACACAGAAAAAGAAACTTATCATAAGATATCACTTATGAAGATCCTGTAAACATGGCTACACTTGAACTGAGTTAGGAAAGAGAACAGTGTCTCACAATTAGAAAACACTCTTATGCCTGCTTAAGGGGGAAGGAGAGGTGGGGTGATGCATAAAACCAGAGTTTGATATAAGCACAGGTACCGTTCCAAAAACCAACTATGGAATAGACAAGACCTACACCTTCCTCAGTGAAAGGGATTCAAAACACCATATTTCCCACAGAGGAATATATCTGACTAGTAAGAATCTAAAAACCTATGGATTGATATGTCTCCGTAGGGAATCAAGTGTGTCTAGACTGGCATAAACATGGCAGGGAGAATCAGCTCAAAACCACTATAAAAAAGAATTTCAAAAGCAAAACAAAAAACCTGGGGAATTCTTTACAATTCCTTCAGGGTCTCTGATGAAACCTGGAATGACCCTATCTACAACGACAGCTGGATGTGGCATAAGGCTGGACACTTCGGACTGAGAGGATTGGTGAGATTGGGTGAGCAAATGCAGACCCTTTAAAGCAATAATGCATGGCACCCATTCCATGGGTCCCTACTCTCCAGGTTGAAGGGTATATTACTACAGTTATAACATGTACCGGAATCCTAGAGAACGGACACACTGTGAATACAAAAGGTTTCTAAAACTCAACGAATAGTCCCTCTCCTGGTGCTCCGGTTTGACTTTCCATCTGCTTTACTATCAACCTCCCAACTTGGAGAGACAGCCCCTTTAACCTACTGGTTCGCACAGGTTTCCAATTTGGCAGAAGATGAAAGGGAAGAGGGAGAACCAATGAGAGAGTAGCTGTTAGGCATTTGGACGGGCACATATCACTGCAATTTCCCGGCAGGAAGAAGAATTAACCAAAGTCTCAGCCACCCACCGGGAACCAGTATAGGCCCTGAACCAAAATTTTGGACTTGCGGTCAGCTCACCAAAAACGAGTTGAAAAATGGAGTTCAGGGGCACAGCAATTCACAAACTGGCCGAGTAATAAAGGACAACTATCGTCCAAAAATCTGTTGAGGGAAGGCAACGAGGCGGACTTGCAAGCGAGGCAGAATAGCAGGAAACACATTTCAAGAGGTACGTTGGAATCGCCTTTAAAGCACAGGAAGAGGGGCACAACTTCGACAATGATGCACTTGGCCAAAAAGGGCGTATGCGTTTTCTCCTGAATATATTCAGGAGAAAACGCATACGCCCTTTTTGGCCAAGCAAGCAAGCGGGCAATGCAAATCTGCACTACAAAGAAGTATCACTTCCCACCGGTCAAAAGGGACATCCACAAAATGTGTAAAAACCAGAAAGGCAAGACAGGCCCTGGAGAACAGGGAGCCTTGTTATGCTGATGGGCGGGATGTAAATTGCCAACTGCCTCTCTGGAGGAGTGCATTGTGTTCCCTAAAACAAGTAAACAACAGAGCTACAGAGCAAAGGGCACTACCAGTATAGGGAATATACCTTGGGAAAACTGAAAATCAATAAGACAGAGCCACCCCAAAATTTAGGGCTGCACTGCTTACAAGGACCTGAACTTGGGTACACCTTAAATATCCCAGGAAATATAAAAATGGTTTAAAAAATTGTGGTACTTACATACGATGGAATATCCCTCAGCCATGAAATCAATGTCATAAGACCAGTAGCAGCAAAATGGGTGGATTCAGGTACGATGATTCTAAGTGAAATAAGTCACACAGAAAAAGAAAATTATCATAAGATATCACTTATGAAGATCCTGTAAACATGGCTACACTTGAACTGAGTTAGGAAAGAGAAGAATGTCTCACATTTAGAAAACACTCTTATGCCTGCTTTAGGGGGAAGGAGAGGTGGGGTGATTCATAAAACCAGAGTTTGATATAAGCACAGGTACCGTTCCAAAAACCAACTATGGAATAGACAAGACCTACACCTTCCTCAGTGAAAGGGACTCAAAACCCCATATTTCCCGCAGAGGAATATATCTGACTAGTAAGAATCTTAAAACCTATGTATTGATATGTCTCCGTAAGGGAATCAAGTGTGTCTAGACTGGCATAAACATGGCAGCGAGAATCAGCTCAAACCCACTATAAAAAGGAATTTCAAAAACAAAACAAAAAAACTGGGAAATTCTTTACAATTCCTTCAGGGTCTCTGATGAAACCTGGAATGACCCTATCTACAACGACAGCTGGATGTGGCATAAGGCTGGACACTTGGGACTGAGAGGATTGGTGAGATTGGGTGAGCAAATGCAGACCCTTTAAAGCAATAATGCATGGCACCCATTCCATGGGTCCCAACTCTCCAGGTTGAAGGGAATATTACTAAAGATATAACATGTACCGGAATCCTAGAGAACGGACACACTGTGAATACGAAAGGTTTCTAAAACTCAACGAAGAGTCCCTCTCCTGGTGCTCCGGTTTGACTTTCCATCTGCTTTACTATCAACCTCCCAACTTGGAGAGACAGCCCCTTTAACCTCCTGGTTCGCACAGGTTTCCAATTTGGCAGAGGATGAAAGGGAAGAGGGAGAACCAATGAGAGAGTAGCTGTTAGGCATTTGGATGGGCACATATCACTCTAACTTCCCGGGAGGAAGAAGAATTAACCAAAGTCTCAGCCACCCACCGGGAAACAGTATAGGTCCTGAACCAAAATTTTGGACTTGCGGTCAGCTCACCAAAAACGAGTTGAAAAATGGAACTCAGGGGCACAGCAATTCACAAACTGGCCCAGTAATAAAGGACAACTATCGTCCAAAAATCTGTTGAGGGAAGGCAACGAGGCAGACTTGAAAGCGAGGCAGAATAGCAGGAAACAGATTTCAAGAGGTACGTTGGAGTCACCTTCAAAGCACAGGAAGAGGGGCACAACTTCGACAATGATGCACTTGGCCAAAAAGGGCGTATGCGTTTTCTCCTGAATATATTCAGGAGAAAACGCATACGCCCTTTTTGGCCAAGCAAGCAAGCGGGCAATGCAAATCTGCACTACAAAGAAGTATCACTTCCCACCGGTCAAAAAGGACATCCACAAAATGTGTAAAAACCAGAAAGGCAAGACAGGCCCTGGAGAACAGGGAACCTTGTTATGCTGATGGGCGGGATGTAAATTGCCAACTGCCTCTCTGGAGGAGTGCATTGTGTTCCCTAAAACAAGTAAAGAACAGAGCTACAGAGCCAAGGGCACTTCCAGTCTAGGGAATATACCTTGGGAAAACTGAAAATCAATAAGACAGAGCCACCCCAAAATTTAGGGCTGCACTGCTTACAAGGACCTCAACTTGGGTACACCTTAAATATCCCAGGAAATATAAAAATGGTTCAAAAATTGTCGTACTTACGTACGATGGAATATCCCTCAGCCATGAAATCAATGTCATAAGACCAGTAGCAGCAAAATGGGTAGATTCAGGTACGATGATTCTAAGAGAAATAATTCACAGAGAAAAAGAAACTTATCATAAGATATCACTTATGAAGATCCTGTAAACATGGCTACACTTGAACTGAGTTAGGAAAGAGAACAGTGTCTCACATTTAGAAAACACTCTTATGCCTACTTAAGGGGGAAGGAGAGGTGGGGTGATGCATAAAACCAGAGTTTGATATAAGCACAGGTACCGTTCCAAAAACCAAGTATGGAATAGACAAGTACTACACCTTATTCAGTGAAAGGGACTCAAAACCCCATATTTCCCGCAGAGGAATATATCTGACTAGTAAGAATCTTAAAACCTATGGATTGATATGTCTCCGTAAGGGAATCAAGTGTGTCTAGACTGGCATAAACATGGCAGCGAGAATCAGCTCAAACCCACTATAAAAAGGAATTTCAAAAACAAAACAAAAAAACTGGGAAATTCTTTACAATTCCTTCAGGGTCTCTGATGAAACCTGGAATGACCCTATCTACAACGACAGCTGGATGTGGCAAAAGGCTGGAAACTTGGGACTGAGAGGATTGGTGAGATTGGGTGAGCAAATGCAGACCCTTTAAAGCAATAATGCATGGCACCCATTCCATGGGTCACAACTCTCCAGGTTGAAGGGAATATTACTACAGTTTTAACATGTACCGGAAACCTAGAGAACGGACACACTGTGAATACGAAAGGTTTCTAAAACTCAACGAATAGTCCCTCTCCTGGTGCTCCGGTTTGACTTTCCATCTGCTTTACTATCAACCTCCCAACTGGGAGAGACAGCCCCTTTAACATCCTGGTTCGCACAGTTTGCCAATTTGGCAGAGGATGAAAGGGAAGAGGGAGAACCAATGAGAGAGTAGCTGTTAGGCATTTGGACGGGCACATATCACTGTAATTTCCCGGCAGGAAGAAGAATTAACCAAAGTCTCAGCCACCCACCTGGAACCAGTAAAGGTCCTGAACCAAAATATTGGACTTGCGGTCAGCTCACCAAAAACGAGTTGAAAAATGGAGCTCAGGGGCACAGCAATTCACAAACTGGCCGAGTAATAAAGGACAACTATCGTCCAAAAATCTGTTGAGGGAAGGCAACGAGGCGGACTTGAAAGTGAGGCAGAAGAGCAGGAAACAGATTTCAAGAGGTACGTTGGAATCGCCTTTAAAGCACAGGAAGAGGGGCACAACTTCGACAATGATGCACTTGGCCAAAAAGGGCGTATGCGTTTTCTCCTGAATATATTCAGGAGAAAACGCATACGCCCTTTTTGGCCAAGCAAGCCAGCAGGCAATGAAAATCTGCACTACAAAGAAGTATCACTTCCCACCGGTCAAAAGGGACATCCACAAAATGTGTAAAAACCAGAAAGGCAAGACAGGCCCTGGAGAACAGGGAGCCTTGTTATGCTGATGGGCGGGATGTAAATTGCCAACTGCCTCTCTGGAGGAGTGCGTTGTGTTCTCTAAAACAAGTAAAGAACAGAGCTACAGAGCCAAGGGCACTTCCAGTCTAGGGAATATACCTTGGGAAAACTGAAAATCAATGAGACAGAGCCACCCCAAAATTTAGGGCTGCACTGCTAACAAGGACCTCAACTTGGGTACACCTTAAATATCCCAGGAAATATAAAAATGGTTCAAAAAATTGTGGTACTTACGTACGATGGAATATCCCTCAGCCATGAAATCAATGTCATAAGACCAGTAGCAGCAAAATGGGTAGATTCAGGTACGATGATTCTAAGTGAAATAAGTCACAGAGAAAAAGAAACTTATCATAAGATATCACTTATGAAGATCCTGTAAACATGGCTACACTTGAACTGCGTTAGGATAGAGAACAGTGTCTCACATTTAGAAAACACTCTTATGCCTGCTTAAGGGGGAAGGAGAGGTGGGGTGATGCATAAAACCAGAGTTTGATATAAGCACAGTTACCGTTCCAAAAACCAACTATGGAATAGACAAGACCTACACCTTCCACAGTGAAAGGGACTCAAAACCCCATATTTCCCGCAGAGGAATATATCTGACTAGTAAGAATCTTAAAACCTATGGATTGATATGTCTCCGTAGGGAATCAAGTGTGTCTAGACTGTCATAAACATGGCAGCGAGAATCAGCTCAAACCCACTATAAAAAGGAATTTCAAAAACAAAACAAAAAAACTGGTAAATTCTTTACATTTCCTTTAGGGTCTCTGATGAAACCTGGAATGTCCCTATTTACAAGGACAGCTGGATATGGCATAAGGCTGGACACTTGGGACTGAGAGGATTGGTGAGATTGGGTGAGCAAATGCAGACCCTTTAAAGCAATAATGCATGGCACCCATTCCATGGGTCCCAACTCTCCAGGTTGAAGGGAATATTACTACAGTTATAACATGTACCGGAATCCTAGAGAACGGACACACTGTGAATTCGAAAGGTTTCTAAAACTCAACGAATAGTCCCTCTCCTGGTGCTCCGGTTTGACTCTCCATCTGCTTTACTATCAACCTCCCAACTTGGAGAGACAGCCCCTTTAACCTCCTGGTTCACACAGTTTGCCAATTTGGCAGAGGATGAAAGGGAAGAGGGAGAACCAATGGGAGAGTAGCTGTTAGGCATTTGGACGGGCACATATAACTGTAATTTCCCAGCAGGAAGAAGAATTAACCAAAGTCTCAGCCACCCACCGGGAACCAGTTTAGGTCCTGAACCAAAATTTTGGACTTGCGGACAGCTCACCAAAAACGAGTTGAAAAATGGAGCTCAGGGGCACAGCAATTCACAAACTGGCCGAGTAATAAAGGACAACTCTCGTCCAAAAATCTGTTGAGGGAAGGCAACGAGGCGGACTTGAAAGCGAGGCAGAATAGCAGGAAACAGATTTCAAGAGGTACGTTGGAATCACCTTTAAAGCACAGGAAGAGTGGCACAACTTCGACAATGATGCACTTGGCCAAAAAGGGCGTATGCGTTTTCTCCTGAATATATTCAGGAGAAAACGCATACGCCCTTTTTGGCCAAGCAAGCAAGCGGGCAATGCAAATCTGCACTACAAAGAAGTATAACTTCCCACCGGTCAAAAGGGACATCCACAAAATGTGTAAAAACCAGAAAGGCAAGACAGGCCCTGGAGAACAGGGAGCCTTGTTATGCTGATGTGTGGGATGTAAATTGCCAACTGCCTCTCTGGAGGAGTGCATTGTGTTCCCTAAAACAAGTAAACAACAGAGCTACAGAGCCAAGGGCACTTCCAGTCTAGGGAATATACCTTGGGAAAACTGCAAATCAATAAGACAGAGCCACCCCAAAATTTAGGGCTGCACTACTTACAAGGAACTCAACTTGGGTACACCTTAAATATCCCAGGAAATATAAAAATGGTTCAAAAAATTGTGGTACTTACGTACGATGGAATATCCCTCAGCCATGAAATCAATGTCATAAGACCAGTAGCAGCAAAATTGGTGGATTCAGGTACGATGATTCTAAGTGAAATAAGTCACACAGAAAAAGAAACTTATCATAAGATATCACTTATGAAGATCCTGTAAACATTGATACACTTGAACTGAGTTAGGAAAGAGAAGAATGTCTCACATTTAGAAAACACTCTTATGTCTGCTTTAGGGGGAGGGAGAGGTGGGGTGATGCATAAAACCAGAGTTTGATACAAGCACAGGTACCGTTCCAAAAACCAACTATGGAATAGACAAGACCTACACCTTCCTCAGTGAAAGGGACTCAAATCCCCATAGTTCCCGCAGAGGAATATATCTGACTAGTAAGAATCTTAAAACCTATGAATTGATATGTCTCCGTAAGGGAATCAAGTGTGTCTAGACTGGCATAAACATGGCAGCGAGAATCAGCTCAAAACCACTATAAAAAGGAATTTCATAAACAAAACAAAAAAACTGGGAAATTCTTTACAATTCCTTCAGGGTCTCTGATGAAACATGGAATGACAATATCTACAACGACAGCTGGATGTGGCATAAGGCTGGACACTTGGGACTGAGAGGATTGGTGAGATTGGGTGAGCAAATTCAGACCCTTTAAAGCAATAATGCATGGCACCCATTCCATGGGTCCCAACTCTCCAGGTTGAAGGGAATATTACTACAGTTAAAACATGTACGGGAAACCTAGAGAACGGACACACTGTGAATACGAAAGGTTTCTAAAACTCAACGAATAGTCCCTCTCATGGTGCTCCGGTTTGACTTTCCATCTGCTTTACTATCAACCTCCCAACTGGGAGAGACAGCCCCTTTAACCTCCTGGTTCGCACAGTTTGCCAATTTGGCAGAGGATGAAAGGGAAGAGGGAGAACCAATGAGAGAGTAGCTGTTAGGCATTTGGACGGGCACATATCACTGTAATTTCCCGGCAGGAAGAAGAATTAACCAAAGTCTCAGCCACCCACCGGGAACCAGTAAAGGTCCTGAACCAAAATTTTGGACTTGCGGTCAGCTCACCAAAAACGAGTTGAAAAATGGAGCTCAGGGGCACAGCAATTCACAAACTGGCCGAGTAATAAAGGACAACTATCGTCCCACAATCTGTTGAGGGAAGGCAAGGAGACGGACTTGAAAGCGAGGCAGAATAGCAGGAAACTGATTTCAAGAGGTACGTTGGAATCGCCTTTAAAGCACAGGAAGAGGGGCACAACTTCGACAATGATGCACTTGCTCAAAAAGGGCGTATGCGTTTTCTCCTGAATATATTCAGGAGAAAACGCATACGCCCTTTTTGGCCAAGCAAGCAAGCAGGCAATGCAAATCTGCACAACAAAGAAGTATCACTTCCCACCGGTCAAAAGGGACATCCACAAAATGTGTAAAAACCAGAAAGGCAAGACAGGCCCTGGAGAACAGGGAGCCTTGTTATGCTGATGGGCGGGATGTAAATTGCCAACTGCCTCTCTGGAGGAGTGCATTGTGTTCTCTAAAACAAGTAAAGAACAGAGCTACAGAGCCAAGGGCACTTCCAGTCTAGGGAATATACCTTGGGAAAACTGAAAATGAATGAGACAGAGCCACCCCAAAATTTAGGGCTGCACTGCTTACAAGGACCTCAACTTGGGTACACCTTAAATATCCCAGGAAATATACAAATGGTTCAAAAAATTGTGGTACTTACGTACGATGGAATATCCCTCAGCCATGAAATCAATGTCATAAGACCAGTAGCAGCAAAATGGGTAGATTCAGGTACGATGATTCTAAGTGAAATAAGTCACAGAGAAAAAGAAACTTATCATAAGATATCACTTATGAAGATCCTGTAAACATGGCTACACTTGAACTGAGTTAGGATAGAGAACAGTGTCTCACATTTAGAAAACACTCTTATGCCTGCTTAAGGGGGAAGGAGAGGTGGGGTGATGCATAAAACCAGAGTTTGATATAAGCACATGTACCGTTCCAAAAACCAACTATGGAATAGACAAGACCTACACCTTCCACAGTGAAAGGGACTCAAAACCCCATATTTCCCGCAGAGGAATATATCTGACTAGTAAGAATCTTAAAACCTATGGATTGATATGTCTCCGTAGGGAAACAAGTGTGTCTAGACTGTCATAAACATGGCAGCGAGAATCAGCTCAAACCCACTATAAAAAGGAATTTCAAAAACAAAACAAAATAACTGGGAAATTCTTTACAATTCCTTCAGGGTCTCTGATGAAACCTGGAATGACCTATCTACAATGACAGCTGGATGTGGCATAAGGCTGGACACTTGGGACTGAGAGGATTGGTGAGATTGGGTGAGAAAATGCAGACCCTTTAAAGCAATAATGCATGGCACCCATTCCATGGGTCCCAACTCTCCAGGTTGAAGGGAATATTACTACAGTTATAACATGTACGGGAAACCTAGAGTACGGACACACTGTGAATATGAAAGGTTTCTAAAACTCAACGAATAGTCCCTCTCCTGGTGTTCCGGTTTGTCTTTCCATCTGCTTTACTATCAATCTCCCAACTTGGAGAGACAGCCCCTTCAACCTCCTCGTTCACACAGGATTCCAATTTGGCAGAGGATGAAAGGGAAGAGGGAGAACCAATGAGAGAGTAGATGTTAGGCATTTGAACGGGCTCATATCACTCTAAATTCCCGGCAGGAAGAAGAATTAACCAAAGTCTCAGCCCCCCACCGGGAACCAGTATAGGTCTTGAAGCAAAATTTTGGACTTGCGGTCAGCTCACCAAAAACGAGTTGAAAAATGGAACTCAGGGGCACAGCCATTCACAAACTGGCCGAGTAATAAAGGACAACTATCGTCCAAAAATCTGTTGAGGGAAGTCAACGAGGCAGACTTGAAAGCGAGGCAGAATAGCAGGAAACAGATTTCAAGAGGTACGTTGGAATCGCCATTAAAGCACAGGAAGAGGGGCACAACTTCAACAATGATGCACTTGGCCAAAAAGGGCGTATGCATTTTCTCCTGAATATATTCAGGAGAAAACGCATACGCCCTTTTTGGCCAAGCAAGCAAGCGGGCAATGCAAATCTGCACTACAAAGAAGTATCACTTCCCACCGGTCAAAAGGGACATCCACAAAATGTGTAAAAGCCAGAATGGCAAGACAGGCCCTGGAGAACAGGGAGCCTTGTTATGCTGATGTGTGGGATGTAAATTGCCAACTGCCTCTCTGGAGGAGTGCATTGTGTTCCCTAAAACAAGTAAAGAACCGAGCTACAGAGCCAAGGGCACTTCCAGTCTAGGGAATATACCTTGGGAAAACTGAAAATCAATAAGACAGAGCCACCCCAAAATTTAGGGCTGCACTGCTTACAAGGACCTCAACTTGGGTACACCTTAAATATCCCAGGAAATATAAAAATGGTTCAAAAAATTGTGGTACTTACGTACGATGGAATATCCCTCAGCCATGAAATCAATGTCATAAGACCAGTAGCAGCAAAATGGGTAGATTCAGGTACGATGATTCTAAGTGAAATAAGTCACACAGAAAAAGAAACATCATAAGATATCACTTATGAAGATCCTGTAAACATGGATACACTTGAACTGAGTTAGGAAAGAGAAGAATGTGTCACATTTAGAAAACACTCTTATGTCTGCTTTAGGGGGAAGGAGAGGTGGGGTGATGCATAAAACCAGAGTTTGATATAAGCACAGGTACCATTCCAAAAACCAACTATGGAATAGACAAGACCTACACCTTCCTCAGTGAAAGGGACTCAAAACCCCATAGTTCCCGCAGAGGAATATATCTGACTAGTAAGAATCTTAAAACCTATGTATTGATATGTCTCCGTAAGGGAATCAAGTGTGTCTAGACTGGCATAAACATGGTAGCGAGAATCAGCTCAAATCCTCTATAAAAAGGAATTTCATAAACAAAACAAAAAAACTGGGAAATTCTTTACAATTCCTTCAGGGTCTCTGATGAATCATGGAATGACAATATCTACAACGACAGCTGGATGTGGCATAAGGCTGGACACTTGGGACTGAGAGGATTGGTGAGATTGGGTGAGCAAATGCAGACCCTTTTAAGCAATAATGCATGGCACCCATTCCATGGGTCCCAACTCTCCAGGTTGAAGGGAATATTACTACAGTTAAAACATGTACCGGAAACCTAGAGAACGGACACACTGTGAATACGAAAGGTTTCTAAAACTCAACGAATAGTCCCTCTCCTGGTGCTCCAGTTTGACTTTCCATCTGCTTTACTATCAATCTCCCAACTTGGAGAGACAGTCCCTTTAACCTCCTGGTTCGCACAGGTTTCCAAATTGGCAGAGGATGAAAGGGAAGAGGGAGAACCAATGAGAGAGTAGCTGTTAGGCATTTGGATGGGCACATATCACTCTAACTTCCCGGCAGGAAGAAGAATTAACCAAAGTCTCAGCCATCCACCGGGAAACAGTATAGGTCCTGAACCAAAATTTTGGACTTGCGGTCAGCTCACCAAAAACGAGTTGAAAAATGGTGCTCAGGGGCACAGCCATTCACAAACTGGCCGAGTAATAAAGGACAACTATCGTCCAAAAATCTGTTGAGGGAAGGCAACGAGGCAGACTTGAAAGCGAGGCAGAATAGCAGGAAACAGATTTCAAGAGGTACGTTGGAGTCACCTTCAAAGCACAGGAAGAGGGGCACAACTTCGACAATGATGCACTTGGCCAAAAAGGGCGTATGCGTTTTCTCCTGAATATATTCAGGAGAAAACGCATACGCCCTTTTTGGCCAAGCAAGCAAGCGGGCAATGCAAATCTTCACTACAAAGAAGTATCACTTCCCACCGGTCAAAAGGGACATCCACAAAATGTGTAAAAACCAGAAAGGCAAGACAGGCCCTGGAGAACAGGGAGCCTTGTTATGCTGATGGGCGGGATGTAAATTGCCAACTGCCTCTCTGGAGGAGTGCATTGTGTTCCCTAAAACAAGTAAAGAACAGAGCTACAGAGCCAAGGGCACTTCCAGTCTAGGGAATATACCTTGGGAAAACTGAAAATCAATAAGACAGAGCCACCCCAAAATTTAGGGCTGCACTGCTTACAAGGACCTCAACTTGGGTACACCTTAAATATCCCAGGAAATATAAAAATGGTTCAAAAAATTGTGGTACTTACGTACGATGGAATATCCCTCAGCCATGAAATCAATGTCATAAGACCAGTAGCAGCAAAATGGGTAGATTCAGGTACGATGATTCTAAGTGAAATAATTCACAGAGAAAAAGAAACTTATCATAAGATATCACTTATGAAGATCCTGTAAACATGGCTACAGTTGAACTGAGTTAGGAAAGAGAACAGTGTCTCACATTTAGAAAACACTCTTATGCCTACTTAAGGGGGAAGGAGAGGTGGGGTGATGCATAAAACCAGAGTTTGATATAAGCACAGGTACCGTTCCAAAAACCAAGTATGGAATAGAAAAGTCCTACACCTTATTCAGTGAAAGGGACTCAAAACCCCATATTTCCCGCAGAGGAATATATCTGACTAGTAAGAATCTTAAAACCTATGGATTGATATGTCTCCGTAAGGGAATCAAGTGTGTCTAGACTGGCATAAACATGGCAGCGAGAATCAGCTCAAACCCACTATAAAAAGGAATTTCAAAAACAAAACAAAAAAACTGGGAAATTCTTTACAATTCCTTCAGGGTCTCTGATGAAACCTGGAATGACCCTATCTACAACGACAGCTGGATGTGGCAAAAGGCTGGAAACTTGGGAATGAGAGGATTGGTGAGATTGGGTGAGCAAATGCAGACCCTTTAAAGCAATAATGCACGGCACCCATTCCATGGGTCCCAACTCTCCAGGTTGAAGGGAATATTACTACAGTTTTAACATGTACCGGAAACCTAGATAACGGACACACTGTGAATACGAAAGGTTTCTAAAACTCAACGAATAGTCCCTCTCCTGGTGCTCCGCTTTGACTTTCCATCTGCTTTACTATCAACCTCCCAACTGGGAGACACAGCCCCTTTAACCTCCTGGTTCGCACAGTTTGCCAATTTGGCAGAGGATGAAAGGGAAGAGGGAGAACCAATGAGAGAGTAGCTGTTAGGCATTTGGACGGGCACATATCACTGTAATTTCCCGGCAGGAAGAAGAATTAACCAAAGTCTCAGCCACCCACCGGGAACCAGTAAAGTTCCTGAACCAAAATATTGGACTTGCGGTCAGCTCACCAAAAACGAGTTGAAAAATGGAGCTCAGGGGCACAGCAATTCACAAACTGGCCGAGTAATAAAGGACAACTATCGTCCAACAATCTGTTGAGGGAAGGCCACGAGGCGGACTTGAAAGTGAGGCAGAATAGCAGGAAACAGATTTCAAGAGGTACGTTGGAATCGCCTTTAAAGCACAGGAAGAGGGGCACATCTTGGACAATGATGCACTTGGCCAAAAAGTGCGTATGCGTTTTCTCCTGAATATATTCAGGAGAAAACGCATACACCATTTTTGGCCAAGCAAGCAAGCGGGCAATGCAAACCTGCACTACAAAGAAGTATCACTTCCCACCGGTCAAAAGGGACATCCACAAAATGTATAAAAACCAGAAAGGCAAGACAGGCCCTGGAGAACAGGGAGCCTTGTTATGCTGATGGGCGGGATGTAAATTGCCAACTGCCTCTCTGGAGGAGTGCATTGTGTTCCATAAAACAAGTAAAGAACAGAGCTACAGAGCCAAGGGCACTTCCAGTCTAGGGAATATACCTTGGGAAAACTGAAAATCAATAAGACAGAGCCACCCCAAAATTTAGGGCTGCACTGCTTACAAGGACCTCAACTTGGGTACACCTTAAATATCCCAGGAAATATAAAAATGGTTCAAAAAATTGTGGTACTTACGTACGATGGAATATCCCTCAGCCATGAAATCAATGTCATAAGACCAGTAGCAGCAAAATGGGTAGATTCAGGTACGATGATTCTAAGTGAAATAAGTCACACAGAAAAAGAAACATCATAAGATATCACTTATGAAGATCCTGTAAACATGGATACACTTGAACTGAGTTAGGAAAGAGAAGAATGTGTCACATTTAGAAAACACTCTTATGTCTGCTTTAGGGGGAAGGAGAGGTGGGGTGATGCATAAAACCAGAGTTTGATATAAGCACAGGTACCATTCCAAAAACCAACTATGGAATAGACAAGACCTACACCTTCCTCAGTGAAAGGGACTCAAAACCCCATAGTTCCCGCAGAGGAATATATCTGACTAGTAAGAATCTTAAAACCTATGTATTGATATGTCTCCGTAAGGGAATCAAGTGTGTCTAGACTGGCATAAACATGGTAGCGAGAATCAGCTCAAATCCTCTATAAAAAGGAATTTCATAAACAAAACAAAAAAACTGGGAAATTCTTTACAATTCCTTCAGGGTCTCTGATGAATCATGGAATGACAATATCTACAACGACAGCTGGATGTGGCATAAGGCTGGACACTTGGGACTGAGAGGATTGGTGAGATTGGGTGAGCAAATGCAGACCCTTTAAAGCAATAATGCATGGCACCCATTCCATGGGTCCCAACTCTCCAGGTTGAAGGGAATATTACTACAGTTAAAACATGTACCGGAAACCTAGAGAACGGACACACTGTGAATACGAAAGGTTTCTAAAACTCAACGAATAGTCCCTCTCCTGGTGCTCCAGTTTGACTTTCCATCTGCTTTACTATCAATCTCCCAACTTGGAGAGACAGTCCCTTTAACCTCCTGGTTCGCACAGGTTTCCAAATTGGCAGAGGATGAAAGGGAAGAGGGAGAACCAATGAGAGAGTAGCTGTTAGGCATTTGGATGGGCACATATCACTCTAACTTCCCGGCAGGAAGAAGAATTAACCAAAGTCTCAGCCATCCACCGGGAAACAGTATAGGTCCTGAACCAAAATTTTGGACTTGCGGTCAGCTCACCAAAAACGAGTTGAAAAATGGTGCTCAGGGGCACAGCCATTCACAAACTGGCCGAGTAATAAAGGACAACTATCGTCCAAAAATCTGTTGAGGGAAGGCAACGAGGCAGACTTGAAAGCGAGGCAGAATAGCAGGAAACAGATTTCAAGAGGTACGTTGGAGTCACCTTCAAAGCACAGGAAGAGGGGCACAACTTCGACAATGATGCACTTGGCCAAAAAGGGCGTATGCGTTTTCTCCTGAATATATTCAGGAGAAAACGCATACGCCCTTTTTGGCCAAGCAAGCAAGCGGGCAATGCAAATCTTCACCACAAAGAAGTATCACTTCCCACCGGTCAAAAGGGACATCCACAAAATGTGTAAAAACCAGAAAGGCAAGACAGGCCCTGGAGAACAGGGAGCCTTGTTATGCTGATGGGCGGGATGTAAATTGCCAACTGCCTCTCTGGAGGAGTGCATTGTGTTCCCTAAAACAAGTAAAGAACAGAGCTACAGAGCCAAGGGCACTTCCAGTCTAGGGAATATACCTTGGGAAAACTGAAAATCAATAAGACAGAGCCACCCCAAAATTTAGGGCTGCACTGCTTACAAGGACCTCAACTTGGGTACACCTTAAACATCCCAGGAAATATAAAAATGGTTCAAAAAATTGTGGTACTTACGTACGATGGAATATCCCTCAGCCATGAAATCAATGTCATAAGACCAGTAGCAGCAAAATGGGTAGATTCAGGTACGATGATTCTAAGTGAAATAATTCACAGAGAAAAAGAAACTTATCATAAGATATCACTTATGAAGATCCTGTAAACATGGCTACACTTGAACTGAGTTAGGAAAGAGAACAGTGTCTCACATTTAGAAAACACTCTTATGCCTACTTAAGGGGGAAGGAGAGGTGGGGTGATGCATAAAACCAGAGTTTGATATAAGCACAGGTACCGTTCCAAAAACCAAGTATGGAATAGAAAAGTCCTACACCTTATTCAGTGAAAGGGACTCAAAACCCCATATTTCCCGCAGAGGAATATATCTGACTAGTAAGAATCTTAAAACCTATGGATTGATATGTCTCCGTAAGGGAATCAAGTGTGTCTAGACTGGCATAAACATGGCAGCGAGAATCAGCTCAAACCCACTATAAAAAGGAATTTCAAAAACAAAACAAAAAAACTGGGAAATTCTTTACAATTCCTTCAGGGTCTCTGATGAAACCTGGAATGACCCTATCTACAACGACAGCTGGATGTGGCAAAAGGCTGGAAACTTGGGAATGAGATGATTGGTGAGATTGGGTGAGCAAATGCAGACCCTTTAAAGCAATAATGCACGGCACCGATTCCATGGGTCCCAACTCTCCAGGTTGAAGGGAATATTACTACAGTTTTAACATGTACCGGAAACCTAGATAACGGACACACTGTGAATACGAAAGGTTTCTAAAACTCAACGAATAGTCCCTCTCCTGGTGCTCCGCTTTGACTTTCCATCTGCTTTACTATCAACCTCCCAACTGGGAGACACAGCCCCTTTAACCTCCTGGTTCGCACAGTTTGCCAATTTGGCAGAGGATGAAAGGGAAGAGGGAGAACCAATGAGAGAGTAGCTGTTAGGCATTTGGACGGGCACATATCACTGTAATTTCCCGGCAGGAAGAAGAATTAACCAAAGTCTCAGCCACCCACCGGGAACCAGTAAAGTTCCTGAACCAAAATATTGGACTTGCGGTCAGCTCACCAAAAACGAGTTGAAAAATGGAGCTCAGGGGCACAGCAATTCACAAACTGGCCGAGTAATAAAGGACAACTATCGTCCAAAAATCTGTTGAGGGAAGGCACCGAGGCGGACTTGAAAGTGAGGCAGAATAGCAGGAAACAGATTTCAAGAGGTACGTTGGAATCGCCTTTAAAGCACAGGAAGAGGGGCACATCTTGGACAATGATGCACTTGGCCAAAAAGTGCGTATGCGTTTTCTCCTGAATATATTCAGGAGAAAACGCATACACCATTTTTGGCCAAGCAAGCAAGCGGGCAATGCAAACCTGCACTACAAAGAAGTATCACTTCCCACCGGTCAAAAGGGACATCCACAAAATGTATAAAAACCAGAAAGGCAAGACAGGCCCTGGAGAACAGGGAGCCTTGTTATGCTGATGGGCGGGATGTAAATTGCCAACTGCCTCTCTGGAGGAGTGCATTGTGTTCCCTAAAACAAGTAAAGAACAGAGCTACAGAGCCAAGGGCACTTCCAGTCTAGGGAATATACCTTGGGAAAACTGAAAATCAATAAGACACAGCCACCCCAAAATTTAGGGCTGCACTGCTTACAAGGACCTCAACTTAGGTACACCTTAAATATCCCAGGAAATATAAAAATGGTTCAAAAAATTGTGGTACTTACGTACTATGGAATATCCCTCAGCCATGAAATCAGTGTCATAAGACCAGTAGCAGCAAAATGGGTGGATTCAGGTACGATGATTCTAAGTGAAATAAGTCGCACAGAAAAAGAAACTTATCATAAGATATCACTTATTAAGATCCTGTAAACATGGCTACACTTGAACTGAGTTAGGAAAGAGAAGAATGTCTCACATTTAGAAAACACTCTTATGCCTGCTTAAGGGGGAAGGAGAGGTGGGGTGATGCATAAAACCAGAGTTTGATATAAGCACAGGTACCGTTCCAAAAACCAACTATGGAATAGACAAGACCTACACCTTCCTCAGTGAAAGGGACTCAAAACCCCATATTTCCCGCAGAGGAATATATCTGACTAGTAAGAATCTTAAAGCCTATGGATTGATATGTCTCCGTAAGGGAATCAAGTGTGTCTAGACTGGCATAAACATGGCAGCGAGAATCAGCTCAAACCCACTATAAAAAGGAATTTCAAAAACAAAACAAAAAAAAAACTGGGAAATTCTTTACAATTCCTTCAGGGTCTCTGATGTAACCTGGAATGACCCTATTTACAACGACAGCTGGATGTGGCATAAGGCTGGACACTTGGGAATGAGAGGATTGGTGAGATTGGGTGAGCAAATGCAGACCCTTTAAAGCAATAATGCATGGCACCCATTCCATGGGTCCCAACTCTCCAGGTTGAAGGGAATATTACTACAGTTATAACATGTATCGGAATCCTAGAGAACGGACACACTGTGAATACGAAAGGTTTCTAAAACTCAACGAATAGTCCCTATCCTGGTGCTCCGGTTTAACTTTCCATCTGCTTTACTATCAACCTCCCAACTTGGAGAGACAGCCCCTTTAACCTCCTGGTTCGCACAGGTTGCCAATTTGGCAGAGGATGAAAGGGAAGTGGGAGAACCAATGAGAGAGTAGCTGTTAGGCATTTGGACGGGCACATATCACTGTAATTTCCCGGGAGGAAGAAGAATTAACCAAAGTCTCAGCCACCCACCGGGAACCAGTATAGGTCCTGAACCAAAATATTGGACTTGCGGTCAGCTCACCAAAAACGAGTTGAAAAATGGAGCTCAGGGGCACAGCAATTCACAAACTGGCCGAGTATTAAAGGACAACTATCGTCCAAAAATCTGTTGAGGGAAGGCAACGAGGCGGACTTGAAAGCGAGGCAGAATAGCAGGAAACAGATTTCAAGAGGTACTTTGGAATCGCCCTTAAAGCACAGGAAGAGGGGCACAACTTCGACAATGATGCACTTGGCCAAAAAGGGCGTATGGGTTTTCTCTTGAATATATTCAGGAGAAAACGCATACGCCCTTTTTGGCCAAGCAAGCAAGCAGGCAATGCAAATCTTCACTACAAAGAACTATCACTTCCCACGGGTCAAAAGGGACATCCACAAAATGTGTAAAAACCAGAAAGGCAAGACAGGCCCTGGAGAACAGGGAGCCTTGTTATGCTGATGGGCGGGATGTAAATTGCCAACTGCCTCTCTGGAGGAGTGCATTGTGTTCCCTAAAACAAGTAAAGAACAGAGCTACAGAGCCAAGGGCACTTCCAGTCTAGGGAATATACCTTGGGAAAACTGAAAATCAATAAGACAGAGCCACCCCAAAATTTAGGGCTGCACTGCTTACAAGGACCTCAACTTGGGTACACCTTAAATATCCCAGGAAATATAAAAATGGTTCAAAAAATTGTGGTACTCATGTACGATGGAATATCCCTCAGCCATGAAATCAATGTCATAAGACCAGTAGCAGCAAAATGGGTGGATTCAGGTACGATGATTCTAAGTGAAATAAGTCACACAGAAAAAGAAACTTATCATAAGATATCACTTATGAAGATCCTGTAAACATGGCTACACTTGAACTGAGTTAGGAAAGAGAAGAATGTCTCACATTTAGAAAACACTCTTATGCCTGCTTAAGGGGGAAGGAGAGGTGGGGTGATGCATAAAACCAGAGTTTGATATAAGCACAGGTACCGTTCCAAAAACCAACTATGGAATAGACAAGACCTACACCTTCCTCAGTGAAAGGGACTCAAAACCCCATATTTCCCGCAGAGGAATATATCTGACTAGTAAGAATCTTAAAACCTATGTATTGATATGTCTCCGTAAGGGAATCAAGTGTGTCTAGACTGGCATAAACATGGCAGCGAGAATCAGCTCAAACTCACTTTAAAAAGGAATTTCAAAAACAAAACAAAAAAACTGGGAAATTCTTTACAATTCCTTCAGGGTCTCTGATGAACCCTGGAATGACACTATCTACAATGACAGCTGGATGTGGCATAAGGCTGGACACTTGGGACTTAGACGATTGGTGAGATTTGGTGAGCAAATGCAGACCCTTTAAAGCAATAATGCATGGCACCCATTCCATGTGTCCCAACTCTCCAGGTTGAAGGGAATATTACTACAATTATAACATGTACGAGAAACCTAGAGAATGGACACACTGTGAATATGAAAGGTTTCTAAAACTCAACGAATAGTCCCTCTCCTGGTGCTCCGGTTTGACTTTCCATCTGCTTTACTATCAATCTCCCAACTTGGAGAGACAGCCCCTTCAACTTCCTGGTTCACACAGGTCTCCACTTTGGCAGAGGATGAAAGGGAAGAGGGAGAACCAATGAGAGAGTAGCTGTTAGGTATTTGGTCGGGCACATATCACTCTAACTTCCCGGCATGAAGAAGAATTAACCAAAGTCTCAGCCACCCACTGGGAACCAGTATAGGTCCTGAACCAAAATTTTGGACTTGCGGTCAGCTCACCAAAAACGAGTTGAAAAATGGAGCTCAGGGGCACAGCAATTCACAAACTGGCCGAGTAATAAAGGACAACTATCGTCCAAAAATCAGTTGAGGGAAGGCAACGAGGCGGACTTGAAAGAGAGGCAGAATAGCAGGAAACAGATTTCAAGAGGTACCTTGGAATCGCCTTTAAAGCACAGGAAGAGGGGCACAACTTCGACAATGATGCACTTGGCCAAAAAGGGCGTATGCGTTTTCTCCTGAATATATTCAGGAGAAAACGCATACGCCCTTTTTGGCCAAGCAAGCAAGCGGGCAATGCAAATCTGCACTACAAAGAAGTATCACTTCCCACCGGTCAAAAGGGACATCCACAAAATGTGTAAAAACCAGAAAGGCAAGACAGGCCCTGGAGAACAGGGAGCCTTGTTATGCTGATGGGCGGGATGTAAATTGCCAACTGCCTCTCTGGAGGAGTGCATTGTGTTCCCTAAAACAAGTAAAGAACAGAGCTACAGAGCCAAGGGCACTTCCAGTCTAGGGAATATACGTTGGGAAAACTGAAAATCAATAAGACAGAGCCACCCCAAAATTTAGGGCTGCACTGCTTACAAGGACCTCAACTTGGGTACACCTTAAATATCCCAGGAAATATAAAAATGGTTCAAAAAATAGTGATACTTACGTACGTTGGAATATCCCTCAGCCATGAAATCAATGTCATAAGACCAGTAGCAGCAAAATGGGAAGATTCAGGTACGATGATTCTAAGTGAAATAAGTCACAGAGAAAAAGAAACTTATCATAAGATATCACTTATGAAGATCCTGTAAACATGGCTACACTTGAACTGAGTTAGGAAAGAGAATAGTGTCTCACATTTAGAAAACACTCTTATGCCTTCTTAAGGGGGAAGGAGAGGTGGGGTGATGCATAAACCCAGAGTTTGATATAAGCACAGGAACCGTTCCAAAAAACAATTATGGATTAGACAAGACCTGCACCTTCCTCAGTGAAAGGGACTCAAAACCCCATATTTCCTGCAGAGGAATATATCTGACTAGTAAGAATCTTAAAACCTATGTATTGATATGTCTCCGTAAGGGAATCAAGTGTGTCTAGACTGGCATAAACATGGCAGCGAGAATCAGCTCAAACCCACTATAAAAAGGAATTTCAAAAACAAAACAAAAAAACTGGGAAATTCTTTACAAATCCTTCAGAGTATCTGATGAAAACTGGAATGACCCTATCTACAACGATAGCTGGATGTGGCATAAGGCTGGACACTTGGGACTGAGAGGATTGGTGAGATTGGGTGAGCAAATGCAGACCCTTTAAAGCAATAATGCATGGCACCCATTCCATGGGTCCCAACTCTCCATGTTGAAGGGAATATTACTACAGTTATAACATGTACGGGAAACCTAGAGAACGGACACACTGTGAATACGAAAGGTTTCTAAAACTCAACGAATAGTCCCTCGCCTGGTGCTCCAGTTTGACTTTCCATCTGCTTTACTATCAACCTCCCAACTTGGAGAGACAGCCCCTTTAACCTCCTGGTTCGCACAGGTTGCCAATTTGGCAGAGGATGAAAGGGAAGAGGGAGAACCAATGAGAGAGTAGCTGTTGGGCATTTGGACGGGCACATATCACTGTAATTTCCCGGCAGGAAGAAGAATTAAGCAAAGTCTCAGCCACCCACCGGGAACCAGTATAGGTCCTGAACCAAAATTTTGGACTTGCGGTCAGCTCACCAAAAACGAGTTGAAAAATGGAGCTCAGGGGCACAACAATTCACAAACTGGCCGAGTAATAAAGGACAACTATCGTCCAAAAATCTGTTGAGGGAAGGCAACGAGGCGGACTTGAAAGCGAGCCAGAATAGCAGGAAACAGATTTCAAGAGGTACGTTGGAATCGCATTTAAAGCACAGGAAGAGGGGCACAACTTCGACAATGATGCACTTGGCCAAAAAGTGCGTATGCGTTTTCTCCTGAATATATTCAGGAGAAAACGCATACGCCCTTTTTGGCCAAGCAAGCAAGCGGGCAATGCAAATCTGCACTACAAAGAAGAATCACTTCCCACCGGTCAAAAGGGACATCCACAAAATGTGTAAAAACCAGAAAGGCAAGACAGGCCCTGGAGAACAGGGAGCCTTGTTATGCTGATGGGCGGGATGTAAATTGCCAACTGCCTCTCTGGAGGAGTGCATTGTGTTCCCTAAAACAAGTAAACAACAGAGCTACAGAGCCAAGGGAACTTCCAGTCTAGGGAATATACCTTGGGAAAACTGAAAATCAATAAGACAGAGCCACCCCAAAATTTAGGGCTGCACTGCTTACAAGGATCTCAACTTGGGTACACCTTAAATATCCCAGGAAATATAAAAATGGTTCCAAAAGTTGTGGTACTTACGTACGATGGAATATCCCTCAGCCATGAAATCAATGACATAAGACCAGTAGCAGCAAAACGGGTGGATTCAGGTACGATGATTCTAAGTGAAATAAGGTATACAGAAAAAGAAACTTATCATAAGATTTCACTTATGAAGATCCTGTAAACATGGCTACACTTGAACTGAGTTAGGAAAGAGAACAGTGTCTCACATTTAGAAAACATTCTTATGCCTGCTTAAGGGGGAAAGAGAGGTGGGGTGATGCATAAAACCAGAGTTTGATATAAGCACAGGTACCGCTCCTAAAACCAACTATGGAATAGACAAGACCTACACCTTCCTCAGTGAAAGGGTCTGAAAACACCATATTTCCCGCAGAGGAATATATCTGACTAGTAAGAATCTTAAAACCTATGTATTGATATGTCTCTGTAAGGGAATCAAGTGTGTCTAGACTGGCATAAACATGGCAGCGAGAATCAGCTCAAACCCACGATAAAAAGGAATTTCAAAAACAAAAGAAAAAAACTGGGAAATTCTTTACAATTCCTTCAGGGTCTCTGATGAAACCTGGAATGACCCTATCTACAACGACAGCTGGATGTGGCATAAGGCTGGACACTTGGGACTGACAGGATTGGTGAGATTGGGTGAGCAAATGCAGACCCTTTAAAGTAATAATGCATGGCACCCATTCCATGAGTCCCAACTCTCCAGGTTGAAGGGAATATTACTACAGCTATAACATGTACGGGAAACCTAGAGAACGGACACACTGTGAATACGAAAAGTTTCTAAAACTCAACGAATAGTCCCACTCCTGGTGCTCCGGTTTGACTTTCCACCTGCTTTACTATCAATCTCCCAACATGGAGAGACAGCCCCTTTAACCTCCTGGTTCGCACAGGTTGCCAATTTGGCAGAGGATGAAAGGGAAGAGGGAGAACCAATGAGAGAGTAGCTGTTAGGCATTTGGACGGGCACATATCACTGTAATTTCCCGGCAGGAAGAAGACTTAACCAAAGTCTCAGCCCCCCACCGGAAACCAGCATAGGTCCTGAACCAAAATTTTGGACTTGCGGTCAGCTCACCAAAAACGAGTTGTAAAATAGAGCTCAGGGGCACAGCAATTCACAAACTGGCCGAGTAATAAAGAACAACTATCGTCCAAAAATCTGTTGAGGGAAGGCAACGAGGCGGACTTGAAAGCGAGGCAGAATAGCAGGAAACAGATTTCCAGAGGTACGTTGGAATCGCCTTTAAAGCACAGGAAGAGGGGCACAACTTCGACAATGATGCACTTGGCCAAAAAGGGCGCATGCGTTTTCTCCTGAATATATTCAGGAGAAAACGCATACGCCCTTTTTGGCCAAGCAAGCAAGCGGGCAATGCAAATCTGCACTACACAGAAGTATCACTTCCCTCCGGTCAAAAGGGACATCCACAAAATGTGTAAGAACCAGAAAGGCAAGACAGGCCCTGGAGAAGAGGGAGCCTTGTTATGCTGAAGGGTGGGATGTAAATTGCCAACTGCCTCTCTGGAGGAGTACATAGTGTTCCCTAAAACAAGTAAACAACAGAGCTACAGAGCCAAGGGCACTTCCCGTCTAGGGAATATACTTTGGGAAAACTGAAAATCAATAAGACAGAGCCACCCCAAAATTTAAGGCTGCACTGCTTACAAGGACCTCAACTTGGGTACACCTTAAATATCCCAGGAAATATAAAAATGGTTCAAAAAATTGTGGTACTTACGTACGATGGAATATCCCTCAGCCATGAAATCAATGTCATAAGACCAGTAGCAGCAAAATGGGTGGATTCAGGTACGATGATTCTAAGTGAAATAAGTCACAGAGAAAAAGAAACTTATCATAAGATATCACTTATGAAGATGCTGTAAACATGGCTATACTTGAAATGAGTTAGGAAAGAGAACAGTGTATCACATTTAGAAAACACTCTTATGCCTGCTTAAGGGGGAAAGAGAGGTGGGGTGATGCATAAAACCAGAGTTTGATATAAGGACAGGTACCGTTCAAAAAACCAACTATGGAATAGACAAGACCTACACCTTCCTCAGTGAAAGGGACTCAAAACCCCATATTTCCCGCAGAGGAGTATATCTGACTAGTAAGAATCTTAAAACCTATGTATTGATATGTCTCCGTAAGGGAATCAAGTGTGTCTAGACTGGCATAAACATGGCAGCGAGAATCAGCTCAAACCCACTATAAAAAGGAATTTCAAAAACAAAACAAAAAAACTGGGAAATTCTTTACAAATCCTTCAGAGTATCTGATGAAAACTGGAATGACCCTATCTACAACGATAGCTGGATGTGGCATAAGGCTGGACACTTGGGACTGAGAGGATTGGTGAGATTGGGTGAGCAAATGCAGACCCTTTAAAGCACTAATGCATGGCACCCATTCCATGGGTCCCAACTCTCCAGGTTGAAGGGAATATTACTACAGTTATAACATGTACGGGAAACCTAGAGAACGGACACACTGTGAATACGAAAGGTTTCTAAAACTCAACGAATAGTCCCTCGCCTGGTGCTCCAGTTTGACTTTCCATCTGCTTTACTATCAACCTCCCAACTTGGAGAGACAGCCCCTTTAACCTCCTGGTTCGCACAGGTTGCCAATTTGGCAGAGGATGAAAGGGAAGAGGGAGAACCAATGAGAGAGTAGCTGTTGGGCATTTGGACGGGCACATATCACTGTAATTTTCCGGCAGGAAGAAGAATTAACCAAAGTCTCAGCCACCCACCGGGAACCAGTATAGGTCCTGAACCAAAATTTTGGACTTGCGGTCAGCTCACCAAAAACGAGTTGAAAAATGGAGCTCAGGGGCACAACAATTCACAAACTGGCCGAGTAATAAAGGACAACTATCATCCAAAAATCTGTTGAGGGAAGGCAACGAGGCGGACTTGAAAGCGAGCCAGAATAGCAGGAAACAGATTTCAAGAGGTACGTTGTAATCGCCTTTAAAGCACAGGAAGAGGGGCACAACTTCGACAATGATGCACTTGGCCAAAAAGGGCGTATGCGTTTTCTCCTGAATATATTCAGGAGAAAACGCATACGCCCTTTTTGGCCAAGCAAGCAAGCGGGCAATGCAAATCTGCACTACAAAGAAGTATCACTTCCCACCGGTCAAAAAGGACATCCACAAAATGTGTAAAAACCAGAAATGCAAGACAGGCCCTGGAGAACAGGGAGCCTTGTTATGCTGATGGGCGGGATGTAAATTGCCAACTGCCTCTCTGGAGGAGTGCATTGTGTTCCCTAAAACAAGTAAACAACAGAGCTACAGAGCCAAGGGAACTTCCAGTCTAGGGAATATACCTTGGGAAAACTGAAAATCAATAAGACAGAGCCACCCCAAAATTTAGGGCTGCACTGCTTACAAGGACCTCAACTTGGGTACACCTTAAATATCCCAGGAAATATAAAAATGGTTCAAAAAGTTGTGGTACTTACGTACGATGGAATATCCCTCAGCCATGAAATCAATGACATAAGACCAGTAGCAGCAAAATGGGTGGATTCAGGTACGATGATTCTAAGTGAAATAAGTTACACAGAAAAAGAAACTTATCATAAGATATCACTTATGAAGATCCTGTAAACATGGCTACACTTGAACTGAGTTTGGAAAGAGAACAGTGTCTCACATTTAGAAAACACTCTTATGCCTGCTTAAGGGGGAAAGAGAGGTGGGGTAATGCATAAAACCAGAGTTTGATATAAGCACAGGTACCGTTCCAAAAACCAACTGTGGAATAGACAAGACCTACACCTTCCTCAGTGAAAGGGACTCAAAACCCCATATTTCCCGCAGAGGAATATATCTGACTAGTAAGAATCTTAAAACCTATGTATTGATATGTCTCCGTAAGGGAATCAAGTGTGTCTAGACTGGCATAAACAAGGCAGCGAGAATCAGCTCAAACCCACTATAAAAAGGAATTTCAAAAACAAAACAAAAAAACTGGGAAATTCTTTACAATTCCTTCAGGGTCAATGATGAAACCTGGAATGACCCTATCTACAATGACAGCTGGATGTGGCATAAGGCTGGACACTTGGGACTGAGAGGATTGGTGAGATTGGGTGAGCAAATGCAGACCCTTTAAAGCAATAATGCATGGCACCCATTCCATGGGTCCCAACTCTCCAGGTTGAAGGGAATATTACTACAGTTATAACATGTACGGGAAACCTAGAGAACGGACACACTGTGAATACGAAAGGTTTCTAAACCTCAACGAATTGTCCCTCTCCTGGTGCTCCGGTTTGACTTTCCATCTGCTTTACTATCAACCTCCCACCTTGGAGAGACAGCCCCTTTAACACCCTGGTTCGCACAGGTTGCCAATTTGGCAGAGGATGAAAGGGAAGAGGGAGAACCAATGAGAGAGTAGCTGTTAGGCATTTGGACGGGCACATATCACTGTAATTTCCCGGCAGGAAGAAGAATTAACCAAAGTCTCAGCCCCCCACCGGGAACCAGTATAGGTCCTGAACCAAAATTTTGGACTTGCGGTCAGCTCACCAAAAACGAGTTGAAAAATGGTGCTCAGGGGCACAGCAATTCACAAACTGGCAGAGTAATAAAGGAGAACTATCGTCCAAAAATCTGTTGAGGGAAGGCAACGAGGCGGACTTGAAAGCGAGGCAGAATAGCAGGAAACAGATTTCAAGAGGTACGTTGGAATCACCTTTAAAGCACAGGAAGAGGGGCACAACTTCGACAATGATGCACTTGGCCAAAAAGGGCGTATGCGTTTTCTCCAGAATATATTCAGGAGAAAACGCATACGCCCTTTTTGGCCAAGCAAGCAAGCGGGCAATGCAAATCTGCACTACAAAGAAGTATCACCTCCCACCGTTCAAAAGGGACATCCACAAAATGTGTAAAAACCAGAAAGGCAAGACAGGCCCTGGAGAACAGGGAGCCTTGTTATGCTGATGGGCGGGATGTAAATTGCCAACTGCCTCTCTGGAGGAGTGCATTGTGTTCCCTAAAACATGTAAAGTACATAGCTACAGAGCCAAGGGCACTTCCAGTCTAGGGAATATACCTTGGGAAAACTGAAAATCAATAAGACAGAGCCACCCCAAAATTTAGGGCTGCACTGCTTACAAGGACCTCAACTTGGGTACACCTTAAATATCCCAGGAAATATAAAAATGGTTCAAAAAATTGTGGTACTTACGTACGATGGAATATCCCTCAGCCATGAAATCAATGACATAAGACCAGTAGCAGCAAAATGGGTGGATTCAGGTACGATGATTCTAAGTGAAATAAGTCACACAGAAAAAGAAACTTATCATAAGATATCACTTATGAAGATCCTGTAAACATGGCTACACTTGAACTGAGTTAGGAAAGAGAACAGTGTCTCACATTTAGAAAACACTCTTATGCCTGCTTAAGGGGGAAAGAGAGGTGGGGTGATGCATAAAACCAGAGTTTGATATAAGCACAGGTACCCTTCCAAAAACCAACTATGGAATAGACAAGACCTACACCTTCCTCAGTGAAAGGGACTCAAAACACCATATTTCCCGCAGAGGAATATATCTGACTAGTAAGAATCTTAAAACCTATGTATTGATATGTGTCCATAAGGGAATCAAGTGTGTCTAGACTGGCATAAACATGGCAGCGAGAATCAGCTCAAACCCACTATAAAAAGGAATTTCAAAAACAAAACAAAAAAACTGGGAAATTCTTTACAATTCCTTCAGGGTCAATGATGAAACCTGGAATGACCCTATCTACAATGACAGCTGGATGTGGCATAAGGCTGGACACTTGGGACTGAGAGGATTGGTGAGATTGGGTGAGCAAATGCAGACCCTTTAAAGCAATAATGCATGGCACCCATTCCATGGGTCCCAACTCTCCAGGTTGAAGGGAATATTACTACAGTTATAACATGTACGGGAAACCTAGAGAACGGACACACTGTGAATACGAAAGGTTTCTAAACCTCAACGAATTGTCCCTCTCCTGGTGCTCCGGTTTGACTTTCCATCTGCTTTACTATCAACCTCCCAACTTGGAGAGACAGCCCCTTTAACACCCTGGTTCGCACAGGATGCCAATTTGGCAGAGGATGAAAGGGAAGAGGGAGAACCAATGAGAGAGTAGCTGTTAGGCATTTGGACGGGCACATATCACTGTAATTTCCCGGCAGGAAGAAGAATTAACCAAAGTCTCAGCCCCCCACCGGGAACCAGTATAGGTCCTGAACCAAAATTTTGGACTTGCGGTCAGCTCACCAAAAACGAGTTGAAAAATGGTGCTCAGGGGCACAGCAATTCACAAACTGGCAGAGTAATAAAGGAGAACTATCGTCCAAAAATCTGTTGAGGGAAGGCAACGAGGCGGACTTGAAAGCGAGGCAGAATAGCAGGAAACAGATTTCAAGAGGTACGTTGGAATCGCCTTTAAAGCACAGGAAGAGGGGCACAACTTCGACAATGATGCACTTGGCCAAAAAGGGCGTATGCGTTTTCTCCAGAATATATTCAGGAGAAAACGCATACGCCCTTTTTGGCCAAGCAAGCAAGCGGGCAATGCAAATCTGCACTACAAAGAAGTATCACTTCCCACCGGTCAAAAGGGACATCCACAAAATGTGTAAAAACCAGAAAGGCAAGACAGGCCCTGGAGAACTGGGAGCCTTGTTATGCTGATGGGCGGGATGTAAATTGCCAACTGCCTCTCTGGAGGAGTACATTGTGTTCCCTAAAACAATTAAAGAATAGAGCTACAGAGCCAAGGGCACTTCCAGTCTAGGGAATATACCTTGTGAATTCTGAAAATCAATAAGACAGAGCAACCCCAAAATATAGGGCTGCACTGCTTACAAGGACCTCAACTTGGGTACACCTTAAATATCCCAGGAAATATAAAAGTGGTTCAAAAAATTGTGGTACTTACGTACGATGGAATATCCCTCAGCCATGAAATCAATGTCATAAGACCAGTAGCAGCAAAATGGGTGGATTCAGGTACGATGATTCTAAGTGATATACGTCACACAGAAAAAGAAACGTATCATAAGATATCACTTATGAAGATCCTGTAAACATGGCTACAGTTGAACTGAGTTAGGAAAGAGAAGAGTGTCTCACATTTAGAAAACACTCTTATGCCTGCTTAAGGGGGAAGGAGAGGTGGGGTGATGCATAAAACCAGAGTTTGATATAAGCACAGGTACCGTTCCAAAAACCAACTATGGAATAGACAAGACCTACACCTTCCTCAGTGAAAGGGACTCAAAACCCCATATTTCCCGCAGAGGAATATATCTGACTACTAAGAATCTTAAAACCTATGTATTGATATGTCTCCGTAAGGGAATCAAGTGTGTCTAGACTGGCATAAACATGGCAGCGAGAATCAGCTCAAACCCACTATAAAAAGGAATTTCAAAAACAAAACAAAAAAACTGGGAAATTCTTTACAATTCCTTCAGGGTCTCTGATGAAACCTGGAATGACCCTATCTACAACGACAGCTGGATGTGGCATATGGCTGGACACCTGGTATTGAGAGGATTGGTGAGATTGGGTGAGCAAATGCAGACCCTTTAAAGCACAAATGCCTGGCACCCATTCCGTGGGTCCCAACTCTCCAGATTGAAGGGAATATTACTACAGCTATAAAATGTACGGGAAACCTAGAGAACGGACACACTGTGAATACGAAAGGTTTCTAAAACTCAACGAATAGTCCCTCTCCTGGTGCTCCGGTATGACTTTCCATCTGCTTTACTATCAACCTCCCAACTTGTAGAGACAGCCCCTTTAACCTCCTGGTTCGCACAGGTTGCCAATTTGGCAGAGGATGAAAGGGAAGAGGGAGAACCAATGAGAGAGTAGCTGTTAGGCATTTGGACGGGAACATATCACTCTAACTTCCCGGCAGGAAGAAGAATTAACCAAAGTCTCACTCCCCCAACGGGAACAAGCATATGTCCTGAACCAAAATTTTGGACCTGCGGTCAGCTCACCAAAAACGAGTTGAAAAATGGAGATCAGGGGCAGAGCAATGCACAAATTGGCCGAGTAATAAAGGACAACTATCGTCTAAAAATCTGTTGAGGGAAGACAACGAGGCGGACTTGAAAGCGAGGCAGAATAACAGGAAACAGATTTCAAGAGGTACGTTGGAATCGCCTTTAAAGCACACGAAGAGGGGCACAACTTCGACAATGATGCACTTGGCCAAAAAGGGCGTATGCATTTTCTCCTGAATATATTCAGGATAAAACGCATACGCCCTTTTTGGCCAAGCAAGCAAGCGGACAATGCAAATCTGCACTACATAGAAGTATCACTTCCCACCGGTCAAAAGGGACATCCACAAAATGTGTAAAAACCAGAAAGGCAAGACAGGCCCTGGAGAACAGGGAGCCT
Source organism: Hyperoodon ampullatus (assembly GCF_949752795.1). Taxonomy (NCBI): domain Eukaryota; kingdom Metazoa; phylum Chordata; class Mammalia; order Artiodactyla; family Ziphiidae; genus Hyperoodon; species Hyperoodon ampullatus. Next base: position 74,411 of record NW_027640938.1, on the reverse strand, counting down.
TGTTATGCTGATGGGCGGGATGTAAATTGCCAACTGCCTCTCTGGAGGAGTATATTGTGTTCCCTAAAAAAAGTAAAGAACAGAGCTAAAGAGCCAAGGGCACTTCCAGTCTAGGGAAAATACCTTGGGAATTCTGAAAATCAATAAGACAGAGCCACCCCAAAATTTAGGGCTGCACTGCTTACAAGGACCTCAACTTGGGTACACCTTAAATATCCCAGGAAATATAAAAATGGTTCAAAAATTGTGGTACTTACGTACGATGGAATATCCCTCAGCCATGAAAACAATGTCATAAACCAGTAACAGCAAAATGGGTGGATTCAGGTACGATGATTCTAAGTGAAATAAGTCACACAGAAAAAGAAAATTATCATAAGATATCACTTATGAAGATCCTGTAAACATGGCTACACTTGAACTGAGTTAGGAAAGAGAACAGAGTCTCACATTTAGAAAACACACTTATGCCTGCTTAAGGGGGAAGGAGAGGTGGGGTGATGCATAAAACCAGAGTTTGATATAAGCACAGGTACCGTTCCAAAAACCAACTATGGAATAGACAAGACCTACACCTTCCTCAGTGAAAGGGACTCAAAACCCCATATTTCCTGCAGAGGAATATATCTGACTAGTAAGAATCTTAAAACCTATGTATTGATATGTCTCCGTAAGGGAATCAAGTGTGTCTAGATGTTCATAAACATGGCAGCGAGAATCAGCTCAAACACCCTATACAAAGGAATTTCAAAAACAAAACAAAAAAACTGGGAAATTCTTTACAATTCCTTCAGGGTCTCTGATGAACCCTTGAAAGACCCTATCTACAATGACAGCTGGATGTGGCATAATGAGGGACACTTGTGACTGAGAGGATTGGTTAGATTGGGTGAGCAAATGCAGACCCTTCAAAGCAGAAATGCCTGGCACCCATTCCATGGGTCCCAACTCTCCAGGTTGAAGGGAATATTACTACAGCTATAACATGTACGGGAAACCTAGAGAACGGACACACTGTGAATACGAAAGGTTTCTAAAACTCAACGAATAGTCCCTCTACTGGTTCTCCGGTTTGACTTTCCATCTGCTTTACTATCCACCTCCCAACTTGGAGAGACAGCCCTTTTTACCTCCTGGATCACACAGGTTGCCAAATTGGGAGAGGATGGAAGGGAAGAGGGAGAACCAATGAGAGAGTAGCTGATAGTCATTTGGACAGGCACATATCACTCTAATATCCCGGGAAGAAGAAGAATTAACCAAAGTCTCAGCCACCCACTGGGAACCAGTATAGGTCCTGAACCAAAATTTTGGACTTGCGGTCAGCTCACCAAAAACGAGTTGAAAAATGGAGCTCAGGGGCACAGCAACTCACAAACTGGCCGAGTAATAAAGGACAACTCTCGTCCAAAAATCTGTTGAGGGAAGGCAACGAGGTGTACTTGAGAGCGAGGCAGAACAGCAGGAAACAGATTTCAAGAGGTACGTTGGAATCGCATTTAAAGCACAGGAAGAGGGGCACAACTTCGACAATGATGCACTTGGCCAAAAAGGGCGTATGCGTTTTCTCCTGAATATATTCAGGAGAAAACGCATACGCCCATTTTGGCCAAGCAAGCAAGCGGGCAATGCAAATCTGCACTAAAAAGAAGTATCACTTCCCACCGGTCAAAAGGGACATCCACAAAATGTGTAAAAACCAGAAAGGCAAGACAGGCCCTGGAGAACAGGGAGCCTTGTTATGCTGATGGGCGGGATGTAAATTGCCAACTGCCTCACTGGAGGAGTGCATTGTGTTCCCTAAAACAAGTAAACAACAGAGCTACAGAGCCAAGGGCACTTCCAGTCTAGGGAATATACCTTGGGAAAACTGAAAATCAATAAGACAGAGCCACCCCAAAATTTAGGGTTGCACTGCTTACAAGGACCTCAACTTGGGTACACCTTAAATATCCCAGGAAATATAAAAATGGTTCAAAAAATTGTGGTACTTACGTACGATGGAATATCCCTCAGCCATGAAATCAATGTCATAAGACCAGTAGCAGCAAAATGGGTGGATTCAGGTACGATGATTCTAAGTGAAATAAGTCACACAGAAAAAGAAACTTATCATAAGATATCACTTATGAAGATCCTGTAAACATGGTTACACTTGAACTGAGTTAGGAAAGAGAACAGAGTCTCACATTTAGGAAACAATCTTATGCCTGCTTAAGGATGAAGGAGAGGTGGGGTGATGCATAAAACCAGAGTTTGATATAAGCACAGGTACCGCTCCTAAAACCAACTATGGAATAGACAAGACCTACACCTTCCTCAGTGAAAGGGTCTGAAAACACCATATTTCCCGCAGAGGAATATATCTGACTAGTAAGAATCTTAAAACCTATGTATTGATATGTCTCTGTAAGGGAATCAAGTGTGTCTAGACTGGCATAAACATGGCAGCGAGAATCAGCTCAAACCCACGATAAAAAGGAATTTCAAAAACAAAAGAAAAAAACTGGGAAATTCTTTACAATTCCTTCAGGGTCTCTGATGAAACCTGGAATGACCCTATCTACAACGACAGCTGGATGTGGCATAAGGCTGGACACTTGGGACTGACAGGATTGGTGAGATTGGGTGAGCAAATGCAGACCCTTTAAAGTAATAATGCATGGCACCCATTCCATGAGTCCCAACTCTCCAGGTTGAAGGGAATATTACTACAGCTATAACATGTACGGGAAACCTAGAGAACGGACACACTGTGAATACGAAAGGTTTCTAAAACTCAACGAATAGTCCCACTCCTGGTGCTCCGGTTTGACTTTCCACCTGCTTTACTATCAATCTCCCAACATGGAGAGACAGCCCCTTTAACCTCCTGGTTCGCACAGGTTGCCAATTTGGCAGAGGATGAAAGGGAAGAGGGAGAACCAATGAGAGAGTAGCTGTTAGGCATTTGGACGGGCACATATCACTGTAATTTCCCGGCAGGAAGAAGACTTAACCAAAGTCTCAGCCCCCCACCGGAAACCAGCATAGGTCCTGAACCAAAATTTTGGACTTGCGGTCAGCTCACCAAAAACGAGTTGTAAAATAGAGCTCAGGGGCACAGCAATTCACAAACTGGCCGAGTAATAAAGGACAACTATCGTCCAAAAATCTGTTGAGGGAAGGCAACGAGGCGGACTTGAAAGCGAGGCAGAATAGCAGGAAACAGATTTCAAGAGGTACGTTGGAATCGCCTTTAAAGCACAGGAAGAGGGGCACAACTTCGACAATGATGCACTTGGCCAAAAAGGGCGTATGCGTTTTCTCCTGAATATATTCAGGAGAAAACGCATACGCCCTTTTTGGCCAAGCAAGCAAGCGGGCAATGCAAATCTGCACTACACAGAAGTATCACTTCCCTCCGGTCAAAAGGGACATCCACAAAATGTGTAAGAACCAGAAAGGCAAGACAGGCCCTGGAGAAGAGGGAGCCTTGTTATGCTGAAGGGTGGGATGTAAATTGCCAACTGCCTCTCTGGAGGAGTACATAGTGTTCCCTAAAACAAGTAAACAACAGAGCTACAGAGCCAAGGGCACTTCCCGTCTAGGGAATATACTTTGGGAAAACTGAAAATCAATAAGACAGAGCCACCCCAAAATTTAAGGCTGCACTGCTTACAAGGACCTCAACTTGGGTACACCTTAAATATCCCAGGAAATATAAAAATGGTTCAAAAAATTGTTGTACTTACGTACGATGGAATATCCCTCAGCCATGAAATCAATGTCATAAGACCAGTAGCAGCAAAATGGGTGGATTCAGGTACGATGATTCTAAGTGAAATAAGTCACAGAGAAAAAGAAACTTATCATAAGATATCACTTATGAAGATGCTGTAAACATGGCTATACTTGAAATGAGTTAGGAAAGAGAACAGTGTCTCACATTTAGAAAACACTCTTATGCCTGCTTAAGGGGGAAAGAGAGGTGGGGTGATGCATAAAACCAGAGTTTGATATAAGGACAGGTACCGTTCCAAAAACCAACTATGGAATAGACAAGACCTACACCTTCCTCAGTGAAAGGGACTCAAAACCCCATATTTCCCGCAGAGGAGTATATCTGACTAGTAAGAATCTTAAAACCTATGTATTGATATGTCTCCGTAAGGGAATCAAGTGTGTCTAGACTGGCATAAACATGGCAGCGAGAATCAGCTCAAACCCACTATAAAAAGGAATTTCAAAAACAAAACAAAAAAACTGGGAAATTCTTTACAAATCCTTCAGAGTATCTGATGAAACCTGGAATGACCCTATCTACAACGATAGCTGGATGTGGCATAAGGCTGGACACTTGGGACTGAGAGGATTGGTGAGATTGGGTGAGCAAATGCAGACCCTTTAAAGCACTAATGCATGGCACCCATTCCATGGGTCCCAACTCTCCAGGTTGAAGGGAATATTACTACAGTTATAACATGTACGGGAAACCTAGAGAACGGACACACTGTGAATACGAAAGGTTTCTAAAACTCAACGAATAGTCCCTCGCCTGGTGCTCCAGTTTGACTTTCCATCTGCTTTACTATCAACCTCCCAACTTGGAGAGACAGCCCCTTTAACCTCCTGGTTCGCACAGGTTGCCAATTTGGCAGAGGATGAAAGGGAAGAGGGAGAACCAATGAGAGAGTAGCTGTTGGGCATTTGGACGGGCACATATCACTGTAATTTCCCGGCAGGAAGAAGAATTAACCAAAGTCTCAGCCACCCACCGGGAACCAGTATAGGTCCTGAACCAAAATTTTGGACTTGCGGTCAGCTCACCAAAAACGAGTTGAAAAATGGAGCTCAGGGGCACAACAATTCACAAACTGGCCGAGTAATAAAGGACAACTATCATCCAAAAATCTGTTGAGGGAAGGCAACGAGGCGGACTTGAAAGCGAGCCAGAATAGCAGGAAACAGATTTCAAGAGGTACGTTGGAATCGCCTTTAAAGCACAGGAAGAGGGGCACAACTTCGACAATGATGCACTTGGCCAAAAAGGGCGTATGCGTTTTCTCCTGAATATATTCAGGAGAAAACGCATACGCCCTTTTTGGCCAAGCAAGCAAGCGGGCAATGCAAATCTGCACTACAAAGAAGTATCACTTCCCACCGGTCAAAAGGGACATCCACAAAATGTGTAAAAACCAGAAATGCAAGACAGGCCCTGGAGAACAGGGAGCCTTGTTATGCTGATGGGCGGGATGTAAATTGCCAACTGCCTCTCTGGAGGAGTGCATTGTGTTCCCTAAAACAAGTAAACAACAGAGCTACAGAGCCACGGGAACTTCCAGTCTAGGGAATATACCTTGGGAAAACTGAAAATCAATAAGACAGAGCCACCCCAAAATTTAGGGCTGCACTGCTTACAAGGACCTCAACTTGGGTACACCTTAAATATCCCAGGAAATATAAAAATGGTTCAAAAAGTTGTGGTACTTACGTACGATGGAATATCCCTCAGCCATGAAATCAATGACATAAGACCTGTAGCAGCAAAATGGGTGGATTCAGGTACGATGATTCTAAGTGAAATAAGTTACACAGAAAAAGAAACTTATCATAAGATATCACTTATGAAGATCCTGTAAACATGGCTACACTTGAACTGAGTTTGGAAAGAGAACAGTGTCTCACATTTAGAAAACACTCTTATGCCTGCTTAAGGGGGAAAGAGAGGTGGGGTAATGCATAAAACCAGAGTTTGATATAAGCACAGGTACCGTTCCAAAAACCAACTGTGGAATAGACAAGACCTACACCTTCCTCAGTGAAAGGGACTCAAAACCCCATATTTCCCGCAGAGGAATATATCTGACTAGTAAGAATCTTAAAACCTATGTATTGATATGTCTCCGTAAGGGAATCAAGTGTGTCTAGACTGGCATAAACAAGGCAGCGAGAATCAGCTCAAACCCACTATAAAAAGGAATTTCAAAAACAAAACAAAAAAACTGGGAAATTCTTTACAATTCCTTCAGGGTCAATGATGAAACCTGGAATGACCCTATCTACAATGACAGCTGGATGTGGCATAAGGCTGGACACTTGGGACTGAGAGGATTGGTGAGATTGGGTGAGCAAATGCAGACCCTTTAAAGCAATAATGCATGGCACCCGTTCCATGGGTCCCAACTCTCCAGGTTGAAGGGAATATTACTACAGTTATAACATGTACGGGAAACCTAGAGAACGGACACACTGTGAATACGAAAGGTTTCTAAACCTCAACGAATTGTCCCTCTCCTGGTGCTCCGGTTTGACTTTCCATCTGCTTTACTATCAACCTCCCAACTTGGAGAGACAGCCCCTTTAACACCCTGGTTCGCACAGGTTGCCAATTTGGCAGAGGATGAAAGGGAAGAGGGAGAACCAATGAGAGAGTAGCTGTTAGGCATTTGGACGGGCACATATCACTGTATTTTCCCGGCAGGAAGAAGAATTAACCAAAGTCTCAGCCCCCCACCGGGAACCAGTATAGGTCCTGAACCAAAATTTTGGACTTGCGGTCAGCTCACCAAAAACGAGTTGAAAAATGGTGCTCAGGGGCACAGCAATTCACAAACTGGCAGAGTAATAAAGGAGAACTATCGTCCAAAAATCTGTTGAGGGAAGGCAACGAGGCGGACTTGAAAGCGAGGCAGAATAGCAGGAAACAGATTTCAAGAGGTACGTTGGAATCACCTTTAAAGCACAGGAAGAGGGGCACAACTTCGACAATGATGCACTTGGCCAAAAAGGGCGTATGCGTTTTCTCCAGAATATATTCAGGAGAAAACGCATACGCCCTTTTTGGCCAAGCAAGCAAGCGGGCAATGCAAATCTGCACTACAAAGAAGTATCACCTCCCACCGTTCAAAAGGGACATCCCCAAAATGTGTAAAAACCAGAAAGGCAAGACAGGCCCTGGAGAACAGGGAGCCTTGTTATGCTGATGGGCGGGATGTAAATTGCCAACTGCCTCTCTGGAGGAGTGCATTGTGTTCCCTAAAACATGTAAAGTACATAGCTACAGAGCCAAGGGCACTTCCAGTCTAGGGAATATACCTTGGGAAAACTGAAAATCAATAAGACAGAGCCACCCCAAAATTTAGGGCTGCACTGCTTACAAGGACCTCAACTTGGGTACACCTTAAATATCCCAGGAAATATAAAAATGGTTCAAAAAATTGTGGTACTTACGTACGATGGAATATCCCTCAGCCATGAAATCAATGACATAAGACCAGTAGCAGCAAAATGGGTGGATTCAGGTACGATGATTCTAAGTGAAATAAGTCACACAGAAAAAGAAACTTATCATAAGATATCACTTATGAAGATCCTGTAAACATGGCTACACTTGAACTGAGTTAGGAAAGAGAACAGTGTCTCACATTTAGAAAACACTCTTATGCCTGCTTAAGGGGGAAAGAGAGGTGGGGTGATGCATAAAACCAGAGTTTGATATAAGCACAGGTACCCTTCCAAAAACCAACTATGGAATAGACAAGACCTACACCTTCCTCAGTGAAAGGGACTCAAAACACCATATTTCCCGCAGAGGAATATATCTGACTAGTAAGAATCTTAAAACCTATGTATTGATATGTGTCCATAAGGGAATCAAGTGTGTCTAGACTGGCATAAACATGGCAGCGAGAATCAGCTCAAACCCACTATAAAAAGGAATTTCAAAAACAAAACAAAAAAACTGGGAAATTCTTTACAATTCCTTCAGGGTCAATGATGAAACCTGGAATGACCCTATCTACAATGACAGCTGGATGTGGCATAAGGCTGGACACTTGGGACTGAGAGGATTGGTGAGATTGGGTGAGCAAATGCAGACCCTTTAAAGCAATAATGCATGGCACCCATTCCATGGGTCCCAACTCTCCAGGTTGAAGGGAATATTACTACAGTTATAACATGTACGGGAAACCTAGAGAACGGACACACTGTGAATACGAAAGGTTTCTAAACCTCAACGAATTGTCCCTCTCCTGGTGCTCCGGTTTGACTTTCCATCTGCTTTACTATCAACCTCCCAACTTGGAGAGACAGCCCCTTTAACACCCTGGTTCGCACAGGATGCCAATTTGGCAGAGGATGAAAGGGAAGAGGGAGAACCAATGAGAGAGTAGCTGTTAGGCATTTGGACGGGCACATATCACTGTAATTTCCCGGCAGGAAGAAGAATTAACCAAAGTCTCAGCCCCCCACCGGGAACCAGTATAGGTCCTGAACCAAAATTTTGGACTTGCGGCCAGCTCACCAAAAACGAGTTGAAAAATGGTGCTCAGGGGCACAGCAATTCACAAACTGGCAGAGTAATAAAGGAGAACTATCGTCCAAAAATCTGTTGAGGGAAGGCAACGAGGCGGACTTGAAAGCGAGGCAGAATAGCAGGAAACAGATTTCAAGAGGTACGTTGGAATCGCCTTTAAAGCACAGGAAGAGGGGCACAACTTCGACAATGATGCACTTGGCCAAAAAGGGCGTATGCGTTTTCTCCAGAATATATTCAGGAGAAAACGCATACGCCGTTTTTGGCCAAGCAAGCAAGCGGGCAATGCAAATCTGCACTACAAAGAAGTATCACTTCCCACCGGTCAAAAGGGACATCCACAAAATGTGTAAAAACCAGAAAGGCAAGACAGGCCCTGGAGAACCGGGAGCCTTGTTATGCTGATGGGCGGGATGTAAATTGCCAACTGCCTCTCTGGAGGAGTACATTGTGTTCCCTAAAACAATTAAAGAATAGAGCTACAGAGCCAAGGGCACTTCCAGTCTAGGGAATATACCTTGTGAATTCTGAAAATCAATAAGACAGAGCAACCCCAAAATATAGGGCTGCACTGCTTACAAGGACCTCAACTTGGGTACACCTTAAATATCCCAGGAAATATAAAAGTGGTTCAAAAAATTGTGGTACTTACGTACGATGGAATATCCCTCAGCCATGAAATCAATGTCATAAGACCAGTAGCAGCAAAATGGGTGGATTCAGGTACGATGATTCTAAGTGATATACGTCACACAGAAAAAGAAACGTATCATAAGATATCACTTATGAAGATCCTGTAAACATGGCTACAGTTGAACTGAGTTAGGAAAGAGAAGAGTGTCTCACATTTAGAAAACACTCTTATGCCTGCTTAAGGGGGAAGGAGAGGTGGGGTGATGCATAAAACCAGAGTTTGATATAAGCACAGGTACCGTTCCAAAAACCAACTATGGAATAGACAAGACCTACACCTTCCTCAGTGAAAGGGACTCAAAACCCCATATTTCCCGCAGAGGAATATATCTGACTACTAAGAATCTTAAAACCTATGTATTGATATGTCTCCGTAAGGGAATCAAGTGTGTCTAGACTGGCATAAACATGGCAGCGAGAATCAGCTCAAACCCACTATAAAAAGGAATTTCAAAAACAAAACAAAAAAACTGGGAAATTCTTTACAATTGCTTCAGGGTCTCTGATGAAACCTGGAATGACCCTATCTACAACGACAGCTGGATGTGGCATATGGCTGGACACCTGGTATTGAGAGGATTGGTGAGATTGGGTGAGCAAATGCAGACCCTTTAAAGCACAAATGCCTGGCACCCATTCCGTGGGTCCCAACTCTCCAGATTGAAGGGAATATTACTACAGCTATAAAATGTACGGGAAACCTAGAGAACGGACACACTGTGAATACGAAAGGTTTCTAAAACTCAACGAATAGTCCCTCTCCTGGTGCTCCGGTATGACTTTCCATCTGCTTTACTATCAACCTCCCAACTTGTAGAGACAGCCCCTTTAACCTCCTGGTTCGCACAGGTTGCCAATTTGGCAGAGGATGAAAGGGAAGAGGGAGAACCAATGAGAGAGTAGCTGTTAGGCATTTGGACGGGAACATATCACTCTAACTTCCCGGCAGGAAGAAGAATTAACCAAAGTCTCACTCCCCCAACGGGAACAAGCATATGTCCTGAACCAAAATTTTGGACCTGCGGTCAGCTCACCAAAAACGAGTTGAAAAATGGAGATCGGGGGCAGAGCAATGCACAAATTGGCCGAGTAATAAAGGACAACTATCGTCTAAAAATCTGTTGAGGGAAGACAACGAGGCGGACTTGAAAGCGAGGCAGAATAACAGGAAACAGATTTCAAGAGGTACGTTGGAATCGCCTTTAAAGCACAGGAAGAGGGGCACAACTTCGACAATGATGCACTTGGCCAAAAAGGGCGTATGCATTTTCTCCTGAATATATTCAGGATAAAACGCATACGCCCTTTTTGGCCAAGCAAGCAAGCGGACAATGCAAATCTGCACTACATAGAAGTATCACTTCCCACCGGTCAAAAGGGACATCCACAAAATGTGTAAAAACCAGAAAGGCAAGACAGGCCCTGGAGAACAGGGAGCCTTGTTATGCTGATGGGCGGGATGTAAATTGCCAACTGCCTCTCTGGAGGAGTATATTGTGTTCCCTAAAAAAAGTAAAGAACAGAGCTAAAGAGCCAAGGGCACTTCCAGTCTAGGGAAAATACCTTGGGAATTCTGAAAATCAATAAGACAGAGCCACCCCAAAATTTAGGGCTGCACTGCTTACAAGGACCTCAACTTGGGTACACCTTAAATATCCCAGGAAATATAAAAATGGTTCAAAAATTGTGGTACTTACGTACGATGGAATATCCCTCAGCCATGAAAACAATGTCATAAACCAGTAACAGCAAAATGGGTGGATTCAGGTACGATGATTCTAAGTGAAATAAGTCACACAGAAAAAGAAAATTATCATAAGATATCACTTATGAAGATCCTGTAAACATGGCTACACTTGAACTGAGTTAGGAAAGAGAACAGAGTCTCACATTTAGAAAACACACTTATGCCTGCTTAAGGGGGAAGGAGAGGTGGGGTGATGCATAAAACCAGAGTTTGATATAAGCACAGGTACCGTTCCAAAAACCAACTATGGAATAGACAAGACCTACACCTTCCTCAGTGAAAGGGACTCAAAACCCCATATTTCCTGCAGAGGAATATATCTGACTAGTAAGAATCTTAAAACCTATGTATTGATATGTCTCCGTAAGGGAATCAAGTGTGTCTAGATGTTCATAAACATGGCAGCGAGAATCAGCTCAAACACCCTATACAAAGGAATTTCAAAAACAAAACAAAAAAACTGGGAAATTCTTTACAATTCCTTCAGGGTCTCTGATGAACCCTTGAAAGACCCTATCTACAATGACAGCTGGATGTGGCATAATGAGGGACACTTGTGACTGAGAGGATTGGTGAGATTGGGTGAGCAAATGCAGACCCTTCAAAGCAGAAATGCCTGGCACCCATTCCATGGGTCCCAACTCTCCAGGTTGAAGGGAATATTACTACAGCTATAACATGTACGGGAAACCTAGAGAACGGACACACTGTGAATACGAAAGGTTTCTAAAACTCAACGAATAGTCCCTCTACTGGTTCTCCGGTTTGACTTTCCATCTGCTTTACTATCCACCTCCCAACTTGGAGAGACAGCCCTTTTTACCTCCTGGATCACACAGGTTGCCAAATTGGGAGAGGATGGAAGGGAAGAGGGAGAACCAATGAGAGAGTAGCTGATAGTCATTTGGACAGGAACATATCACTCTAATATCCCGGGAAGAAGAAGAATTAACCAAAGTCTCAGCCACCCACTGGGAACCAGTATAGGTCCTGAACCAAAATTTTGGACTTGCGGTCAGCTCACCAAAAACGAGTTGAAAAATGGAGCTCAGGGGCACAGCAACTCACAAACTGGCCGAGTAATAAAGGACAACTCTCGTCCAAAAATCTGTTGAGGGAAGGCAACGAGGTGTACTTGAGAGCGAGGCAGAACAGCAGGAAACAGATTTCAAGAGGTACGTTGGAATCGCATTTAAAGCACAGGAAGAGGGGCACAACTTCGACAATGATGCACTTGGCCAAAAAGGGCGTATGCGTTTTCTCCTGAATATATTCAGGAGAAAACGCATACGCCCATTTTGGCCAAGCAAGCAAGCGGGCAATGCAAATCTGCACTAAAAAGAAGTATCACTTCCCACCGGTCAAAAGGGACATCCACAAAATGTGTAAAAACCAGAAAGGCAAGACAGGCCCTGGAGAACAGGGAGCCTTGTTATGCTGATGGGCGGGATGTAAATTGCCAACTGCCTCACTGGAGGAGTGCATTGTGTTCCCTAAAACAAGTAAACAACAGAGCTACAGAGCCAAGGGCACTTCCAGTCTAGGGAATATACCTTGGGAAAACTGAAAATCAATAAGACAGAGCCACCCCAAAATTTAGGGTTGCACTGCTTACAAGGACCTCAACTTGGGTACACCTTAAATATCCCAGGAAATATAAAAATGGTTCAAAAAATTGTGGTACTTACGTACGATGGAATATCCCTCAGCCATGAAATCAATGTCATAAGACCAGTAGCAGCAAAATGGGTGGATTCAGGTACGATGATTCTAAGTGAAATAAGTCACACAGAAAAAGAAACTTATCATAAGATATCACTTATGAAGATCCTGTAAACATGGTTACACTTGAACTGAGTTAGGAAAGAGAACAGAGTCTCACATTTAGGAAACAATCTTATGCCTGCTTAAGGATGAAGGAGAGGTGGGGTGATGCATAAAACCAGAGTTTGATATAAGCACAGGTACCGTTCCAAAAACCAACTATGGAATAGACAAGACCTACACCTTCCTCAATGAAAGGGACTCAAAACCCCATAGTTCCTGCAGAGGAATATATCTGACTAGTAAGAATCTTAAAACCTATGTATTGATATGTCTCCGTAAGTGAATCAAGTGTGTCTAGACTGGCATAAACATGGCAGCGAGAATCAGCTCAAACCCACTATAAAAAAGAATTTCAAAAGCAAAACAAAAAAACTGGGAAATTCTTTACAATTCCTTCAGGGTCTCTGATGAAACCTGGAATGACCCTATCTACAATGACAGCTGGATGTGGCATAAGGCTGGACACTTGGGTCTGAGAGGATTTGTGAGATTGGGTGAGAAAATGCAGACCCTTTAATTCAAAAATGCCTGGCACACATTCCATGGGTCACAACTCTCCAGGTTGAAGGGAATATTACTACAGCTATAACATGTACAGGAAACATAGAGAACAGACACACTGTGAATATGAAAGGTTTCTAAAACTCAACGAATAGTCCCTCTCCTGGTGCTCCGGTTTGACTTGCCATCTGCTTTACTATCAACCTCCCTATTTTGAGAGACAGCCCCTTTAACCTCCTGGTTCGCACAGGTGGCCAATTTGGCAGAGGATGAAAGGGAAGAGGGAGAACCAATGAGAGAGTAGCTGTTAGGCATTTGGACGGGCACATATCACTGTAATTTCCCGCCAGGAAGAAGAATTAACCAAAGCCTCAGCCCCCCACCGGGAACCAGTATAGGTCCTGAACCAAAATTTTGGACTTGCGGTCAGCTCACAAAAAACGAGTTGAAAAATGGAGCTCAGGGGCACAGCAATTCACAAACTGGCCGAGTAATAAAGGACAACTATCGTCCAAAAATCTGTTGATGGAAGGCAACGTGGCGGACTTGAAAGCGAGGCAGAATAGCAGGAAACAAATTTCAAGTGGTACGTTGGAATCGCCTTTAAAGCACAGGAAGAGGGGCACAACTTCAACAATGATGCACTTGGCCAAAAAGTGCGTATGTGTTTTCTCTTGAATATATTCAGGAGAAAACGCATACGCCCTTTTTGGCCAAGCAAGCAAGCGGGCAATGCAAATCTGCACTACAAAGAAGTATCACTTCCCACCGGTCAAAAGGGACATCCACAAAATGTGTAAAAACCAGAAAGGCAAGACAGGCCCTGGAGAACAGGGAGCCTTGTTATGCTGATGGACGGGATGTAAATTGCCAACTGCCTCTATGGAGGAGTGCATTGTGTTCCCTAAAACAAGCAAACAACAGAGCTACAGAGCCAAGGGCACTTCCAGTCTAGGGAATATACCTTGGGAAAACTGAAAATCAATAAGACAGAGCCACCCCAAAATTTAGGGCTGCACTGCTTACAAGGACCTCAACTTGGGTACACCTTAAATATCCCAGGAAATATAAAAATGGTTCAAAAAATTGTGGTACTTACGTACGATGGAATATCCCTCAGCCATGAAATCAATGACATAAGACCAGTAGCAGCAAAATGGGTGGATTCAGGTACGATGATTCTAAGTGAAATAAGTCACACAGAAAAAGAAACTTATCATAAGATATCACTTATGAAGATCCTGTAAACATGGCTACACTTGAACTGAGTTAGGAAAGAGAACAGTGTCTCACATTTAGAAAACACTCTTATGCCTGCTTAAGGGGGAAAGAGAGGTGGGGTGATGCATAAAACCAGAGTTTGATATAAGCACAGGTACCCTTCCAAAAACCAACTATGGAATAGACAAGACCTACACCTTCCTCAGTGAAAGGGACTCAAAACACCATATTTCCCGCAGAGGAATATATCTGACTAGTAAGAATCTTAAAACCTATGTATTGATATGTGTCCATAAGGGAATCAAGTGTGTCTAGACTGGCATAAACATGGCAGCGAGAATCAGCTCAAACCCACTATAAAAAGGAATTTCAAAAACAAAACAAAAAAACTGGGAAATTCTTTACAATTCCTTCAGGGTCAATGATGAAACCTGGAATGACCCTATCTACAATGACAGCTGGATGTGGCATAAGGCTGGACACTTGGGACTGAGAGGATTGGTGAGATTGGGTGAGCAAATGCAGACCCTTTAAAGCAATAATGCATGGCACCCATTCCATGGGTCCCAACTCTCCAGGTTGAAGGGAATATTACTACAGTTATAACATGTACGGGAAACCTAGAGAACGGACACACTGTGAATACGAAAGGTTTCTAAACCTCAACGAATTGTCCCTCTCCTGGTGCTCCGGTTTGACTTTCCATCTGCTTTACTATCAACCTCCCAACTTGGAGAGACAGCCCCTTTAACACCCTGGTTCGCACAGGATGCCAATTTGGCAGAGGATGAAAGGGAAGAGGGAGAACCAATGAGAGAGTAGCTGTTAGGCATTTGGACGGGCACATATCACTGTAATTTCCCGGCAGGAAGAAGAATTAACCAAAGTCTCAGCCCCCCACCGGGAACCAGTATAGGTCCTGAACCAAAATTTTGGACTTGCGGCCAGCTCACCAAAAACGAGTTGAAAAATGGTGCTCAGGGGCACAGCAATTCACAAACTGGCAGAGTAATAAAGGAGAACTATCGTCCAAAAATCTGTTGAGGGAAGGCAACGAGGCGGACTTGAAAGCGAGGCAGAATAGCAGGAAACAGATTTCAAGAGGTACGTTGGAATCGCCTTTAAAGCACAGGAAGAGGGGCACAACTTCGACAATGATGCACTTGGCCAAAAAGGGCGTATGCGTTTTCTCCAGAATATATTCAGGAGAAAACGCATACGCCCTTTTTGGCCAAGCAAGCAAGCGGGCAATGCAAATCTGCACTACAAAGAAGTATCACTTCCCACCGGTCAAAAGGGACATCCACAAAATGTGTAAAAACCAGAAAGGCAAGACAGGCCCTGGAGAACCGGGAGCCTTGTTATGCTGATGGGCGGGATGTAAATTGCCAACTGCCTCTCTGGAGGAGTACATTGTGTTCCCTAAAACAATTAAAGAATAGAGCTACAGAGCCAAGGGCACTTCCAGTCTAGGGAATATACCTTGTGAATTCTGAAAATCAATAAGACAGAGCAACCCCAAAATATAGGGCTGCACTGCTTACAAGGACCTCAACTTGGGTACACCTTAAATATCCCAGGAAATATAAAAGTGGTTCAAAAAATTGTGGTACTTACGTACGATGGAATATCCCTCAGCCATGAAATCAATGTCATAAGACCAGTAGCAGCAAAATGGGTGGATTCAGGTACGATGATTCTAAGTGATATACGTCACACAGAAAAAGAAACGTATCATAAGATATCACTTATGAAGATCCTGTAAACATGGCTACAGTTGAACTGAGTTAGGAAAGAGAAGAGTGTCTCACATTTAGAAAACACTCTTATGCCTGCTTAAGGGGGAAGGAGAGGTGGGGTGATGCATAAAACCAGAGTTTGATATAAGCACAGGTACCGTTCCAAAAACCAACTATGGAATAGACAAGACCTACACCTTCCTCAGTGAAAGGGACTCAAAACCCCATATTTCCCGCAGAGGAATATATCTGACTACTAAGAATCTTAAAACCTATGTATTGATATGTCTCCGTAAGGGAATCAAGTGTGTCTAGACTGGCATAAACATGGCAGCGAGAATCAGCTCAAACCCACTATAAAAAGGAATTTCAAAAACAAAACAAAAAAACTGGGAAATTCTTTACAATTCCTTCAGGGTCTCTGATGAAACCTGGAATGACCCTATCTACAACGACAGCTGGATGTGGCATATGGCTGGACACCTGGTATTGAGAGGATTGGTGAGATTGGGTGAGCAAATGCAGACCCTTTAAAGCACAAATGCCTGGCACCCATTCCGTGGGTCCCAACTCTCCAGATTGAAGGGAATATTACTACAGCTATAAAATGTACGGGAAACCTAGAGAACGGACACACTGTGAATACGAAAGGTTTCTAAAACTCAACGAATAGTCCCTCTCCTGGTGCTCCGGTATGACTTTCCATCTGCTTTACTATCAACCTCCCAACTTGTAGAGACAGCCCCTTTAACCTCCTGGTTCGCACAGGTTGCCAATTTGGCAGAGGATGAAAGGGAAGAGGGAGAACCAATGAGAGAGTAGCTGTTAGGCATTTGGACGGGAACATATCACTCTAACTTCCCGGCAGGAAGAAGAATTAACCAAAGTCTCACTCCCCCAACGGGAACAAGCATATGTCCTGAACCAAAATTTTGGACCTGCGGTCAGCTCACCAAAAACGAGTTGAAAAATGGAGATCAGGGGCAGAGCAATGCACAAATTGGCCGAGTAATAAAGGACAACTATCGTCTAAAAATCTGTTGAGGGAAGACAACGAGGCGGACTTGAAAGCGAGGCAGAATAACAGGAAACAGATTTCAAGAGGTACGTTGGAATCGCCTTTAAAGCACAGGAAGAGGGGCACAACTTCGACAATGATGCACTTGGCCAAAAAGGGCGTATGCATTTTCTCCTGAATATATTCAGGATAAAACGCATACGCCCTTTTTGGCCAAGCAAGCAAGCGGACAATGCAAATCTGCACTACATAGAAGTATCACTTCCCACCGGTCAAAAGGGACATCCACAAAATGTGTAAAAACCAGAAAGGCAAGACAGGCCCTGGAGAACAGGGAGCCTTGTTATGCTGATGGGCGGGATGTAAATTGCCAACTGCCTCTCTGGAGGAGTATATTGTGTTCCCTAAAAAAAGTAAAGAACAGAGCTAAAGAGCCAAGGGCACTTCCAGTCTAGGGAAAATACCTTGGGAATTCTGAAAATCAATAAGACAGAGCCACCCCAAAATTTAGGGCTGCACTGCTTACAAGGACCTCAACTTGGGTACACCTTAAATATCCCAGGAAATATAAAAATGGTTCAAAAATTGTGGTACTTACGTACGATGGAATATCCCTCAGCCATGAAAACAATGTCATAAACCAGTAACAGCAAAATGGGTGGATTCAGGTACGATGATTCTAAGTGAAATAAGTCACACAGAAAAAGAAAATTATCATAAGATATCACTTATGAAGATCCTGTAAACATGGCTACACTTGAACTGAGTTAGGAAAGAGAACAGAGTCTCACATTTAGAAAACACACTTATGCCTGCTTAAGGGGGAAGGAGAGGTGGGGTGATGCATAAAACCAGAGTTTGATATAAGCACAGGTACCGTTCCAAAAACCAACTATGGAATAGACAAGACCTACACCTTCCTCAGTGAAAGGGACTCAAAACCCCATATTTCCTGCAGAGGAATATATCTGACTAGTAAGAATCTTAAAACCTATGTATTGATATGTCTCCGTAAGGGAATCAAGTGTGTCTAGATGTTCATAAACATGGCAGCGAGAATCAGCTCAAACACCCTATACAAAGGAATTTCAAAAACAAAACAAAAAAACTGGGAAATTCTTTACAATTCCTTCAGGGTCTCTGATGAACCCTTGAAAGACCCTATCTACAATGACAGCTGGATGTGGCATAATGAGGGACACTTGTGACTGAGAGGATTGGTGAGATTGGGTGAGCAAATGCAGACCCTTCAAAGCAGAAATGCCTGGCACCCATTCCATGGGTCCCAACTCTCCAGGTTGAAGGGAATATTACTACAGCTATAACATGTACGGGAAACCTAGAGAACGGACACACTGTGAATACGAAAGGTTTCTAAAACTCAACGAATAGTCCCTCTACTGGTTCTCCGGTTTGACTTTCCATCTGCTTTACTATCCACCTCCCAACTTGGAGAGACAGCCCTTTTTACCTCCTGGATCACACAGGTTGCCAAATTGGGAGAGGATGGAAGGGAAGAGGGAGAACCAATGAGAGAGTAGCTGATAGTCATTTGGACAGGCACATATCACTCTAATATCCCGGGAAGAAGAAGAATTAACCAAAGTCTCAGCCACCCACTGGGAACCAGTATAGGTCCTGAACCAAAATTTTGGACTTGCGGTCAGCTCACCAAAAACGAGTTGAAAAATGGAGCTCAGGGGCACAGCAACTCACAAACTGGCCGAGTAATAAAGGACAACTCTCGTCCAAAAATCTGTTGAGGGAAGGCAACGAGGTGTACTTGAGAGCGAGGCAGAACAGCAGGAAACAGATTTCAAGAGGTACGTTGGAATCGCATTTAAAGCACAGGAAGAGGGGCACAACTTCGACAATGATGCACTTGGCCAAAAAGGGCGTATGCGTTTTCTCCTGAATATATTCAGGAGAAAACGCATACGCCCATTTTGGCCAAGCAAGCAAGCGGGCAATGCAAATCTGCACTAAAAAGAAGTATCACTTCCCACCGGTCAAAAGGGACATCCACAAAATGTGTAAAAACCAGAAAGGCAAGACAGGCCCTGGAGAACAGGGAGCCTTGTTATGCTGATGGGCGGGATGTAAATTGCCAACTGCCTCACTGGAGGAGTGCATTGTGTTCCCTAAAACAAGTAAACAACAGAGCTACAGAGCCAAGGGCACTTCCAGTCTAGGGAATATACCTTGGGAAAACTGAAAATCAATAAGACAGAGCCACCCCAAAATTTAGGGTTGCACTGCTTACAAGGACCTCAACTTGGGTACACCTTAAATATCCCAGGAAATATAAAAATGGTTCAAAAAATTGTGGTACTTACGTACGATGGAATATCCCTCAGCCATGAAATCAATGTCATAAGACCAGTAGCAGCAAAATGGGTGGATTCAGGTACGATGATTCTAAGTGAAATAAGTCACACAGAAAAAGAAACTTATCATAAGATATCACTTATGAAGATCCTGTAAACATGGTTACACTTGAACTGAGTTAGGAAAGAGAACAGAGTCTCACATTTAGGAAACAATCTTATGCCTGCTTAAGGATGAAGGAGAGGTGGGGTGATGCATAAAACCAGAGTTTGATATAAGCACAGGTACCGTTCCAAAAACCAACTATGGAATAGACAAGACCTACACCTTCCTCAATGAAAGGGACTCAAAACCCCATAGTTCCTGCAGAGGAATATATCTGACTAGTAAGAATCTTAAAACCTATGTATTGATATGTCTCCGTAAGTGAATCAAGTGTGTCTAGACTGGCATAAACATGGCAGCGAGAATCAGCTCAAACCCACTATAAAAAAGAATTTCAAAAGCAAAACAAAAAAACTGGGAAATTCTTTACAATTCCTTCAGGGTCTCTGATGAAACCTGGAATGACCCTATCTACAATGACAGCTGGATGTGGCATAAGGCTGGACACTTGGGTCTGAGAGGATTTGTGAGATTGGGTGAGAAAATGCAGACCCTTTAATTCAAAAATGCCTGGCACACATTCCATGGGTCACAACTCTCCAGGTTGAAGGGAATATTACTACAGCTATAACATGTACAGGAAACATAGAGAACAGACACACTGTGAATATGAAAGGTTTCTAAAACTCAACGAATAGTCCCTCTCCTGGTGCTCCGGTTTGACTTGCCATCTGCTTTACTATCAACCTCCCTATTTTGAGAGACAGCCCCTTTAACCTCCTGGTTCGCACAGGTGGCCAATTTGGCAGAGGATGAAAGGGAAGAGGGAGAACCAATGAGAGAGTAGCTGTTAGGCATTTGGACGGGCACATATCACTGTAATTTTCCGCCAGGAAGAAGAATTAACCAAAGCCTCAGCCCCCCACCGGGAACCAGTATAGGTCCTGAACCAAAATTTTGGACTTGCGGTCAGCTCACAAAAAACGAGTTGAAAAATGGAGCTCAGGGGCACAGCAATTCCCAAACTGGCCGAGTAATAAAGGACAACTATCGTCCAAAAATCTGTTGATGGAAGGCAACGTGGCGGACTTGAAAGCGAGGCAGAATAGCAGGAAACAGATTTCAAGTGGTACGTTGGAATCGCCTTTAAAGCACAGGAAGAGGGGCACAACTTCAACAATGATGCACTTGGCCAAAAAGTGCGTATGTGTTTTCTCTTGAATATATTCAGGAGAAAACGCATACGCCCTTTTTGGCCAAGCAAGCAAGCGGGCAATGCAAATCTGCACTACAAAGAAGTATCACTTCCCACCGGTCAAAAGGGACATCCACAAAATGTGTAAAAACCAGAAAGGCAAGACAGGCCCTGGAGAACAGGGAGCCTTGTTATGCTGATGGACGGGATGTAAATTGCCAACTGCCTCTATGGAGGAGTGCATTGTGTTCCCTAAAACAAGCAAACAACAGAGCTACAGAGCCAAGGGCACTTCCAGTCTAGGGAATATACCTTGGGAAAACTGAAAATCAATAAGACAGAGCCACCCCAAAATTTAGAGCTGCACTGCTTACAAGGACCTCAACTTGGGTACACCTTAAATATCCCAGGAAATATAAAAATGGTTCAAAAAATTGTGGTAATTACGTACGATGGAATATCCCTCAGCCATGAAATCAATTTCATAAGACCACTAGCAGCAAAATGGTTGGATTCAGGTACGATGATTCTAAGTGAAATAAGTCACACAGAAAAAGAAACTTATCATAAGATATCACTTATGAAGATCCTGTAAACATGGCTACACTTGAACTGAGTTAGGAAAGAGAACAGTGTCTCACATTTAGAAAACACTCTTATGCCTGCTGAAGGGGGAAGGAGTGGTGGGGTGATGGATAAAACCAGAGTTTGATATAAGCACAGGTACCGTTCCAAAAACCAACTATGGAATAGACAACACCTACATCTTCCTCAGTGAAAGGGACTCAAAACCCCATATTTCCCGCAGAGGAATATGTCTGACTAGTAAGAATCTTAAAACCTATGTATTGATATGTCTCCATAAGGGAATCAAGTGTGTCTAGACTGGCATAAACATGGCAGCGATAATAAGCTCAAACTCACGATAAAAAGGAATTTCAAAAACAAAACAAAAAAACTGGGAAATTCTTTACAATTCCTTCAGGGTCTCTGATGAAACCTGGAATGACCCTATGTACAACGACAGCTGGATGTGGCATAAGGCTGGACACTTGGGACTAAGAGGATTGGTGAGATTGGGTGAGCAAATGCAGAACCTTTAAAGCAATAATGCATGGCACCCATTCCAAGGGTCCTAACTCTCCAGCTTGAAGGGAACATTACTACAGCTATAACATATACGGGAAACCTAGAGAACGGACACACTGTGAATATGAATGCTTTCTAAAACTCAACGAATAGTCCCTCTCCTGGTGCTCCGGTTTGACTTTCCATCTGCTTTACTATCAATCTCCCAACTTGGAGAGACAGCCCCTTTAACCTCCTGTTTCGCACAGGTTACCAATATGGCAGAGGATGAAAGGGAAGAGGGAGAACCAATGAGAGAGTAGCTGTTAGGCATTTGGACGGGCACATATCACTCTAACTTCCCAGCAGAAAGAAGAATTAACCAAAGTCTCAGCCCCCCACCGGTAACCAGCATAGGTCCTGAACCAAAATTTTGGACATGCGGTCAGCTCACAAAAAACGAGTTGAAAAATGGAGCTCAGGGGCACAGCAATTCACAAACTGGCCGAGTAATAAAGGAAAACTATCGTCCAAAAATCTGTTGAGGGAAGGCAACGAGGCGGACTTGAAAGCGAGGCAGAATAGCAGGAAACAGATTTCAAGAGGTACGTTGGGATCGCCCTTAAAGCACAGGAAGAGGGGCACAACTTCGACAATGATGCGCTTGGCCAAAAAGGGCGTATGCGTTTTCTCCTGAATATATTCAGGAGAAAACGCATACACCCTATTTGGCCAAGCAAGCAAGCGGGCAATGCTAATCTGCATTACAAAGACGTATCACTTCCCACCTGTCCAAAGGGACATCCACAAAATGTGTAAAAACCAGAAAGGGCAGACAGGCCCTGGAGAACAGGGAGCCTTGTTATGCTGATGGGCGGGATGTACATTGCCAACTGCGTCTCTGGAAGAGTGCATTGTGTTCCCTAAAACAAGTAAACAACAGATCTACAGAGCCATGGGCACTTCCAGTCTAGGGAATATACCTTGGGAAAACTGAAAATCAATAAGACAGAGCCACCCCAAAATTTAGGGCTGCACTGCTTACAAGGACCTCAACTTGGGTACACCTTAAATATCCCAGGAAATATAAAAATGGTTCAAAAAATTGTGGTACTTACGTACATTGGAATATCCCTCAGCCATGAAATCAATGTCATAAAACCGGTAGCAGCAAAATGGGTGGATTCAGGTACGATGATTCTAAGTGAAATAAGTCACACAGAAAAAGAAACTTATCATAAGATATCACTTATGAAGATCCTGTAAACATGGCTACACTTGAACTGAGTTAGGAAAGAGAACAGTGTCTCACATTTAGAAAACACTCTTATGCCTGCTTAAGGGGGAAGGAGAGGTGGGGTGATGCATAAAACCAGAGTTTGATATAAGCACAGGTACCGTTCCAAAAACCAACTATGGAATAGACAAGACCTACACCTTCCTCAGTGAAAGGGACTCAAAACCCCATATTTCCCGCAGAGGAATATATCTGACTACTAAGAATCTTAAAACCTATGTATTGATATGTCTCCATAAGGGAATCAAGTGTGTCTAGACTGGCATAAACATGGCAGCGAGAATCAGCTCAAACCCACTATAAAAAGGAATTTCAAAAACAAAACAAAAAAACTGGGAAATTCTTTACAATTCCTTCAGGGTCTCTGATGAAACCTGGAATGACCCTATCTAAAACGACAGCTGGATGTGGCGTAAGGCTGGACAATTGGGACTGAGAGGATTGGTGAGATTGGGTGAGCAAATGCAGACCCTTTAAAGCACAAATTCCTGGCACCCATTCCATGGGTCCCAACTCTCCAGGTTGAAGGGAATATTACTACAGCTGTAACATGTACGGGAAACCTAGAGAACGGACACACTGTGAATACGAAAGGTTTCTAAAACTCAACGAATAGTCCCTCTCCTGGTGCTCCGGTTTGGCTTTCCATCTGCTTTACTATCAACCTCCCAAATTGGAGAGACAGCCCCTTTAAGCTCCTGGTTCGCACAGGTTGTCAATTTGGCAGAGGATGAAGTGGAAGATGGAGAACCAATGAGAGAGTAGCTGTTAGGCATTTGGACGGGCACATATCACTCTAATTTCCCGGCAAGAAGAAGAATTAACCAAAGTCTCAACCCCCCACCGGGAACCAGCATAGGTCCTGAACGAAAATTTTGGACTTGGGGTCAGCTCACCAAAAACGCGTTGAAAAATGGAGCTCAGGGGCACAGCAATTCACAAACTGGCCGAGTAATAAAGGACAACTATCGTCCAAAAATCAGTTGAGGGAAGGCAACGAGGCGGACTTGAAAGCGAGGCAGAATAGCAGGAAACAGATTTCCAGAGGTACGTTGGAATCGCCTTTAAAGCACAGGAAGAGGGGCACAACTTCGACAATGATGCACTTGGCCAAAAAGGGCGTATGCGTTTTCTCCTGAATATATTCAGGAGAAAACGCATACGCCCTTTTTCGCCAAGCAAGCAAGCAGGCAATGCAAATCTGCACTACAAAGAAGTATCAATTCCCACTGGTCAAAAGGGACATCCACAAAATGTGTAAAAACCAGAAAGGCAAGACAGGCCCTGGAGAACAGGGAGCCTTGTTATGCTGATGGGCGGGATGTAAATTGCCAACTGCCTCTCTGGAGGAGTGCATTGTGTTCCCTAAAACAAGTAAACAACAGAGCTAAAGAGCCAAGGGCACTTCCAGTCTAGGGAATATACCTAGGGAAAAGTGAAAATCAATAAGACAGAGCCACCCCAAAATTTAGGGCTGCACTGCTTACAAGGACCTCAACTTGTGTACACCTTAAATATCCCAGGAAATATAATAATGGTTCAAAAAATTGTGGTACTTACGTACGATGGAATATCCCTCAGCCATGAAATCAATGTCATAAGACCAGTAGCAGCAAAATGGGTGGATTCAGGTACGATGATTCTAAGTGAAATAAGTCACACAGAAAAAGAAACTTATCATAAGATATCACTTATGAAGATCCTGTAAACATGGCTACACTTGAACTGAGTTAGGAAAGAGAACAGTGTCTCACATTTAGAAAACACTCTTATGCCTGCTTAAGGGGGTAGGAGAGGTGGGGTGATGCATAAAACCAGAGTTTGATATAAGCACAGGTACCGTTCCAAAAACCAACTATGGAATAGACAAGACCTACACCTTCCTCAGTGAAAGGGACTCAAAACCCCATATTTCCCGCAGATGAATATATCTGACTAGTAAGAATCTTAAAACCTATGTATTGATATGTCTCCGTAAGGGAATCAAGTGTGTCTAGACTGGCATAAACATGGCAGCGAGAATCAGCTCAAACCCACTATAAAAAGGAATTTCGAAAAAAAAAAACAAAAAAATTGGGAAATTCTTTACAATTCCTTCAGGGTCTCTGATGAAACCTGGAATGACCCTATCTACAACGACAGCTGGATGTGGCATAAGTCTGGACACTTGGGACTGAGAGGATTGGTGAGATTGGGTGAGCAAATGCAGACCCTTTAAAGCACAAAGGCCCGGCACCCATTCCATGGGTCCCAACTCTCCAGGTTAAAGGGAAAATTACTACAGCTATAACATGTACGGGAAACCTAGAGAACGGACACACTGTGAATATGAAAGGTTTCTAAAACTCATTGAATAGTCCCTCTCCTGGTGCTAGGGTTTGACATTCCATCTGCTTTACTATCAACCTCCCAACTTGGAGAGACAGCCCCTTTAACCTCCTGGTTCGCACAGGTTTCCAATTTGGCAGAGGATGAAAGGGAAGAGGGAGAACCAATGAGTGAGTAGCTGTTAGGCATTTGGACGGGCACATATCACTCTAATTTACCGGCAGGGAGAAGAATTAACCAAAGTCTCAACCCCCCACCGGGAACCAGCATAGGTCCTGAACGAAAATTTTGGACTTGCAGTCAGCTCACCAAAAACGAGTTGAAAAATGGAGCTCAGGGGCACAGCAATTCACAAACTGGCCGAGTAATAAAGGACAACTATCGTCCAAAAATCAGTTGAGGGAAGGCAACGAGGCGGACTTGAAAGCGAGGCAGAATAGCAGGAAACAGATTTCAAGAGGTACGTTGGAATCGCCTTTAAAGCACAGGAAGAGGGGCACAACTTCGACAATGATGCACTTGGCCAAAAAGGGCGTATGCGTTTTCTCCTGAATATATTCAGGAGAAAACGCATACGCCCTTTTTCGCCAAGCAAGCAAGCAGGCAATGCAAATCTGCACTACAAAGAAGTATCAATTCCCACTGGTCAAAAGGGACATCCACAAAATGTGTAAAAACCAGAAAGGCAAGACAGGCCCTGGAGAACAGGGAGCCTTGTTATGCTGATTGGCGGGATGTAAATTGCCAACTGCCTCTCTGGAGGAGTGCATTGTGTTCCCTAAAACAAGTAAACAACAGAGCTACAGAGCCAAGGGCACTTCCAGTCTAGGGAATATACCTAGGGAAAACTGAAAATCAATAAGACAGAGCCACCCCAAAATTTAGGGCTGCACTGCTTACAAGGACCTCAACTTGGGTACACCTTAAATATCCCAGGAAATATAAAAAGGGTTCAAAAAATTGTGGTACTTACGTACGATGGAATATCCCTCAGCCATGAAATCAATTTCATAAGACCACTAGCAGCAAAATGGGTGGATTCAGGTACGATGATTCTAAGTGAAATAAGTCACAGAGAAAAAGAAACTTATCATAATATATCACTTATGAAGATCCTGTAAACATGGCTACACTTGAACTGAGTTAGGAAAGAGAACAGTGTCTCACATTTAGAAAACACTCTTATGCCTGCTGAAGGGGGAAGAAGAGGTGGGGTTATGCATAAAACCAGAGTTTGATATAAGCACAGGTACCGTTCCAAAAACCAACTATGGAATAGACAAGACCTACACCTTCCTCAGTGAAAGGGACTCAAAACCCCATATTTCCCGCAGAGGAATATATCTGACTAGTAAGAATCTTAAAACCTATGTATTGATATGTCTCCGTAAGGGAAACAAGTGGGTCTAGACTGGCATAAACATGGCAGCGATAATCAGCTCAAACCCACTATAAAAAGGAATTTCGAAAACAAAACAAATAAACTGGGAAATTCTTTACAATTCCTTCAGGGTCTCTGATGAAACGTGGAATGACCCTATGTACAATGACAGCTGGATGTGGCATAAGGCTGGACACTTGGGACTAAGAGGATTGGTGAGATTGGGTGAGCAAATGCAGATCCTTTAAAGCAATAATGCATGGCACCCATTCCATGGGTCTCAAATCTCCAGGTTGAAGGGAATATTACTACAGCTGTAACATGTACGGGAAACCTAGAGAACGGAGACACTGTGAATAGGAAAGGTTTCTAAAACTCAACGAATACTCCCCCTCCTGGTGCTCTGGTTTGGCTTTCCATCTGCTTTACTATCAACCTCCCAAATTGGAGAGACAGCCCCTTTAACCTCCTGGTTCGCACAGGTTGTCAATTTGGCAGAGGATGAAATGGAAGATGGAGAACCAATGAGAGAGTAGCTGTTAGGCATTTGGACGGGCACATATCACTCTAACTTCCCGGTAGGAAGAAGAATTAACCAAAGTCTCAACCCCCCACCGGGAACCAGCATAGGTCCTGAACGAAAATTTTGGACTTGCGGTCAGCTCACCAAAAACGAGTTGAAAAATGGAGCTCAGGGGCACAGCAATTCACAAACTTGCAGAGTAATAAAGGACAACTATCGTCCAAAAATCTGTTAAGGGAAGGCAACGAGGAGGACTTGAAAGAGAGGCAGAATAGCAGGAAACAGATTTCAAGAGGTACGTTGGAATAGCCTTTAAAGCACAGGAAGAGGGGCACAACTTCGACAATGATGCACTTGGCCAAAAAGGGCGTATGCATTTTCTCCTGAATATATTCAGGAGAAAACGCATACGCCCTTTTTGGCCAAGCAAGCAAGCGGGCAATGCAAATCTGCACTACAAAGAAGTATCACTTCCCACAGGTAAAAAGGGACATCCACAAGATGTGTAAAAACCAGAAAGGCAAGACAGGCCCTGGAGAACAGGGAGCCTTGTTATGCTGATGCGATGGATGTAAATTGCCAGCTGCCTCTCTGGAGGAGTGCATTGTGTTCCCTAAAACAAGTAAAGAACAGAGCTACAGAGCCAAGGGCACTTCCAGTCTAGGGAATATACCTTGGGAAAACTGAAAATCAATAAGACAGAGCCACCCCAAAATTTAGGGCTGCACTGCTTACAAGAACCTCCACTTGGGTACACTTTAAATGACCCAGGAAATATAAAAATCGTTCAAAAAATTGCGGTACTTACTTAAGTTGGAATATACCTCAGCCATGAAATCAATGTCATAAGACCAGTAGCAGCAAAATGCGTGGATTCAGGTACGATGATTCTAAGTGAAATAAGTCACACAGAAAAAGAAACTTATCATAAGATATCACTTATGAAGATCCTGTAAACATGGCTACACTTGAACTGAGTTAGAAAAGAGAACAGAGTCTCACATTTAGAAAACACTCTTATGCCTGCTTAAGGGGGAAGGAGAGGTGGGGTGATGCATAAAACCAGAGTTTGATATAAGCACAGGTACCATTCCAAAAATAAACTATGGAATAGACAAGACCTACACCTTCCTCAGTGAAAGGGACTTGAGGCATCTGTGAGTAACCGTGAGCTGAGCCCCAGGCCAGCTGCTGTTGAACTTTTCCCACCCTTCCCAGGTAAAACACCTGAATATGTACAAGGCCTTGAAAGCCTAGAGAAGGGCCGTGGAGCCACACCAGCGACAGCATGCAGACCAACTTTGTGCCAGCAGGCCAGCCAGGATGGTCCTGGCCCTGGGCGCTCTTCTGGAAGCTTTCCATTGCCCTGCCTGAGATACCCCTCCTGTCCCGGCCCCCAGTGCTTTTTTCCTTCCTCACCTCTGTCCACAGAGAAATTCCAGCAGAAGGTATGGGTGACACATCCTCTTCTTTACAGGTGGAAGCATGGCAACTCCTGCAGAAAGTCCAACAGAGACCCACTCACAACGGGGCACCCACAAAGCCGTGACCTCACAATCACTCCCACCAGCACAGCCCCGAGACTGCTGACTGGGCAGAGAATATGGCAACAGGCAGAGCTTCAGCGGCTATTGCTGCCTGCAGTGCTGTTTATATTGACCTCAACCCAGGCACACCTTGGGAGGGCCGGCCGGCAGGGTCAGGCTACCCAGGTCAGCTAATCCTCAGCCCTCAGGGAATCACATTGTTGAAAATGGACCTCGCTAAGGCAGAATAGAAGCCAAGGAATAAAAGGACACAATGCCATTTGCAGCACCGTACGTGTGTCTAGAGGTAATCACGTGACTTGTAGTAAGTCAGAAAGTGAAAGACACATATCATATCATATCTCTTATAGGTGTGACCGCAAAATGGATACCAGGGCAGATATTTCCACGGAGAAGGGCAATCACAGATTCATTCAACAAACTTATGGTTCACCAATGGAAAGGTGTGAGGATTGGTTTCATTATGATAGTGGGGTTAACAGACATATACAAACACAGGTGACATATATAATCACCAAAGACCTACAGAATACCAAGAGAAGAACACTCAACATTCTGTCATAAGGTACATGGGAAAAGGATCCCAGGAAGTACATACATATGTATATGTGTAAAAGAACCACATCTTCCACACCTACAACAAGCCAAACATTGTAATCAAATTTGCTGTAATAAAAAATAAAAAATTAAATTAAAAACACGAACAAGATGTAGTGAGACAAACTTGAGGGGCTTTCTCCTGGCACATTCCATTCTAAATTCCAATCTAGAACACGACTTCCATTGAGGCTCTGTTGCCCCAGTAACCAGATTTGGTAAGGGAGAACTGCTGCCACCTTGTGGCCGTTTCACACAACAGCAGCTTTAATCCCAGCGCTAATGGTCAGTTGATATTCAAAATCATTGCAGGCCTGTAAATGACACCTGCCCTGAAAACAAATCCTGGGTTCATATATCGACCAAAAATTCAAAAGACGTCCATATTTCAAAACGACAGTTTCAAAAGGCATATTTTACACACATTTGTGTTCTGCTTCTTTTTCTTTCTTTCTTTTTTTGTTAAAAAAACGGAATGCAAAAAGCATCCCTCAGAATGGGCGAAAATATTTGCAAACGAATCAGTGGACAAAGGTTTAATCTCCAATATATATAAAGAGCTCATGCAGCTTAATATTAAAACAACAAACAACCCAATACAAAAATGGGCAGAAGATCTAAAGAGACGTTTCTTCAAAGAAGACACAGAGATGGCCAAGACGCACATGAAAAGCTGCTCAACATCACTAATTATTAGAGAAATGCAAATCAAAACTACAATGAGGTATCACCTCACACCTGTTAGAATCGGCATCATCAGAAAATCTACAAACAACGAATTCTGGAGAGGGTGTAGACAAAAGGATCCCTCTTCCACTAGTGGAGGAAATGTAAATTGATACAGTCACGATGGAGAACAGTATGGAGTTTCCTTAAAAAAACTAGAAATAGAATTACCATATGATCCAGCAATCCCACTTCTGGGCATATACCCAGAGAAAACCATAAATCAAAAAGGCACATTCACCACAATGCTCATTTCAGCACTATTTACGATAGCCAGGTAATGGAAGCAACCTAAATACCCACAGACAGACGAATGGATAAAGATGTGGTACATATATAAAATGGAATATTACTCAGCCATAAGAAGGAATGAAACTGGGTCATTTGTAGAGACGTCGATGGATCTAGAGACTGTCATACAGAATGAAGTAAGTCAGAAAGAGACAAACAAATATTGTATATTAATGCATATATGTGAAACCTAGAAAAATGGTACAGATGAACTTGTTTGCAGGGAAGAAAGAGAGACACAGATATAGAGAACACACGTATGGACACCAAGTGTGGGAAGCCATGGGGAGGTGGTGTTGGGATGAGTTGGGAGACTGGGATTGACCTGTATACATGTATATGCATAAAATACATAACCAATAATAACCTGCTGTATAAAAAAATAAATAAAATTAAATTTCAAAATTTTAAAAAATAAAATTTAAAAATAAAACAGATAAAAGTTCTTCCCTTCACACAGATGTATTTATATGAATGAATTATTTCCATGCTTATATTTATAAATACATAAAAGAGGAATAAAATCTAACTTGAACCAATAAAGATAAAAGAAAACCTGAACCCACGAGTTAGACAGAGGAAAACCCTATCAGGGCACTTGCTCCAGCGGTAAACAATTCTGAAATTGGTCAGAGGTGGGGAATCATCACCGAAAGAGCCAGCAGCCCACTCCTATGCAAGGAGCGTACTCATTTCAAAGCTGGGGGCCATGCCGAGGCATCTGTGAGTAACGGTGAGCTGAGCCCCAGGCCAGCTGCTGTTGAACTTTTCCCACCCTTCGCAGGTAAAACACCTGAATATGTACAAGGGCTTGAAAGCCTAGAGGAAGGGCCGTGGAGCCACACCAGCGACAGCACGCAGGCCAACTTGGTGCCTGCAGGCCAGCCAGGATGGTCCTGGCCCTGGGCACTCTTCTGGAAGCTTTCCATTGCCCTGCCTGAGATACCCCTCCTGTCCCGGGACCCACTGCTTTTTTCCTTCCTCACCTCTGTCCGGAGAGAAATTCCAGCGGAAGTTATGGGTGACATATCCTCTTCTTTACAGGTGGAAGCCTGGCAACTCCTGCAGAAAGTCCAGCAGAGACCCACTCACACAGGGCCACCCACAAAGCCGTGGCCCCTCACTCCATCCCAACAGCACAGCCCCGAGACTGCTGACGGGGCAGAGAATATGGAGTCAGGCACAGCTTCAGGGGCTATTGCTGCCTGCAGCGCTGTTTATATTGACCTCAACCCGGGCACACCTGGGGAGGGCCGGCCGGCAGGGTCAGGCTACCCAGGTCAGCTAATCCTCAGCCCTCAGGGAATCACATTGTTGAAAATGGACCTCGCTAAGGCAGAATAGAAGCCAAGGAATAAAAGGACACAATGCCATTTGCAGCACCGTAGGTGTGTCTAGAGGTAATCATGTGACTTGTAGTAAGTCCGAAAGTGAAAGACACATATCATATCATATCTCTTATAGGTGTGACCGAAAAATGGATACCAGGGCAGATATTTCCATGGAGAAGGGCAATCACAGATTAATTAAACAAACTAATGTTTCCCCAATGGAAAGGTGTGAGGATTGGTTTCATTTTGATATTGGGGTTAACAGACATATACAAACACAGGTGACATATATAATCACCAAAGACCTACAGAATACCAAGAGAAGACTACTCAACATTCTGTCATAAGGTACATGGGAAAAGGATCCCAGGAAGAACAGACATATGTATATGTGTAAAAGAACCACATCTTCCACACCTACAACAAGCCAAACATTGTAATCAAATTTGCTGTAATAAAAAATAAAAAATTAAACTGAAAACACGAACAAGAAGTAGTGAGACAAACTTGAGGGGCTTTCTCCTGGTACATTCCATTCTACATTCCAATCTAGAACACGACTTCCATTGAGGCTCTGTTGCCCCAGTAACCAGATTTGGTAAGGGAGACCTGCTGCCACCTTGTGGCCGTTTCACACAACAGCAGCTTTAATCCCAGCGCTAATGGTCAGTTGATATTCAAAATCATTGCAGGCCTGTAAATGACACCTGCCCTGAAAACAAATCCTGGGTTCATATATCGACCAAAAAATTCAAAGGACGTCCATATTTCAAAACGACAGTTTCAAAAGGCATATTTTACACACATTAGTGTTCTGCTTCTTTTTCTTTCTTTCTTTTTTTGTTAAAAAAACGGGAATGGCAAAAAGCATACCTCAGAATGGGCGAAAATATTTGCAAACGAATCAATGGACAAAGGTTTAATCTCCAATATATATAAAGAGCTCATGCAGCTTAATATTAAAAAAACAAACAACCCAGTACAAAATTGGGCAGAAGATCTAAAGAGACGTTTCTTCAAAGAAGACACAGAGATGGCCAATACGCACATGAAAAGCTGCTCAACATCACTAATTATTAGAGAAATGCAAATCAAAACTACAATGAGGTATCACCTCACACCTGTTAGAATCGGCATCATCAGAAAATCTACAAACAACAAATTCTGGGTAGGGTGTGGACAAAAGGATCCCTCTTCCACTAGTGGTGGAAATGTAAATTGATACAGTCACGATGGAGAAGAGTATGGAGTTTCCTTAAAAAAACTAGAAATAGAATTACCATATGATCCAGCAATCCCACTTCTGGGCATATACCCTGAGAAAACCATAAATCAAAAAGGCACATTCACCACAATGCTCATTTCAGCACTATTTACGATAGCCAGGTAATGGAAGCAACCTAAATACCCACAGACAGACGAATGGATAAAGATGTGGTACATATATAAAATGGAATATTACTCAGCCATAAGAAGGAATGAAACTGGGTCATTTGTAGAAACGTCGATGGATCTAGAGACTGTCATACAGAATGAAGTAAGTCAGAAAGAGAAAAACAAATATTGTATATTAATGCATATATGTGGATCCTAGAAAAATGGTATAGATGAACTTGTTTGCAGGGAAGAAATAGAGACACAGATATAGAGAACACACGTATGGACACCAAGTGTGGGAAGCCATGGTGTGGTGTTGGTGGCATATGTTGGGAGATTGGGATTGACCTGTCTACATGTATATGCATAAAATACATAACTAATAATAGCCTGCTGTATAAAAATATAAATAAAATTAAATTTTAAAATTTAAGAAAATAAAATTTAAAAATAAAACAGAAAAAGTTCTTCCCTTCACACAGATGTATTTATATGAATGAATTATTTCCATGCTTATATCAATAAATACATAAAAGAGGAATAAAATCTAACTTGAACCAAAAAAGGAAAAAAAACCTGAACCCACCAGTTATACAAAGGAAAACCCTATCAGGGCACTTGTTCCAGCGGTAAACAATTCTGAAATTGGTCAGAGGTGGGGAATCATCTCCCATACAGCCAGCAGCCCGCCCCCCAAGCAAGGAGGGTCCTCATTGCAAAGCTGGGGGACCGTTCCAAGGCATCTGTGAGTAAACGTGAGCTGAGCCCCAGTCCTGCTTCAGCTGAACTCTTCCCACCCTTTCCAGGTAAAACACCTGAATATGTACAAGAACTTGCAAGCTTAGAGGAAGGGCTGTGGAGCCAAACCAGCGACAGCACACAGGCCGACTTGGTGCCTGCAGGCCAGTCAGGATGGTCCTGGCCCCAGATGCTCATCTGGAAGCTTTCCATTTCCCTGCCTGTGATACCGCTCCTGACACGGCCCCCACTGCTTTTTTACTTCCTCACCTCTGCCTGGGGAGAAATTCCAGCGGCAGGTATCGGTGACACATCCTCTTCTTTAGCAGGTGGCAGCCTGGCAACTCCTGCAGAAAGTCCAGCAGAGCCCCACTCACACTGGGCCACCCACAAAGCCACGGCTTCTCACTCCCTCCCACCAGCACAGCCCCGGCACTGCCTACGGGGCAGAGAATATGGCGTCAGTCACAGCTACAAGGGCTGTCGCTCACTGGAGAGCTGTTTATATTGCCCTCAACCCAGGCACACCTGTGGAGGGCTGGCAGGCAGTTTCAGGCTGCCAAAATCAGCCAATCCTCACCCCTCAGGGGCTCACAGTTGCAGAAAATGAAACTTGCTAAATGGGCCAGCCCCTAGGAACAGGTGTGGGCCCTTGAGAGTCAGGATAGACAAGGGGCTGCAGCTGCGGCTTGTTTTCTTATCATTTTATCTGGTCCATGAGTGGAAAACAACTTCAAAAGACCCTATCCTAATGAGAGGAACCCAGGAGTCAGGGAGAGGAGTGATGGTGGGTGGAGACAGAGGCCTGGTGCCCTGGCTGCAGTGGAAGTGTCTGGAAGACCAGGCAGAAAGAGCCTGCAGAGAGTGATAGCCATGGTCACAGACCTGTCAGAGCTGCTGTTTGTTAGTTCAAGTCCTGCTCTGAGGTATTCTGTGTCAGCTGTGAGCGACAGGTGAGCTGGGGGTTCTCTGCAAGGTGGGCTATGTGCACAGTTCCTGTGTGTCCAGCCCTGCTGGGGTACCTGCCCAGGGGAGCTCCGTATCCTGGGAAGGGCCTGAGTAGGAGAGCCCCATGGGCTGCTGGGTAGCTGCAGAGGTGAGCTCCATACACTGGGAGGGACTTGACCACGAGAGCCCCGTGGGCTGTGGGGTAGGGGTGCAACCCAGGTGAGCTCCATATCCTGGGATTGGCCTGACCACGAGAGCCCCATGGGCTGCTGGAGACCTGGTAAAGGATATCAGGACAGTCAGTGAAGCCACCGAGGATATACATCCAGTAGCTCCTATTTCCTACTCCCTGCTGGTCATTCTACCTTCCACCAGGCCATGGCATTCTGTATTAGACTTCAATGATGCCTTCTTCTGTATTCCATTCATCTCAGAGTCACAAGAATTTTTGGCTTGTGAGTGGCAGGACACAACATGCAACAAAAGCAATAATGCTGGGCCGTCCTGCCCCAATGGTTCAAAAATCCCCACACCATCATTGGGGAAATGTCCTCTAAAGACCTAAAAGTTCAACCTCTGTAAAAGGGAACCATCCTTCAATATGCAGATGACATTCTGATCGCCAGGCCTACTAAAGACGCCTCTGAACTACCTAGCCAAGAAAGGATAGAAGGTGTCCAAGAAAAACGCTCAAATATCCCAGGCTAAGGTGACATGCCTGGGCTTCATTCTCACAGATATTCGGAGAAACGCATCCCAGGATAGGGAAGAAGCCATTTGCAGCCTTACCTCTTCTAAAACTAGAAGATAGCTTAGGGGTTCCTGGGGAGGCCAAGGTTTTCTGCATCTGGATCCCTAACTACAGTGTAATAGCTGGGCCTCTACATGAAACACTGACACGAAAAGATGATGATACTTTTGAATAGAATCCAGAAGCAGCCTTTCAAGAATGGAAAGAGCAGTCAATACAGACCCTTGCCCAGGAACTCCCTAATTTAGCTAAACCCTTTGACCTTTACATACCCGGTCAAAGGTTAATCACCCTTGGAGCCTTAGTGCAAAAACTGGGACCACTTGAAATGGAGCAACACAAGAATGCCCTTCAGGTATGATAAACTATGGTCACCAAGGGCTTTGCCCACCGACTCATCAGGCCAGGATACTGGGGTATCTAAAAAGCTGGAAATCAGCAGCCCACAAGGCCAGCTCCCTCCTAAGGGAAAAGGACCCCACGTGGTGATCCTAACCACCCATCATGCCCTGAAGTTGCAGGGGTCGCTCTGTGGACACACTGACCTCGAGTGAGGAGGCCCTCCAACTCCAACCTCCAGAGAGATAAACGGGGGCAACGGGCCCCCAAGATATCTCGTGTGACCATCACTTGACCTGGAGTTTCTCTCAGAAAACGACAAGACTGTGCCCCGAAAGAGCAGACTACTGCTTGCAGGACTTACTGCACCCAGAGGGGAGCTAATAAGCTTGGCGGGGGAAACGTATATCACGCTTTCACCATAGGAAACCCTACAGACACCGCGGTGATGGTGGCCAATATGACCGGCTGGACTGCTGGCTACTTCTAAAGGCCATTGACTCAGTGGACGTCATGGTCCTGGATCACCACTGACCCTGGACTGTCTGGGAGTTGCGTGGGCAGGGCTCTGACACATGGTGCTGTTTGTACATTAATTCAGGGACCTAATTAAGAAAGCACAGACTACTGGTCAGAGCATCTAGTCTGGCAAAAACTGTCAGCCTAAGGTCGCCGAACATATGTGGGGTGGGGTGAAACCTGCCACCGCAGCATCTCTGCGCCTCTCTTTCCTGGACCCTTAAAGGTCATTAGAATCTGTACACTTCCAATGCTGGTGCTCAGGCGGACGAGAAGTGAGGCAGGAGGCCTTGGGACAATCAACCTCACCAGGAGGCTGGTGGGGAGACGTTTTGCCCCTCCCCCCATGTATCAGGGCTCCCACCACAGCATGAAGCAGTTACAAAAGAGGGGTCTGCACCCTCAACACCCCAAGAATAAGGAACGGAACAAAAAGCAGAGGAGGTGTTCGTCTCCGGCAACGTTCATTAAAAATTCCTGGGAGATAAAAAGAGAATCTGGGCAATAAAATAAAGTCTAACCTGTTTTTCCTTTGTGCTTTGTATACTTTCACGTGCTCCTAGGGTTCCGCATGCAGAGGTCCCACACCCGGCACTTCAGACCCGATTTCCTAGTGCAGAATGGCTGGGTCGACACCTCAGCTAGCGGGGTCCCATGCAGACTCCGCGGCATAGAGCCTGAGCTGCAGCCAACGCAGCCCTCGAGAGCTACATCCCCTCCCTCCCACTGAGGCTGCCGGGGACCCTACACAGCAGCCCAGCCCACAGCCCATGGGGGAGTGCACGCTCTCACCTCTCCATTCTGTTTTCAAAATAATGTTTCCTTTGCTTCTGAACCAAACTCAGTCTTGATCTGTTGGCTCCAATGACACTGGGCACGGGGACTCCTGTTGGGGTCCACTCTGGAGGATCAGTAACAGAAATTGAGAACATTGTAACTTCAATGAACAGATGTGTGAGCCAAACTGTAGTTAACATAGAGCAGTGTATAATGCTCGGGTAAAATAAGATGTTTCTAAGACTTACATTTGATATTTCCATCACTTTCCTATAAGCAAGTTCAGTGAAGACATCTGTCTTATTTGCCAGGTCAACATTAGAGAAATGAAGTGATTTATTTCCATGGATGTACATCGAATACTCTTGGCTGAAGCTTCAATCTTGTTTTCAATGCTTTTCCATTGAAAATGATACCTCTCTTTCAGCTCCCCCATTTCTGAGAAGTATAAAATCTTATAATTTATTATTACCAAAGGGGAAAGGTAGGAGAAGGGATAAATTAACAGTTTGGGATTAACACATACACACTGCTATGTATAAAAGAGATCATCAACAAGGAACTACTGTATAGCACAGGGAACTACACTGAATATTTTGCAATAACCTATAAGGGGAAATAATCTGAAAAAGAATAGATATTTTTATTGACATCATCTATCAATGACAGATAAAATGTAACCTAAGCAAGGCCGATGGTGAGCGCTTCTGACCCTGAAGATTTCAGTCATCTAAAGTTTGGGCTCTGCCTATTTCCCAAGGCCCTTAAAGGACATACGTGTAGCCGTAGCTTAAAAATTCCCCAGTTTGGGGTTCGGGGAGGCACTGATTTGGAAAAATCCCTGGTGTTCTCCTTACATGCACGGGACCCTTCCTACAGCTAAAACATGCCTGTCACACCTAGAGGATGGTACACCGTTTGATCGGAAAGAGTTTGGAAAAGGCACCTCATCTCCTCATTGCCTGGTGCTCGGGTTCACCCCTCCAGCATCTTTCCTAACAATCTCCTCACTTGGTGATATCAGCACCGTCAACATCCTGTTGCACACAGTTTGGAATTTGTCCAGAGGATGAAGCAGAAAGATGAGAAAAATTTAGAGACAAGTCTTAGGTGTTCGGACAGGCACATGCCACTCTAATTTCCAATCCAGAAGACAAATTCATCAAAGGCTAGAATTGCCCACGGAAACAGAATAGGGCTAGAGGAAATCCCGCTGTTTTGTGTCCAGTTTCCAAAAACACAAGTTGAAAAATGGAACTCAGGGGCACTAAAATTCATGAAACTGCAGAGTTGAAAATATCTATCGTCGAAAAATGTCTTGAGGTAAGTCACAGAAAAGGACTTGTAAGCAAGGGAGAGTGGCAGGAAACAGATTTGAAGAGGTAGAAAGGACTCCCCATTAAAGCACAAGAAAAGGGGCTGAACATCGCCAATGATGCGGTTGGCCAAAAAGGGTGTATGCATTTTTTCTGAATATATTCAAATAAAGGCCATACACACTTTTTATCCAACCAAACAGGTGGGCACTGGAAATCAATATCACAAAATGTATCACTTCACATCAGTCAGAAGGGCCATCCACATAAAGTGTAAACACCAGAAATGCAGGACAGGGCGAGGAGAAAAGGGAGCCCTGTGAGGCTGATAGTGGAAATGTAATTTGCCAACGGCCACTCTGGAGAAGTGTATTGTGTTTGCTAAAACATCTAAAAAATGAGCTACAGAGCATAGGGCACTTGCACTCATGGGCGTGTACCTTGGGAAAAACAAAAATCGACAGAAAACAGCCACACCAACGTTTACCACCTCTCTGTTAAAAAGGGCCTCAACTTGGATATAACCTAAATGTCCCTGGAAGGATAAAATGGATAAAAGAGATGGGGTACTTATGTAGAGTGGAATATTACTCATCCAGAAATCAATGAAATAAGGCCAGTTGTAACAACTCTGGAGGAGTTACATACGATCATTCTAAGTGACATATGTCAGAAAGAAAAAGACACATATCATAAGATGTCACTTAAAGGTGGAATCAAAAATGGCTACACATGAAATAAATTACAAAACAGAAACATAGTCAAATATGTAGAAAATAGACATAAGGCTGCTAAATGGGAAAGGTGGGGAATGGTGAGGTATTATCCAGGAGGTTGAAATTAGCAAAGATACCATTCCAAATACCAAATTGAATAACTGACAAGGCCTACACGGTACCTCAAAGAACTGCACTCAGCCCACTCAAGTCACTGGAAAATAATACATATGACTGGTAAGCATCTGAAAAAGAAGTTATTGTTGTCTCTCAGTACATGAATCAAGTGGATGTACAGCAGCAAAAAACAGAGCTTTGAAAATCAGCTGTAACCAATATAAAAATAAATTTAAAACTATTTATAAAAACAGTGAGACAGACAAAAATTCTTACAACTTTTGTTGAAGGGCTACGATGTAACATGGATTGAACACATGTAGACCCACAGCAGGATGATTATATAAGGCTGGAAGCTATGCACGCTAAGAGATGTTAGAGAGGCTGGGTGAGGAAATGCAGACCTTTTAAAGTAATACTGCCTGGTACCCATTCCATGTGTCCCAAATCTGCAGGTTCAAGGGAATCTTCTGACAGCGAAAACATGCCTGGGAAACCGAGATGAATGTACACCGTGTGCTCAGGAAAGGTGTCTAAAATGCACCTCATTTTTGATCTCTTGGTGCTGGGGTTCGCCATTCCAGCCACATTACTAACAATTTCCCCAGTTGGAGGATCAGCACCTTTAACCTCCTGTTTTACACAGTTTGCAATTTGTGCAGAGGATAAATGGGAAGAGGGGGAACCAATGAGAGATTAGCTGTAGGACTTTTGACAGGCACATGTCACTCTAATTTCCCATTAGGAAGAAGAATTAACCAAAGGCTCAGCCTGCCTCCCCAGAACCAGAATAGGGCCAGAAGTAATCCAATGGTTTGGCGGCCAGCTCACAAAAAAAGCGAGTTGCAAAATGGAGCTCAGGAGCAGACAATTCAAAGACCTGCAAAGATATAAATGATAACCAACGTCCAAAAATATATTCAGGTAAGGTAACGAAGAGGATCTGAATGAGAGGAAGAATTGCAGGAAACAGATTTCAAAAGGTAGATTGTACTCACATTTAAAGCATATGAAAAGCAGCAGAATTTCTAAAATGAGGCGGTTGGGCAAAAGGGTGTATGCATTTTTTTCGTGAATATCTTCAGGAAAAAAACACATGCAGAGTTTTTGTCCAACCAAGCAAGAGGGAAATGCAAATCCGCACAACAAAGAAGTCTCAATTTCCACTGCTCAGAAAGGCCATCCAAAAAATGTGTACAAACCAGAAATGCAGGAGAGGCCATGGAAAACAGGGAGCCTAGTCACGCTGATGGGTGGGGTATAAATATCCAAGAGCCACTCTGAAGAAGTGTATGCTGTTTTTAAAACATCTAAAATACAAAGCCCCGGAGCAAGGGGACTTCAACTCATGGACATATAACTTGGGAAGACTAAATGTCAATAAGACACAGGCACCCCAAAGTTTAGGGCTGCTCTGCATACAAGAACCTCAACTTTGGTACACCTAAAATATCCCAGGAAAAAGAGAAATGCATAAAGAACTTGTGGTAATTTTGTACAACGGAATATCACTCAGACGTGAAATCAATGTATACAAGGCCAGTAGCAGCATAAAGAGTGGATTTAGGTATGATGATTTTAAGGGAAATTAGTCACACAGAAAAAGAATCTTATCATAAGATATCACTTATAGAAGGAATGTCAATATCACAACACATGAACTGAATTAGGAAAGAGAACAGAGTCTCACATTTAGCAAAAATCTCTTATGCCTGCTTCAGGGGAAAGGAGAGGTGGGGTGATGCATAAAACCAGAGTTTGATACTAGCACAGGTACCATTCCATAAACCAAATACAGAATAGACAAGACCTACACCTTCCTCAGTGAACGGGACTCAACACCCCTATGCCCCACAGAGGAATATATCTGACTACTAAGAATCTTAAAACCTATGTATTGATATGTCTCCGTAAGGGAATCAATTGTGTCTAGACTGGCATAAACACGTCAGTGAAAATCAGCTCAACCCCATTATAAAAATGAATTTCAAAAAAACCCCAAAAAACAGCGAAATTCTTACACAATTCCTTCAGGGTTTCTGATGAAACCTGGAATGACCCTATCTGCAAAGACAGCTGGATGAGACATAAGGCTGGACACTTGGGACTGAGAGTACTGGTGAGATTGGGAGAGAAAATGCAGACCTTTTAAAGTAGTAAGGCATGCCACCATTCCATGTGTCCCAAATCTCCAGGTAGAAGGGTATATCACTACAATTATAACATGTATGGGAAACCTAGAAAATGGACACCCTGTGATGGCGAAAGGTTTCTAAAACTCTCCTAATTTTTCCTCTCCTTGTGCTCCACTTTGGCATTCCAACTGCTTTACTATCAATCTCCCAACTTAGGAGAGTCAGCCCCTATAACCTCCTGGTTCGCACAGTTTGCTAATTGTGCAGAGGATGAAAGGGAAGAGGGAGAACCAATCAGAGAGTAGATGTAGGCATTTGGAAGGTCACATGTCACTCTAAGTTCCCGGCAGGAAGAAGAATTAACCAAAGCCTCAACCACCCACAGGGAACCAATATAGCGACCCCTGGAACCAGTATAGGTCCTGAAGCAAAATTGTGGATTTGCGGCCAGCTCACAAAGATGGGATTTGAAAATTGGAGCTCAGGGGCACAGCAATTCACAAACCTGCAGACTTATAAAGGACTACTCTCTTCCAAAAATCTGTTGAGGGAAGGCAATGAAGCGGACTTGAAAATGAGGCAGAATTGCACAAAACATATTTCAAGAGGTAAATTGGAATCGCCTTTAAAGCACAGGAAAAACATCCCAACTTGGACAGAGATGCACTTGGCCAAAAAGGGCGTATGCCTTTTCCCCTGAATATATTCAGAAGAAATCGCATACGCCCTTTTTGGCCAATCAAGCAAGCGCGCAATACAAATCCACACTACAAAGAATTGTCACTTACCACCGGTCAAAAGGGACATCCGAATATCTGTAAAAACCAGAAAGGCAAGAGAGAGATGGCAAGGGCATGAAGCAATGTGATCCCAGTGGTCATGGAGGATTGTGATGACAAGCGCATGGAGAATTGTGATGACAAGATTATGTACCATTTTGTTGACAAAGGCAAGGACCATTATGATGACAAGGTTCATGGAGCACTGTGATGACAAGCATCACGGAGAATTGTGATTACAGGGGTCCTGGAGCATTGGGATGACAAGCGCATGGATCATTGTGATGACAATGGTCATGGAGCATTTTAATGACAAGAGTCCCGGATCATTGTGTTGTCAGGGTTCATGGAGCGTTGTGATGACAGTGGTCATGGAGCATTGTGATGACAAGGTACTGGAGCACTGTGATGAGAAGACCATGGAGCTTTGTGATGACAAGTCTCATGGAGCATTCTGATGAAAAGTGCCATGGAGCATTGTGATTACAGGGGTCTTGGAGCATTATGATGACAAGGGCATGGAGCATTGGGATGAGAAGGCCATGGAGCGTTCTGATGACATGCATCATGGAGCTTTGTGATGACAAGGGCATGGAGCATTGTGATTACAGTTGTCTTGGAGCACTGTGATGAAAAGGGCATGGATCATTTTTATGAAAAAGGCATGGAGCCTTGTCATGACAGGGTTCAAGGAGCAAACTGACAACAAGTGTCAGGGAGCATTGTGATGACAAAGGTATTGAGTATTGTGATGACAAAGGTCATGGAGCATTGTGATGAGAAGACCATGGATAATTGTGATGACGAGCGTCATGGGGCGTTGTGATGATAAGTGTTA
This sequence comes from Hyperoodon ampullatus, assembly GCF_949752795.1. Lineage (NCBI taxonomy): Eukaryota > Metazoa > Chordata > Mammalia > Artiodactyla > Ziphiidae > Hyperoodon > Hyperoodon ampullatus. The sequence continues at coordinate 31,299 of NW_027640938.1, read as the reverse complement.
TGGAACATATTGATCACAAGGATTTGGAGCATTGTGATGACAGAGGTCATGGAGCATTTTGGTTTCATTGTGATGACAATAGCCTGAAGCATTATGATGATGGGCATGGTGCATTGTGATGACAGGGTTCATGGAGCATTGAGATGAAAAGGGGCATGGAGCATTGCGATTACAGGAGTCTTGGAGCATTGTGATGACAAAGGCATGGAACATCGTGAATGAGAAGGCCATGGAGCATTCTGTTGACATGCGTCATGGAGCTTTGTGATGACAAGGGCATGGAGCATTGTGATTACAGGGGTCTTGGAGCATTGTGATGACAAGGGTCATGGAGCCTTGTGATGACAAGGCTGTGGAACATTGTGATGGCAGGGGTCATGGAGCATTGTTATGACAGGGCTAATGGAGCATTGTGATGACAAGGGCATGGAGCATTGGTCTGAAAAGTTTCATGGATTATTGTGATGAGAGTGGGCAAGGAGCATTGTGATGACAAGGGCATGGAACACTGTGATACATGGGTCATGTAGGATTGTAATGAGAAGCGCATGGAGCATTGTGATAAGAATGGCATCGAGCATTGTGATGAAAAGCATCATGGAGCCTGTGATGACAAGGGCATGGAACAATGTGATGAGAGGGTTCATGGAGCATTGTGATGACAATGGCATGCAGCATTGTGATGACAAGGGTCATTGAGCTTTGTGATGACAAAGGTCATGGAGCATTTTGATGACAAGGGTGTGGTGCATTCTGTTGTGAAGGGCAGGGAGCATTGTGATGACAGGGGTTATGGAACATTGTGATGTCAGGGGAATGAAGCATTGTGATGATAAAGGCATGTAGCATTGTTGTGACAAGGGTCATGGAATATTGTGATGACAGGGGTGAGGGAGTATTGTGTTGACTAGTGATGGAACATTGTGATATCAGTGGTGAGAGAGCATTTTGATGAGAAGTGCATGGAGCAGTGTGATGACAAGGTTTATGGAGCATTGTGATGACAAAGATGTGGAGCATTGTGATGACAAGCGCATGGCACATTGTGATGCCATGGGTCATGGAGTATTGTGCTAACAAAGGCATTGAGCATTGGGATGACAAGGGTCACCGAGCATTGTGATGAAATGTTCATGGAGCGCTGTGGTGACAAAGGTCACAGAGCCTTGTGATGATGAAGGCATGAACCATTGTGATGACAAAGGTCATGAAGCATTGTGATGACTGGAGTCAGGGAGCATTGTGATGACAGGGGTCATAGAGCATTGTGATGAAAGGGCATGGAGCATTGTGATGACAGGGGCATGTTGAATTGGTTTGACAAGTTTCAGGGATTATTGTGATGACAGTGGGCATGGCGCATTGTGATGACAAGGGCATGGAGCATTGTGATGAGAAGGTCATGGAGTATTGTGAAGAAGGGTGTCAGGGAGCATTGTGATGACATATGTCATGGTCCATTGCGATGACAATGGAATGGAGCATTGTGATGCCAAGTGTCATGGAGGATTGTGATGACAAAGGTAATGGAGCATTTTGATGACAAGCGCTTGGAGCATTGTGATGACAAGGGTCATGGAGCATTGTGATAACAAGGGCCATTGAGAATTTTGATGACATGTTCATGAAGCATTGTGATTACAATCACATGGAGCTTGCTGTGACAGGGATCATGGAGCATTGCGATGACAAGTGCATAGAGAATTGTGATGACAAAGCATGTAACACTGTGATGAAAAGCATCATGGAGCACAGTGATGCCAAGAACGTGGAGAATTGTGATGACAGGGGACATGGAGCATTTTAGTGACCAGGGCATGGAGTATTGTGATGGCAAGACCGTGGAGCATTGTGATGAGAAGACCATGGATAATTGTGATGATGAGCGTCATGGAGCACTGTAATGACAAGGGGTATGGAGCATTGTGATAACAGGGGTCATGGAGCATTGTGATGACAAGTTTCATGGAGCATTCTGATGACAAGCTTGTGGAGTATTTTGATGACAATGACATGGAGCATTTTGATGAAAATGGCATGGGGCATTGTGATGAAAAAGACATGGAGCCTTTTCATGACAGTTTTCAGGGAGCATTCTGACGACAAGTGTCAGGGACCATTGTGATGACAAAGGTCATGGAGAATTGTGACGACAAGGGCATGGAGTATTGTGATGACAAGCACATGGAGCTTGCTATGACGGGGTCATGGAGCATTGCGATGACAAGTGCATAGAGAATTGTGATGACAAAGCATGTAACACTGTGATGAGAAGTGTCATGGAGCATAGTGATGCCAAGATCGTGGACAATTGTGATGACAGGGGAAATGGAGCATTATGATGACCAGGGCATGGAGCATTGCAATGGCAAGATCGTGGAGCATTGTGATGAGAAGACCATGGATAATTGTGATGACGAGGGTCATGGAGCACTGTAATGACAAGGGGTATAGAGCATTGTGATGACAGTGGTCATGGAGCATTGTGATGACCGGGGACATGGAGCATTGTGATGCCCAAGGCATGGAGCACTGTGATGGCAAGACCGTGGAGCATTGTGATGAGAAGACCATGGATAATTGTGATGAGGAGCATCATGGAACACTGTAATGACAAGGGGCATGGAGCATTGTGATGACAGGTGTCATGGAGCATTGTGATGACAGGGGTCATGGATCATTGAGATGACAAGGGTCACGGAGAATTCTGATGACAAGCTTGTGGAGTATTGTGATGACAATGGCATGAAGCATTGTGATGAAAAGGGCATGGATCATTGTGATGAAAAAGGCATGGAGACTTGTCATGACAGGGTTCAATGAGCATACTGATGACAAGTGTCAGGGAGCATTGTGATGACAAGTGTATTGAGAATTGTGATGACAAAGGTCATGGAGCATTGTGATGAGAATTCCATGGATAATTGTGATGACCAGCGTCATGGGGCGTTGTGATGACAAGTGTTATGGAACATTGTGATCACAAGGGTTTGGAGCATTGTGATGAGAGAGGTCATGGAGAATTTTGATTTCATTGTGATGACAATAGCATGAAGCATTATGATGATGGGCATGGTGCATTGTGATGACAGGGTTCATGGAGCATTGAGATGCAAAGAGGCATGGATCATTGTAATAACAAGGGTCTTGGAGCATTGTGATGACAAGGGCATGGAGTATTGTGATGAGAAGGCCATGGAGCATTCTGATGACATGCGTCAGGGAGCTTTGTGATGACATGGGCATGGAGCATTGTGATTACAGGGGTCTTGGAGCATTGTGATGACAAGGGTCATGGAGTCTTGTGATGACAAGGCCGTAGAACATTGTGATGGCAGGGGTCATGGAGCATTGTTATGACAGGAGTAATGGAGCATTGTGATGACAAGGGCATGGAGCATTGGTCTGAAAAGTTTCATGGATTATTGTGATGAGAGTGAGCATGGAGCATTGTGATGACAAGGGCACGGAACACAGTGATACATGTGTCATGGAGGATTGCAATGACAAGGGCATGGAGCATTGTGATGACAAGCGTCATGGAGCTTTGTGATGACAACGGCATGGAGCAATGTGATGAGAGGTTTCATGGAGCTTTGTGATGACAATGGCATGGAGCATTGTGATTCCAAGGGTCATGGAGCTTTGTGATGACATAGGCCATGGAGCATTTTGATGACAAGGGTGTGGTGCATTGTGATGAGAAGGGCAGGGAGCATTGTGATGACAGGGTCATGGAGCAATTGGATGAAAAGGGTCATGGAACATTTTGATGACAGTGTTTATGGAACATTGTGATGTTATGGGTCATGGAACATTGTGATGAAAAGGGTCATGGAGCATTGTGATGACAGGGGTTATGGAACATTGTGATGTCAGGGGTCATGGAGCATTGTGATGATAAGAGCATGTATCATTGTTGTGACAAGGGTCATGGAACATTGGGATGACAGGGTGGAGGGAGTATTGTGTTGACTAGTGATGGAACATTGTGATATCAGTGGTGAGAGAGCATTTTGATGAGAGGTGCATGGAGCATTGTGATGACAAGGCTGTGGAGCATTGTGATGAGAAACGCAGGGCTCATTGTGATGACATGGGTCATGGAACATTGTGCTGACAAACGCATGGAGCATTGTGATGACAAGGTTTATGGAGCATTGTGATGACAACGATGTGGAGCATTGTGATGACAAGCGCATGGCACATTTGATGCCATGTGTCATGGAGTAATGTGCTGACAAAGGCATGGAGCATTGTGATGACAAGGGTCACCGAGCATTGTGATGAAATGTTCATGGAGTGTTGTGGTCACAAAGGTCACAGAGCCTTGTGATGACGAGGGCATGGACCATTGTGATGACAAAGGTCATGAAGCATTGTGATGACTGGAGTCACGGAGCATTGTGATGACAGGGGTCATAGAGCATTGTGATGAAAGGGCATGGAGCATTGTGATGACAGGGTCATGGAGAATTTTTCTGACAAGTTTCATGGATTATTGTGATGACAGTGGGCATGGCGCATTGTGATGACAAGGGCATGGAGCATTGTGATGAGAAGGTCATGGAGTATTGTGAAGAAGGGTGTCAGGGAGCATTGTGAAAACATATGTCATGGTCTATTGCAATGACAATGGAATGTAGCATTGTGATGCCAAGTGTCATGGAGGATTGTGATGACAAAGGTAATGGAGCATTTTGATGACAAGGGCTTGGAGCATTGTGATGACAAGGGTCATGGAGCATTGTGATAACAAGGGCCATTGAGAATTTTGATGACATGTTCATGAAGCATTGTGATGACAATCACATGGAGCTTGCTGTGACAGGGATCATGGAGCATTGCGATGACAAGTGCATAGAGAATTGTGATGACAAAACATGTAACACTGTGATGAGAAGTATTATGGAGCATAGTAATGCCAAGAACGTGGAGAATTGTGATGACAGGGGACATGGAGCATTGTGATGACCGGGGCATGGAGCATTTTGCTGACAAGAGTGTGGTGCATTGTGATGAGAAGAGCATGGATAATTGTGATGACGAGCGTCATGGAGCACTGTAATGACAAGGGGTATAGAGCATTGTGATGACAGTGGTCATGGAGCATTGTGATGACCGGGGACATGGAGCATTGTGATGACTGGGGACATGGAGCATTGTGATGACCAGGGCATGGAGCCTTGTGATGGCAATGTCGTGGAGCACTGTGATGAGAAGATCATGGATAATTGTGATGACGAGTGTCATGGAGCACTGTAATGACAAGGGGTATAGAGCATTGTGATGACAGTGGTCATGGAGCATTGTGATGACCGGGGACATGGAGCATTGTGATGCCCAAGGCATGGAGCACTGTGATGGCAAGACCGTGGAGCATTGTGATGAGAAGACCATGGATAATTGTGATGAGGAGCGTCATGGAGCACTGTAATGACAAGTGGTATGGAGCCTTGTGATGACAGGGGTCATGGAGCATTGTTATGACAGTGGTCATGGAACATTGTGATGACAAGGGTCATGGAGCATTTTGATGACAAGGTCGTGGAGCACTGTGATGAGAAGACCATGGACAATTGTGATTACGACTGTCATGGAGCACTGTAATGACAAGCGCTATGGAGCATTGTGATGACAGGGGTCATGGAGCATTGTGATGACTGGGGACATGGAGCATTGTGATGACCAGGGCATGGAGCATTGTGATGGCAAGACCGTGGAGCACTGTGATGAGAAGACCATGGATAATTGTGATGACGAACATCATGGAGCACTGTAATGACAAGGGGCATGGAGCATTGTGATGACAGGTGTCATGGAGCATTGTGATGACAGGGGCCATGGATCACTGAGATGAAAAGTGTCACGGAGCATTCTGATGACAAGCTTCTGGAGTATTGTGATGACAATGGCATGGAGCATTGTGATGAAAAGGGCATGGATCATTGTGATGAAAAAGGCATGGAGACTTGTCATGACAAGGTTCAATGAGCATACTGATGACAAGTATCAGGGAGCATTGTGATGACAAGTGTATTGAGAATTGTGATGACAAAGGTCATGGAGCATTGTGATGAGAATTCCATGGAGAATTGTGATGACCAGCGTCATGGGGCGTTGTGATGACAAGTGTTATGGAACATTGTGATCACAAGGGTTTGGAGCATTGTGATGAGAGAGGTCATGGAGAATTTTGATTTCATTGTGATGACAATAGCATGAAGCATTATGATAATGGGCATGGTGCATTGTGATGACAGGGTTCATGGAGTATTGAGATGCAAAGAGGCATGGATCATTGTAATAACAAGGGTCTTGGAGCATTGTGATGACAAGGGCATGGAGTATTGTGATGAGAAGGCCATGGAGCATTCTGATGACATGCGTCAGGGAGCTTTGTGATGACATGGGCATGGAGCATTGTGATTACAGGGGTCTTGGAGCATTGTGATGACAAGGGCCATGGAGTCTTGTGATGACAAGCCGTAGAACATTGTGATGGCATGGGTCATGGAGCATTGTTATGACAGGTGTAATGGAGCATTGTGATGACAAGGGCATGGAGCATTGGTCTGAAAAGTTTCATGGATTATTGTGATGAGAGTGAGCATGGAGCATTGTTGTGAGAAGGGCACGGAACACAGTGATACATGTGTCATGGAGGATTGCAATGACAAGGGCATGGAGCATTGTGATGACAAGCGTCATGGAGCTTTGTGATGACAACGGCATGGAGCAATGTGATGAGAGGTTTAATGGAGCTTTGTGATGACAATGGCATGAAGCATTGTGATTCCAAGGGTCATGGAGCTTTGTGATGACATAGGCCATGGAGCATTTTGATGACAAAAGTGTGGTGCATTGTGATGAGAAGGGCAGGGAGCATTGTGATGACAGGGTCATGGAGCAATTGGATGAAAAGGGTCATGGAACATTTTGATGACAGTGTTTATGGAACATTGTGATGTTAGGGGTCATGGAGCATTGTGATGACAAGGCTGTGGAGCATTGTGATGAGAAACGCAGGGCACATTGTGATGACATGGGTCATGGATCATTGTGCTGACAAACGCATGGAGCATTGTGTTGACAAGGTTTGTGGAGCATTGTGATGACAACGATGTGGAGCATTGTGATGACAAGCGCATGGAATATTTGATGCCATGTGTCATGGAGTAATGTGCTGACAAAGGCATGGAGCATTGTGATGACAAGGGTCACCGAGCATTGTGATGAAATGTTCATGGAGTGTTGTGGTCACAAAGGTTACAGATCCTTGTGATGACGAGGGCATGGACCATTGTGATGACAAAGGTCATGAAGCATTGTGATGACTGGAGTCACGGAGCATTGTGATGACAGGGGTCATAGAGCATTGTGATGAAAGGGCATGGAGCCTTGTGATGACAGGGTCATGGAGCATTTTTCTGACAAGTTTAATGGATTATTGTGATGACAGTGGTCATGGCGCATTGTGATGGCAAGGGCATGGAGCACTGTGATGAGAAGGTCATGGAGTATTGTGAAGAAGGGTGTCAGGGAGCATTGTGATGACATATGTCATGGTCTATTGCAATGACAATGGAATGTAGCATTGTGATGCCAAGTGTCATGGAGGATTGTGATGACAAAGGTAATGGAGCATTTTGATGACAAGGGCTTGGAGCATTGTGATGACAAGGGTCATGGCGCATTGTGATAACAAGGGCCATTGAGAATTTTGATGACATGTTCATGAAGCATTGTGATGACAATCACATGGAGCTTGCTATGACAGGGGTCATGGAGCATTATGATGACAAGTGCATAGAGAATTGTGATGACAAAACATGTAACACTGTGATGAGAAGTATCATGGAGCATAGTGATGCCAAGAACGTGGAGAATTGTGATGACACGGGACATGGAGCATTGTGATGACCAGGTCATGGAGCATTGTGATGGCAAGACCGTGGAGCATTGTGATGAGAAGACCATGGATAATTGTGATGACGAGCGTCATGGAGCACTGTAATGACAAGGGGTATGGAGCATTGTGATGACAGGGGTCATGGAGCATTGTTATGACAGTGGTCATGGAGCATTGTGATGACAAGGGTCATGGAGCATTTTGATGACAAGGTCGTGGAGCATTGTGATGAGAAGACCATGGACAATTGTGATTACGACTGTCATGGAGCACTGTAATGACAAGCGCTATGGAGCATTGTGATGACAGGGGTCATGGAGCATTGTGATGACTGGGGACATGGAGCATTGTGATGATCAGGGCATGGAGCATTGTGATGGCAAGACCGTGGAGCACTGTGATGAGAAGACCATGGATAATTGTGATGACGAACATCATGGAGCACTGTAATGACAAGGGGCATGGAGCATTGTGATGACAGGTGTCATGGAGCATTGTGATGACAGGGGCCATGGATCACTGAGATGAAAAGTGTCACGGAGCATTCTGATGACAAGCTTCTGGAGTATTGTGATGACAATGGCATGGAGCATTGTGATGAAAAGGGCATGGATCATTGTGATGAAAAAGGCATGGAGACTTGTCATGACAGGGTTCAATGAGCATACTGATGACAAGTATCAGGGAGCATTGTGATGACAAGTGTATTGAGAATTGTGATGACAAAGGTCATGGAGCATTGTGATGAGAATTCCATGGAGAATTGTGATGACCAGCGTCATGGGGCGTTGTGATGACAAGTGTTATGGAACATTGTGATCACAAGGGTTTGGAGCATTGTGATGAGAGAGGTCATGGAGAATTTTGATTTCATTGTGATGACAATAGCATGAAGCATTATGATGATGGGCATGGTGCATTGTGATGACAGGGTTCATGGAGCATTGAGATGCAAAGAGGCATGGATCATTGTAATAACAAGGGTCTTGGAGCATTGTGATGACAAGGGCATGGAGTATTGTGATGAGAAGGCCATGGAGCATTCTGATGACATGCGTCAGGGAGCTTTGTGATGACATGGGCATGGAGCATTGTGATTACAGGGGTCTTGGAGCATTGTGATGACAAGGGCCATGGAGTCTTGTGATGACAAGCCGTAGAACATTGTGATGGCATGGGTCATGGAGCATTGTTATGACAGGTGTAAAGGAGCATTGTGATGACAAGGGCATGGAGCATTGGTCTGAAAAGTTTCATGGATTATTGTGATGAGAGTGAGCATGGAGCATTGTGGTGAGAAGGGCACGGAACACAGTGATACATGTGTCATGGAGGATTGCAATGACAAGGGCATGGAGCATTGTGATGACAAGCGTCATGGAGCTTTGTGATGACAACGGCATGGAGCAATGTGATGAGAGGTTTAATGGAGCTTTGTGATGACAATGGCATGGAGCATTGTGATTCCAAGGGTCATGGAGCTTTGTGATGACATAGGCCATGGAGCATTTTGATGACAAGAGTGTGGTGCATTGTGATGAGAAGGGCAGGGAGCATTGTGATGACAGGGTCATGGAGCAATTGGATGAAAAGGGTCATGGAACATTTTGATGACAGTGTTTATGGAACATTGTGATGTTAGGGGTCATGGAGCATTGTGATGACAAGGCTGTGGAGCATTGTGATGAGAAACGCAGGGCACATTGTGATGACATGGGTCATGGATCATTGTGCTGACAAACGCATGGAGCATTGTGATGACAAGGTTTGTGGAGCATTGTGATGACAACGATGTGGAGCATTGTGATGACAAGCGCATGGAATATTTGATGCCATGTGTCATGGAGTAATGTGCTGACAAAGGCATGGAGCATTGTGATGACAAGGGTCACCGAGCATTGTGATGAAATGTTCATGGAGTGTTGTGGTCACAAAGGTTACAGATCCTTGTGATGACGAGGGCATGGACCATTGTGATGACAAAGGTCATGAAGCATTGTGATGACTGGAGTCACGGAGCATTGTGATGACAGGGGTCATAGAGCATTGTGATGAAAGGGCATGGAGCCTTGTGATGACAGGGTCATGGAGCATTTTTCTGACAAGTTTAATGGATTATTGTGATGACAGTGGTCATGGCGCATTGTGATGGCAAGGGCATGGAGCACTGTGATGAGAAGGTCATGGAGTATTGTGAAGAAGGGTGTCAGGGAGCATTGTGATGACATATGTCATGGTCTATTGCAATGACAATGGAATGTAGCATTGTGATGCCAAGTGTCATGGAGGATTGTGATGACAAAGGTAATGGAGCATTTTGATGACAAGGGCTTGGAGCATTGTGATGACAAGGGTCATGGCGCATTGTGATAACAAGGGCCATTGAGAATTTTGATGACATGTTCATGAAGCATTGTGATGACAATCACATGGAGCTTGCTATGACAGGGGTCATGGAGCATTATGATGACAAGTGCATAGAGAATTGTGATGACAAAACATGTAACACTGTGATGAGAAGTATCATGGAGCATAGTGATGCCAAGAACGTGGAGAATTGTGATGACACGGGACATGGAGCATTGTGATGACCAGGTCATGGAGCATTGTGATGGCAAGACCGTGGAGCATTGTGATGAGAAGACCATGGATAATTGTGATGACGAGCGTCATGGAGCACTGTAATGACAAGGGGTATGGAGCATTGTGATGACAGGGGTCATGGAGCATTGTGATGACTGGGGACATGGAGCATCGTGATGACCAAGGCATGGAGCATTGTGATGGCAAGACCGTGGGGCATTGTGATGAGAAGACCATGGATAATTGTGATGACGAGCGTCATGGAACACTGTAATGACAAGGGGTATGGAGCATTGTGATGACAGGGGTCATGGAGCATTCTGAAGACAATGATCATGGAGCATTCTGATGACAAGCTTGTGGAGTATTGTGATGACAATGACGTGGAGCGTTGTGATGAAAAGGGCATGGAGCATTCTGATGAAAGAGGCATGGAGCCTTTTCATGACAGTGTTCAAGGAGTATTCTGACGATAAGTGTCAGGGAACATTGTGATGACAAGTGTATTGAGAATTGTGATGACAAAGGTCATGGAGCATTGTGACGACAAGTGCATGGAGTATTGTCATGACAGTCATCATGGAGTGTTGTGATGACAAGTGTTATGGAACATTGTGATCACAAGGGGTTGGAGCATTGTGATGACAGAGGTCATGGACCATTTTGATTTCAAGGAGCATGGAGCATTGTGATGACAAGGGCATGGAGCAATGTGATCCCAAGGTTCATGGAGGATTGTGATGAAAATGGTAAAGGAGTATTGTGATGACAAGCTCATGGAGCATTGTGATGACAAGGTCATGTAGGATTTTGATGACACAGGCATGGCGAATTGTGATGATAAGGGTCATGGAGCACTGTGATGATAAGCGTCACGGAGCATTGTGATTACAGGGGTCATGGAGCATTGGAATGACAAGGGCATGGATCATTGTGATGACAATTGTCATGGAGCATTGGGCTGAAAATGTTCATGGAGCATTGTGATGACAAGGGAATGGAGCATTGTGATGACAAGAGTCCCGGATCATTGTGTTGTCAGGGGTCATGGAGTGTTGTGATGACAGTGGTCATGGAGGACTGTGATGATATGGGTCATGGAGCATTGTGATGAGAAGGTCATGAAGCATTGGGCTGAAAATGTTCATGGAGTATTGTGATGACAGGGGTCATGGAGCATTGTAATGAGAAGGGAATTGAGCACTGTGATGACAAGGTCCTGGAGCATTGTGATGGGAAGTCCATGGAGCCTTGTGATGACAATTCTCATGGAACATTCTGATGAAAAGGGGCATGGAGCATTGTGATTACAGGGGTCTTGGAGCATTGTGATGACAAGGGCATGGAGCATTGTGATGAGAAAGCCATGGAGCATTCTGATGACATGTGTCATGGAGCTTTGTGCTGACAAGGGCATGGAGCATTGTGATGAAAATGGCATGGATCATTGTTATGAAAAAGGCATGGAGCCTTGTCATGACAGTGTTCTAGGAGCATACTGACGACAAGTGTCACGGAGCATTGTGATGACAAGTGTATTGAGCATTGTGATGACAAAGTTCATGGAGCATTGTGATGAGAAGACCATGGATAATTGTGATGATGAGCGTCATGGGGTGTTGTGATGATAAGTTTTAGGGAACATGGTGATCACAAGGGTTTGGAGCATTGTGATGAGAGAGGTCATGGAGCATTTTGATTTCATTGTGATGACAATAGCCTGAAGCATTATGGTGATGGGCATGGTGCATTGTGATGACAGCGTTCATGGAGCATTGAGATGAAAAGGGGCATGGAGCATTGTGATTACAGGGGTCTTGGAGCATTGTGATGACAAGGGCAAGGAGCATTGTGATGAGAAGGCCATGGAGCATTCTGATGACATGTGTCATTGAGCTTTGTGATGACAAGGGCATGGAGCATTGTGATTACAGGGGTCTTGGAGCATTGTGATGACAAGGGTCATGGAGCCTTGTGATGACAATGGTGTGGAACATTGTGATGGCAGGTGTCATGGAGCATTGTTATGACAGGGGTAATGGAGCATTGTGATGAGAAGGGCATGGAGCATTGGTCTGAAAAGTTTCATGGATTATTGTGATGAGAGTGGGCATGGAGCATTGTGATGACAAGGTCACGGAACACTGTGATCCATGGGCCATGGAGGATTGTAATGACAAGGGCATGGAGCATTGTGATGAGAAGGGCATCGAACTTTGTTTTGACAAGCGTCATGGAGCTTTGTTATGACAAGGGCATGGAACAATGTGATGAGAGGGTTCATGGAACATTGTGATTCCAAGGGTTATGGAGCTTTGTGATGACAAAAGTCATGGAGCATTTTGATGTCAAGGGCGTGGTGCATTGTGATGAGAAGGGCAGGGAGCATTTTGATGACAGGGTCATGTAGCAATTTGATGAAAAGTGTAATGGAACATTTTGATGACAGGGGTTATAGAACATTGTGATGTCAGGGGTCATGGAGCTTTGGGATGAAAAGGGTCATGGAGCATTTTGATGACAGGGGTTATGGAACATTGTGATGTCAGGGGTCATGGAACATTGTGATGATAAGGGGATGTAGCGTTGTGATGACAGGGGTCATGGAACATTGTGATTACAGGGGTGAGGGAGTATTGTGATGACTAGTGATGGAACATTGTGATATCTCTGTTGAGAGAGCATTTTGATGAGAAGTGCATGGAGCATTGTGATTACAAGGTTTATGGAGCATTACGATGACAAGGTTGTGGACCGTTGTGATGAAAATCACGTGGCACATTGTGATGACAAGGGTCATGGAGCATTGTTCTGACAAAGGCATGGAGCATTGTGATGAAAAGTTCATGGAGTATTGTGGTTACAAAGGTCACAGAGCTTTGTGATGATGTGGGCATGGACCACTGTGATGACAAATGTTATGAAGCATTGTGATGACTGGAGTCACAGAGCATTGTGATGACAGGTGTCATGGAGCATTGTGATGACAAGGGCATGGAGCATTGTGATGACAGGAGCATGGAGCATTGGTCTGAAAAGTTTAATAGATTATTGTGATGACAGTGGGCATGGGGCATTGTGATGACAAGGGCATGGGGCATTGTGATGAGAAGGTCATGGAGTATTGTGAAGACAGGTGTCAGGGAGCATTGTGATGACATATGTCATGGTCCCTTGCGATGACAATGGCATGGAGCATTGTGATGCCAAATGTAATGGAGGATTGTGATGACAAATATAATGGAGCATTGTGATGACTAGGGCTTGGAGCATTATGATGAAAAGGGCCATTGAAAATTTTCATGACAAGGTCGTGAAGCATTGTGATGACAAGGTGCTGGAGCATTGTGATGAGAAAACCATGGAGCCTTGTGAGACAAGTCTCATGGAGCATACTGATGAAAAGGGGCATGGGGCCTCCCTGGTGGCGCAGTGGTTGAGAGTCCGCCTGCCGATGCAGGGGATACGGGTTCGTGCCCCGGTCTGGGAGGATCCCATATGCCGCGGAGCGGCTGGGCCCGTGAGCCATGGCTGCTGAGCCTGCGCATCCGGAGCCTGTGCTCCGCAACGGGAGAGGCCACAACAGTGAGAGGCCCGCATACCACAAAAAAAAAAAAAAAAAAAAAAAAAAAAAAAAAAGAAAAGGGGCATGGAGCATTGTGATTAGAGTGTCTTGGAAAATTGTGATGACAAGGGCATGGAGCATTGTGATGAGAAGGCCAAGGAGCAGTCTGATGACATGCGTCATTGAGCTTTGTGATGACAAGGGCATGGAGCATTGTAATTACAGGTGTCTTGGAGCATTGTGATGAAAAAGGCATGGATCATTGTGATGAAAAAGGCATGAAGCCTTGTCATGACAGGGTTCAAGGAGCATACAGAGAACAAGTGTCTGGGTGCATTTTGATGACAAGTGTATTGAGCATTGTGATGAAAAAGGTCATGGAGCATTGTGATGAGAAGACCATAGATAATTGTGATGACGAGCGTCATGGGGCATTGTGATGACAAGTGTTATGGAATATTGTGATCACAAGGGTTTGGAGCAGTGTTATGACAGAGGTCATGGAGAATTTTGATTTCATTGTGATGACAATAGCCTGAAGCATTATGATGATGGGCATGGTGCATTGTGATGACAGGGTTCATGGATCATTGAGATAAAAAGGGACATGGAGCATTGTGATTACAGGTGTCTTGGAGCATTGTGATGAGAAGGGTCATGGAGCCTTGTGATGACAAGGCCATGGAACATCGTGATGGCAGGGGTCATGGAGCATTGTTATCACAGGGGTAATGGAGCATTGTGATGGCAAGGGCATGGAGCATTCTGATGACATGCATCATGGAGCTTTGTGATGACAAGGGCATGTAGCACTGTGATTACAGGGGTCTTGGAGCATTGTGATGACAAGGGTCATGGAGCCTTGTGATGACAAGGCCGTGGAACGTTGTGATGGCAGGGGTCATGGAGCATTGTTATGACAGGTGTAATGGAGCATTGTGATGACAAGGGCATGGAACATTTGTCTGAAAAGTTTCATGGATTATTGTGATGAGAGTGGGCATGGAGCATTGTGATGACAAGGGCACGGAACACAGTGATACATGGGTCATGGAGGATTGTAATGACAAGGGCATGGAGCATTGTGATGAGAAGGGCATTGAGCAGTGTGATGACAAGCACCATTGAGCTTTTTGATGACAATTGCATGGAACAATGTGATGAGAGGTTTCATGGGGTATTGTGATGACAATGGCATGGAGCATTGTGATGCCAAGGGTCATGGAGCTTTGTGATGACAAAGGTCATGGAGCATTTTGATGACAAGGGCGTGGTGCATTGTGATGAGAAGGGCAGGGAGCATTGTGATGACATTGTCATGGACCAATTTGATGAAAAGGGTCATGGAACATTTTGATGAGAGGCGTTATGTAACATTGTGATGTCAGGGGTCATGGAGCATTTTGATGAAAAGGGTCATGGAGCATTTTGATGACAGGGGTTATGGAACATTGTGATGTCAGGGATCATCGAACATTGTGATGATAAGTGCATGTAGCATTGTGATGACAGGAGTCATGGAACATAGTGATGACAGGGTTGAGGGAGTATTGTGATGAATAGTGATGTAACATTGTGTTATCAGTGGTGAGAGAGCATTTTGATTTGAAGTGCATGGAGCATTGTGATGACAAGGTTTATGGAGCATTGTGATGACAAGATTGTGGAGCACTGTGACGACAAGCGCATGGTGCATTGTGATGACATGGGTCATGGAGCATTGTGCTGACAAGCGCATGGAGCATTGTGATGACAAGGGTCATGGAGCATTGTGCTGAGAAAGGCATAGAGCATTGTGATGACAAGGGTCAAAGAGCATTGTGATGAAAAGTTCATGAAGCATTGTGGTTAAAAAGGTCACAGAGACTGTTGATGACAAGAGCATGGACCATTGTGATGACATAGGTCATGAAGCCTTGTGATGACTGGAGTCACGGAGCATTGTGATGACAGGGGTCATGGAGCATTGTGATAACAAGGGCATGGGGCATTGTGATGACAAGGGCATGGAGCATTGGTCTAATAAGTTTCATGGCTTATTGCGATGACAGTTGGAATGGCGCATTGTGATGACAAGGGCATGGAGCATTGTGATGACCAGGTCATTCATTATTGTGAAGCCAGGTGTCAGGGAGCATTGTGATTACATATGTAATGGCCCATTGTGATGACAATGCCATGGAGCATTGTGATGCCAAGGGTCGTGGAGGATTCTGATGACAAAGGTAATGGAGCATTGTGATGACAATGGCTTGGAGCATTGTGATGACAAGGGTCAGGGAGCATTGTGCTGACAAGTGCATGGAAAATTGTGATGACAAGGGACATGGAGCATTCTGATGACAAGCTTGTGGAGTATTTTGATGACAATGGCATGGAGCATTGGGATGAAAACGGCATGGTGCATTTTGATGAAAAAGGCATGGCGCCTTTTTGTGACAGGGTTCAAGTAGCATTCTGATGACAAGTGTCAGGGAGCATTGTGATGGCAAGTGTATGGAGAATTGTGATGACAAAGGTCATGGAGCATTGTGATGAAAAGGGCATGGAGTATTGTGATGACAGGCATCATGGAGCATTGTGATGACGAGTGTTATGAAACATTGTGATCACAAGGGTTTGGAGCATTGTGATGACAGAGGTCATGGATCATTTTGATTTCAAGGAGCATGGAGCATTGTGATGACAAGGGCATGGAGCAATGTGATCCCAAGGTTCATGGAGGATTGTGATGGC
Organism: Hyperoodon ampullatus; assembly: GCF_949752795.1. Taxonomy (NCBI): domain Eukaryota; kingdom Metazoa; phylum Chordata; class Mammalia; order Artiodactyla; family Ziphiidae; genus Hyperoodon; species Hyperoodon ampullatus. The sequence continues at coordinate 14,503 of NW_027640938.1, read as the reverse complement.
AATAGTAATGGAGTATTGTGATGACAAGTGCATAGAACATTGTAATGACAAGGTCATGTAGCATTTTGCTGACAAAGGCATGGAGCATTGTGATGACAGGTGTCATGGAGCACTGTGATGACAAGCGTCATGGAGCATTGTGATTACAGGGGTCATGGAGCATTGGGATGACAAGGGCATGCATCATTGTGATGACAAGTGTCATGGAGCATTGGGCTGAAAATGGCATGGATCATTGTGATGAAAAAGGCATGGAGCCTTGTCATGAAAGGGTTCAGGGAGCATACTGATGGCAAGAGTCAGGGAGCATTGTGATGACATGTGTATTGCGCATTGTGATGACAAATGTCATGGGGCATTGTGATGAGAAGTCCATGGATAATTGTGATGACTAGCGTCATGGGGTATTGTGATGACAAGTGTTATGGAACATTGTGATCACAAGGGTTTGGAGCATTGTGATGACAGAGGTCATAGAGCATTTTGATTTCGTTGTGATGACAAGAGCATGAAGCATTATGATGATGGGCATGGTGCATTGTGATGACAGGGTTCATGGAGCATTGTGATGAAAGGTGGCATGGAGCTTTGGTCTGACAAGTTTCATGGATTATTTTGATGACAGTGGGCATGGCACATTGTGATGACAAGGACATGGAGCATTGTGATGACAAGGTCATGGAGTATTGTGAAGACAGGTGTCAGGGAGCATTGTGATGACATATGTCATGTTCCATTGTGATGACAATAGCACGGAGCATTGTGATGCCAAGTGTCATGGAGGATTGTTGTGACAAAGGTAAAGGAGCATTGTGATGATAAGCGCATGGAGCATTGAGATGACAAGGGCCATTGATAATTTTAATGTCCATGTCCTGAAACATTGTGATGACAAGCGCATGGAGCTTCCTATGACAGGGGTCATGGAGCATTGAGATGACAAGTGCATGGAGTATTGTTATGACAAGAGCATATAACATTGTGATGAGAAGTGCCATGGAGCATTGTGATGACAAGGACGTGGAGAATTGTGAGGACAAGGGACATTGAGCTTTGAGATGACCAGGGCATGGAGCATTGGGATGGCAAAACCGTGGAGCATTGTGATGAGAAGACCATGGGTAATTGTCATGACGAGCATCATGGAGCACTGTAATGACAAGGGGCATGAAGCATTGTGATGACAGGTGTCAGGGAGCATTGTGATGACAGGGGTCATGGAGCATTGTGATGACAAGGGCATGGAGCATTGTGATGACAAGGGTACGGAACATTGTGATGAAAAGTGCCATTGAGAATTTAGATGATAAAGTCGTGAAGCATTGTGATGACAAACACTTGGAGCTTGCTATGACAGGGATCATGGAACATTGCAATGACAAGTGCATGGAGAATTGTGATGAAACGAGCATGTAACTTTGTGATGAGAAGTGTCATGTAGCATTGTGATGACAAGTACATGGAGAATTGTTATGACAAGGGACATGGAGCATTGTGATAACCAGGGAATGGAGCATTGTGATGACAGGGGTCATGGAGCATTATTATGACAAGGGCCATGGTACATTCTGATATAAGATATCACTTATGAAGGGAATGTAAACCTGGCTACATATGAACTGAATTAGGAAAGAGAACAGAGTCTCAGATTTAGAAAACACTCTTATGCTTGCTTAAGGGGGAAGGAGAGGTGGGGAGACACACAAAACCAGAGTTTGATATTAACACAGGTACCGTTCCATAATCCAAATACAGAAGAGACAAGCCCAACTACTTCCTCAGTGAATGGGACTCAACACCCCTATTCCCCACAGAGAAATATATCTGACTAGTAAGGATCTTAAAACCTATGTATTGATATGTCTCCATAAGGGAACCAAGTGTGTCTAGAATGATATAAACACGGCAGAGAGAATCAGCTCAAACCCACTATAAAAAAGAATTTCAAAACAAAACAAAGAAACAGTGAAATTCTTACACAACACCTTCAGGGGTTCTGATGAAAATTGGAATGACCCTATCTACAACAACAGCTGGATGTGGCATAAGGCTGTTCACCTGGGACTGAGAGGATTGGTGAGATTGGGTGAGAAAATGCAGACGCTTTAAAGCAATAATGCCTGCCACTGATTCCATGGTTCCCAACTCTCCAGGTAGAAGGGAATATCACTACAGTTATAACATGTATGGGAAACCTAGAGAATGGACACCCTCTGATGGTGAAAGGTTTCTAAAACTCTACTAATTTTTTTCCCTCCATGTGCTGCAGCTTGACATTCCAACTGCTTTAATATCAATCTTCCAACTTGGAGAGTCAGCCCCTATAACCTCCTGGTTCACACAGTTGGCACATTGTGCAGAGGATATAAGGGAAGAGGGAGAACCAATGAGAGAGTAGCTGTAGGCATTTGGACGGCCACATGTCACTCTAATTTCCCGTCACAAAGAAGAATTAACCAAACTCTCAGCCTGCCCCACCCCCATAACTAGTATAGGTCCTGAAGCAAAATTGTGGGTTTGCGGTCAGCTCACAAAAACACAAGTTGAAAAATGGAGCTCAGGGGCACAGCAATTCACTAACTTGCAGAGTTATACAGGACTACTCTCTTCGAAAAATCTGTTGAGGAAAAGCCATGAGGCGGACTTGAAAATGAGGGAGATTTGCACGAAACAGATTTCCAGAAGTACATTGGAATCACCTTTAAACACAGGAAAAGCATCACAACTTCGACAATTATGGAATTGTCCATAAAGGGTGCATGCGTTTTCTCCTGAATATATTCAGGAGAAAACGCATACACCCATTTTGGCCAAGCAAGCAAGCGGGCAATGCAAATCTGCACTACAAAGAAGTATCACTTCCCACCGGTCAAAAGGGACATCCACAAAATGTGTAAAAACCAGAAAGGCAAGACAGGCCCTGGAGAACAGGGAGCCTTGTTATGCTGATGGGCGGGATACAAATTGCCAACTGCCTCTCTGGAGGAGTGCATTGTGTTCCCTAAAACAAGTAAAGAACAGAGCTACAGAGCCAAGGGCACTGACAGTCTAGGGGATATACCTTGGGAAAACTGAAAATCAATAAGACAGAGCCACCCCAAAATTTAGGGCTGCACTGCTTACAAGGACCTCAACTTGGGTACACGTTAAATATCCCAGGAAATATAAAAATGGTTCAAAAAATTGTGGTACTTACGTACGATGGAATATCCCTCAGCCATGAAATCAATGTGATAAGACCAAGAGCAGCAAAATAGGTGGATTCAGGTACGATGATTCTAAGTGAAATAAGTCACACAGAAAAAGAAACTTATCATAAGATATCACTTATGAAGGGTATATAAAAATGGCTACACATGGAAGGAATTAGGAAAGAGAACAGTGTCTCACATTTAGAAAACACTCTTATGCCTGCTTAAGGGGGAAGGAGAGGTGGGGTGATGCATAAAACCAGAGTTTGATACAAGCACAGGTACCGTTCCAAAAACCAACTATGGAATATACAAGACCTACACCTTCCTCAGTGAAAGGGACTCAAAACCCCATATTTCCCGCAGAGGGATATATCTGACTAGTAAGAATCCTAAAACCTATGTATTGATATGTCTCCTTACGGGAATCAAGTGTGTCTAGACAGGCATAAACATGGAGGCGAGAATCATCTCAAACCCACTATAAAAAGGAATTTCAAAAACAAAACAAAAAAACTGGGAAATTCTTTACAATTCCTTCAGGGTCTCTGATGAAACCTGGAATGACCCTATCTACAATGACAGCTGGATGTGGCATAAGGAGGGACACTTGGGACTGAGAGGATTGGTGAGATTCGGTGAGCAAATTCAGACACTTTAAAGCAATAATGCATGGCACCCATTCCATGGGTCCCAACTCTCCAGGTTGAAGGGAATATTACTACAGTTATAACATGTACGGGAAACCTAGAGAACGGACACACTGTGAATACGAAAGGTTTCTAAAACTCAACGAATAGTCCCTCTCCTGGTGCTCCAGTTTGACTTTCCATCTGCTTTACTATCAATCTCCCAACTTGGAGAGACAGCCCCTTTAACCTCCTGGTTCGCACAGGTTTCCAATTTGGCAGAGGATGAATGGGAAGAGGGAGAACCAATGAGAGAGTAGCTGTTAGGCATTTGGACGGGCACATATCACTCTAACTTCCCGGCAGGAAGAAGAATTAACCAAAGTCTCAGCCACCCACCGGGAACCAGCATAGGTCCTGAACCAAAATTTTGGACTTGCGGTCAGCTCATAAAAAACGAGTTGAAAAATGGAGCTCAGGGTCACAGCAATCCACAAACTGGCCGAGTAATAAAGGACAACTATCGTCCAAAAATCTGTTGAGGGAAGGCAACGAGGCGGACTTGAAAGCGCGGCAGAATAGCAGGAAACAGGTTTCAAGAGGTACGTTGCAATCGCCTTTAAAGCACAGGAAGAGGGGCACAACTTCGACAATGATGCACTTGGCCAAAAAGGGCGTATGCGTTTTTTCCTGAATATATTCAGGAGAAAACGCATACGCCCTTTTTGGCCAAGCAAGCAAGCGGGCAATGCAAATCTGCACTACAAAGAAGTGTCACTTCCCACCGGTCCAAAGGGACATCAACAAAATGTGTAAAAACCAGAAAGGCAAGTCAGGCCCTGGAGAACAGGAAGCCTTGTTATGCTGATGGGCGGGATGTAAATTGCCAACTGCCTCTCTGGAGGAGTGCATTGTGTTCCCTAAAACAAGTAAACAACAGAGCTACAGAGCCAAGGGCACTTCCAGTCTAGGGAATATACCTTGGGAAAACTGAAAATCAATAAGACAGAGCCACCCCATAATTTAGGGCTGCACTGCTTACAAGGACCTCAACTTGGGTACACCTTAAATATCCCAGGAAATATAAAAATGGTTCAAAAAATTGTGGTACTTATGTACGATGGAATATCCCTCAGCCATGAAATCAATGTCATAAGACCAGTAGCAGCAAAATGGGTGGATTCAGGTACGATGATTCTAAGTGAAATTAGTCACACAGAAAAAGAAACTTATCATAAGATATCACTTATGAAGATCCTGTAAACATGGCTACACTTGAACTGAGTTAGGAAAGAGAACAGTGTCTCACATTTAGAAAACACTCATATGCCTGCTTAAGGGGGAAGGAGAGGTGGGGTGATGCATAAAACCAGAGTTTGATATAAGCACAGGTACCGTTCCAAAAACCAACTATGGAATAGACAAGACCTACACCTTCCTTAGTGAAAGGGACTCAAAACCCCATATTTCCCGCAGAGGAATATATCTGACTAGTAAGAATCTTAAAACCTATGTATTGATATGTCTCCGTAAGGGAATCAAGTGTGTCTAGACTGGCATAAACATGGCAGCGAGAATCAGCTCAAACCCACTATAAAAAGGAATTTCAAAAACAAAACAAAAAAACTGGGAAATTCTTTACAATTCCTTCAGGGTCTCTGATGAAACCTGGAATGACCCTATCTACAACGACAGCTGGATGTGGCTTAAGGCTGGAAACTTGGGACTGAGAGGATTGGTGAGATTGGGTTAGCAAATGCAGACCCTTTAAAGCACAAATGCCTGGCACCCATTCCATGAGTCCCAACACTCCAGGTTGAAGGGAATATTATTACAGCTATAACATGTACGGGAAACCTAGAGAACGGACACACTGTGAATACGAAAGGTTTCTAAAACTCAACGAATAGTCCCACTCCTGGTGCTCCGGTTTGACTTTCCATCTGCTTTACTATCAATCTCCCAACTTGGAGAGACAGCCCATTTAACCTCCTGGTTCGCACAGGTTTCCAATTTGGCAGAGGATGAAAGGGAAGAGGGAGAACCAATGAGAGAGTAGCTGTTAGGCATTTGGACGGGCACATATTACTCTAACTTCCCAGCAGGAAGAAGAATTAACCAATGTCTCAGCCCCCCATCTGGAACCAGCATAGGTCCTGAACCAAAATTTTGGACTTGCGATCAGCTCACCAAAAACGAGTTGAAAAATGGAGCTCAGGGGCACAGCAATTCCCAAACTGGCCGAGTAATAAAGGACAACTATCGTCCAAAAATCTGTTGAGGGAAGTCAACGAGGCGGACTTGAAAGCGAGGCAGAATAGCAGGAAACAGATTTCAAGAGGTACGTTGGAATCGCCTTTAAAGCACAGGAAGAGGAGCCCAACTTCGACAATGATGCACTTGGCCAAGAAGGGCGTATGCGTTTTCTCCTGAATATATTCAGGAGAAAACGCATACGCCCTTTTTGGCCAAGCAAGCAAGCGGGCAATGCAAATCTGCACTACAAAGAAGTATCACTTCCCACCGGTCAAAAGGGACATCCACAAAATGTGCAAAAACCAGAAAGGCAAGACAGGCCCTGGAGAACAGGGAGCCTTTTTATGCTGATGGGTGGGATGTAAATTGCCAACTGCCTCTCTGGAGGAGTGCATTGTGTTCCCTAAAACAAGTAAACAACAGAGCTACAGAGCCAAGGGCACTTCCAGTCTAGGAAATATACCTTGGGAAAACTGAAAATCAATAAGACAGAGACAACCCAAAATTTAGGGCTGCACTGCTTACAAGGACCTCAACTTGGGTACACCTTAAATATCGCAGGAAATATAAAAATGGTTCAAAAAATTGTGGTACCTACGTACGATGGAATATCCCTCAGCCATGAAATCAATGTCATAATACCAGTAGCAGCAAAATGGGTGGATTCAGGTACAATGATTCTAAGTGAAATGAGTCACACAGAAAAAGAAACTTATCATAAGATATCACTTATGAAGATTCTGTAAACATGGCTACACTTGAACTGAGTTAGAAAAGAGAACAGTGTCTCACATTTAGAAAACACTCTTATGCCTGCTTAAGGGGGAAGGAGAGGTGGGGTTATGCATAAAACCAGAGTTTGATATAAGCACAGGTACCGTTCCAAAAACCAACTATGGAATAGACAAGACCTACACCTTCCTCAGTGAAAGGGACTCAAAACCCCATATTTCCTGCAGAGGAATATATCTGACTAGTAAGAATCTTAAAACCTATGTATTGATATGTCTCCATAAGGGAATCAAGTGTGTCTAGACTGGCATAAACATGGCAGCGAGAATCAGCTCAAACCCACTCTATAAAGGAATTTCAAAAACAAAACGAAAAAAATGGGAAATTCTTTACAATTCCTTCAGGGTCTCTGATGAAACCTGGAATGACCCTATCTACAACGACAGCTGGATGTGGCATAAGGCTGGACACTTGGGACTGAGAGGATTGGTGAGATTGGTTGATCAAATGCAGACCCATTAAAGAGCAAATGCCTGGCACCCATTCCATGGGTCCCAACTCTACAGGTTGAAGGGAATATTACTACAGTTATAACATGTACGGGATACCTAGAGAACGGACGCACTGTGAAAACAAAAGGTTTCTAAAACTCAACGAATAGTCCCTCCCCTGGTGCTCCTGTTTGACTTTCCACCTGCTTTACTATCAACCTGCCACCTTGGAGAGACAGCCCCTTTAACTTCCTGGTTCGCACATGTTGCCAATTTGGCAGAGGATGAAAGGGAAGAGGGAGAACCAATGAGAGAGTAGCTGTTAGGCATTTGGACGGGCACATATCACTGTAATTTCCCGGCAGGAAGAAGAATTAACCAAAGTCTCAGCCACCCACCGGGAACCAGTATAGGTCCTGAACCAAAATTTTGGACTTGCGGTCAGCTCACCAAAAACGAGTTGAAAAATGGAGCTCAGGGGCACAGCAATTCACAAACTGGCCGAGTAATAAAGGACAACTATCGTCCAAAAATCTGTTGAGGGAAGGCAACGAGGCGGACTTGAAAGCGAGGCAGAATAGCAGGAAACAGATTTCAAGAGGTACGCTGGAATCGCCTTTAAAGCACAGGAAGAGGGGCACAACTTCGACAATGATGCACTTGGCCAAAAAGGGTGTATGCGTTTTCTCCTGAATATATTCAGGAGAAAACGCATACGCCCTTTTTGACCAAGCAAGCAAGCGGGCAATGCAAATCTGCACTACAAAGAAGTATCGCTTCCCACCGGTCAAAAGGGACATCCACAAAATGTGTAAAAACCAGAAAGGCAAGACAGGCCCTGGAGAACAAGGAGCCTTGTTATGCTGATGGGCGGGATGTAAATTGCCAACTGCCTCTCTGGAGGAGTGCATTGTGTTCCCTAAAACAAGTAAACAACAGAGCTACAGAGCCAAGGGCACTTCCATTCTAGGGAATATACCTTGGGAAAACTGAAAATCAATAAGACAGAGCCACCCCAAAATTTAGGGCTGCACTGCTTACAGGCACCTCAAACTGGGTACACCTTAAATATCCCAGGAAATATAAAAATGGTTCCAAAAATTGTGGTACTTACGTACGATGGAATATCCCTAGGACATGAAATCAATGTCATAAGACCAGTAGCAGCAAATGGGTGGATTCAGGTATGATGATTCTAAGTGAAATAAGTCACACAGAAAAAGAAACATATCATAAGATATCACTTATGAAGATCCTGTAAACATGGCTACACTTGAACTGAGTTAGGAAAGAGAACAGTGTCTCAAATTTAGAAAACACCCTTATGCCTGCTTAAGGGGGAAGGAGAGGTGGTGTGATGCATAAAACCAGAGTTTGATATAAGCACAGGTACCGTTCCAAAAACCAACTATGGAATAGACAAGACCTACACCTTCCTCAGTGAAAGGGACTCAAAACCCCATATTTCCCGCAGAGGAATATATCTGACTAGTAAGAATCTTAAAACCTATGTATTGATATGTCTCCATAAGGGAATCAAGTGTGTCTAGACTGGCATAAACATGGCAGCGAGAATCAGCTCAAACCCACTCTAAAAAGGAATTTCAAAAACAAAACGAAAAAACTGGGAAATTCTTTACAATTCCTTCAGGTTCTCTGATGAAACCTGGAATGACCCTATCTACAACGACAGCTGGATGTGGCATAAGGCTGCACACTTGGGACTGAGAGGATTGGTGAGATTGGGTGAGCAAATGCAGACCCTTTAAAGCACAAATGCCTGGCACCCATTCCATGGGTCCCAACTCTCCAGGTTGAAGGGAATATTACTACAGTTATAACATGTACGGAAAACCAAGAGAACGGACACACTGTGAATACGAAAGGTTTCTAAAACTCAACGAATAATCCCTCTCCTGGTGCTCCGGTTTGACTTTCCATCTGCTTTACTATGAACCTCCCAACTTGGAGAGACAGCCCCTTTAACCTCTTGTTTCGCACAGGTTGCCAATTTGGCAGAGGATGAAAGGGAAGAGGGAGAACCAATGAGAGTGTAGCTGTTAGGCATTTGGACGGGCACATAACACTGTAATTTCCCGGCAGGAAGAAGAATTAACCAAAGTCTCAGCCACCCACCGGGAACCAGTATAGGTCCTGAACCAAAATTTTGGACTTGCGGTCAGCTCACCAAAAACGAGTTGAAAAATGGAGCTCAGGGGCACAGCAATTCACAAACTGGCCGAGTAATAAAGGACAACTATCGTCCAAAAATCTGTTGAGGGAAGGCAACGAGGCGGACTTGAAAGCGAGGCAGAATAGCAGGAAACAGATTTCAAGAGGTACGTTGGAATCGCCTTTAAAGCACAGGAAGAGGGGCACAACTTCGACAATGATGCACTTGGCCAAAAAGGGCGTATGCGTTTTCTCCTGAATATATTCAGGAGAAAACGCATACGCCCTTTATGGCCAAGCAAGCAAGCGGGCAATGCAAATCTGCACTACAAAGAAGTATCGCTTCCCACCAGTCAAAAGGGACATCCACAAAATGTGTAAAAACCAGAAAGGCAAGACAGGCCCTGGAGAACAAGGAGCCTTGTTATGCTGATGGGCGGGATGTAAATTGCCAACTGCCTCTCTGGAGGAGTGCTTTGTGTTCCCTAAAACAAGTAAACAACAGAGCTACAGAGCCAAGGGCACTTCCAGTCTAGGGAATATACCTTGGGAAAACTGAAAATCAATAATACAGAGCCACCCCAAAATTTAGGGCTGCACTGCTTACAGGCACCTCAAACTGGGTACACCTTAAATATCCCAGGAAATATAAAAATGGTTCCAAAAATTGTGGTACTTATGTACGATGGAATATCCCTAGGACATGAAATCAATGTCATAAGACCAGTAGCAGCAAATGGGTGGATTCAGGTATGATGATTCTAAGTGAAATAAGTCACACAGAAAAAGAAACATATCATAAGATATCACTTATGAAGATTCTGTAAACATGGCTACACTTGAACTGAGTTAGGAAAGAGAACAGTGTCTCACATTTAGAAAACACCCTTATGCCTGCTTAAGGGGGAAGGAGAGGTGGTGTGATGCATAAAACCAGAGTTTGATATAAGCACAGGTACCGTTCCAAAAACCAACTATGGAATAGACAAGACCTACACCTTCCTCAGTGAAAGGGACTCAAAACCCCATATTTCCCGCAGAGGAATATATCTGACTAGTAAGAATCTTAAAACCTATGTATTGATATGTCTCCGTAAGGGAATCAAGTGTGTCTAGACTGGCATAAACATGACAGCGAGAATCAGCTCAAACCCACTATAAAAAGGAATTTCAAAAACAAAACAAAAAAACTGGGAAATTCTTTACAATTCCTTCAGGGTCTCTGATAAAACCTGGAATGACCCTATCTACAATGACACCTGGATGTGGCATAAGGAGGGCCACTTGGGACTGAGAAGATTGGTGAGATTGGGTGAGCAAATGCAGACCCTTTAAAGCACAAATGCCTGGCACCCATTCCTAGGGTCCAAACTCTCCAGGTTGAAGGGAATATTACTACAGCTATAACATGTACGGGAAACCTAGAGAACGGACACACTGTGAATACGAAAGGTTTCTAAAACTCAACGAATAGTCCCTCTCCTGGTGCTCCGGTTTGACTTTCCATCTGCTTTACTATCAACCTCCAAACTTGGAGAGACAGCCCCTTTAACCTCCTGGTTCGCATAGGTTGCCAATTTGGCAGAGTATGAAAGGGAAGAGGGAGAACCAATGAGAGAGTAGCTGTTAGGCATTTGAACGGGCACATATCACTTTAATTTCCGGCAGGAAGAAGAATTAACCAAAGTCTCAGCCCCCCACCGGGAACCAGCATAGGTCCTGAACCAAAATATTGGACTTGCGGTCAGCTCACCAAAAACGAGTTGAAAAATGGAGCTCAGGGGCACAGCAATTCACAAACTAGCCGAGTAATAAAGGACAACCATCGTACAAAAATCTGTTGAGCGAAGGCAATGAGGCGGACTTGAAAGCGAGGCAGCATAGCAGGAAACAGATTTCAAGAGGTACGTTGGAATCGCCTTTAAAGCACAGGAAGAGGGGCACAACTTCGACAATGATGCACTTGGCCAAAAAGGGCGTATGCGTTTTCTCCTGAATATATTCAGGAGAAAACGCATACGCCCTTTTTGGCCAAGCAAGCAAGCGGGCAATGCAAATCTGCACTACAAAGAAGTATCACTTCCCACCGGTCAAAAGGGACATCCAGAAAATTGTGTAAAAACCACAAAGGCAAGACAGGCCCTGGAGAACAGGGAGCCTTGTTAAGCTGATGGGCGGGATGGAAATTGCCAAATGCCTCTCTGGAGGAGTGCATTGTGTTCCCTAAAACAAGTAAACAACAGAGCTACAGAGCCAAGGGCACTTCCAGTCTAGGGAATATACCTTGGGAAAACTGAAAATCAATAAGACAGAGCCACCCCAAAATTTAGGGCTGCACTGCTTACAAGGACCTCAACTTGGCTACACCTTAAATATCCCAGGAAATATAAAAATGGTTCAAAAAATTGTGGTACCTACGTACGATGGAATATCCCTCAGCCAGGAAATCAATGTCATAAGACCTGTAGCAGCAAAATGGGTGGATTCAGGTACGATGATTCTAAGTGAAATAAGTCACACAGAAAAAGAAACTTATCATAAGATATCACTTATGAAGATTCTGTAAACATGGCTACACTTGAACTGAGTTAGGAAAGAGAACAGTGTCTCACAGTTAGAAAACACTCTTATGCCTGCTTAACGGGGAAGGAGAGGTGGGGTGATGCATAAAACCAGAGTTTGATATAAGCACAGGTACCGTTCAAAAACCAACTATGGAATAGACAAGACCTACACCTTCCTCAGTGAAACGGACTCAAAACCCCATATTTCCTGCAGAGGAATATATCTGACTAGTAAGAATCTTAAAACCTATGTATTGATATGTCTCCATAAGGGAATCAAGTGTGTCTAGACTGGCATAAACATGGCAGCGAGAATCAGCTCAAACCCACTCTAAAAAGGAATTTCAAAAACAAAATGAAAAAACTGGGAAATTCTTTACAATTCCTTCAGGTTCTCTGATGAAACCTGGAATGACCCAATCTACAACGACAGCTGGATGTGGCATAAGTCTGCACACTTGGGACTGAGAGGATTGGTGAGATTGGGTGAGCAAATGCAGACCCTTTAAAGCACAAATGCCTGGCACCCATTCCATGGGTCCCAACTCTCCAGGTTGAAGGGAATATTACTACAGTTATAACATGTACGGAAAACCAAGAGAACGGACACACTGTGAATACGAAAGGTTTCTAAAACTCAACGAATAGTCCCTCTCCTGGTGCTCCGGTTTGACTTTCCATCTGCTTTACTATGAACCTCCCAACTTGGAGAGACAGCCCCTTTAACCTCCTGGTTCGCACAGGTTGCCAATTTGGCAGAGGATGAAAGGGAAGAGGGAGAACCAATGAGAGTGAAGCTGTTAGGCATTTGGACGGGCACATAACACTGTAATTTCCTGGCAGGAAGAAGAATTAACCAAAGTCTCAGCCACCCACCGGGAACCAGTATAGGTCCTGAACCAAAATTTTGGACTTGCGGTCAGCTCACCAAAAACGAGTTGAAAAATGGAGCTCAGGGGCACAGCAATTCACAAACTGGCCGAGTAATAAAGGACAACTATCGTCCAAAAATCTGTTGAGGGAAGGCAACGAGGCGGACTTGAAAGCGAGGCAGAATAGCAGGAAACAGATTTCAAGAGGTACGCTGGAATCGCCTTTAAAGCACAGGAAGAGGGGCACAACTTCGACAATGATGCACTTGGCCAAAAAGGGCGTATGCGTTTTCTCCTGAATATATTCAGGAGAAAACGCATACGCCCTTTTTGGCCAAGCAAGCAAGCGGGCAATGCAAATCTGCACTACAAAGAAGTATCGCTTCCCACCGGTCAAAAGGGACATCCACAAAATGTGTAAAAACCAGAAAGGCAAGACAGGCCCTGGAGAACAAGGAGCCTTGTTATGCTGATGCGCGGGATGTAAATTGCCAACTGCCTCTCTGGAGGAGTGCTTTGTGTTCCCTAAAACAAGTAAACAACAGAGATACAGAGCCAAGGGCACTTCCAGTCTAGGGAATATACCTTGGGAAAACTGAAAATCAATAAGACAGAGCCACCCCAAAATTTAGGGCTGCACTGCTTACAGGCACCTCAAACTGGGTACACCTTAAATATCCCAGGAAATATAAAAATGGTTCAAAAAATTGTGGTACTTACGTACGATGGAATATCCCTAGGACATGAAATCAATGTCATAAGACCAGTAGCAGCAAATGGGTGGATTCAGGTATGATGATTCTAAGTGAAATATGTCACACAGAAAAAGAAACATATCATAAGATATCACTTATGAAGATCCTGTAAACATGGCTACACTTGAACTGAGTTAGGAAAGAGAACAGTGTCTCAAATTTAGAAAACACCCTTATGCCTGCTTAAGGGGGAAGGAGAGGTGGTGTGATGCATAAAACCAGAGTTTGATATAAGCACAGGTACCGTTCCAAAAACCAACTATGGAATAGACAAGACCTACACCTTCCTCAGTGAAAGGGACGCAAAACCCCATATTTCCCGCAGAGGAATATATCTGACTAGTAAGAATCTTAAAACCTATGTATTGATATGTCTCCATAAGGGAATCAAGTGTGTCTAGACTGGCATAAACATGGCAGCGTGAATCAGCTCAAACCCACTCTAAAAAGGAATTTCAAAAACAAAACGAAAAAACTGGGAAATTCTTTACAATTCCTTCAGGTTCTCTGATGAAACCTGGAATGACCCTATCTACAACGACAGCTGGATGTGGCATAAGGCTGCACACTTGGGACTGAGAGGATTGGTGAGATTGGGTGAGCAAATGCAGACCCTTTAAAGCACAAATGCCTGGCACCCATTCCATGGGTCCCAACTCTCCAGGTTGAAGGGAATATTACTACAGTTATAACATGTACGGAAAACCAAGAGAACGGACACACTGTGAATACGAAAGGTTTCTAAAACTCAACGAATAGTCCCTCTCCTGGTGCTCCGGTTTGACTTTCCATCTGCTTTACTATCAACCTCCCAACTTGGAGAGACAGCCCCTTTAACCTC